>NC_092373.1:25962234-26596125 GCF_030028105.1 Mobula birostris | reverse complement strand
TTCTGCATTTGGAACAAGAACATTTCTTCAATGGTCAGTTGCTACTTGTAGAAGTAATTTTCATTTCTTTCTATTAACTTTATCACCACTGCCTTTTAAAAGACAATGTTTTTGTCATTATACATTTATCAAATATGTGATTAATCTTCTATTCATTGAGAATAATGTAACAAAATACATGTTACATTGTTCATATTAAACAGAAACCACTGAAAACATTAATAAAGCAAAGTCTATGAAGAGGAATTAAGAGTTACTTTAAATAAAATATGCAATAAACAACATTCCTTTAAAGATGATAAGACCACATTCAGAGAGAAGAATGCATAGCTTTTGTAGATTATTATGAGAGATATTTTGAACTCTGATACATAATAACAGACTTCTTTCTCGATTACTACTTATCTACTCTTTTGACCTGCAAAAATCCAAGGTGTTGCTGAATGTTCTCTTTCTTTTCTGCAATAAAAGACTCAAAGTGCATCACCGCACGGGTATAAGCTTTGGAACGAAAAGAAGCGATGGCAAGCACATCCTGGGGTATGAGGTCCAGAAAGGAGGTGACATTTTTATATTCTTTATACTCTGAGCTTGAAACTGCAAAAAACAAGTATAGCTTCATGAAAGGCAATTACATTTTGTCAAAATAATGTTCATCAAATTTCCAAAGCTACATCCACAGATCTTGCTCAAATGAAATCTTTCATTCAGCTTCACCACATTAGCATACAAGGATCTAAAGTGAGACTAATCAAGGCAAATATTGCACTCATCAACTACAATCCTTAACATAAGGCAAAATTTGTGTGATATGTTGTTATTAAATTATGAATGCAGGGTTTATTCTAAAAAAAAATCCTTCCTCCTACCCATTTCTAAGCCAAGAATATATCAACACCACTATACCAATTAGTCAATTTATTCACACATTTGAAACTTCTAAGGTAATGGTGAAACATCAGGCCATTTACATAACAAGAAGAAAATTTCTAGTATAGGCCACTTAAATCCACTGATATTCTCCATGGTAATTCAATGAAATCAAAATAATTTGTCAAAATATTTAAAAAGTGAAATCCTAAATTTCACCGTGCAAAATATTCATCCCTCAACAAGGAAGCTAGAAGAAAGATTTAATGTTGTATGAAAAATTTTAAATTCATTTAATACAATCTTGACCTAATTTTGGGAGGTTACAAACAAAATATTTCTTAGTTTTGGAAGAAAGAAAATTGGGTGATTTTGCTCTCTTTATACAAGGAAAAGAAATAAACATCAATCAGTGAAATTATTTTTCAATAAAAAGAGGAATAAAAAAAATCAAGAGTTGGATTAATTCTGGTCTGTAATCATTCTATGATATATCAATCAGGAGACACACAGGCAGAATTTGATAGTTGGGATTGAACTAGCCCTGAACCCTCACCACCCAGAAATCCCTCTTGGAGCTCAGTCAGTTATTTGGACCAGGCATTCTTTCTCTATATTGCTAGTCTTCTAGACTGCAACTAGGTCTTGAGAAGAGCAGTGGGGAGAGTGTCTGGTTTGTCCTGCTACAGGATTCAAGTGGCAACACTGGGGATATCACTGTAGCAGCAGAATAAGCAAATATTAAATTCAGGACTTCGTGTATCACCATATGGGCATGGAAAACTAGGATTACAATTCCAATTTCAACCACTTGAGAAAGTCAATACAATTCAGCACAATGGAATTCAGTAAAATTCCATGTAGTACAACATAAAAATTTACAAGGATTTTAAGCCAAGTCAAGAAGGAACTTAATGTTTGGCAAGATGTACACAGTACAAATAGTATGCACGTTAGAAAGACATGACCTAACACAAAAACATTATTTCTTTATGTATTCCATAAAGGAATAACAGATGCCTACAAGTAACTACATCATAACTTCTTCATAAACGGCATATTTTGGACTTTGTTGAAAGTCTTTTGAAGCATTTTGACTTCCTCACTGCTTTTTTTCTCAGGGTAGGATCAACCGCTAGAAGACTCCATTTAATCTTGCACAGCATAATAATAAATAATACTGCTAGTTACTTAAACCCATTAATCTGAAATTGTAAACATAAGTTATTCCATATTTAATTAAATGTTTGATATCCTCATTTTGAAATAGCTACCAACAAAGCCCTCAAACAATTTCTAGCTCTTGAAGAACAATCAGAGTTACATTACTTTTAAGAACTCACCATTGGGGCCCCCTCTGTCCTTGCTGGATCGGCTTCCACTTTTCTCAGAACTGAGAGCCTGAAGTGTGTGCCTCGACCACTGTGCAAGATGATCCAACATAGAAAAAACAGTCTGTGTACTCAACTGACTCAGATCTGATGCACTGTCCTGCAACCTCCTGTCCCAGGCTTCATCGTGTTTTAGGACAGCCATCATCTCAGAGTAGACCTGCCGCAGAAATAATATGTTAATCCACAAGATTTTAATGACCATTTGTTTTCAACTAGCTCAACTAATTTAATTAGATTAAGTGCGAAGGTAACACTATGATTCATTTCTTCTATGGTCAGCATTTTAATTCCTAAATTGTCAATAGGTTCAAGAAAACAATAAACTTTAAATAGACAATTTCACAAATTGTCCACAGCAAATTAAACAACTATAAGGTTCTTGTTTACAATAAGATTGATTCATTATATTGCTTATATTCTACAGCATTTACCCAATTTTGCTATATATACCAGAACTAAAACAAAATGTAAACTTTAATTAAAATACATTTTAAAATACTAGCTTCAAAGATCACTCTAATATTTATTTTCAGATAGTTCTGTGCTATGATACCAAAAAGATATTTTTTCTTTAAATTATTTTTGTAAATAGACCTTATCCCATAATTTCCTGCAAAAGATCAGCAATTTAAACTGTCTACTGGTTTAGAATGTACTCTTGTTTTTTACCCTCAGCCAAACACTGTACAGTGAACAGTGACATGGATCGGGTCAAACTTCACAGCATTTTTATACACTACAGTAAGGAAAACGGCATTAAATAGTGCAACTGAATAACCTTTGAAATATGAATATTGTCTAGAATTGTCTTTTCTTTCTATTCTCAAAGCTAGTTGAGTAACAAACTGCCTTTACTATTATGGTACTTGTGCAAAACAAAAGCAGAATGATGATTTTTGTAATGAACTGAGAATTCTGTGTAGTTGCCAGCTTTTCCAAACTGTTATGAGCTACTCACTTCATGTTGATCTTCTTCATTACATCCAAGTAAAACATAAACTAGAATATGAGGTAGCAGATAGATCGTCACTTTGAAGTCATGTTTCATGATAAAACTGCAACAATCAAAGACTTTCCCAGCTAGTTCATGTCGAACCTTTAAAAGAATACCCAGATATTACACTTCGAGCACAATGTAATGTCGACTATTTTTTGCTTAAAACATCTTAACTTCAAATGATTTTAACAGGTTCTTTCTAAAAATTCAAGCTGAACTCTAAACATATTGATTAGCTACAGAACGATAGCTATCACAGGCAGAGACTTTATATGTTTCAACTTTAGAGTGCAATGTATTACTATAGTTCCTTAACGTTGTTATAGCTGGGGTTGGAGTGGGGTTAAGCTCCCTCTACCCATTAAATGCTCCCAATGGTGTGCATCTCAAATAGTCTCTGATACCCGTCCAGCTCCTGACCTTCAAGTGTGGCTTAGCTGCTCAGCCCGGCGGAACTGCTTCTACTGACAGGAGCAAAGGTGGGTCACTGGCGCCTTAAAACCAGTCAGTTCAGGAAGATGGATCTCATCAGGCATGGTTGGCAGCTCATCCAGGAGAAGGAAAACTCTAATCTCAAATCTCTGCTGCCTTGCGGCTATACCCACTCATTGAGAAGGCTTTGAGAGTAAGCCCCAAGGGAAAATCCTAAACTGGAATCCCTAAGGCAATCCTTCAACGTTTGACCAACAACTCCTGTGACGCTGCAGGTGCCAAACTACATTGGTGTTTGCCATTCCTTTCGCTTATCAGCTGATGGAGAGGGGGAGAAGCCTGCTGTACGGGCAACTGCTTGCTCTCCATATCATACTATCCCAGCTTGCATATAATGTAGACAGCTAGGACGCAGCATCCATGGTTGACCCCGCCTAACAGAGGATGTCACATATTACTACACAAGACATAGGTCGGAGGGGTAGGAAGGAAAACATGATAAGGGCCATCAGCTAATCATATTATTTCCAACCAATAATGTGAAAGGAACAGACGTAGTGTTAACTCAGATGCAGTTTTAATAACTTAATGGTGCTTCTCGAAAAAAATGTCAAGCTGCATTCAAAAGACCATTTTGAACGTGGATGCACAAACAAGGTGGTATATTACTGCTCTCTCCATCAAATGAGAACATTTTTCAGTTCAATAATATTAAAAGATCTATCATTGGCAAAAGATTTAACACAACACTACGTCCTTTACGTATATATGAGGAGAAGGCAAGACAGATGCAAGACTAATTTGTTATTAATCCAATATCAACATTCTCACCTTTGTTGTCAGGTAGCCAGCCCATGTTGCTGACCACTCCGCAAAATTTCTGTCATGCTTACCAAGGTAAAATGGCTTCTTAATGCTGACCCAGTCCCAAGTCTTCTGAGAACTTTTATACCTTTAAAAGGACAAGTGTATTTTAAATAAATAGATCTGCTATATCCACGTCTCTCAATAATACATTTATTTTCAATCAATTATTGTGAGGCTTTTTTCTTACACAGCTACTGGCAACATATTTATGTTCCTATCCAATAGCCACACTGCAGGAAGGATGTGGAGTAAATGTATAAGGTACAGACCTTCACCAGGATGTTGCCTGGATTGGAGAGGTTTGGCTAGAAGGAGAGGTTGGACAACTCTGCATAATTTTCTCTGACATGTCAGAAGCTGAGATGAGACCTGATATAAGTTTATACAGTAAAATTAGGACAGGCACTTTTAGTGAGAATCTTTCTGCCAGGGTGGAAATGTCACAAATTCCAGAGGACATAGATTTAAGGTGAGAGGAGAAAAGTATAAAGAAGATTTGTGACAAAAGCTTCTTTCCCTACGGTACAGTGGTAACCACCAGTGAAGGTGGTAGAAGCAGATGCAATAGCAACATTTAAGGGCCATTCAGACAATCACATAAACAGGCAGAGAACATGGAGGGACAGAGACCACTGCAAGCAGCTGGAGCTAACTTAGACTAACATCATGGCCAATGCCGACTCTGTGGGCTAAAAGGCCTACTCCTATACTGCTCTGCTGTATGTTCTATGTATATATTATCTATTAGAATTATTTTCCCCTCTTGAAAAGGAATGAAATGTTTTCTCTTTCAAATATTTATTCAACTTGACTGCAGGAGGAAAATGCCAGAGGTCCTCATTAGGGGATCAGAGGTGGAGAGAGTCAACAACTATAAATTCCTTGCCATTATCCTATCAGACGACCTGTCCTGGGACCAGTACCTAAGTACCATCACAAAGAAAGTGGAGAGGATCTGGACTGTTTGTATCACTGCCTAATAGAAACACCAATGCCCAGGAAGTGGTGGATACAGTCACAGGAAAAGCCCTCCTCACCATTGAGCACATTTACAAGGAAGCATTTACAAGGAAGCAGCATCCATCATCAAGGAACCCCACCATCCAAGGTCATGCTCTCTTCTCCTAACTACCATCGGGCAGGAGGTACTTTAGGTCCCACACCACCATATCAGGAACAGTTATTACCATTAGGCTCCTGAATCAGCATGGATAACTTCACTCACCTCAACTCTGAACTGATTCCACACCCTACAGGCTCACTTCCAAGGGCTCTTCAACTAACTTTCCCAGTATTGTTTGTTTGTTTGTTGTTAGTTAGTTAGTTATTTATTTACACAATTTAACTCCTCTTGTTTAATCAGACTTTGTTTATGTAAAGTTGTTATAAATTCTATCAAATTTCTTTATTTTCCTGTAAATGCCTTCAACAAAATGAATCTCAGGGTAGTATATGACGATAATAAATTTACTCTGACTTTTGGAAGACTACTAATGGAGCACTATCCAACACTACAGGTTTATCAGGCAATGCAAATGAAATCCTAACCACTTCAGTGAATAATTTTCCTTTATGTTATTTCAGGATATTTAAATAATCATCTCCAATCTGAACCTTCAGCCACTAGAAAAGAAAAAATATTTTTCTTTTATTTTCTGTACTCTGTCAAAACTCATTATGATTTAGAACAACATTATCACACCTCCTCTTAACCTTCTCTGTTAAAATTAACTATTCTATTCATCCACATGACTGCAATCTCTTCCAAGTCCTCCCTAAAAGCATTGGGTTCTGAAATGCGGTTATTAGAATGAAACACAATTCTACAAAATGGGACCAAACAAGAACTGTATTTAGAGTTTGCATGCTTTGCATCTTCTGATAATAAAACATTGGGAAGTTTGGGCTGTGATTGCAGTTAGCCGACCTTGCCACACTTCAAGAATTGAGCATAAACATAACTCATTCACTTCTTTTAAAATTGCACACTGAACTTTATCCATTTCATCCTTGTCATTTCCATCTACCTGTCTGTTTCTACTTCACTACCTTTCAAGGTTATTATGAAATGTAAAAATAGTTTATGGGTTCAAACAGTGAGCAAAATAAAATTTACTGTTACAAAGACAGAAGTACCACAAGTAGGTAAGCCTTATCACATGACTAGCAACTGTTATTGAGCTTGTTAACATTGAGAACTCTTGGCTGGGGGAGCTGAGCTGTAGAGACAGCAGCTTCCATCATATCCAACAGGAGATGAGAGTGACCACAGGATCTAGGTGGTCTGTCAAACATGGAATGGCTATTATCAGTTCCCAGAATGGTCTGCACTCATGGTTCTTTGAAAAAATTACATATATCTATGAATATTCATAGTCCAGAACCATGACTTGCTATAACAAATCAACACTCTATGTGGTACATCAAGCAGGATACTGATGTAAATATAGTGCCATTTCAGTGGTTGGACTCTAAAATCAGTCTTCCAGTGCAATTCATCAGAGACACAATAAAGAAGTGGAAATAAAAAATGGGAGAATAAAGAAATAGAAAGAGAGAAAGAAATAAAGCCTGAAAACTGCTGAGGTGAACAACTTTGGTACAGCAAAATTGCTTGAAGAAATGCCGTTTTGCATGATAAAAGAAGATTAGATTACCTTGTGTTTAGATGCGGCTCCAGTATTTCCTGTACGTGCTCTGGAAAACTCCTCCACAATCTGCGCCCTGGACAGTCGGTCTTTCCTTCCTTGCAGTTATATAACTGTAGCAGTTCCTAAAAGTTCAATGTTATTAATATTTAACATAACACAACCAAAATTAGCGAAACACAACTATTGTAATTTATCAAGCAATGTTCTTATAGTTCCAGCAGCTTCTGTTTATGAGATGTTTCCTTGGATGGTAGTGGATCCAATTGAGATAATGAGAATTTCATGTTTGGCCCTAGAAACAAACGTTACAAGTTCTAAATCCTGGAACTACAGACCAAATAGTAGTTTGGTACTTTCACCAGAAGGACTATGAGTTAAAGTGGTGGCTCAGCATCAGCTTTTTAAGGGTACAGTGAACGGTTGGGCCTGAAAGTTAATGAACAGAGAAGTTGGGGTAGCAATCCAAGATGCCCTGAAAGTGGCAACACAACTGCACAAGAGTGTAAAGAAGGCAAGAGGCATGCTTGCCTTCAGCGGATGGGGTGTGACATATATGAATTGGAAGGTCATGCTGAAATTTACCAAACCATTGGTTTGGCCACTCTTGAAATATTGTGCAGTTCTATAGGAAGGACGAGATTGTGCTGGAGGATGTGCAGGAGTGACTCCCCAGGATATTTCCTATACTGGAGGACTTTAGTTACATGTAAAGATTGGATAGGCTAGGTTTCTTTTACCTCAAGTGAAAAGTACTGACAAATGAGTGGAACATATTTAAAATTATGAGAGGTATATGAGATACAGACAGGGTAAATTGTAAGGATTCTTTTTCTCATCATTGTAGTGTTGCCTAAAGCAAGAGGGTATAGCTTTCAGGTGAGAGGTAGGACATTGAAAGGGGAAAACCTTTCCACACAGAGATCTTAAAATCTGGAAAGTGATCCCACAGGAAGTGGTGGAGGCAGCTGCAATAACAATTCAGAGGAACCAAGACAGCATGAAGCAACTGAGAGTATGAGACCCCCCCCCCCACCTGGATAGGACGCCAGTCTATCGCGAGGTTAACCCCCAGCATTTTTGCCAGTACCTATTCTCAGCTGGGTAGACTGGAGCATTGTGTGGTTTAGTGCCTTGCTCAAGGACACAGATGCTGCCTCGGCCAAGGCTCAAACCTACGACTTCAGATCGCTAGTCCAACACCCTAACCACATGGCCACGCGCCACACAAAATGAATAACGTTCTACTGGAACCAACATGAACTTACCTCTGAAATGTACATTATAAATAAGTGCTATTTTAAAGGGTTTTTTTTTACACTGTTTTGGCTAGATAGAACCATTCCTTTTTACAGAACATTTTTCCCCTAAAGTTGCTTGTGGTTGAGCCCACTAAGAGGAAATACAATTCGGATTGGGTGTTGTGTAATGAACTGCAGTTGATTAGAGAGCTTAAGGTAAAGGAACCCTTAGAAGGCAGTGATCTTGATATGATAACATTCACCCTGCAGTTTGAGAGGGAGGAACTAAACTCAGGTGTATCAGTATTACAGTAGAGGAAAGAGAACTACAGAAGCATGAGAGAGGAGCTGGCCAGAGTTGATTGGTGACACTGACAAAGATGACAGCAGAACAACAATGGCTGGAATTTTTTTGGGAGCAATTCAGAAGGTGCAGGGTAGATACATTCCAAAGATGAAGAAGTTTTCAAAAGGGAGGATGATGAAACCGTGGCTGACAAAGAAAGTCAAAGACAGATGAAAGCAAAAGAGAAGGCATATAGTACAGCTAAAAATATTGGGAAGTTAGAGGATTGGTAAATTTTCAAAAACCAACAAAGCCATAAGGGAAAAAAAAATGAAATATTGAAGGTAAACAAGAGAAAATCTGCAGATGCTGGAAATCCAACCAACACACACAAAATGCTGGAGGATCTCAGCAGGCCAGGCAGCATCTATAGAAAAGAGTACATAGTCAACATTTCAAGCCAAGAACCTTCATCAGGACTGGAGAAAAAAGAAGTCAGATTAAGAAGATGGCGAAGGCAGGAAAAAATACAAGGTGGTAGATGATAAGTGAAACCAGGAGAGGGGGAGGGGTGAAGTAAAGAGCTGGGAAGTCAATTAGCGAAAGAGATAAATGGCTGGAGAAGAGGGAATCTGATGGGAGATGACAGAAGGCCAAGGAAGAAAGGGAAGTGAAGGAGCACCAGAAGGCAGGTAAGGGAATATTGTGAGTGAGGAAAATGGGAATGGGAATGAGAATGGTGAAGGAGAGGGGCGGCAATTACCAGAAGTTCAAGAGATCGATGTATATACCATCAGGTTGGAGGCTACCCAGAAGGAATATAAGATGTTGCTCCTCAACCTGAGCGTGGCCTCATCACGGCAGTAGACGAGGCCATGGACTGAAGGTAAGCAAGCCAATAATATGAAAGAGGATACCGAAAGCCTTTTCAGATATATAAGCAGCAAAAGAGAGAAGAAAGTGGATATCAGGCAGTTGAAAAATGGCAATGGAGAGGTAGTAGTGGGGGACAAAGAAACAGCGGGCAAATTTAAGTATTTTGAATCAGTCTTCACTGCGCAAGACACTAGTAGTATGCCAGAAATTCCAGAATGTCAGTGGTCAGAATTGAGTGTAGTTGCTATTACTAAGGAGAATGTGCTTGGGAAGCTGAAAGATCTACAGGTAGATAAGTCACTTGGACCAGATGGACTACACCCCAGGGTTCTGAAAGAGGTAGCTTGAGAGGCTGCGGAGACACTAGTAATGATCTTTCAAGATTCTGGAATGGTTCAGAGGACTGGAAAATTAAAAACTTTACTCCGCTTTTTAAGAGGGGAGGGAGGAAGAAGAAAGGAAATTATATGCCAGTTAGCTTGACCTCAGTGGTTGGGAAGAACTTGAAGTCCCTTAGTAAGATTGAAGATTTGGAGTACTTAGAAGCACATGATAAAATAGGCCAAAGTCAGCATAATCTTGTTAAGGGAAAATCTTGCCTGACAAATCTGCTGGAATTCTTTGAGAAAATACCAGGTAGCATTGACAAAGGAAAGTCAGTGGACGCTGTGTACTTGGATTTTCAAAAGGCCTTTGACAAGGTGCTGCACAGGAGCTGCTTAACAAGATAAGAGCCTGTGGTATTACAGAAAAGATACTAGCAAGGATAGAAGCTAGTTTGGCCCGAAACATCAACTCTACTCTTTTCCATTGATGCTGCCTGGCCTGCTGAGTTCCTCCAGCATTTTGTGTGTGTTGCTCGGGTTTCCAGCATGTGCAGATTTTCTCTTGTTTGAGCAAGGATAGAAGATTGGTTGATAGGCAGGAGGCAAAGAGTGGGAATAAAGGGAGCCTTTTCTGGTTGGCTGCCAGTGACAAGTGGTGTGCCGCAGGGGTCTATGTTTGGACCGCTTTTCACCTGTTGTCAATGATTTGGATGACAGAATTGATGGCTTTGTGGCCAGGGCTGTGAAGATACAGGGCTTAGAGGAGGGACAGGTGGTATTGAGGAAGCAGAGTCTGCAGAAGCACTTAGGCTGGGAGAATGAGCAAAGAAGTGGCAGATAGAATATAGCGTAGGAGATGTATGGTCATGCACTTTGGTAGAAAGAATAAAGGTGAAGACTACTTTCCAAATGAGGAGAAAAAGTGCCTAGGGACTTGGCAGTCCTTGTACAGGATTCCTTAAAAGTGTAACTTGCAGGTTGAGTTGGTGGAAAGGAAGGCAAATGCTAAGATAGCATTCATTTCAAGAGAATTAGAATATATAGTGGCTATAAAAAGTACTCACCTGCCTTGGAAGTTTTCATGTTTTATTGTTTTACAACATTGAATCACAGTGGATTTAATTTGGCTTTTTTGACACTGATCAACATAAAAAGATACTTTCATGTCAAAGTGAAAACAGATCTCTACAAAGTGAACAACAGGAATTCTGCAGTTGCTGGAAATTCAAGCAACACACATCAAAGTTGCTGGTGAACGCAGCAGGCCAGGCAGCATCTCTAGGAAGAGGTACAGTCGACGTTTCAGGCCGAGACCCTTCGTCAGGACTACAAAGTGATCTAAGTTAATCATAAATATAAAATACAAAATAATTGATTGCATAAGTATTCGCCCCTTTCAAGTCAGCATATAGTAGATGCACCTTTGGCAGCAATTACAGCCTTGAGTCTGTGTGAATAAGTCTCTAACAGCTTTATACATTTGGACACTGAATTTTTTCCCCATTCTTCTTTACAAAACTGCTCATGCTCTGTCAGATTGCATGGGGGTCGTGAGTGAACAGCCCTTTTCAGGTCCAGCCACAAATTCTCAATTGGATTCAGGTCTGGACTCTGACGGCCACTCCATGATATTAACTTTGTTGTTTTTAAGCCATTCTGTGTAGCTTTGGCTTTATGTCTTACTGGAACACAAATCTTCTCCCAAGTCGCAGTTCTCTTACAAAACTGCATTAAGTTTTTCTCCAGGATTTCCCTGTATATTGCTGCAATCATTTTACCCTCTACCTTCACAAGTCTTCCAGTGCCTGCTACAGTGAAGCAACCCTACAGCATAATGCAGCCACCAGCATACTTCACAGCAGGGATAGTGTGTTTTTAATAGTGTGTGGTGTTTGGCTCATGTCTAATTTAGCATTTGGTCTAATGGCCAAGAAGCTCAGTTTTATTTTCTTCATACCTTTAACCTTCTTCCAGCTGATTTCAGTCTCCCACATGCCTTCTGGCAAACTCTAGCTAAAACTTCTTGTGAGTTTTTTTTCAAGTGGCTTCCTCTTTGCCACTCTCCGAAAAAGCTGTGACTAGTGAAGCACCTGGGCAACAGTTGTTTGTGCAGTCTCTCCCATCTCAGCCACTGAAGCTTGCAACTCCTCCAGAGTTGTCATAGGTCTCTTGGTGGCCTCCCTCACTAGTCCGCTTCTTGCAGGGTCACTCAATTTTTGAGGACGACCTGCTCTTGGCAGATTTACAGCTGTGCCATATTCTTTCCATTTCCTGATGAGTGACTTAACTGTATTCTAAGTGATATTCAGTGACTTGGAAATTTTCTTATCTCCATCTCCTGACTTGTGCTTTTCAATAACCTTTTCACGGAGTTGCTTGGAGTGTTCTTTTGTCTTCATGGTGTAGTTTTTGCCAAGATACTGATTCACCAGCAGTTGGACCTTCCAGAGACAGGTGTATTTTTACTGCAATCATTTGAAATACCTTGATTGCACACGGTGATCTCCATTTAACTAATCATGTGACTTCTAAAACCAAATGGCTGCACAGTGATGATTTGTGATGGGGGAGGGTGAATACTCATAGTCATGCACTTTTTGTTTTAAATTTACAATTAATTTAGATCACTTTGTAAAGATCTGTTTTCACTTTGACAAGAAAGAGTATTTTTCCATTGATCAGTGTAAAAAGAGCCAAATTAAATCCACCATGATTCAACGTTGTGAAACAATAAAACACGAAAACATCCAAGGGAGGGGGTTAATACTTTTTATAGGCACTATATAAGCAAGGATGTAATGTTGAGATTTTATAGGAAATTTGTCAGACCACTTTGAGTATTTTGAGCAGTTCTGAGCCGCTTAACTAAGACATCCTGCCATCAGAGATGGTCCAAAAGGAGATTCATGAGAATGATCCCTGGGATGAAAGGGTTAACATATGAGGAGCATTTGATGGTTCTGAGCCTGTATTTGTTGGAGTTTTGAAGAATGAGGGGGGGATCTCATTGAAACTTATCAGATATTGAAAGGCCGAGGGGATGATATTTCCTTTAGTGGGGGAGTCTAGGATCAGACAGCACAGCCTCAGAATAGAGGTATGTTCATTTAAGACAGAGTTGAGGAGAAATTTCTTAAGCTAGAGGTTAGTGAATCTGTGAAATTCATTGCCACAGATGTCTCTGGAGGCCAAGTCATTGGGTATACTTAAAGTGGAGGTGATAGGTTCTTGATCGGTCAGGTGTCAATGACTAAGGAGAGAAGGCAGGAGAATGGAGTTGAAAGGTATAATAAATCAGCCATGATGGAATGGCAGAGTAGACTCAATGAGCTGAATGGTCTAATTATGCTCCTACGTCTTATGATCTTACCAACAGATTTGAAAGCTGTCTGATTGTCTTTGCTGATGCTACAAGAGAAAATTATCTAATCTAATTAACTGTATTAGAATCCATGAAAACACATTCATGTTGTGAACTATTCACACTCAAATTTTCATTTTTTTGATTTTTTTGTATTAAAAATTATTTTTTGGAAAGAACAAATTATAAAGTACCCGGGTCAATTTCCCTCCCTATTACTCAACACAATTCTCTCCCAAAGGTTCGTATGGAAATTACCCAACCACATACCTGAATGGCATAAGCAGCTGAGTCCTGAGCTCGAACATTATCTGCATAAGCAAGGAACGCTCTTGTCAGCTCTACCAGCAAATAATGGGCAAAACTGGGGTCCTCCACACCGGCCTGTCAGAGGAATCATTACAAAACAAATATATATATTAATGGCAAATTATTCTTTTAATATTCAACTAACCTTATTTAATCTCTAGAAATTCAGTTCAGTTGTAACTAAGTCATAAGTAATTCATTATATTTTTTAAAAGAATTCAGCAGCAGTTATAAGCTGACTTTAAAATAATCTCAATTCAAGCTGTTCAGTCCATTATGCTGATAAATGTTCAAACTATCTGAGAATTGAATCTTAACAACGTATTACCTGGATTCCTTCTGTTTACAAAATAAAATTTACACAATAAGAATCGTCAACCAATATTTTTTGCCCTTCTGAGGATTTCTCAATTAAAAGCCCAACCAGCTTTAAATTTCTAACTGCATAAATGTATTTGCACTAGTTTTAAATTTCATGCAAAATGCATTACCATTATGCCTCTTCATATCTGTTACTGTTTGTGTCATTATTTTTTACACTTATGGGATTTGTGCCATTTGCAGACTTTAAAAAAGTACCTTGTAAAGTGAAGTTCAAGCCCAGATGAATGAAATATTTGCTGCTCTTTTCTTACAAATTATTAGCTGCACCGTATTTATCTAACAAATTACTAACTGTAATACTTGGGAAAGCTTTCCATTACCAACTTCTTTGACTTAAAAAAAACTTTTTAAAGAGTACCCAGGCTCTCACATTCCTTTAAAAACCTGACTATCAATCAAATGGACAAGCAGTTCACCACATATTATTGAGTTATATAGCAGAACAGCTCATCATGTCTATGCCTATGTCTATGAATATGTAGTACCTCTGTTTTCCAATCCCACCCTTCAGCACAATATCTGTTGTCCACTGCACCGCAGTGATTCAGGTGACCCAGATGCTAGTTAAATACCTGCTTGAGTACCTGCCTCCAACAGTTTCTCAGGCAGTGCTTTCCAGATTGCAACTATCCACTGGGTGAAAATGCTCTTCCTCAAATCTTCTCTGATCCTCTTATTCCTCACTTTAAATTTATACCTTCCATCACCTTAGACTCCTCTGCCATGGGGGAAAGTTCTCACTAACTACTTTGTGCTTCTCAATTTTGTATGCCTCTATGAAGTTCTCCCTTCAACTTAATGTGCTCCAGTGAAAACAAGCCAGTCATTCTTCATAAGTAAAACATTCCAGCTGAAGCAACATCCTAGCGAACCTCTTCTACAGTCAAATCACATTATTTCATTTTAAAATCTTTTTTATTCATTATTATTGAAGATCAACAAAAAAAATACATTAATCAAGTCAACATGTCAATATGTACAATGAGGAATTAAATTATCAAATAACTGATTAACAAAGCTAAACAATATATCAATAATAAGAAGAAAAAAAATAAAGTGTTAAAACTGTTCTTTTTTTGGAAAAAAGAAAGAAGGAAAAAAGAACTCCTACTAACTAAAACAAAAAAAAAACAAAAAAAACTTCATTAGGAGCACAGCCCTGGAGCTATACGCCATACAAGCTTCCATAAAAGAAAAACATCAATCCGCCAACTCAAATCCATTTAAACAAGAATCAGAAGGAAACCATCTTAATTAACTCAAAGCAGATGATAGTAGCAGGCAAAAGAACCCCACCTTTTCTCAAAGTCAAATCGAGGATCAAAAGTTCGACTTCTGATTTTCTCCAAACTAAGACATAGCATCACCCGAGAGAACCATTGTATCAAAGTGGGAGCAGTGGCATCTTTCCATTTCAATAAAATATCCCTTCTGGCCAATGCAATTACATGTTGGTCTGATATAGAAATACCATGAATATATTGAGGGATTATACCAAACAAAACTATCAATTTATTAGGTGGTAAATTAATTTTTAAAGCTTTAGAAATTGTAGAGAAAATAGATTTCCAGAACTGTTTCAATACAGAACACGACCAAAACATATGTGTCAATGTAGCTGTCTCAGTTTTACATCTATCACACTGACTATCAACATTAGGAAATATTTTAGACAGTCTCTCCTTTGTCAAATAGTAACGATGTACAATTTTAAATTGAATTAAAGAGTGACTGGCATAAATCAAAGAAGAGTTAACCAACTTCAAAATTCGCAACCAATCCTCTGTTATCAAGGTCATGTTAAGCTCTCTTTCCCAATCTTGCCTTTATCTTAAGTGAAGGATAATTGGACTGTTGTAATAGTAAATTATAAATTTTCCTAATAAAACCTTTCACTAAAGGATTTATTTTTAAAATACTGTCTAACAGGTCAGAATCCTGTATATATGGAAAATTACTTAAATATTCTTGTAAGAAATGTCTGACCTGAAGATATTGCAAGAAATGTGAGTACGAGAGAGAGTATTTAGTTACTAATTTCTATCAATCGGGCTCCTTGGAACAGATCCATGAAGGAATAGACTCCTTTATTCCTCCAAAGAAAAAGGATAGGATCACTTAGTGAAGGTTTAAATAAATAATTTTGATAAATTAAACTAAGAAGGTCAAATTTTTTGAGATTAAAAAAATTACGAAACTGGTACCAAATTTGTAATGACTGCTTAATCACAGGATATAAATTTAGATTAGAAATTTTGTTGTACAGGTAAAGAAGCTCCTAATAACGAAGTTAAGTAAAATTGTTTCACAGCTTTCAATTCCAAATCAACCCAAGGTGGTTGTTCATTTTTAATCAGCCCAATATAACCAAGAACACATATAATGTATATAACAGCCCAATAGTACATTCCTAAATTAGGCAGAGCAAGACCTCCATCCTTCTTTAATTTTTGTAAATGATATTTTCCAATTCTTGGTCTTTTATTATTCCAAACAAAAGATGAAATAATAGAATCAACCTGATCAAAAAACTTCTTAGTTAAAAAAATAGGAGTATTTTGAAATACATACAAAATTTTGGTAAAATCATCATTTTAACAGCATGAATTTGACCAGCTAACAAAAGTGTAAGTGGATTCCATCTACAAAATAATTGCTTCATAAAATCCACTAAAGGAACCAAATTAGCTCTATAAAGGTCTCTGTAATTTTTAGTGATAATAATACCTAAATATTTAAAGAGTCTGTAACTTTAAAAGGAATGTCATCATCTATAGAAGCAGAATCATTTAGAGGAAACAATTCACTTTTATGAAGGTTAGCTTATATCCTGAAAACTTTCCAAATTCATTTAATAATTTCAATAAACTAGGAATGGATTCTTCAGGTTTCGAAACATAAACTAAGAGATCATCGGCATAAAGGGAGCTGTTATGAATAGTCCCATTTATGGAAATTCCATGGATGTCTTTAGCTTCACGAAATGCAATGGCCAAGGTTCCAACACCAAATTAAATTACAGGGGACTTAACGGACATCCTTGTCTCGTACCCCGCGAAAGTCGTAAAAAAGGAGATCTGCAATTATTAGTAATAACAGTAGCATTAGGGCTTTTATATATCATTCTAATCCATTTATTAAAATTAGTACCAAAGTTGAATTTCTCTAAAATGTTAAATAAGTATTTCCTTTCAACTCTATCAAATGCCTTTTCAGCATCAAGAGAAACAACTCATTGGGGAGTCTTAGTAAAGGATGAGTATATAACATTTAACAGTCTCCGAGTATTAGAGAAGGAATAACGGCCCTTTACAAAACCTGTTTGGTCCTAAGAGATAATTTTAGCTAGAATATTCTCCAGTCGATTAGCCATTATTTTTGAAAGAATTTTAGCATCCACATTTAATAATGAAATAAGTCTATATGAAGCGCAGTCAGGAGGGTCTTTAACTTTCTTAAGAATTAAAGAAATAGAACCTTCATAAAGTGTGGGAGGTAACTCTCCTAACAAAAAGAATCTTTAAGTGTTTCCAACATGTATGGAGAAAGCAATTTTTCAAATTTTTTATAAAATCCTACAGAAAAACCATCCAATCCAGGAGCTTTACCAGAATGCATTGAAAGAATAGCTTTCTGAATTTCTTTTTCAGTAATAGGAGTATCAAGAGTTTGTTCATCTTCAACAGATATTCTAGGAAAATCAATCTTTTGTAAAAACGCATTCATTTTAGAAGGATCAGCTGGAAACTGAGATGGATAAAGTTCAATGCAAAAGTCTTGAAAAATTTTATTCATGTCTTCATAATTACAGGCTAAACTACCATCTCCCTTACGAATTTTTAAAATTTGTCTTTTAGCTCTAGCTGCCTTTAATTGGTATACTAATAGCTTATTATTTTTATCTTCAAACACATAAAATTGACTTTTCAATTTAAGCAAATTTCTTTCAATAGGATAAGTTAATAGTATATTATATTGTGATTGAAGTTCAACCCTTTGTTTAAATAAATCAATGTTAGGAGAGATTGCATAAATATTATCCAAGTCTTTAATTTGTTTTGAAATCTTATCTAACTCTATTTTTGTCTGTTTCTTAAGCTTAGCTAAATAGGAGATTATCTGACCTCGCAAATATGCTTTAAATGTATCCCATATAATCAATTTCAACACATCTCCCGCATTGTTAAAAAGAAAAAAATCTTTTATCTGAGTATCAATAAATTTGACAAAGTCCGAACTTTGTAATAAATTTTCTGGAAAATGCCAAGGCAAGTTTGCAATACCCACATCATTCAATTCAAAAGCTAAGCTTAAAGGCACATGATCCGAAGCAAAGATAGCGTCATATTTTTGGACTTGGAACAAAAATCAGATATCAGCTATAAAGTAATCAATTCGTGAATATTTTTTGTGAACATATGAATAAAAGGAATAATCTCTGTCATTAGGATATAGATGTCTCCAGATTTCGATCAAACCATAATCGATTAAAAAAGACAAACAACAGGAATTCTGCAGATGCTGGAAATTCAAGCAACACACATCAAAGTTGCTGGTGAACGCAGCAGGCCAGGCAGCATCTGTAGGAAGAGGTGCAGTCGACGTTTCAGGCCGAGACCCTTTGTCCTGATGAAGGGTCTCGGCCTGAAACGTCGACTGCACCTCTTCCTACAGATGCTGCTTGGCCTGCTGCGTTCACCAGCAACTTTGATGTGTGTTGCTCGATTAAAAAGGAGTTAATAAGTGATGCTGAACAACTCAGAAGCTGCTGATTGGTTGAACTCTTATCAATCAAAGGATTTAAACAACAGTTAAAATCAACACCCATTAACAACATACATTCATTTAAATCTGGCAATAAACCAAATATGTTTTTAAAAAAAGGATCATCTACATTTGGTCCATATAGATTAACCAGGACAATTTTTCTATTACAAATTGTTCCTTTGACAGTTAAAAATCTACCATTAGTATCTGTCACAAAGTCTTCTTGGATAAATAAAATAGCAGATGTAATAAAAATAGATACTCCCTTTGTTTTATTTTGGCAAGTGGCATGATATTGAAGCCCTTCCACATTTTAAAAAATCTATTTTGATCGCCCATTCTGATAATGCGTTTCTTGAGCAAAAATTATATCGGGTTGGAATTGATTAATAATTTTAAAAGTCTTCTTTCGCTTAATAGGATGATTCCAGCCACGTACATTCCAACTAACAACGTTTATCTGTTTAACTACCATAAAAATTTTTTAAAACACATAAATACATGCATACCAACATGGGCTAATCAAAAATGGCGGTGATAAGTATAACTATATAGAAAGCACGCATGCTCCAGAACTCCGTAATGGGAAAAAGTACAATAAGAAAAAACTGAAAAAAAAAATAGAAATTAATCCTGCAATGAAACCTATAGTTCAAAACTAACCCCAATCCTCCCACCATCCCAAAAGCTAGAAATCCAGCAAAGAAAAAGAAAAAGCCAGAATGCATCCCCATAGAAAAAGAAAAAAGAAACAGAAGTCCGCGACAGGCTCAATTTATAATAGTGATTTTAAAAGTTTTCCTTAATTTCCCTCCCCCCATTTACAAAAAAACACACACGGCCCTAAAATAAGAAAGCCCTGCAGAGGGAAAAAAAGATGTTTCTGCTTAATCACCAATAATAAACTGGGGAAAACATTATCCATCTACTAGGTACTCCTTGCTCTCTCTCTCTCTCTATTATATATATAAAAAGTCCTTATAAACTATGAAAACTATCACTTAATTAATGAAGAAAAGGAAGGATAAAAACAAATAATCAAACCAGTTAACAATCTGTCCGCTGTGTTATCTAAAGCACAGACTAGAAGGGCCTGTGATGGCCGAGATGGCCTGTTTCCGTGCTGTAATTGTTATATGGTTATATGGTTAATTCACTTAGTATACCAAACAGATTTCAGAAAAGTTATTCATCAGTCAAATCAAAAAGTTCACATCTTCTTTAAATGGCCCATCGATCAAAGAACATCTTCAACATATCAGAAATCTTCAAAGCTTGTTTTCTTTCAGAAAATTATTCAGCAGACTTAATACCATTCAAACCTCAGCCACCTCCAAAATAGAATTAACATAGTCCAATGCCGCTTTGGGATCCAAAAAAACGTGCAGTCGAATCTTTAGGAAATAACTTTAATTGGGCTGGATAGCGAAGTGATGGGAATAATCCCTTATCATGGGCTATCTTCATAACTGGAACGAATTTGAACCGCTGTTTCATAACTTCCCCTGGATAGTCTTCATAAAAACAAATCTCCGAACCCTTGAATTTAAAAACTCTGTGTTTCCTTGCATATTTTATGATTTGGTATTTAACACTGAAATGAAGAAAGCTGACCAAAACTGACCTTGGTTTATTCGGATCTTGAGATTTCAAAGTGAAAATTCTATGCGCTCTTTCAATATCGGGAGGCTGAGGTAAAATATCCGGAAACAGAGATTGAAACAAATTAGCAAAATAGTCCAATAAATCCCCACTCTCAGATCCTTCCATCAGTCCAATAATTCGAATGTCATTCCGACAAGATCTTGTTTCCAGATCGATAATCTTGCGTCGAGACTGTTCCAAGTGGGCTGAAATATCCGCTATCCGATGCTTCGACTCTTTAAGTTCAGGATTCAAGGAAATAATACTTCCCTCTATGAAATGAAAACTCAGTCAAAACGACTTCATCTCAGAAGTGTTATTATCTATTTTCTTGTCGAGAGCCATCAACTCATGTTCTAAACGCTCAGCCCAAACAGGCATATCTTCTGATTTTTCTTTCCAAATTTTTTCCTTTCCATTGCTGGATTCAGAAAGCTGCTTCCCACTTCGTAAAGATTGTGACATAAAGACAACTATTCCCCTCTAAGATCCGACAAAATAAAAGTTAAAAATTCAGAGTTTAAACTGGGGAAAAGGAAGAATTAAACGCAGCCACACAAATTGTGTGTTACTCCATTAGGTAGCAGGCGGAAGTCCCAAATCACATTATTTCAAATCATTTTCTCAGATGAAGTACGATGAATTTAAAACTCTGGAGTCACCATGCAGCACTGTTACTTGCTGACCCAAAAATTCTGCCCATGCTATTCTACCTCTTGAAACTAATGGCAGCGAAGGTATCTGACTCCTGCTTACACCATCCTCTCCACAGCTGTACAACCACACAGGGAATGGGCAGAAACACCTCATGGCAACACTAATTATGAAGAAGTAAAATTGGAAGGGATATGGAAGGAAGAGCAATGGAAAAAAATCAGAACAAACCAAATAATGATTGCATACATAGTGGCAGCCTCTCATTGATTAAATCTTGGCATTTATTTCAGTAAGGGCATCCGTTAGTCTTGTGAGACCATGGATCTGCACCTGGAAAGTCTTCACTCTCCAGGGTGCCGACCTGGGCAAGGTTGTATGGAAGACCAGCAGTTGCCCATGCTGCAAGTCTCCCCTCTCCATGTTGTCCAAGGGAAGGACCCATTAGGACCCATACAGCTTGGCACCAGTGTCGTCGCAGAGCACTGTGTGATTAAGTGCCTTGCTCAAGGACACAACACGCTGCCTCGGCTGGGGCTCGAACTCATGACCTTCAGATCGCTAGTCGAATGCCTTAACCACTTGGCCACGTGCCCACTTATTTCAGTAACACAGCAGCATACAAAAGGAAGAAAACAGGTATCATGGGTTGGGCCAAGAGAAGGAAAGTAGAGAAGAAAAGGCAGAGAAAGAAAGGCAGAAAGATGCCCTGAGGGCAAACAGTGTTGGAAAAAGTGAATAACCAATCTTCCTGGAAACAAGATTTAACCTTAAGGCTGGCACAACAGATAAAAGATTCATTTAAAACTAAAGCATTATTGAAGGTATTGCTATATTGTAGCTGTTCGGTTGTCATTAATTCATTGACAACATTCTATTGCTCTAAAAAGTGTAATTATGTAATTCATTTTACTAATTGAGGCTTCATAGAGAAAAAGGTAAAGTGAAAGACAACGAAAAGTCAAATGATATCTTACCACAAATGTAGAGCTTTTGCCTTCTGTGTTACTTGTCATGAGGTCCAATCGCCCAGGATCTATTGCTCCCAACTCACCAAGGCATTCTCCACACAGGAGCCTAGCTTGGGCATTTGCATCTTGACAACCCTTCAGAAGCACCATCACTAATTGAGAGATAATGGGCTCAACCGTCTCACTGTCTGTGGCAAGCTTTACCAATTGCTCCTAAAAACCACAATAAATGGATCACACAGTAATATTCCTCAGCATTAGTTTCAAATAAAATGAATTTTTCTTTATATTGAGGCATCATTACAGCTCTTTAAGGTAGATAAATCCCCAAGGCCTGACCATATGCATCCTTGGACTTTGTAGGAGGCTGGAGCGCAAATTGCAGAGGCCCATATGGAGATATGAGCTTCATCATTAGACAATGAAGTTCCCAAAACTGGAAAGTGGCTAATGTCATTCCATTCTATAATAAGAGTAGCAAGGACAAGCCAGGGAATTATAGGCCAGTCAGCCTGACATCAGTAGTGGGGCAGTTACTGGAGGGAATTCAGAAGGGCAGGATCTACCAGCATCTGAATAGACAAATGTCTAATTAAGGGAAGTCAACAGGGTTTTGACGTGGACAGTCATACTTAATGAGCATTTTAATCTCCTGTGTTCCAGGGAATAAAGACCCAGATGGCCAAACTGTCCAATAGCTATTGGTAGTTATTTATAACTTGTGTTGAATGTGTCAAGAGTACATTACACTTGCGACTTGTTTATTGGTTGCATGTATCACTATAACTATATTAAGTTATTCTGGCACAATAATATTGAATTTGTCACATGCTTTCAATAAATCGATAAGGAATCAGCATTGTGTACCTGTTTCTTGTATAAAGTATCCTTCAAACTAGTCAGTGCATGTATGCGAACATCTACATTCTCATGCTGAACAGCTCGCATAGACAACTGTAGTTCAGTTTGCAAATCTGTGCTTTTAGATGTTTCCTGCAAGGCAAGGCACATATTTATGAAACAGATGTTAGTACGAGCTAACCAAATAAATGGGTAAATACCTTTCGAACAGCCTGATGGAGGATATCTGGATTATTTTAAAATGATATTCATTAAAAACAAAAGTTTCACTGGAAGATTCCAGGCAACATCACGAGAGAGGATGCTGAAAGCCTGATAAAAATAAGGTGGGAGAGAATGATCCGATGTGGGTTAGTGACTACAAAATTAAATCTGATGATTTGCAATTTCTTCCTGGAGCAAACAAAAGGAGGCTGCTTGCAACAAACTTCAAGCTCCTCACAACAATTTTACTGAAATTTTGATACAAAGAAAAATCAGTTCTCAGCACACTGATAAGGCTCACCTTTCGGTAATCTTGCAGCACCTTCTGGATCTCAGTAAAATCAGGGTGTTCTGGCAAAAAGTAAATCTCATGCAGAAAATCTTTTACTGCAGTTCTGAAAGACCAAGAAGTTGAAACTTATTGACAATAATTGATCAGCAGTTTCTTTTGTGGGCAACGAATTGTATTACACACGGAGAGATTATGCTAATCTATCCCCAAAAATAAATCTTATCTATTTCTGAGGGGAATTAACAAATTGTACACCATATGCATGAAGAAACTGCAATAACACTTCATTTTAAGATGGGTCATTTCAAGGATAAATAAAGGACTGAAGTAGATAGAAATGAAACGTTGTAAGAGGATGCAAAGGCAGCTATAAATCCATATGCCCCTTAAATCATTAGAAAAATGGAGCCAACAATCCAATCCAAAAATGCAGATTGCTAACTTTCTTAAACAGACGAATCTATGAAATTCAATCATATACGCAGATCTTCTACCCAGCTCCGTAAATATCATAACATGGACGCCAATAGCATTTCAAATGCTGTGATTGATTTGGGTACAAAAACAAGCACAAATGTGCCAATTCATTCAAACCTATTCCAGTCAAAATTGCTGACTTTCTGAAATCCAGGTTGCTAATATCCACTGTTTCTGTTTAATCTGCTGGATTTGTTGTCTCCTCAAAGACATCAAATTAATGTTGCAAGTCTGATCTTAAAGTTCCTAAGGACAAGCCTGTTGCACCTTTTCTGTTTAAACAACTCCTTCATCATCCTTACTATGACTGAAATCTGAATTGCACCTGAACTCAATCTGCAAGTTCCATCCTACATTATGTCTCTGTAGTCTAAATTTCACCAATCTTCATGCCAATCACAATTATTTTCCCTTCTCATAAAGCATCAGTTTAGAAAGTCACTCATATATAATATTCCCTTCATTGCCTCAGTCCACAACATCTCAGCAACATCTTTTACTCCTGTACCACAGTAACAATTTCCACTCTTAACTTATGTTCAGAGTCTTGGCTCCTCATTGTGTTCTACTATTCTGCAGCCCCTTCACAATCCAGGTCTCAAAATTTGAAGCTACCCACTTCCTATTACTTTGCAAAACTCACTTGTTCAACTTGGCCCTTAGTATCCATCTATAATTAGTTTCCACTCAACAATGAAGCACCTTGGTTTTTGTTGCATCGGACACAGTGAATATATTTCATGCTTTTGATTTTATTTGTACTTCAGCTACACCAATAAGAATACTTACACCTGTGTGCATCTTCCTTTATAACATCCAATTTTGAACATACATAAATGCATTAATAACAAAGATTACAATAATTTGACACCAGCATTAATTTACCTGTTCTCAACGATAAGGTAGTGGAATATTCCAGCTGTCACTTTTGGCTGAATGGACATCAGAGGCAGAAGAGCCACAATGACCTGACTGAGAAGGGCCCCCAGATAACTGGGCTCCAGGCAACGCACAAAGCAATCCCACGCCCTGTAATCGATGGACATTTATGTAAAAACAAAGTCAAAATATAATGCAACAATTATGAAGTCATTGTGGGAAATATCATAGATGCAGGCCCTTCAGCTCACTAAGCATGCATTGAAGATCAAACAGCCATTTTGCACCAATACCATTTTATTCTGTTTTCTATCATCAACTCAAGAAATAAAACTTAAATCAAGTTGATTAATATTTATAACTTTTAATACATTAAAGGCATAAAGCAGTTGTTTGCAGAATGATTTCAACCTTTCATAGACACAATGTTAGCAAAGTGATTAAATTTGCCAGAATATAGGAACATAGAAAGAAATATTCAAGATTGATAATCATTTGTTTTCTACCTTTGACGGAGCAAAATCCATACAAGGAAATGAGAATCTGGCTGATATTACTCTCACAGCTTCAATAACAATATTATGCATTAAGATATTTATATACTCCTGTGAGAAATTTTTGACTTTATAATTTAGAAAGAATGTGCTCATTAAGTAATTTCTAAAAGGGGCAAAAGTCATTGTGATCATAGACAAAGTTATATTTATTTTATTCCTTAAACCTACTCTTCTAAGTATTCAATTACCATGCAAAACATTAACATTAATTACTTACAACAAATTACCAGGTTGTGTTCTTGTCCTTGGCTCATTTATTGATTGATACGTTAACATAAATAAGCCTTCAGTTATGACATACAGCTCTCTTTTAACGTGAAATTTGGAAGATGATTAATCCTTCATTGCTTGTTGTTTGCTGCTGTCCATTAAGATAGTACAATCTCGAGCAGCACAGAATCTAGGACGGAAAACCCCATTCTACAACACCACTGCCACTGTCTAATGAGGCAAATTTAGATTTCTCTGGCCATCAAGCCATGTATTTACCCTCTTTCACATTTATTTTGCTAGTTTACTTCTTCAACAATTGCTCTGTAATTTTAATATTCCACCCAGTAAATTCAAACTTGGGACATAATTGCATTCAAATCTGCCTTCTGGCTGTAGTATTATAAATAATTTATTTTAGCTGAGGGAAGTACCACAAACTGAGAATTTTTGAGCTTGCCAACAAAGATATTAGATTAACAGAACTCTGTTTCCTAATATAATATATTCCATCCACCTTGCAAACACAGTGCATGGCATGCCACAAACTTTTACAAAACCACTAAGTATAATTAAACTTCCATTAAGTCAATATGCAAGTAATTCTCCATGACGCTGCCTTTGGGAGCAGCATATCTTTATTTTATATAGTATCACACCAATAGATTAAAGTTCTCTGCACAGTATAGTAATCAGCAGATAAATAATAAGTGTAGGTAGGCCTAGGTTATGACAGAGTTCCATTTCCAAGAACCTAAACTGTTACTAAGTCAGAAGTGAACAAAAAAAATGTGGAAGAGGATGACAGAAACAGATGTGATGGGAGAGCGAGCAGGCACCAGAAAAGTAGTCGCCAGCCAGGTTGTTGCAGCTGAGAGGAGAGGGCTGGGGAGAGATGACACAGAGAAATGCCCCATTCCCACATGACAGAAGATACCTTCAGCCCCACAGCAGCCAGTAAATCCATCCCTATTCATAGTGTTCACAACCTGAGGGGGACCTGTAATTCATCTGAAGTAAACAATAAACATAGAGTATAGATTTCGACAATGACTGAGGATTGCTGACAAAATATTCTTTTACATGCTGAGGTGGGCTTATAACTAATCTGAAGTAAACAATAAAGTATGGAGTGACCGAAGATTACCAACAAAATATCCTTCTACATACTTTCCAATAAAAAGTATACCCCCAAAGGACTTTTAAAGAAGCATTTCCGTAAGCAGTATGATCAAAATGAGTAATTCATTAAAAAGGGCTTTCTCTTTAAGTTTTGGTCTTCAATAAAATTTCACATTGCATTGTCATTCATTCAAAGAAAAAGAGAAATTTCAAAACACACCTGCAGCATAACTCGGGAAATTCATCTTTGTATCGTAAGCCTGTCCTCAGGGTTGTCATCATCTTCACCCGGACAGAACTGATGTGTTTCGATCCCATCAGTTTCATTAATGATATTAAACTATTCATGGCCTATGAAGAATGACAGCATTAATAGCTGATTTGGGAAAATTTCCTGAACGGTTAAAAAAATAATCTCTATCAACTATTAACTAATTATCTTACCATCTTTTTATCATTCATCCCAACACTGGAACTCAGTAAGAGCATGTTAAAAAAGGCCAAAATTCCCAATAGTTTCGGCTGCAAGTAGTCTGCCTAGAAAATAGAATATAAGAAAATTAAAATTCTATTTAAGAAATTAGTATTCCAATAGAATTCAACTATATTTCAAACCTATATGCATTATGTAGCAAATAATTATTTATTAATTTTACTGTATATTATATTGTATTGTAAGGGGTTTCTTCTTTTATGTTTCTGTGTAGGCTAATTAAAATGGCTTCTTTGTTATGTTATAATTGAAATCGCTTCTTAGTTATGTTAACTGCTGAGAAAGTCCTCCCGCTAGCAGTTTGTTTGGATTATGTTATTGATAAGAGGATGAACGAACCAATGGGGATCGATGTTATTCTTTCTATGGGTCTGTAAGTTATTGTGAAGCGCGGATTTTTGGGGAGAAGGCGCGTGTGAGAGAGAGAGAGAGAGAGAGAGAGAGGGAGGGAGGATGGACAAGGTGCTGTGAGTCGGCTAATGGGGTCAGACCCCGAGCAGGAGTCCGAGGTCCAAGGTGCTCGGCGAGGAGTGGAGACGGAGACGAGTCTGGAGCGCCTGGTCGACCACCGTTGTTGTTCCCAGGCAGCAGGTCGAGGTGGTCCGAGGGGATGGCAGGGTGAAGAAGGAGGGTCCCGAGCTCCAACTGTTTATACACGAAGAGATTGAACTTTGATAAGTGTGGCGCCTTTTATTTTCCTTTTATATTTTATCTCTATTAATTGTATAGTTCCAGTAATATCTATAAACTGTAAATCATTTAATTGTATCTGGTGTATTGTCTGTTATTTGGGCGGGGTGGGGTACATCACACAGCATCCACACAAACTAATTACCCAGTTTGGCAGGGCCAAGGGCTGTTTCCCTAGACGACCGCGAGCTGAGTGACCCTGAGGCTTGCCAGAGGGGCCACAGTATATTTTTCATTTCAAACATGACCAAATGAACAACAATCACGTGGCTCCTTTGCACAATATGTTAGATAGTCTACTCCGATTAGAGTTGTACTCTGTCTTATCACCCAGTTGCAACCTGCATGCTGGATCTAACAACTCCTCCTTCCAAATTGGGTGGCACAAGATATTAAAAGCATCTAAGTCTGTCCAAATGTTGCCTGGGCCTTTCTCTTCTTTTCTGATGTGGCAGATGGATTTATCTTCAAATAAACAAATTACTCGTGTGAAGTGTCGAAGCAATTTGCATAAATGAGCTGCAAGATCTTAGCAGCCTTTTTATAATAATTAAACTAATCTAATCCTGGATATTGTAAACAGAATTACAAATCAGCACAGCCTTGAGGCAAAGAACTTTCTGCATTTTATAGAAACTCCACAGTGCGACACTAATAATATGTTGATTCATTGTACACAGCTTTTTGTTCTAAGTGGATATAATGCCTGTATTGCCCTGAAGTTACTGAGCACCTATTAGATGCACAGAACTAGACATTTCATTTTCTTTTGACATCTTTAATTTGATAAAACAAAAGAAGAACCAATGTGAGTGGATGCTTTAAAAAAATAGAGGCATGCTAGAGGCAGAGAGGGTATTATTGGTCTTAGGAACTAAACTAGAAGGAAGATGTCCAGATGATTCAAGGACGTATATGGGGCTCACAGATTTAACCTTTTGGGCGATGAGATTGTACAGCTACAGGTTAAAAGATATGACATTGTGGCCATCACCGAGTCATGGCTAAATGATGGATGTGATTGGGAGCTGAATATCCAAGAAGAAACCTGTCCCAGAAATAATTCTAACACCCAACAAATCTGAAACATTCCTCCCTGTCTCAAAGCCATATATTGATCCTCCTTATCTTCCCATTTTCAGTCTTGCTGGTACATGGCTTTGGAAGTAATACAGAGATCACTACCTTTGGAAGTCCTATATTTTTTCTCCAGCTCTTGAAAATTCGACAATAAGACTTCAATGCCTGCTATTCATATGGATGTGTATTATAGTCTTTATGAGATGGTACCAGGGAGGCGTCACACCCAACCAAGCTCTACTGGGATGATCACAGGAACTTCTGTCTGCACACTAAAAAATGGATCTCCTCTAACAACCACAAATCTTTAGTTTTATTTGCCCCTGACAAGGGAGAATTTTTCCTGCAGTCTAGCCCATACTCTTCCAACCTTGAAGTAACTCAGTCATGTCCCATTAACCTCCTTTCCTCCAGAGGAAACAGAACTTGTCTCTCCTCTTTTCATAACTAAAACTCTATTCCAAATGACACCCAATATTGAGAGTGTTGCTATATTTAAATTTAGAATTGACAGAATAATGACTTGCATTTATAGTGTTTTTAATATGGCAAAATACCTCCCAGTTTCTTCATGAGAACATGATCAAATGAAATTTGACACCAAGAGATACAGAGGAGTTAAGACCAAGGCAGAACTTTGACAACTGGAGACTGATACTAAAGCAATATAATTAAGCAATAAAATTAGAGATGGTTGTTAGATCCAACCTACATCTGTCATCTTCATGCCCAGCAACACTGAGCTCATTAGTGGGGTGGCATGGTAGCGTAACTCTTTAACACCAACACAGACAACTCACCCTGCAAAAACTCATTTCAGGGAGGTAGCACCATCAATTTGTGGGAGACTTCCGGGAGAGGTGGGATGTCTGCAATAGAGTAGCTCTTTAGCAGCCAGCCAGCTAGTTTAAATAACGTTAGCTATGCTAATGAACGAATGACACCTGTTAAACTCACCTCAACATGTCTTTTTACAGTCTTAACCCACCATGGGCAATAGAAGTCACTGTTGCAAACAGTGCAGTGAGCAACACTGTCATTATTTTTGCCCCCTATTAGGCAGGGGTACATTTTAGTGTAGTCTGGGGTGACGTACGTTTTATATTTTCTTCTTTTGGAACACTCTCCCATGGTGCACGTGCTCTCTCTCTCTCTCTCTCTCTCACACTCGCTCTCTCTTGTGGTCTCTCTCTCGCGTGCTCGTTCTCTCTCTCATGGTCGCGCTCGTTCTCTCTCTCATGGTCGCGCTCGTTCTCTCTCTCTCTCGTGATCTCTCTCTTTCTCGCGCATGCTATCTCTCACTCGCTTGCTCTCAAAAAAAATTGATTTCCGGAACATTGTATATAATTTGCGGGCATCAGGGAGCCACTATTAATATGCGGAAGACTCCCAGAACTTCCAGGAGAGGTGGGATGTCTGCTAACACCACCAGAAATTGGAAGATCGGGATTCAATTCCTGCCGCTGTCTGTAAGGAGTCTGCATGCTCTCTCCGTGACTGCGTGAGTTTCTTCTGGGTGCCCTAGTTTCCTCTCATGTTATAAAGACATACAGGTTAGCATTAGTAAGTTGTAGGCATGCTACGTCAGCGCTGGAAGCATGGCAAAACTCGCATGCTGCCCTCAATACACCCTCGGACTGTGTTGGTCGTTGATGAAAACGATTCACTTCACTGATTGTTTTGATGTACATGTGACAAATAACGCGAATCTCATCAAAATGGCTGAGCAGCCAACCAGACAGCAAGCCAGAAGGTAAAACACTTACCTAGCAAAAAAAAATTATAATTCAAAGAAAAATTTACTTAAGGACTTATTACAGGGCTGTGGACAAGTGCTGCTGATTCCCTTTGTAAATACCAGTCACATCCAGCTTAATATGGCCCTTTATCTACTCAATTCCTAAAATTGCTTGATCAGAATTCTATCAGAGCTTTCAAATTTTAGCTGATCTGTATTGTTTTCTTATAGGTTCAAAACCAGTTCCATTATGCTGTTTATAAGTGCATCTGAGAGGTAACAGACATTTTAACGTCAAAAGCATCATGTGTACAACGGCAGTTTAAAATGTTCCTTACCATTAACTCTGCTGAAGTAATGTCTCTGGATGTTTGGCACTGATCACTCCGAGAAGCAGAAGCCGCCAGTATGGCCAGTCCGTTGAAAACCTGCTGATAGTGCTCGCCGATGCGCAGAAGTAGCTCATTATGTAAGCCCTGAAAATCCTGCCTGAGAAGACTGCCCAGTTCAAGTTCAGTTTCATTCTAAGTGAAGGAGCAAAACAATAAGGAATGAAAAGACAGCAATCAAAGGGCAGGTGCTAAAGATTACAGCAAATTCACCTCCTTTCTCTCCTCCTTGGACGTGAAAGCAGACCTCATCTAAGTGCAGCAAAACCTAGAGAAACTTAAACTTCGATTGATAATTGCGATGCAACAAACATGCCATGTAACTGCCAGTTAATGACACAAACTTAACCTTTTTCTCAACACAGGTTGAGAAAAACATGCCTATCAACTACTTGCCTCGTCCACACAAAAACAATGTTTATCTTCAACTAAATGTATTACAGCAATTCACCAAAGTTTCATTAATAATTCCACAGAATTCTGAAACTTTGACCCATTGAAAAGAGCAATGACGTATCTGCATGGAAACACGACAGCCTGCAGGTTACCCTCCAAGTTACACGTCAGGTTTATCATATTAATGTCTTTCATTTCATACACTGTAACTCCCAACCCAGAAGCACTATGAACATAGTCATCGCATGGACTACATCAGTTCATGAAAGTGGCCCAGAAGTACCATCTCACAGATTAATTGGGATGCGGTATGAAAATAGGTTTTGTTATCAATGCCCAAATTCTATAAATAAATAAAAAATTATAAACCACACATTGGCAAGAAACAAAAATGCTATAACTGTCAAAAGAAAGTGAGGGGAGGGGAGAGCAACGGGAGACTGGGAGAGTGATGAAAGAGAGAAAGGAGTGGTACAGTTCAAGATTTTTTGAGTATTAATCCCTGATGCCCGAAAGCAGGAATAAAAGGCAGTTACATAGATAGTTTAATAACCCAGACACTGGAAACAATCAACAAATCCAGGAGCATCTGTGGGGAAAAAAGTTGATGTTTCAGATCAAAGACCCTTCACCAGAACTGGAAAAGTAGTTACAGGGAGAATAAGGTAAGGATGGAAAGCACAAAGGAAGGTATCCAGTGACTGGAATAATACATTTGTTGGATTGAGGCTGGTCTTCATAATCCAAGTACCAGCATTACAGATTTAAATAAAGAAAAACATTTAAAGCAGAAGGAAGAAAAATTAAAGGGTTTTCCGAAACTTCACAGAAAATTTATCAGTAACAACTGGTAGCTCACAACTATATTTTAAACAATCCCCAGAAAAAAAGTGGTAAACAATCTGCACCCCTTTCCAAATGCAACACATCAGCCAGGTGAATGAAACACTGAAGCCCACACATTTTCCCACAATGTCTGCAACTAATACTGGTTATCAGAGATGAATCAGAGCACCTCTGGGATATAAAAGCTGATGAGACATTTCTCTTGCAATGCTGCTTCAACATTTTCAATTGGACAGTAATTTTTTAGCAAGCAAAGCAAACATAAATTGACATTAACTGCAACAAATAGCCTTACCTGCAGATAATGTAGACCACGTTCAAGTTCATCCTTTGAGCAGGAACAGACCAGATGGGAAAAGATGTACTTAAAGTTGTTGATCAGAATTTCTCGGCGATTCACATTCAGCTGCTTGGCTATGGTCCGGATCAATAATGAAGATGTAGTACTGGCTTTTGCAGCCAGGTATGGCAACAGAGATTGTAAGGTTCGCTGGAAAACAAAATATTACCTTCTCACACGCCAGCTTAAATTGAGCAACGCTCCTTTGTCAGCTTGAGTACTGACTCGAGAAACAATTGTGTAGGACAAGCAAATCATAAGGCAGTTTAATACGATGCATTACAGTAACCCCAATTTCTCTGGACCATTATATAACTGTGTTAAAACACTTCCTCACTATTTTTGCTCTACTTATCTTTAAAATATATTTCTTATTGTAATTTATACCATATTTATAATATATTTTATGTACTGCACTGTGCTGCTGCCACAATACAACAAATTTCATGACATATGTTAGTGATAATAAACCGGATGCTGTTTCCATAGCAGAGCAACAGATTAACTAAAATGCGAAGGGCAAATCCCTATCAACATGCAGAAAAAGAATGCCCAAAAATTCAATTTACATCATCTTTTCTGAAAATTATGTAATTAATAATCATTTTGGAATCATCGTATCACCTAAACTCACCCAGCAAGACATTTGGTCTCCCTACTGCAATTTTTATGGGAAAAGAAAGAAGGCAATGTGGCCAACATCCCAGTCATAATCACTTCTCAATCTGTAGTACTCTAAACTGTGAAATACTGGATGATAAAGTCACACAAGTGAAGTGTGGAACTATACCGTAGAAAGGATAAATAACTGAAAATCTAAATGTTCACCATTTATTTTAACAAAGAGCCTCAGGTTTCTGAACAATACATTAAAATAGTAATTCCTTAATACCTGGGTTTAAATATTGTACAAAAAAAGCTTTTTTTTTAAAGATTTGCTGTTACATTCTTATTACTTAGAGAAATGCAATACTATTTACATACCGTCAGGAAGCGGTTTAGATCAGGAAAATCAAATACATGAGCAACTTCCGATAACATATCGAGTGTAATCTGACGCTGATGATCCAATTCCCGATGACCCAACTCTTTACTCTGGCTTCCAGTACTACCACCGGCTGCCAGATGCCTTGTATGCAATGACTCCACCAGGAACTGCAAAACAAACACGACACTGGTCAGTGATAGCAGCTTAGTCCACAAAATGAATTTCTCTCAAAAAGATTCTAGAGTTTAAACAACACCCTTCTGAAAGCCATCTTAAAAAAATCACATCAACATGAGCTTAAAATTATCAATACATAAATTGCACCCTTCATGCTTTTAGTTCATAACATTTCATGCATCATAAGACATAAGCCCTCTGGTCCAAGACTCCCCCCACTATTGCAAACATCCTCTCCACTTAAGATTCCTCATTACCCCCCCACCCATTCTTCCAAACTGCAGCAAATACAGGCCCAGAGCTATCAAACCCTCCTCATACATTATCTAAAATTGTTTATACATAGATTGTATGTCCATAAAGTGACATGAGGCACAGGAGTGTATGTACATAAGGTGACTGACAGGAAATGATAAAGAAGTGGTGGTTGGGAGTGTGGAGGGGAGGGTTAATGGGTGGATGTGTTGATCAGCCTTGGGGAAACTAACTGTTTTTGAGCCTGGTAGTCCTGGCATGATTACTACATAGCCTCCTATCTGATGGGCGTGAGGCAAACAAACCACATACAGGGCGGGTGGAATCTTTCATGACATTACAAACAAGAGAAAATTTGCAGCTGCTAGAAATCAGAAGATCCAACAGGATTCCACCACCAAGCACATCTTTCCCTCCCTCCACTTTCTGCTTTCTGCAGGGATTGCTCCCTACACAACTCTCTTGTCCATTGGTCCCTCCCCAATGATTTCCCTCCTGGCACTTATCCTTGCAAGCGGAACAAGGGCTACGCCTGTCCCTACATCTCCTCCCTCACTACAATTTTGGACCCCAAACAGTGCTTCCAGGTGAGGCAACACTTCACCTGTGTGTCTGTTGGGGTCACTTACTGTGTCCAGTGCTCCTGGTGCGGCCTCCTGTATATCTGTGAGACCAGACATAGATTGGGAGACTATTTCACCGAGCACCTACGCTCCGTCTACCAGAAGAAGTGGGATCTCCCAGTGGCCACCCATTTTAATTCCACTTCCCATTCCCATTCTGATATGTCAATCCACAGCCTCCTCTACTGTTGCGATGAAGCCACACTCAGGTTGGAGGAACACCACCTTATATTCTGTGTGATTAGCCTCCAAACTGATAGCACGAACATTTTCTTGAACTACCAGTAATAGCTTCCTCCCACCCCCGCCCTCTCCTTCACCATTCCCCATCCCCTTTTCCTTCTCTCACCTTATCTCCTTGCCTGCCTATTGCCTTACTGTGGTGCTCCTCTCTCCTTTTCTTTCTTCCATGGCCTTCTGTTCCCTCCTATCGAACTCCCCCTTCTCCATCCCTGTATCTCTTTCACTAATCAACTTCCCAGCTCCTTACTTCATCCTTCTCCCTCCCAGTTTCACCTATCATCTTGTGTTTCTCTCTCCCCTCCCCCACCTTTTCAATCCACTCCTCATCGTTTTTCTCCAGCATTTTGTATGTGTTCCTTCATGATATTGCTGGTCTTTCTCCAGCAACTTTCCATATACATATGTCCTTGATAGTGTGGAATGGTGCAGGTGATGCATTGGGTAGCTCTGACTACCCGTTGTAGAGGCTTCCTGTCTGCCGCAGTGCAGTTTCTGTACCATGCAGTATTCAGCATGTTACAATGCTCTCTACTGCGCATCTGTAGAAGGTTATGATTCCAGATCTCTTCAACCTCTTCAGGAAACAGAACCCCACCACCGCCATGTCATTGGCAAACTTGACGGTATAATTACTCGGCCGTTTGGCTATGTAATTGTGTGTGAGCAGTGTGCATGGCAGTGGGCTCAGCATACAGCTCTGGGGAGCACCCGTGTTGAGGATGATGGGGAGGGAGTAGCATTTGCGTATCCTATTTGATGTCCGTTTGTTGTTGTTGTACTCTGCTGGAATCTCTGAATATGTGGCCTCGAGAGCTAATAAACAAAAGACCTAGATAACTGAGGAGTCATGGTGGCATTTTGTTTTAAAAGAGGGCCAATATGAAATGGAAAAAAAAATCAGCAAGATGCAGAGGACAACAAAGATCTTTTCTCAAGAATGAGGTCAAGCAGCAAGCCTTAATGAAATCATACCTGTATTCGCATCAGAAAATCACAGATTTGAGCACTCTCCAGAAAAAGCCTTGTGAAAGCAGGTGTGCGTGTAGGTGTAGACTGGTTATTGTTCTACAGGTACTGGAAGGGAGGTCCAAATGGCAACTGCCTGACCCCACCCCCTCCTTGTCTGTGTTATACTAATGACCAGGCAACTAAAACAAGGGCTTTTGTTTCAAAAGCAATCCAGACCATGACATGAATGTAAAAGAATGCAAGGGAAAGTGCATTGTGCTCTAATAGGCAAATATAATTAGAATATCCTTTAATGTTAGTTACTTTATGATTTTATGTTGCAATGCTACAGCATTAAATGAAAGAAAATACAATTAATCACTTAAGATTATGAAGGCTGCTAAAATAACATTTCCAATTTAGAAATGACATAACCTCTTAAGGCAAATCACCAAATTAACAGTACATACCAGAGGCATACGTGATAATGAAACACCAATAAAATAATCAAGATGGATTTTGAAGAAACAAAATCTGTATTACCATTTAATTATTTTTTCATTAATTTATTCTTAAAACTAATTTAAAATTATTCCTAACACATTAAGTTTCAAATCTGTTAACCCTGTGTCTAGGAGTTCTGTAGTTGAGATTCAACTTTTTAAAAACAAAACTACAGAAATTTCTATTCACCTGCTGGATATTTTCATTTTTCATACTTCCTCACTTATTTGTCAACTATTTTTTACTATTTCAAAAAGAATGTTTTCCAAAGCAAGAGCACTTCCTTCTTTGCTTAACTAACATTACCTTTCAGAATTCAGAATAACACAAATCCATTGCAAAGCAAATTTGAAACAGTTGTCAAATTAACTGTGAATGGAACAAAATAAATAGCACAATCAACCCAGATTAGGAAGATCAAATGTAACCTCCACCAATATCTCAAATCTCCAGTTAGCAAACTGGAATCAAAATAGGTGAGCTTCTAGTTATCAAGAACATTCTCAGACTCACCTGACAAATGGGCTTTTTGTACTGACTGAAGAAGGCTTGCAATTTCATACCCTTTGCTGCAGCTAGTGCTCTGATCTCGGTATAAGCAGCACCAGCAACATATGTAAACTTGGATAACAAACAATGGCACAGGTGTAAAAGAGCAAACGGAACCAGATCTCCTTTTGCAGCTCTGTTTGAGGATATGAAAGATATGAAGTTTATATAAATGTCAATACTTACGGATTACTCACACTTTTATGCATACTAGTGTCATAAAAATGTCATAATGAGTGAATTTGCATTCCAGATGTTGGTCAATAATTAGCAAAAGTAGTTTGTTTCAGGCAACCAGACCCTAGTGTATACTACTGGCTTTTTCCTGACAGGTGATGACAGCATCATGGTTTACTAACAATCTGACATCAGCATGTATACAACAGATGAGAAGTCCTGTATCATTGTGCCACAGCACTGTGACACCTTGTTTCAGTTCAGATTCTAAGTTTCATGAATTTGGTCGCATCAAGAGGCAGATCTGATCCTCAGTGGTTCATCAAAATGAGGACATTAGTCACAAACCACCTGGGGCAATACTGATCACCTAAGTTCTGCCTTCCTGGTGCTACCTAAGTCAGAAGATCAGGCAAGAGAATCATCTTGAAAAAGGAGAGGGAAACATATCTACACATATATAATATATATTCTTCTAGTTTCAAGTTATACTTAAATCAGTTAACCAAATTTACAAAAGTCTACTTCTGTAGTTTTCAACAAGCTCAAACATTCTGAATCCTATTTACTTGCCTTCCTATTTCTCTGGTTGTAAGTATTAATGTATCTTTCAGCTCGTTGTCTCTTGAAATCTTTGCATTTGCATATGCCTCTTTCAACTTCGTTACAAGCAGCTGAAATTAAATTGCATACATTAATTTCATTAAAATATAATTTCAATATTAAATGAGACACAGGGATATGAATAACTACATGTACTGTTCACAATAACCATATATTACCAGCAGAGCCAAGTAATTCATGTTGTTAATTTTCTTTTAGTGCAGATGATTGAAATCAGAAATAAAAACAGAAAATGGCATAAATACTCAGCAAGTCAAACATTTTCACAAAGAGAAAGAGTCATACTCTAGACCTTTCATCAGAACACATGCTGTTAGACTGCAGCTGGTGAGAATATTTGCGCTAAAAAATTTAAACTAAAACTTACTACTGGCTGATACAGAAATAAAACAATTAATCAGAACACTTATTTGCCAAGTATTGTGAAAGAAAACCAGAGCATAATCCCAGTAAAATGAAACATAGCTTCTTCCTACAAATCCAACTTTACTCACCTCTTTAAGTAAACTCTGATCCTCAGTTTCTTGGGATTCTATCAAATAATGTATTTTTTCACTAAATGCAATTCTGACAGCTTTATTTGGATGTTCCATGAGGTTCAATATTGCACTATTAATGGCCTTTGTATCCAAATCATTTTTTGTCAAATTCACGTACTTACACAAATAGGGAATACTTTGTATGAATGCTGTGGGGGGAGGGGGAGAAATGTAGAAATTAGTATTAACATACTAATACATTAATACCAAAATACTACTTAATAACACAGCCCTATTTTAATTCCTTATATCCATCTAAAACATTCATAAAGCCTGCAAAAATTATTAAAACATAAAAAATATTTATCCTCAGAAAATCAGGAAAACCACGTCTCAAGTCCACAACCATGCTAGTTAAGTACAGTATAGTAATTTTTTTTTACTGTTATAGACAAATTGAGCAAACTCTAAGCCTAGTGCCGGGGTGTAGATAGATCTCTTTCAAAGGAGATGTAAGGCACTCCTTCCTTCTGCTAGCCTGCAGGTCACTCTTGGACAAGGTGTAGCACCTGCTTAGCCCCCCATCAGGTTCATGTGAAGCCATGGGAGCAGGTGGTAGATGGTCATATGAGCAGCTGATGCATATCACAAGTCCTGGTTGTGTGACCACTGATGCCAGGCAAACAATCTCTGAAGAGTATTGATAATGGTTGGAGTCACTACTCTTGTAAAGACGCTGCCCAGAAGAAAGCAATGGCAAAGCACTTCTGTAGAAAAATTGGCAAGAACAATCATGGACATAGAAAACCATGACCACCAATGTCATATGACACAGCACATAATGAAGATGATGAAGACATGTAACATCTACTTTCTGTATGATTTCTTTTATTTCAGTTTGCAATACCCACCATCTTCTCAGGATATATTGTTTGGAGAAATATTAATCTACACATGATGATAAACTCTGGTATTAAGTGAATGCTGGGGATTGGTTGGGACCCTTCAATTTCAGCTTAGATTAAATAGTTTTCAACACAGATTAGAATACAATAATGAGAAAAAGCAACAAATAACCTGCTGGAGGAACTCAGCTGGTTGAGGAGCATCTGTGGGGAAAAACAAGAAATGTCGACAAGAATTACATCAAGATTGAGAGGCGAGATAGCCAGTGAAAGAGAGAAGGGTTGGATGAAGGGTCTCAACCGAAACATCAGATATTTATTAACTCTGTAGGTGGAGGCAGAGTTACAATGGCGCTCAATAGCGACTCCTCCAAGTTCAGCTTTGGAAACAGTTTAATTTCTACCTTTGATGTCTCTCTTTTTTCTTTTCAGGGTAGATGGGTTTCTGTTGAAGACCGTGACCCAGAGATACACTCAGACTTTGGCTCTTTGTGGTGGCAGGACCCATTCCTGGGGGGTCAAGCTGCGGCTTGTACGTGGGAAGGGGGAGTTTTGGGTTTTGGAGTTCTAACATTTTTACTGTCACTCATACTTTAGGGCTCTCTTTTGTTTTCGTGGATGTATGCCAACAAGAATTCCAGGGTGTATATTGAATACATTTCTCTGGTATTAAATGAAACTATACAAACTATTCAACATCCAAAGATACTGTTCGACTCGCTGAGCTCCTTCAGCATTTTTTGTGTGTCATTGAGAGACAGATGACAGCAAGGTGGGGGAGGAAGTATGAAGGTTGGAGACAACTGTTGGAAGGAGATAAGCAAAAACAGAGTCCAAAGCTCAACTCTAATAAGTAAAGTAAGTGACTTATGAGATCATTATGGGGGAGTTTAACAACAGATGAATCCAAAGTGGAAGAGGAGTGAATTGTGGTGTAGTCAGTGATGATTGGTTTATTACTGTCACTTGTACCAAGTTATGTTGAAAAACTTGGTTTTGCATGCCATCCATACAGATCATTTCAGCATATCACTATATTGACTGATTACAAGGGGAAAACAATAATAATGCAGAAAATAACTGAAGCTGATGATATAGTTACAAGGCATAGTGCAAGCAGACAATGAGGTGAAGCCAAGATGATACAATCTCTGCCCACCTCATCTACAATAGGTCCACTCAATAGTCTTATAATAACAAGAGAGAAATTGCCCATGAATTGAACTGAACCGATTTTACATCCTTCACATACATGAGGAGTAATTATCTTTACGTTACATCGCCATCTAAATGTGCAATGTGTAACTTGTAGTAATTTGTAATAAGTAGTATGTACAACAGGACAGTCAAGATAGCAACTGTATCTGACAAGGGATGTCAAAGACTGCATAAAAGCAAAAGAGAAGGCATTTCACATAGGAAAAATTAGTGGGAAGTTAGAGGTTTCTAAAAACCAACAGAAAGCTAATAAAAAAAAACTATAAGGAGAGATTAGGTGATATATGAAGGTAAGCTTGTCAAAAATATAAAAGGTATATAAAGAGTAATAGAAAAGCACGAGTGGATATCCGACTGCTGGAAATTGACACTGGAGAGAAAGAAATGGAGGACAAAGAAATGGTGAATGATCTTTAGTATTTTGTGTCATTCTTCAGTGTGGAAAACAATAGTAGTATGCCAGGAGGGCAGGAGTGAGTGTAGTTGCTATAACTAAGAAGAAGGTGCTTGAGAAGGTAGGTAAGTAGCCTGGACCAGATGGTCTATACCCCAGGATTCTGAAAGAGATAGCTGAAGTGATTGTGGAGGCATTAGTAATGATCTTTGAAGGAATCATAGATTCTGGAATGGTTCCAGAATTATTCCAAAATGAAAGGGTTAACTTATGAGGAACGTGTGATGGTCCTGTACTCACTGGTGTTTAGCAAAATAGTGGGGGGAGGGGGGGTCTCATTGATATCTATCGAATTTTGAAAGGACTCATCAGAGTGGATTTGGAGAGAATGTTTCCAATAACTGGAGAGCCTAGGATCACAGTCACAAAATAGAGGGACATTCATTCAGAACAGATAAGGAGGAATTTCTCTCACCAGAGAGTGTGGAATTCATTGCCGCACATGGCTGTGGAGGCCAAGTCATTGAGTATATTTAAAGTGGAGGTTGACAGATTCTTGATTAGTCAGGGCATCAAAGGTTATGAAGAGAAGGCAGGAGAACGAGGTTGAGAGCAATAATAAATGAGCCATGGTGGATGGCAGAGCAGAATTCATGGCCTAACTCTGCTCCTATGACTTATAGAATAAATGTTGTTTTCCACTTTGCATTGAGAAAGAACAGAGAATCAAAAGAGGGTGATGCTTCAGCAGTTCAAGTTTCCAGATTGTTTATTGTCATTTCAAAGCTCAAAGTAGATTTTGTGCTCAGAGTACATATATGTCACCATATACAACCCTGAGATTCATCTTCACATGGGCATACTCAACAAATCTATGGAATAGTAACTGTAACAGGACCAATGAAAAATCCTGTTATAGTTCTCCAGTACATGAGTATAAAGGAAAACAATTGTTATGCCAGATCTGATGCAGAACACAAGACTCAAGGAGAACCTGATCATTAAATTTGCAGATGATACCACAGTGGTAGGGCTCATCAGCAAAAATGATGAAACTATGTGCAGGGAGGAGGTCAAACACCTAGAGAGTTGGTGCAGGGATAACAACTTGATGCTTAATGTCACCAAAAACAAGGAGATGATCGTCGATTTCAGACGGTCTCAGCCTGAGCACACACCCCTCAGCATCAGCGGCTGCACAGTGGAGAGAGTGGAAAACATCAAGTTCCTTGGGGTGCAGATCTCGGACAATCTCACCTGGTCCAGGAGCACCACTGGGATTGTGAAATGGGCCCAGCAGAGATTGCACTTTCTGAGGAAGCTTAAACAAGCATCACTCCCCACTAACATCTTAACTACATTCTACAGAGGCGTGGTTGAGAGTGTGCTGACCTTTTGCATCACAACCTAGTACTCCAGCTGCAGTGCTGTCGACAAAAAAGCCTTGCAGAGGGTGGTTAGGGGAGCAGAGAAGGTTATTGGGGTCTCCCTACCTTCTGTCCAAGACTTCTTTCAGAGTCGATGCCTCCAGAAGACACGGTACATCATTAAAGACCCCTCACACCTTCTCCATGAACTGTTTGTTCTTCTGCCATCAGGCAAACGTTACAGGAGCATCAAAACTAAAACCACAAGGCTACTAAACAGCTTCCTCCCACAGGCAGTCAGACTGCTAAATAGCTGCTCCACCTGACTCTGCTTTGGACACTTTTAACTTGCACTGGACACTTATAACTGATTTTAACTGACACGTGGCTGTTGTGTTTTACTATTTATTGTTATGTTTATTATTTAGTGTTGCATTTATTATGTTATGATTGCACTGCCCCTGAGAAACGCTGTCTCATTCTGCCCTGCAGAGCTGATTTATGGTTAGAATGACAATAAAGTTTTTTGAATCTTGAATCTTTGAATCTTGAAGAAAAACACAAGATAAGGAAAACTGTAATAAAAATCACAATAAATATAAATGCATCAAATAACTTGTATACATAGATTGATTGTACTGTATGTCCAGAAAGTGCCGCTCGGCATAGAAGAGTCTGTACATAAGGTGACTGAGAGGAAATGATAAGGTAGTGGTGGTTGGGTGTGTGGAGGGGTGAGTTAGCGGGTGGATGTGTTGATCTACTAGGGGAAAGTAACTCTTTTTGAATTTGGCATTCCTGCCTTGGATGCTGTGTAGCTTCCTTCTTGATGAGAGGATGTGTGGGATCCTTCATGATATTGCTGGCCTTTATTCAGCACCTTTCTGTATCTACTTCCTTGACGGTGGGTAGCTTACTGCCAGTGATGCATTGTGCAGTTTCTACCACCCATTATAGAGCCTTTCTGTCTTCCGCAGTGCAGTTTCTGTACTATACAATGATAAGCATGTTACGATGCTCTCAACTGCACATCTGTGAGTACAGATGTGCATAGTCCAGCTCTCTTCAGTCTCTTCGAAAAGTAGAGGTGTTGGTGAGCTTTCTTAATTGTGCAGAATGTGTTCTGGGCCCACTAGAGCAACACAGACAAAATGTTGGTGGAAGTCAGCAAGCCAGGTAGCATCTATGAAAAAGAGTACAGTCGACGTTTTGGGCCAAGACTATTCAGCAGGACACTCACCAATATGCCTTGTGGTCTCGGCCCGAAACGTCGACTGTACTCTTTTCTGTAGATGCTGCCTAGCCTTCAGACGGTGGGTGAGATGTGTGCTCCCAGGAATTTGAAACTACTCATAGTTTCCACTGCAGTGCTGCTGATGAAAGAGGGCGTGAGTGGTGTAAGTTCTCCTGAAGTCCATCAACATCTCCTTTGTCAATAAGGCACCAGGCCTTGCGCTCTTCTACCTCCTCTCTGTAGGCTGGCTGTCTCATCGTTGTTGGTGATGAGCCCCACCGCTGTCATGTCATCAGTGAATGGGACAATAGGGTGTTTGGCCATGCAGTCATATGTGAGCTTAGTGTACGGCAATCAGCTCAGGCTCAGCACACAGCCCCAGTGGGTAAGATCCATACTGCAGATGATGGGAAGGAAACGCAGTCATGAATCTTGACGGAGGTCTTTTGGTTAGCAAGTCCAACACTCAGCTGTACATTGGGGTATTTTTAACAAGGACTAGGATTTTGTTCACCGAAGTCTGTGGGATGATAGTGTTGAATGCCGAACTAAAATCCAGAAACACCATTCTTTCACAAGTTTCTATGCTTTCAAAATGGGACAGGGCCAGGTTCATGACAGATGTTATGGCATCTGTTGTAAAGCAATTCTGTCGGTAAGTATATTAGTGAGTGTCCAATGTGGCAAGAATGGAGCTCATGAGATGTGCCATTATCAGCTATTCAAAGTACTTCTTGGATGATTGGCATCAGTACCATCAGGCAGTAGTCATTTATATCTGAAGGCAGAGAGTTCTTTGGCATAGGGATGATGGTGGCTGATTTGAAGCATGTGGGGACAGCAAACTGTTTGGGTGAAGTATTGAAGATATCTGTGAAGACATCAGTGAGCTGGTGTACTGAGTACTCAGCCTGGGACATTGTCAGGCCCAATCTCTTTATGGGGCTGACTTTCTGTACAGTCCTTAAGACACAAGATATAGGAGCAGAATTAGGCCATTCAGCCTATCAGGTCTGCTCCACCATTCCATTATGGCTGATTCCGGATCCCACTCAACCCCAGATACCTACCTGCCTTCCCAACATACCCTTTTGTTAGTGCACAGACCTCAACTCCCTTCTATCAAACAGCTCAAACTTAACTGACACCACACTCACCCAATTTTACTGAAGCAGGCATTGTCTTTTCAATGAGTACAAGGAATGGAATAAAAACAGAGGGCCCAACTACTGGTCCGGTCAGTGCACAGTCCCCTCCGATACTGATATTACCACAGAGAAGGTCATAATCTTCACTTGGAGACAATGAGTCATACTTTGGAAGCAACAGTTCAGATTTGCCTGAAAGCACACAGGCTATCTTTCCAACGTTACTGGCAAACTCTTCATGCACCAAAATGGAGTTATCTTGGAGTTTGTTTCTTAAAAACAAAAAATTTCGGATCAAAACAATGAAAATCATACACAACATTGATAATCATCTCCAGTTATGGTACAAAGACAACACGATCTTAAAATTATATTGCATCTCTACTTCAGGAGGATTCCACAGGACATTTCACTTTGTGGAGAAAAGGAAGGGTTACTCATTATATGAAGAAACCTCGAAGAAAATTGTCTGAAGATGCTTTGAAAGCAAAAACGTGAATAAGATGGAGATATTTCATAATTCAGTTCCAGAAAGGAGAATCATAACAGTTTCAAGATGTTTGATTGGTCAAGATCTCTGAGGATCTAACCTGGTCCCAACATATCGATGTAGTTAAGCGACTATACTTCATTAGGAGTTTGAAGAGATTTGATATGTCAACAAATACACTCAAAAACATCTATAGTTGCATTCTGATAGGCTGCATCACTGTCTGCTATGGAGGGGCTACTGCACAGGACCGAAAGAAGCGGCAGAAGGTTGTAAATCTAGTCAGCTCCATCTTGGGAATTAGCCCACAAAGTACTCAGGACATCTTTAAGGAGCGGTGTCTCAAAAAGGCAGTGTCCATTATAAAGCATGCCCTTTTCTCACCATTACTCAGGTAGGAGATACAGAAGCCTGAAGGCACACACTCAGCGATTCAGGATCAGCTTCTTCCCCTCTGCCATCCCATTCCTAAACGGACATTGAACCCTTGGACACTACCTCACTTTTTTTTTAATATACAGTATTTCTGTTTCTGCATGCCTTTTAAAAATCTATTCAATGTACGTAATTGATTTACTTGTTCATTATTATTTTTATTTTATTTTTCTTTTTCTGCTAGATTATGTATTGCATTGAACTGCTGATGCTAAGTTAACAAATTTCACATCACATGCCGGAGATAATAAACCAGTTTCCGATTCTGAATAATTGAAAACAAAACTACAAAAATAAGTCAGGTAATGATCAATTTCCCCAAAACCTCAGTGAGTCAATGTATAGGTCCACAAATCATAGAGAGAAGCCTTGCATCCAAATCAATAATATAATGCAAATTTGTGTGCTAAATATTAATACACACTAAACTAATTAATTATTTTACCAATTAAAAACCCCTCAGACATGTAGGACCAGGTCTAGACTAATTTGTATTTTGTAGCAATAACAAAATTGGCATAATAATAAAGATCCATTCCAACGTATTAAAGCAATCATGACGAAAGCATTCCAGCAGCAACACTTCATTAGGAGTTTTGAGATTAGGTTTGTTAGCAAAGATTGTAGAAACTTTCAATAGATGTACCATGGGGTGATGCCAATGCACATGACTGTTATTGGTTTCAGAGGATTGTAGACTCAAGCAGATCCATCATGGGTACAAACCTCTCCAGCATCAAGAATATCTTCAAAAGGCTGCATCCATCATGAAGGACATCACCTTGCAGGACATGCCTGGGCCTGTCTAGTCCAGCCGACTGACGCCACTCTGCATTCACAGGGAATCCTGTAAACGCCAGCCAACCCGAGTCCCAGGTCATCTTCGACCGGCTGAAGCTGTGAATTGATCTTTCTTACAGGTTTTTGGATGGCATTAATCCAGTTTTTCTTCAGGATCTAGGCAATCCTTCAAGAAACCATGTAAATATAGAGAAGGCAGTAGCAATGGAGTAGTGTATATCAGCCAGACGGGATGCAGGGTGAAAACCCTCACCAAGGAGCACAGGATGTGTATCCATTTGGGTTACCCAGAGAAACCAGCAATAGTAGAACACTGCATTCACCATGACTATAGGATTGACTTCGACAGCACAAAAATACTATGCCATGCCAGTGGTTTTGGGCACTGCCTGGTAAAAGAGGCCACTGAAAGAAAACTAGAGAGAAAGTATTTTAACAAAGACAAAGGTCTCACTCTAATTAAGAGCTGGAATTCGATTGTAAACAAAGTGGGAGACCGTAAACCTGATTGGATGAAGACTATCCAAAAGGAGGGACGGAATATGGGGGGGGGGGGGGTGCCAAGGTATAAATACCACTGGACTAGATATACTCAAGCATCATCCCTGAAGAAGATGGCAGAGTCTGTCATCAAAACGTCAGTTATAACTGATTTGTACTCACTGGAAGCCTGAGAAGAGTTTACTTGTCATACGTGCCAGGAAAGCACTAGATCCTTTCTCAAGGTACATATATGTCACCATATACAACCCTGAGTTTCATTTTCTTGCAGGCATACTCAATATATCCATAAGAGAATCAATGAAAGAGTGTATTAACTTAGGTATTCAAATAAATATAGTGCCTACAAAAAGTATCTCCTCCCCCCCCCGGAAGTTTTACAATATTGAGTGGATTTAATTTGGCTTTTTTGACACTGATCAACAGCAAAAGACTATTTTGTGTCAAAGTGAAAACAGATTTCTCCAAAGCAATCTAAATTAATTACAAATATAAAACACAAAATAATTGATTGCATAAGTATCCATCCCCTTTAATACAATACACCAAATGGCATAACTATAAATCTGCCTAGAGCAAAAACTGAGTGACCCTGTAAGAAGAGGACTAGTGAGGGAGGTCACCAAGAGACCTATGACAACTCTGGAAAAGTTACAAGTTTCAGTGGCGGAGGTGGGAGAGACTGTGCATACAACAACTGTTGCCCGTGTGCTTCACCAGTCACAGCTTTATGGGAGAGTGGCAACGAGAAGGCTACTGTTGAAAAACACTCACATGAAATCTCAGCTAGAATTTGCCAGAAGATACGTGGGAGACACTGAAGTCGGCTGGAAGAAGGTTCTATGGTCTGACAAAACCAAAATTGAGCTTTTTGACCATCAGACTAAACATTATGTTTGGCATAAGCCAAACACCGCACTTCATCAGAAGTACACCATCCCTACCGTGAAGCATGGTGGTGGCAGCGCCATGCTGTGGGGATGCCTCACTGCAGCAGGCCCGGAAGGCTTGTGAAGGTAGAGGGTAAAATGAATGTAGCAAAATACAGGGAAATACTGGAGGAAAACCTGATGCAGTCTGCACAAGAACTGTGGCTTGGGAGATTTGTTTTCCAGCAAGACAATGACACCAAGCATAAAGCCAAAGCTACACAGGAATGGCTTAAAGACAACAAAGTTAATGTCCTGGAGTGGCCAAGTCAGAGTCCAGACCTCAATCCAATTGAGAATTTGTGGCTGGACTTCAAAAGGGCTGTTCACTCATGATCCCCAAGTAATCTGACAGATCTTGAGCAGTTTTGTAAAGAAGAATGGGAAAAAATTGAAGAGCCTAGATGCACAAAGCTGACAGAGACCTATCCACACAAACTCAAGACTGTAATCACTGCCAAAGGTACATCTACTAAATCCTGAATTGAAGGGGGTGAGTAATTATGCAATCAATTATCGTGTTTAATAATTGTAATAAATTTAGACCAGCTTGTAGAAATTTGTTTTCACTTTGACATGAAAGTCTTTTCAGTTGATCAGTGTCAAAAAAGCCTAATTAAATCCACTGTGATTCAATGTTGTAAAACAATAAAACATGAAAAACTTCTGGGGGAGGGTAATACTTTTTATAGGGGATATATATACATCTATCCCCACCTCACTTTTTACAGTACAAGAGAACTGGTAAATGGGATATGTATAGATGGGTACTTAAGATGCTGGCTGCAATTCCAGCTGTGCATCAGAGGTCCAACAGCTTGCGCCTTTCTCACACTAACTTAGCAAGATGCTAAGGTTTGCTTGATACCATAGGCAACAAAGCTTGCCATCTCTCCTTACCCTGAACTGGATGCCATTTCAGAGAGTTTTGTGGGTACCTTTTTGGCGGAAGCTGCGGAGAGGACAGGTGGGAAGATGGCTGAGGTTGCCGTGGAAAGGAGCGTCCCTGCTGCTCAAAGTGCTTTGTGCAGATGAATGGCTCCAAGGAGGAAGGGCCAATACTCCTAAGAAAATGCCCGCTTGTTCAAGGTGGATTTCGAGCGACGTTCAGAAAGTGGTATGTGCTTTCATGCAGATCATGGGTCCAGCACATGAGTTAAAGATGACTTCAGTATGAGCTCCAACTTCATGTGCACATTTGAACTGAGTTAACCGTAGTGGGCCCTCTTATTTTTTTTTCCTTTTCTTTTTCTGATTAACTGTTCAATAAAGCTGAAATTTGTAAATATACCTTCTTTATAACTTTATGTGGTGTACGCTTTGTTATTTTTTGCCAACCTACAATTGTGTAAAGGCAGTATTCATGCAGCATTTGCTCAAATCGTGGTTTTGTGAGGAGGAGAGGAGAAGATGGCGGCGTGACGCAGCTTGCAGTGGGCGCTCTGGTGGTGATGTCTGTTATTTGTCAAGTAGGGTGCCGCGCACAATCCTGATTTAATGGAGACGGACATGAGAGCACGGAGGAACATCTGGTGAAACTTCTGAAATGCCTGCTTCACTGCTCCTGCTACTGTGTGGTCCAGAATCTGCGGAGGGGTAGGCCCCGAGTCCTCGGCTTTGCTTGCTGCTCGGCAGCCGGGGCGGGGTCAAAGTGCTTGGCAGAGGATGGTGCTCGGAGAGGCTGTGTCAGAGGGGCTGGTCGGAGGCTCAAAGTTTTCGGACGGACTCAGTGTCCGCTGCGGTCAGGTGCTTCTAATGGTGCTGCATCAGCAAGCTTGCGATGCTTGGAGGTTCACGGCAGGGAGAGTTCCTCCCTTCTACTGTCTGCCTAAGATGATGGGGCTATCGGGACCTTGAGACTTTTTTTTACCGTGCCCATGGTCTGCTCTTTATCAAATTACGGTATTGCTTTGCACTGTTGTAACTATATGTTATAATTATGTGGTTTTGTCAGTTTTGGTTTGTCATGTGTTTCTTGTGATATCATTCTGGAGGAACACTGCATCATTTTTTAATGCATGCATTTCTAAATGATAATAAACGAGGACTGAGTGTCCTCATAATCTAATCTAATCTAATCTTTAATCGGAACATCACAATGTTCCTGTTTGGTTGAACTCCAAATCATACTGACCCTAGACACCTACTGTTTATGAAAGGTGGCCTTCTCACCACCGAGTCCTGTGGCTGTTAACGGGGCCGGCAACAAGCCATGTTTCCATACAAGCCCAGTGAGGGGGCTTCAGTTAATTTTTTAATTTTCCAAATGTAATCCTCCTGCTGAGGCGAAAATAAAACAATCTTTATAACACGTCCTCTAGGTGCTAAACCAATTACATAATCACTATTTGTCAGTACCAAATGGCCAATAGACCTGCCATCAACAGAATGGAGGATCAATAGTGAAAATATAAAGCAGCAGAAAAGTGAAGGATGCACAGTTAAAAGTTAGAAAATGTCATATCCTTCCTTTCTTAATAGCTATTCACCAATAACTCATCAAGCAAACAAAAACTAAAATAAATAGCGTTAAATCAAATTGGGAACTTACATGAGAACTTCATCAATGAGAGAGTAGGATTTGGCGCCCAGGTAATGCAGCAGCATGGGGAATCCCTTTACAGTAGCTGCACGGATGACTTCAATGGGACTTTGCAAAGACCATCTATATATTGCTGCTCTCCAATCAGGACAAATTTCTTTATTCAGCATAGACAACAAATACACACATTTTGCCTGGGTCTGCAGTGCTGTGGGATATAGAATACTAGAACTCAAAATCAGAAGAAACATTAATATGTTGCCAAATTTGTAAACAGTATTAAGATAACAGAAGCAATTTTTAAAATTATTATCTGCTTTCTGGTGATTCTTGATCCAATAGTATTAAAATTAATCCAAAATAATTACAGAAAATAGAAATATGTTCAGAATGCCCCACACGTAATTATAATAAAGTTTCATTCACTGAGTGGGAGATAAAATATATTTATAGCCTGAGAAAGCTCCACTGAACTAATGCAGTTTAATCTACTTTTACCTTACGTTGTCAGCAGTACAAATGCAAAGTTTACAATGCCAGGATTTTCACTGGAAGTAGGCAGAGAAATACAAGCAGGGAAAGTTAGAAGAGTTAAAGCAAAGGCATCCGTTAGTCTTGCGAGACCACGGATCTGCGCCTGGAAAATCTTCACTCTCCAGGGCGCAGGCCTGGGCAAGGTTGTATGGAAGACCAGCAGTTGCCCATGCTGCAAGTCTCCCCTCTCCACGACACCAATGTTGTCCAAGGGAAAGGCATTAGGACCCATACAGCTTGACACCAGTGTCGTCGCAGAGCAATATGTGATTAAGTGCCTTGCTCAAGGACACAACACATTGCCTCGGCTGAGGCTCAAACTCACGACCTTCAAGTCGCTAGTCCAATGCCTTAACCGCTTGGCCACCTGCCCACAGTCAGAATTCGAAGAATTAATAATGGTATTAAAGAGCAAATGCACTTAGTGTGGGTCCAGATCACAATCTTCCCGTTTTCTAAATTTTCACAAGTAGGAGAGGATTAAGAGGACAAAACTTGAAAACAAAGGCTATGTTATTTAAAATTGAGGTATGTAGAAATTCCTTCTCATAAGGTTGTGAATCTCTGGAATTCTCTACCTTCGCAAACAGTGGAAGCCAGAACATTATAAGTATTTAAAATAGGCTTTGATAAATCAAGCAATAGGTGGGTACAGAATGGCAAAGAAAAGGAATTTATTTTAGAACAGGTCAACCACAAATGGTGGGACAGGCATGAAAAACCTGATGGCCTTCTCCTGTTCCTATTTTGTTGTATTCTTACATGAAATGTCCTCCTTTTACATCTCTGCTTTCCTTAATTAGTAATCAGTGTTTCAGCAATTCACACATTCCCTGTGTCCCATAAATATGCTTTTATATTTTTCACAATTCATTAAATATAATTTTGACAATTAACCAACTGTTATTTTCCATTTTAAGCAGTTTATAATTAATTCTGCTTCCTTTTAAATTTTGGTCATTCTACAGAGGCCGTATCTTCATGCCATATTTAAGCTATACATGATATATCAATGAATTATTCTATCTATAATTATACTTACAGAAACTGCTTGATAAATGTTGGCTGAAAGATACAAGGTCAGAATTGAAACCAGTGGACTGGAAAGCTTCATCAGAACAGTGTTTATGAATCCAAGGTAATGACAGGAATCCACAAATTGTATAAAGCATGTCTTTGTTCCCATCGCCTTGAACAACTGGTGAAATATAAAGATAACATATCTATATTCAATAGGATATCCAAGTATTTAACCAAACCAAGTTTGAAACAATCAAATCAAATTCAGATTATGAAGATGTGTAAAGCTGTGCTTGGTGAATCTACTGCAAACTACTTCCTGGTAAATGCTATTTATCCCAATAATTTTCTTTTACTGTCAAAGCAGTCATCATGGCAAACTGAAACTTTGGGCAGGGCTAACCCCAAAGCAATTTGGGCTCCACAATATCATTCAAGCTTAGCTCAAACTATCATGCTGTCCACTTATTTCTGTAAAATAATAACAAATGTTTATTTTCCCCACATAATTTGAATACATTTGTGGTGTAACACAAAGTTGCATTTCCTGAGACACAATCCCTTTGTACTTAGACTGCAAAAGATCTGGGATTTAACCGGCAATACTCTCTTTTGAAATTTTGGTTTTAAAAACATTGCTAATGTAGCCCAGTCAAATCTTTGAACATACAGCATTTATTTTAATTAACTGATGGATAGCTAAACTATTGAAGTCAAGAAGGAGTTAAGCAGTCCTTGTGCAGGATTCCCTAGAGATTAACTTGCAGGTTGAATTTCTGTGAAGGAAGGCAACTGCAATGTTAGCATTCATTTTGAGAGGACAAGAATATAAGACCTTCAGACATAGGAGCAGAACTAAACCATTTAGCTCATTGTGTCTGCTCCAGCATTCCATCATGGCTGTCTGGCTAACTTATCGTCCCTGTCAGCCCCATTCTCCTGCCTCCTCTCCCCTCCCCATAACCTCTGATGGCCTGACTAATCAAGAACCTACCAACCTCCACTTTAAATATCCAATCTTTTGGCCTCCACATCCATCTGTGGCAATGAATTCCACAGATTCGCCACCCTCTGGCTAAAGAAATTCCTCCTCATCTCCATTCTGTTCTGAGGCTGCCCTCTGGTCCTAGACTCCCCCACTAAAGGGAGCATCCTCTCCACATCCACTCTATCCAGGCCTTTCAATATTCGATAGGTTTCAATGTTAAAGCAGTGATTCCCAACGGGCCCCAAGGAGGCGGTTATGTGCCCTAAGGGGACGTTAGAGGGCATTTAAGATTCTTGGGGAGAGGGAGGAGGGGTAAGCGGCACCCTAATTTGAGGCACGAGATCTGGCTGACCGTTCATTGAGCAGGCACTTCCAAAAAAAACAGATGAGGCACTGGAACACAGGAAGAGCCATAGCTCTACAGGCAGAGAGCACACATCGTCACATCGCATCTGAAACTCAGCAATCTCGTCTGAACTTGCCAACCAATTATTGGGAATGCATAAATTAGCAGCCAGGGTGGCCAACAGTTCCTCTTGACTCATGGCACAGAACGAGTTCATGCAATTTAACAGTTGGTTAAATCAAGTCCACCCTCTTAACTTGCTCTACAGATCTACGGAAAACAGGTCGCGCCACGATACAGTGCTGTCCGGAACCATACTGTGAAATAATTGAACCTGCTGACCCTGAGGATTCCTCTTAAGGTGTTCAAAGCCACCTTGGCTTCATATGGGTGGTCAAGAATCATCTTTGGGGATTAAGAGACCTAATGTGATGGTCAGTCATGCTAACTGGAATAGTATAAAAGTAGCTTGCTGAACACCAGCTCTATCCTGACTAACATTCAGATTCCAATCTGAATCCTTGTCAACGTAACTTTGGCTGCGTTAGTCTTCATCTTCACCTCACCATCCCTTTTCATGCCGCTACCATTGTTCTATCCGTGTCAACTCTCTGCCATTGTCAACATCCAACAGGCGTTCCCAGTTTGTGTTCATTTTTTATTTTGATTTAGCCCCATTACTGATGGATAAATAAATACTGCACAATCTCTGGGTCTGACAGTGGTGAAGTCTTGAGTTCTAATCCTGCTAAGAAACAAAAACTACAGAAAGTGCGTCAATACAATATTACACACTTAGAGCATGGTTTTATTCCGTTCCCATCAGATCAGCAACGCCCCATGTGTCTTGTTTGTAATACTGTATGTACTTTCTAATGAAGCCATAAAACCATCAAGATTGCTGGTTACTTCTGTAAAAGGCTACTTATGGCATTACTCAGTTCCAGAAGATGAAAAGTGTTGCACACTCAAGTCATTTGCCAAGAAAGTTAAAAATGGCCGTAATAGTGGTCTCAGTGCATCTTTATAACATTTCCAAAATGAAAGCAAAGTGTGGAAGATCTCATACGATTGGTGAAAGGTTAATAATGCCTGCTGTATCAGAAGTGCTCACCACTGTTCTCAAAATGGATACCAGTATTTTAAAATCAATTCCTCTTAGTAATAACTCTGTAACTTGTCACATTGACGAAATGGGCATTGAGTATCAAATATGCAGAACTATAAAAACAAGAACCTGGGATACAACTGGATGAGTCAACTGTGAGAGATCAGACATTGCTAATGGCAAATGTATGGTTTATAAAAAATGTAAACGTTTTATGAAGAGAATCTCTTTTGTAAAAAGTTTAAAACAAATTATCAACGGAGAATTAATCTACTACGAGCTCAAAATGTATATTGAGAATGAAAGTATTCCCATTAGGAACATGATCCCTCGTACAACAGGTTGACCACCATTTATGACAGGTCACCATACTGGTTTAGTGGCATTTTTGAAAAAAAGAAATTCCAAGTCTGTTTGCAATCCATTGTGTAATTCATCGTCAACATCTCACAGATAAAAACTTCAGCCAATGGCTTTTTTCAAGCATGGCACTTGTTATATCTGCCATCAACAAAACTAAAGCACATCCAAGGCTTATTGAGAAAGTAAGGAGGCATGGGAACCAAGGGGACATTGCTTTGTGGATCCAGAACTGGCTTGCCCACAGTAGGCAAAGAGTGGTTATAGACACGTCATACTTCGCATGGAGGCCAGTGGCCAGTGGTGTGCCTCAGGGATCTGTTCTGGGACCCCTAGTCTTTGTGATTTTTATAAATGACCTGGATGAGGAAGTGGAGGATTAGTAAATTTGCTGATGACACAAAGATTGGGAGTGTTGTGGATAGTGTGGAGGGCTGTCAGAGATTACAACGGGACATTGATAGGATGCAAAACTGGGCTGAGAAGTAGCAGATGGAGTTCAACCCAGATAAGTGTGAGATGGTTCATTTTGGTAGGTCAAATATAAAATGAAATAGGCATCCGTTAGTCTTGTGAGACCATGGATTTGCGTCTTGGAAGGTTTCCAGGGCGCAGGCCTGGGCAAGGTTCTATGGAAGATCGGCAGTTGCCCATGCTGCAAGCCTCCCCTCTCCATGCCATCAATGTTGTCCAAGGGAAGGGCACTAGGGCCAATACAGCTTGGCACCGGTGTTGTTGCAGAGCAGTGTGTGGTTAAATGCCTTGCTCAAGGACACAACACGCTGCCTCAGCTGAGGCTCGAACTAGCGGCCTTCAGATCACTAGACCGACGCCTTAATCACTTGGCCATGGGCCAACAGGTCAAATATGATGGCAGAATATAGCATTAATGGTAAGACTCTTGGCAGTGTGGTGGATCAGAGGGATCTTGGGATCCAAGTCCATAGGACACTAAAGCTGCTGTGCAGGTTGACTCTGTGGTTAAGAAGGCATACGGTGCATTGGCCTTCATCAATTGTGGGATTGAGTCTAAGAGCCGAGAGGTAATGTTGCAGCTGTATAGGACCCTGGTCAGACCCCACTTGGAGTACTGTGCTCAATTCTGGTCGCCTCATTACAGGAAGAATGTGGAAACCATAGAAAGGGTGCAGAGGAGATTTACAAAGATGTTGCCTGGATTGGGGAGCATGCCTCATGAGAATAGGTTGAGTGAACTCGGCCTTTTCTCCTTGGAGTGACAGAGGATGAGAGGTGACCTGATAGAGGTGTACAAGATAATGAGAGGCATTGATCATGTGGATAGTCAGAGGCTTTTCCCCAGGGCTGAAATTGCTAGCACAAGAGGGCATAGTTTTAAGGTACTTGGAAGTAGGTACAGGTGAGATCTCAGGGGTAAGTTTTTTTACGCAGAGAGTGGTGAGTGCGTGGAATGGATGCCGGCAGCGGTGGTGGAGGCGGAAACAATAGGGTCTTTTAAGAGACTCCTGGATGGCTACATGGAGCTTAGAAAAATAGAGTACTATGGGTAAAGTCTAGGTAGTTCTAAGGTAGGGACATGTTCGACACAGCTTTGTGGGCCAAAGGGCCTGTATTGTGCTGTAGGTTTTCTATGTTTCTATCCATTAAATAGCAGAACATTTCACAGTTATGCCAAGAGTTTGAACGTTTGCTTCTTCACACTGAAGTGCATTAGCTGTCAAAAGGCTGTTGCTTAAAGCATTTTTTGATTTTTTTGAAACTATGGTTGGAAGTCGACAAGAGCTTGGGAAACCAGATTGAACTGCTACATGGAGATGTGGCATACTTAGTCGATCTGTATGACAAAACGAACATTCTAAACATGAAACTGCAGGATGAGAATTTCAATTTAATCCAGGCAAAAAGTGTAGTGTCCACTTTTATCAGAAAATTTGAAATATACAAGCAAAACATTGGGAGTAGAATGTTCTTACAGTTTCTCTGCATAGAAAGTTTGACACTCTCTTTCGCAGATGGTGATTTTCAAGAGTACTGCTTATACCTGCAGTCACTGAAGAAGGATTTTCAAAGTCGATTCAAGGAATTGAACGATCTGGAAATTCCAGACTGGGTAATTAACCCATTTCTTTCAAAGGTGAAAGAACGGGAAGAGAGTTTGCAAGAAGAAATGATCAAAAGTCAGAATGATGAAGAAGCAAAATTGCTTTTCAAAAATGTCAGTTTTTGTGGTATGTGGCTACACTGCCATACAAAGTTTCTTGGTCTTTGGAAAAGAGTCAAACTGCTCTATGTTACATTTCCATCCTCCAACCTTCAGTGCAGTGAACCACATACCCAGAAAAAAAACAGAAACCGCTTGGATGTTGTTACGCATCGGGACTTGAGACTTCTGCTGTCACAACTTGAAGCAGAAATTTCAACTCTTGTGAAAAAAAACCATCAAGCTCGAGGACCAGATTAATATTGAAGCTGCTGTACAGAACATAGGTACTGTGTAAGCTAGGTTTGAAGAGAAATAAAAATTTAAAGCAGAATCATTTTTCTCATGTTGGCATATGGTAGACTTGTTTTTACACTATGGGGGCACCGGAAAGTATATGTGCCCAAGAGGGGCGCTGCAAGTAGGAAAGTGTTTTGGAGGGGTGTTGGGCTGAGAAGAGTTCAGAAACACTGAGTTAAGGGAAACTATGCTGATATTGGACTATTTCATCATGTGTCTCCAGGTACTCCGAAACCTCATCCTTAATAGGAAAGGTACGTCGTATCCAGAGTTTCTCCGGTTAACGGACGATTTCGCTCCATGCCTCTCTGACATAGTGGGGAACCACGTAAGAGGCAAGTTACAGCAGTGGTTTGCCACTGCCTTCTGCCGGGTGAGTTTCCAGAGAGATCACCAGCTCGTAACCCAGCAACGATGGAAAGCATGCAGGGGAGCCGGCTAGATTCGAACTTGGGACCTTTCGTCCTGAAGTCCAGCACTGATGCCACTACGCCACCAGCTGGGTCCATCCTTAATAATGGAGTCAAATATCTTCCCAACTGCTGAAGTGAGCCAAAACTGCCTTTCTTCTACCTCCCTCCCTTCTTAAAATGAGTGGAGTGACATTTGCAATTTTCCAGCCCTCTGGAACCATTCCAGAATCTTGAGATTCTTCCATAATCTCTTTAGCTACCTCTATAGATTATAGAAGTACAGAATACAGGGTGTAGTCCAGCTGGTCCAGGTGTCTTAGTTACTTTCAGACCTTTCAGCTTCCCAAACACCTTCTACTTAGTAATATTAACTTCACTCATTTCTGCCCCAACACTCTCAAATTTCTGGCATACTGCTAATGTCTTTGACAGTGAAAACGGACATAAAATACCTAAGATCATGAGCTATTTCTTTGTCCCCCATTATTACCTCCTACGGGTCCGATATCCATTCTTGCCTCTCTCCTACTCTTCATTTTTGCAAAAATACTTTTGGTATCCACTAAAAACAACAGGAATTCTGCAGATGCTGGTAATTCAAGCAACACACATCAAAGTTGCTGGTGAATGCAGCAGGCCAGACAGCATCTCTAGGAAGAGGTGCAGTCGACGTTTCAGGCCGAGACCCTTCGTCAGGACTAACTGAAGGAAGAGTGAGTAAGGGATTTGAAAGTTGGAGGGGGAGGGGGAGATCCAAAATGATAGGAGAAGACAGGAGGGGGAGGGATGGAGCCAAGAGCTGGACAGGTGATTGGCAAAAGGGGATACGAGAGGATCATGGGACAGGAGGTCCGGGAAGAAAGACAAGGGGGGGGGGGACCCAGAGGATGGGCAAGAGGTATATTCAGAGGGACAGAGGGAGAAAAAGGAGAGTGAGAGAAAGAATGTGTGCATAAAAATAAGTAACAGAAGGGGTACGAGGGGGAGGTGGAGCCTAGCGGAAGTTAGAGAAGTCGATGTTCATGCCATCAGGTTGGAGGCTACCCAGACGGAATATAAGGTGTTGTTCCTCCAACCTGAGTGTGGCTTCATCTTTACAGTAGAGGAGGCCGTGGATAGACATGTCAGAATGGGAATGGGATGTGGAATTAAAATGTGTGGCCACTGGGAGATCCTGCTTTCTCTGGCGGACAGAGCGTAGATGTTCAGCAAATCGGTCTCCCAGTCTGCGTCGGGTCTCGCCAATATATAAAAGGCCACATCGGGAGCACCGGACGCAGTATATCACCCCAGTCGACTCACAGGTGAAGTGTTGCCTCACCTGGAAGGACTGTTTGGGGCCCTGAATGGTGGTAAGGGAGGAAGTGTAAGGGCATGTGTAGCACTTGTTCCGCTTACACGGATAAGTGCCAGGAGGGAGATCAGTGGGGAGGGATGGGGGGGACAAGTGGACAAGGGAGTTGTGTAGGGAGCGATCCCTGCGGAATGCAGAGAGAGGGGGGAGGGAAAGATGTGCTTAGTGATGGGATCCCGTTGGAGGTGGTGGAAGTTACCGAGAATAATATGTTGGACCCGGAGGCTGGTGGGGTGGTAGGTGAGGACCAGGGGGACCCTATTCCTAGTGAGGTGGCGGGAGGATGGAGTGAGAGCAGATGTACGTGAAATGGGGGAGATGCGTTTAAGAGCAGAGTTGATAGTGGAGGAAGGGAAGCCCCTTTCTTTAAAAAATGAAGACATCTCCCTCGTCCTAGAATGAAAAGCCTCATCCTGAGAGCAGATGTGGCGGAGACGGAGGAATTGCGAGAAGGGGATGGCGTTTTTGCAAGAGACAGGGTGAGAAGAGGAATAGTCCAGATAGCTGTGAGAGTCAGTGGGCTTATAGTAGACATCAGTGGATAAGCTGTCTCCAGAGACAGAGACAGAAAGATCTAGAAAGGGGAGGGAGGTGTCGGAAATGGACCAGGTAAACTTGAGGGCACCAGCCTCCGGGTCCAACATATTATTCTCCGTAACTTCCGCCACAGCAGTCTCCGGGTCCAACATATTATTCTCCGTAACTTCCGCCCACCAGCCTCCGGGTCCAACATATTATTCTCCGTAACTTCCGCCCACCAGCCTCCGGGTCCAACATATTATTCTCCGTAACTTCCGCCACCTCCAACGGGATCCCACCACTAAGCACATCTTTCCCTCCCCCCTTCTCTCTGCATTCCGCAGGGATCGCTCCCTACACAACTCCCTTGTCCATTCGTCCCCCCCCCATCCCTCCCCACTGATCTCCCTCCTGGCACTTATCCGTGTAAGCGGAACAAGTGCTACACATGCCCTTACACTTCCTCCCTTACCACCATTCAGGGCCCCAAACAGTCCTTCCAGGTGAGGCAACACTTCACCTGTGAGTTGACTGGGGTGATATACTGCGTCCGGTGCTCCCGATGTGGCCTTTTATATATTGGCGAGACCCGACGCAGACTGGGAGACCGCTTTGCTGAACATCTACGCTCTGTCCGCCAGAGAAAGCAGGATCTCCCAGTGGCCACACATTTTAATTCCACATCCCATTCTGACATGTCTATCCACGGCCTCCTCTACTGTAAAGATGAAGCCACACTCAGGTTGGAGGAACAACACCTTATATTCCGTCTGGGTAGCCTCCAACCTGATGGCATGAACATCGACTTCTCTAACTTCCGCTAGGCCCCACCTCCCCCTCGTACCCCATCTGTTACTTATTTTTATGCACACATTCTTTCTCTCACTCTCCTTTTTCTCCCTCTGTCCCTCTGAATATACCTCTTGCCCATCCTCTGGGTCCCCCCCCCCCTTGTCTTTCTTCCCGGACCTCCTGTCCCATGATCCTCTCGTATCCCCTTTTGCCAATCACCTGTCCAGCTCTTGGCTCCATCCCTCCCCCTCCTGTCTTCTCCTATCATTTTGGATCTCCCCCTCCCCCTCCAACTTTCAAATCCCTTACTCACTCTTCCTTCAGTTAGTCCTGACGAAGGGTCTCGGCCTGAAACATCGACTGCACCTCTTCCTAAAGATGCTGCCTGGCCTGCTGCGTTCACCAGCAACTTTGATGTGTGTTGTTTGGTATCCACTTTTGATATTTTTGGCTAGCTCACCTTCAAATTTTATCTCTTCCCTCCTTATGTTTTTTTTTTAGTTCCCTTCTGTTGGTTTTTAAAAGCTTTCCAGCCCTCTAACTTCCCACTAATATTTGCTACATTATGTGCCCTTTTTTCCTTTTGTACTATCTGATTTCCCTTGTCAGCCACGGTTGCCTCATTCTCCCTGCTAATATCCCCTTCCATTCAACTTTGGCGAGCTCTTCTCTCATGTCTTTGCAATTCTGTTTACTCCACTGCAACACTGATACATCTGACTTTAGCTTCTCTCTAGACTCTTTAGCCTCTTGAACTGCAGAATGAATTCTACAATATAATCATAGCCTCCTATTGTAAGGTTTCCTTTACCTTAAGCTCCCTCATCAAATTGGATTCATTACACAATACCCAATTTAGAATTGCCTTTCCCCTAATGGGTTCAATCTCAAGCTGCTCTAAAAAGCCATCTCAGAGACATTCTACATTCCCTCTCTTGGGATCCAGCATCAACCTGATTTTCCCAAACTACCTTCATATTGAAGGCTACTGTTCGGAGGCCTGTATATGACTCTCATCTGGGTCCTTTTACCCTTGCAGTATCTTAACTGTACCCACAAGTATTCTACATCTTTTGATCCTATGTTAACTATTACTAAGGATTTGATTTCATTTTTTACCAACAGAGCTACCCCAATCCCCTACCTATCTGCCTGTCCTTTCAATACAAGGTGTATCCTTGGATGTTAAACTCTCAACTATGATCTCCTTCCAGCCACGACTCAATGACGCCCACACATTATACCTGCCAGTCTCTAGCTGTGCTACAAGATCCTCTACCTGCATCCTCTAGTTTGCATACTGTGTGCATTCAAATACAACACCTTCAGTCCTGTATTCAGGAATTTTAATTTTTTGCCCCAATGTTACACTTCAACTTGTCCTACTGACTGCAATTTTGCCTATTTTGCCCTTTCATCCATCTGTCCTTCCTCACAGTTTCACCACACACCACATCTTCTTGTATATCAAGTTTCCAATACTCAGCTCTATCATTCCAGTTCCCAAACTTCTACCAAATTAGTTTAAACCCTCCCCAACAGCTCTAGCAAATCTGCTCGCAAGGATCCTGGACCCCCTTATCAGGTGTAATCTGTCCTTTTTCTGCAGGTCATACCCTCCCCAGAAGAGACCTCAATGATCCAAAAATCTGAAACTCTGTCCCTTGCACCAATTTCCTCAGCAACACATTCATTTGGCAGAGTCACTCACAGAGAAGTACAGCACTGAAACAGGTCTTTCATACTATATAAACTGCCTATTCCCAATTACCTGCAACGGGACCATAGCCCATCATATCCCAACTATCCATGTACCTATCCAAATTTCTCTTAAATGTTGAAATCGAGCTGCATGGACTACTGGTGCTGGCAGCTCATTCTACACTCTCACGACCCTCTGAGTGAAGAGGTTTCCCCTCATGTTCCCCTTAAATATTTTACCTTTCACCCTTAACCCATGACCTCTGGTTATAATCCCACCCAATCTCAGTGGAAAAGGCCTGCTTGTATTTACCCTAACTATACCTCTCATAATTTTGTATACCTATATCAAATCTCCTCTCAATCTCCTATATTCTAAAGAATACAGTCTTAATCTATTCAATCTTTCCTCATAACTCTGGTCCTCCAGACCCAGCAACATCCTTGCAAATTTTCTCTGTAGTTTTGTTTACATCCTTCCTGTATATAGGTGACCAAGACTGCACACAATACTCCAAATCAAACCTCACAAATGTTTCATGCAACTTAAATATAACATCACATCTCCTGTACTCCATACTTTGATTTATGAAAGCCAATATGCCAAAAGCTCTCATAATGACCCTATCTACCTGCGATGCCATTTTCCATGAATTATAGACCTGTATTCCCAGATCCCTTTGTTCTACCACACTCCTCAGTGCCCTTCCATTCACTGTGTAAGACTTTCCCAGGTCGGTCCTCCCAAAGTGTGAAACCTCATACTTGTCTGTAATAAGTCCCATCTCCCATTTTTCAGACCATTTTTCCAGCTGATGTAGATCCCTCCACAAGCCATGAGAGCCTTTCTCACTGTCCACCACACCCCTAATCTTGATGTCATCTGCAAACTTGCTGATCTAGTTAACCACATTATCCTACTATCCAGATCCTACTATTCTTAGCTTCACCAGCACATGACACAGGCAGCAATCAAGAGATTATTACCCTGGAGATTCTGCTTATCAACTTTCTACTTAACTCCCTATATTTTCTCTTCAGCACATCCTCCCTTTTGCATCCCGTATCATTGACAATAGACAATAGGTGCAGGAGTAGGCCATTCGGCCCTTTGAGCCAGCACCGCCATTCACTGTGATCATGGCTGATCATCCACAATCAGTATCCAGTTCCTGCCTTATCCCCATAACCTTTGATTCCGCTATCTTTAAGAGCTCTATCCATCTCTTTCTTGAAAGCATCCAGAGACTTGGCCTCCACTGCCTTCTGGGGCAGAACATTCCACATATCCACCACTTGCTGGGTGAAAAAGTTTTTCCTCAACTCCGTTCTAAATGGCCTACCCCTAATTCTTAAACTGTGGCCTCTGGTTCTGGACTCACCCATCAGTGGGAACATGTTTCCTGCCTCCAACGTGTCCAATCCCTTAATAATCTTATATGTTTCAACCAGATCCCCTCTTGGTAGCAATTTATACCACAAATTCTCGCTGCTCACCCTTTCCCTTTAGAATGCTGTGGACCTGACCCAATACATCCCTGTCCCTGGAATCTGGGAGGCAAAATACCACCCAGGTTTCTTTATCATGTTTACAGAATCTCCTGTCTCTCTGCCGGAGACCTGCTCACTGTGGCTTCTCCCTGGTAGGTCGCTCAACCCCCCCCCCCCCCCCCCCCCGCAACCAGCAGTATCCAAAATGGTATACTTATTATTGAGGGTACTCTGCACTCGCTACCTATTCCCTTTCCCTCTCCTGACAATCACCCAGCGACCTGCCTCCTGCAACTTAGGAGTGACTACCTGCCTGTAGTTCCTATCCATCACCTCCTCATTCTCCTGAAGGCCATTGAGCTGTAATTCTATCCACTTCATACAGATGTAATTATCAGAGAGACTGGAAGTCTCCTAGAGTTCCTACATCTCACACAAAGACCATACCACTAACTAGATCCAATCTCAGTGCACTAGACAGAGGAAGAAAAAAAATGGAACTGTACTTGGAACCTTTGCTTGTGCTTGCCCAAGCCCGTTAAGGTTAAAAGCAAGGATGTAATGCTGATGCTTTATAAGGCACTGGTCAGACCACATTTGGGGTATTGAGGGCAGTTTTGTGCCACTTATCTAAGAAGACATGCTGGCATTGGAAAGGGTCCAGAGGAGGTTCACAAGATCTATTCCAGGAATGTAAAGGTTAATGTATGAGGAGTATTTTGGACTGTATTCGCTGGAGTTTAGAAGAATGAGGGGAATCTCACTGAAACCTATCGAATAAAGAACCTAGATAGAGTGAATGTGGAAAAGATGTTTTTAATAGAGGTGGAGTCTAGGACCAGAAGGCACAGCCTCAGAATAGAGAGACATCTCTTTAGAATAAAGATAAGGGAGAATTTCTTGAGACAGAGGGTGGTGAATCTGTGGATCTCATTGCCACAGATGGTGTGGAGGCTAAGTCATTGGGGATATTTAAAGCGTTGAGATTGATAGGTCCTTGATTAGTGAGGGCATCAAAGTAAGGTTATGGGGGGAAGGTTGAAGAATGGGGTTGAGACGGATAATAAATCAGCAACAATGAAATAGCAGAAGAGGCTTGGAAGGCCAAATGGCCTAATTGCGCTCCTATGTCTTAACATCTTAAATATTCCAAGAATAATGCAATGACAAATTTTCACTTGTTGGATATCAACATGTATTCACTTTCCACAAGTCACAGAATGATTATCGTCTCTGTACAGTTTCTATGCAAACACACTAAAGCTGGGCCCACTAGTGCCCATGCACCCACAACTCTCAACCTCCCTCCCGACAGTAATGCACATTCCTCTTTTCATACTCAGATCCAACTCCCCTTTGAATGTTATATTGGACCCTGCCTTTACAGCTATACTTAGCTACTCATTCAAAACATGTACTATTTGCAATTTTTCTCATGTCATTTTTGCTTCTTCTGCCAATCGTCTTCTTACAAAAACAAAGTAAAAAAGTTATACTTTAAATTAATACATTTTACCATAAAATTCTTGCTTCATTCCAAGCTCCACGTACCTCGCAAGTGGATTATAGCATCAATTATTTTGATTAATCTATCAACCAAATGTTGCATCTCTTCATTATTTGAAGTCCTGTTCAGTTGCTTCCTTCCATATTCCAGGACCTCGGTAAACATTTCAACACGTATCCAAATTAATTGTATTTTGATTGATGGAATTTCTGTAGGATTTTGTGTCTCTTCCATGGGAAAGTCATTTGTTTTGATTTTGTTACTGAACAGAAAACAGTATGTTATTTCTTCTCAAGGGAATCCAAATTCCAAAGTAGAATTCAATTTTTTTTAGGAAGGATGATGAAATTGATAACACCATGCTTCCTGAATTTAAGCATCATCCAGGCTAAAGCACATCAAATATAAATCATTTAGCTATTGAACTCATAGTTATGGAGACAGAGAGAAGTACAGCACAGAAACAGGCCCTTCAGCCCATCTAATACATGCCAAAACCATTTAAACTGCCTACTCCCATTGACCTGCACCTGGACCATAGCCCTCCATACCACTACTATCCATGTTCCTATCCAAACTTCTCTAAAATATTGAAATCGAGCTCACATGCACCAATTGTGGTGACAGCTCCTTCCACACTCTCATGACCCTGAGTGAAGAAGTTTCCCCTCATGTTCCCATTACACCTTTCACCTTTAATCCATGACCTTTGGTTGTAGTTCCACCCAACCTCAGTGGAAAAAGCCTGCTTACATTATTAACCCTATCTATACTTCTGAATGTTTTTCTTTGTTTTTATTAAAAAGGGAAATTTGAACTCTTCAAAGTTTCAAAGTGCATTTATTATCAAAGAATGTATAAATTACACAATCTTGAGATTTGTTTGCTTACAAGCAGTTGTAAAGCAAGGAAGCTGAAAGAACTCAATTTAAAAAATAAGACCAACCCCCACAAAGAAAAAAAACGCAGAACAAATCATATAAACAATAGAAGTAAGTAACAACGACAGCATTCCAAACCAAATTGAATCCTTAGATCCAAGTTCCTGGAGCAGCCCAGAGTAGGCCCAAAGACTCAGTATTCAATTCATCATATTAGTGGCGCAAATCGCTGCAAAGTTCACAGACATGAAGCACTGCAGCCGGGGGCAGTCTCACAGCCTTAGCATCGTGGAGAGTGAAGCTCCCAGACTATCTGGGCCAGCATTTAAATTGTCCAAACCTCATACCAGGACTTGAGCCCTGCTCCGGAGAATCAATCCAGGCTATTTTGTTGCCAAAGAAACCGTTCTCGACCTCTCCAATTCAGCTCAGCGTTTACAGCGACCCACCCTCGTACCCGGGTTAGCTGGAAGGGCATCATAACTCATCTGTCCTATCTTCTTCCCTCTGAATCGTTCCAACCAGCACAGCTCCAACTCCAAGTGCATCGATTTTGCAGCACACCAGCAGGGCACATCACTTTGCCTTCACCTCACCTCTTCATTGCTTGTGGTGATAGTTTACCACAACTTGCTTCAAAAAAAAGTGTTATCACTAATGGTTTTAATCGAATTTCTTTGCTTTCACACTACCAGGGAATTGTCACATGTCTTTGGCAACACCATTTTAAACCGGAAGTTTTTAATGCCTTTAATAATAGAATTGGGGAAAAAACAAGTAATTCCTTGAAAAGTTATTCTTCTTTTGATATATTAATTTTGCTTCTATGACTAGTGAGGGAACTCAACTCTACCCAAAGAGATTTAATAAAAAGCATATTGAAGCCCTGTGCTAAATAGTATGACCTAAACTAACGATCAGCTTTTTCTGAGCATCCATTATTGCACAAATTCTCATCGACCTTCAATTTTTCCCACGTCCAATTTTTTAGTATACAGTCAAAACACAGAGAAAAGGATCTACTTATAATAATTAAAAAATCATAAATTGTACCTATTAAGAATTCCTTTGTCACAGAATGCTGTACACAGAGCTGCCAAACGAAATAAAACCACAATACCCTCCAACAGAGGTAAAGTTTCCTTGTGTGACTCAGCCTTGTCCAATGAATTGATCAATGCTCTCAGTCTTTCATATACATCCCACCACAACCTACTTTTGAATTTCATTTCCACTTGTCCGTACCTGCAAGGAATAAACAAACACGCATTAACAAATTTCATAGGAAAATATATTCTAAAAATTCTAGAAAACAATGACATAAAGTATACAATGCATTTACAAGGAAAAATGTTTATAAATCTGACATCCAGTTTCAACCCAAGTAATTACTCTCTTGGCATAAAAGATTAGTTAACAATAAGGAGAGTCAAAATAACAACACAGTTGTACCAGCTTGTACTTTTCAGATTTAGATTCATTGGTCAAAGCATGGAACAGCACGTGATCATGCTCAAACTACAGAATAAGGCTAAAGCTAAGAGCACTGTGCATGATCATGAATATACATTACAGGAAGGGTACTGCAGGGTGCAGAGATTTACCAGGGTTAGAAGATTCTTGCTAAAAGGACAGTGGCTTAGCTGGGGTTATTTTCTTTTTAAGAAAGAAGGTTAAATGGACATGTAAAATTATGGGAAGCCTGGAGAAGATGAAGAGAAAGGCCCTATAAGGAGACACAAATTTAAATTAATTGTTTAAAGAATTTGAGAAAAATACCTGAATAACTTATTTCACTCAAGATTAATGGAAAATATGGGTGAGAGATCGGAAACTCATCACTTGGTAAATGGATCATTGAAAAAAATTACATACAAGGATCTAGTAAATGGAATTAACCAATGAAGGAATAAAGGGATCCTATTCTGGCTGCTTGACGGTTACCAGTGGAGTTCCACAGGGGTCAGTGTTGGGACTGCTGCTTTTTACAATGTATGTCAATGATTCAGACTATGGGATTAACGGATTTGCGATTAAATTTTCTGATGATACAAAGATAGGTGGAGGAGCGGGTAGTGTTGAGGAAACAGAAAGCCTGCAGAGAGACTCAGATAGTTTAGGGGAAACTAGACAACGGGGTGACCCGTTGGGGCACCCTTTGAGAGGAGGGTAGTGCAATCTGATGTGACCAGAATGAACATTAAATTTTCCTGAACGCTATTGGTATCAAATTGCTTTGGAAACTGAAGTAGGAAACCTCAGTTTACTAAAGAAGGACGATGTGTAGCAAAGCAAATATAGCTGCTCCTCATTTAACGAAGGACACTTTTGATGGCATCATTTCTGGTTTTTCTGCCACCCTTGTGCCTCTCGTTGTCATTCTGGAGACGTGCAGCCCTTTTATTCCCCCGTCTCTTCATCTCTTCTGCTGTTTGTTGTCTCTGATCCTGGAGATGTGCATGTCTCTCCTCCTCTGTCTCTTCTTCTCTCATCCTTTTTTGTCCTGACTCTTTGATCCTGGGGTCGTGCGGCCCTGGCCTCATCTGATTCTTGTTCTCTCCCTCTCCTTGCCGCTTCCTGACGACGTTTGGCGACATCTTGTGACCATGTCCCCCTTTCCACGCAGCATAATTAGGCTGACCATTTTTTTTAACCCTAATGCTGGATAGAAGATACAAAGCAGTAACACCAAAGGATGCTGACTATTCTTGATGATGTGGTTAGCACTCTCCTAAATGGACGTGATATAGTCACCGCTGTCCTTTGACTGCAGCAAAGGGTTTTATGGTTGTCTCGAAGTACATCATTACAATAAGATTTAATTATCTCTTATTGATGGGTGGCAGTTAGATCTGTTCCAATCCTGCACATGCTGATGGTGATTAGCAGAATGTGTCCCTTAAAATAGAGCTGCCCTGCCCTTCTGCTCTGGTAGGTGTCACTGCTGAGGCTGGCCATGCGCATGTGTCGGGCTGTCGCGTCCCGTTTCCATAATGGCGGATCAGCTCTCAGGTTAAAAGGGAGCCTCAAGCAACACACATCAAAGTTGCTGGTGAATGCAGCAGGCCAGGCAGCATCTCTAGGAAGAGGTAGAGTCGACGTTTCGAGGCCCGAAACATCGACTGTACATCTTCCTAGAGATGTTGCCTCGCCTGCTGCGTTCACCAGCGACTTTGATGTGTGTTGCTTGAATTTCCACCATCTGCAGATTTCCTCGTGTTTGCATTCTTAAAAGGGAACCTGTTGATTTTTGCGAATGAGCAATTTTATACGAATATATAATCCTGAACTTTGCCTGCATTCTGTAAGTTCGCGCATTTTAATTCAATTTAGCCAAAAAAAAGTGCTGCTGTAATGCACCGTTTGCACTAATTGGAGGTCACAAACAGACAAACAGAACATGAGAGTTTTAGTAGTATATAGATGGGCAAAGAAGTGGGAAATGAACTACAATGTTGGAAAGTGTATGGTCATGCACTGTGGTGGAAGCAATAAACAGGCAGATTATTATTTAGATGGGAAGAGAATTCAAAATGCAGAGATGCAAAGGGACTTGTACAGGATACCCTAAAGGTTAACCTCCAAGTTGAGTCAATGGTGAAGGCGGCAAATGCAATGTTGGCATTCATTTCTAGAGGTATAGAATATAAGAGCAGGGATGTGATATTGAGGCTCTGTACGGCACTCATGAGACAACACTTGCAGTATTGTGTGCAGTTTTAGGCCCCTTATTTTAGAAAGGATATACTGACATTGAAGGGGGTTCAGAGAAGATTCAAGGAATGAAAAGGTTACCATATGAGGAATGTTTGGCAGCTCATGGGCTGTATTCTATGGAGTTCAGGAAAATGGCGGGGGGGGGGGTCGCATAGAAACATTCCAAATGTTAAGAGGCCTGAACAGATTAGATATGGCAAAGTTATTTCCCATGGTAGGGGATTCTAGGACAACAGGTCACAACTTCAGGATTGAAGGACGTCCATTTAGAACAGAGTGCAGAGAAATTACTTTAGTTAGAAGGTGATAAATCTATGGAATTTGTTGCCATGAGCAGCTGTGGAGGCCAGGTCATTGGGTGCATTTAAGGCAGAGATAGATAGGTTTTTGAGTAATCAGGGCATCAAAGGGTATAGGGAGAAGGCAAGGGAGTGAGAATGACTGGAAGAATTGCATCAGCCCATGACTGAATGGCGGAGCAGACTCAATGGGCTGAATGGCCTACTTCTGCTCCTATATCCTATGGTCTTATTAGGCATGAACGGCTAAAATGCTTCCTGTACAACTGACTTTAAAAGCTGCTCTTACAGATTTTAGAATCTGGGCTGCCAAAAGGTTCAGACAAAAGATATCAATGGGAGTTTAGATATTATTTCTCTGAAAGTGTACGGGGACTCTCTGGATTATGGATGACCCAACTTATGGAAATCCAACTTTACACAAGTTCTCCCCTGCATTTTTAAGTTTTCAAAATAGTAATAACAATAAGGTGTTTTGAAGTCATCACTAATGACTGAATATAGTATATATCAGAATCAAAATCAGATTGTTATGACTGACTATGGACGTGAAGTTTGTTGTAACGTTAATGCCATTAGTAAAACATACAGCTATCTAATCCTGTACTGTACATACTGTAATTGCCTTTGACAAGTTTTAGTTGACACCATGTATTTTACTGAAGCTAGATCACCCATATTCTTATGAGCTCTATTAGCAGGATTTCAGCTGTCGAAGTTCAAAGCACATTTACTACCAAAGTACATATACTACATACAACCTCGAGATTCGTCTTCTCACAGGCAGCCCACAAAACAAAGAAACCCATTCAAACACCCCACGCAACAATGTCCATCAATGTGCAAAAAAAAATTGTGCTAACAGTTGAAAAAAGCAAACAAATAATACATAGAATATGAACCAAAGAGTCCTCAAAAGTGAGTCCACAACCACAGAACCAGTGCAGTGCTGTAGTCAGTCCAGGAGACCGGTGGCTGCAAGCCACAGCCATAGAACCATTTCAGTGCTGATATTTATCTTTTGTGCTGGTTCAAATATTTATAGCTTGGCAAGACAAAACAGAATGATTAAATACAAATAGATTTTAAAAATATAGTTCATACTCAGCCAGCAGGACTGGATTCAGTGAGCTTTGTGCTGTGAAACTCAAGCGTGGCCGCTTCTCTGGAACTTCATCAACATTTCTTTCTCCACCTGTTTCAGGAATCTCTGTTGATGGTGTCTGTGTCCGATTACGTGTAGCCTGCACGACACTGACTCCTTCTGCTCTCATTGCTATGTACAAGCAACTTAACAAATACTGAAACACAATGCAAGAAGTTATATGAAATAACAAAGAGCCCTGCATAAAAAGAGCTGCACGTTTCACTATAGAAAGCATCACACTAGTGGCACTTCATGTTTGACAAGAAAAGGACAGAAAAGTTAAGACTATATTCATAGCTGTTTAAAAGGGCAGGTAAATTTATTGAGACACATAAGACAGCCTCGGATGTGATGGCTGTTCAACACAAACAACACTTTTCACTGTAATTATCGACGTACACATGACAAGTGCACTAGAATCGTAATTCTGGTTTGCAGAACAAAATATTGAGAGGATGTTTCCTCTAGCAGACAAATCTTTAACTAGCAGTGATAGTTTCCAGTGGAGACAAGAACTTGTTCACTGAGACAAAAGTGAATCTTCTGAATTCTCAACCTCAAAGTGCTGTGGATATTGTATATATACAAAGCTAACTTTAATAAATGTGTCCAAAGTTAAGAAAAACAGATTTTTGGTCCATAGGGAAAATGAAAGCTTTTGCTGATTGGGCAAGAAACAGTAGTTGAAGCTAAGCAGGAGATCAATCTTGAACTTATTCAATAGCAAAACTAGGTGACTCACTCCATCTTCTCTTCATTAAGTTTTAAAATCAAAATTGAAGATATAATGCTTAGTTATTCCACACAAAGCCTCGGGTTTACTACCTGGTGCTTAGTGTGTTACAATGCATCATGCTCTGGGCTATAGTAATGTATAAGTTTACCATTACAACAGCCTAATTAATTTCAACTAAAACATCACAATACTAAAACACCAAGTAAAAATAGTCAGTCAGTACAGAAGTATGAAGCAGAAACTGAGCCAAGAATTTCCACTTTCAGTAATCAGTTCCTCTCAGCTGGTTACCAGTTTTGAAGATGGGGAATGATGATGCAATGAAACCCAAAAATGGCTTCCTGCCAAAAAAATCTTGTCTAGTGCACTGACTCAATTTCTGTTCATTCAACTTACTACTATGGATTACTTAATGAGGCAACTGATTCAACAGTTGTCTCTTCAGCCTATCAACAAAAATTATTTAGTTATTACTTATCAGACTCTGGGGCAAGCACAAGGCTTCGCTGAGCTACAGACGAACTGCCTTACAGAAATGCAACTTTAAGCCAACTCTCCCATATATTTTTAAAGTATTCTCACAATAATAATAAAAAAGTTCCATTGGATTCAATTAATGGCAGAATATATTCCATTAGTTTAATTATGAGTTGTACTGAGGTGATTTTTCAATAAAATTAAACAATTATGGCAAGTGTATATAGAGCAAAGCGATTGGGATAGCTATGAAAAATGGGGATTTTATTGACAGATAAGAAACAGAATCTTTACATAACCTGTCAAATGGCAGCAATGATTTTGCAAGAGTCTATAAAAGAACAACACTTAGTTGTTCCATGTACTGAGAAATGCACACACCCTTTTGTTTTAATGGATGTTTGAATCACAACTTATTTGTCAGTGGATAAATAAATACTTCCCTGTACTAATCAAATTCTGAAGGAATGAAAATCTAAAAATAAGATTGTTACATGTCAGAAAGGATTCCTGGCAACAATGAGAATTTTTAAATACTAAAACTTTAATTAAACCAGACGTGGAAACACCAACTTTTTCTGCTACGTTCAGTGACTAACTTGTACGTAAAACTGCCAACATCATCCCCTTTTATGGATTTGAATGGAGTGCACTGGCAAAGTATCAATTTAAAGAAGTATGTGAATGAAAATTTTTGAACAGTGACTTTCAGATTTCTACGCTTAACTAGCAATAAGCAGATCCTCGAAGTTGTTTTGATAGCACCAATAAACAGTGAGCACAATCAACTTCACTTAAAATCAAAGTGAATTGTTTGGAGGTACTTGACACATGATAAAAGTTACTTCAATATTAAAATTTTATAGTTCAGATGCTCCGTTCAAACACTGAATGCCCAATTCTTGTCCTTGTGCAAGATAATAGTGGGCTAACTCCTGCATTGACTGCAATGGTTGTGTGAATAGTTCTTAAACTACTAGAAAGATCAATTGCTCCAATAAAAACTCAGAAGGTGTAGGCAGTGATGATCAACTACAAGATCTTTTAAAGTGTAATATGTTATGGCAAAGGCAGCCTTATCTTTATATAAAACTTGTCTAGGTAAACCACATAACATATAATGGAATAGTTTGCTAATTCTCATTAGGTATGCTGGGAGATTTGAAAATGGGGATGAACTCTGTCAAATATGCACATGAGTACAATTGAATCTGATAGGTGGGCTGTTGTGCAAATGTGAGCAATAACTGTTCGTGAATATGAGCGAAACACAGTTGAAGATCCACCAAACAGCAGTAAAGATATGAATTTTTTGAATTGTTGGTTGGAAGGAAAAGTTGCTGGTGCAATTGGATGACGCTCCGATCATTGTGTTACAGTACATGATCTTTTAGTTAGACTAGAAAGGAAAGAAGTTAACTGGATCTATTTCAACATCTCATCTGAATAGCAGCACCTCTGATACTGCTACTCTGTATATCCAGTCCTTGAATATATCTGCATTCAAAATACCTTGATCTCTGTCAAGGATATGGGATGGAGAGCAAACTTTTTATGTTTTCTACTTACAGTGACAGACTACATGAAGTCCTCGACAAACAACTGTAAGTAAATCATTGTCACCTTCTTGATCATGTGAGAGACATGACTGAAATAAAAAAAAGTAAGAATACACAGATTAAGACAAAATACCTGTTGGTTCTGCTGTGTTCCTATCATTTCAGTTACAGCTCTGCAAATCACATGCATACGGTGTTTCTGTATTGGATCCGCACAAATAACTCCTGAAGGTCTAAACATCAAAAAATGTTGCAATATGTGACATAAAGCTGATCTTAATTTATCAGATTCAATTTGTTTCATCAGTCCATCTCCTATCAAAGTACTTAATTTATCCATTAATCTGTTCAGGTAAAATGGTTCTATCACACACACACTTGCAAGGTGTTCAGCATTGATGGGAAAAAGTGCTCTGACCAATCCTGCAAATGGCTCCTCATACAATTCTAGTTCATCTCTGTTGGCCGCCTTAAATAATAGCAAAAGATCAATAAAATGATTAAAAAACATATTTGACAATTCTTCTGGTGGTGGTCCTCCAAGGTTTGTTAACTTTGAAAACAGGGTTAACACAATACTCTTTATCTTGGGACTGCCATGTTCTAAAAGGGAGCAGCCTATTTCCCATAAGATGAATCGTTGCCGCCTACAAAACATGCTGGAAAGAATCGGAGATAGTATTCTCAGTAATATGATCTCCAATAATTCTACTTGTAACACAGAGTTCAGTAGAAGAGGTGCAGGAGTTAAATATCCTGGATTCTCTGTCGCGGCCACAATAAAACGATTAACTGTGAATGGCCACAAGGATGATTTCGGCATCATTATATTCTTCTCTGTCAGACAGATTAAATCTTGAAAGAGGCCAAGCACTTCCTTTGTTTGTACTCCAAATATGAAGGGATTCTTGTTCTTAAATAGCCATAACAAAGAAATTATAATTTTTGCAATACAGTTTTGCAGTGCCTGGCAGTTCTGGGATGCAGCAATCCGAAGAAGCCTTGTTATGATCCAGTTACTGAAATCTTTAAAAACAAATAGATACAATCAGATTGAATAGCACAAATAAAAACAAACATAAACTTTGTCTTAATTATGGAACTTCACACTTAGTCCAGATTCAGGCTACATCTAAAGAAGTCAGTGGCTCCACCACAGCATAAACATTAAGCTGACAAATGAAATTGATTGGGACATGTTCAAGAAGAGCATACTGGCCAAGATAGAGTGGTTAAGCTGAATCCTGTGTAACTGGATTCAATAACTATTGGATAGGATTAAATGAATGCAACTACAACCAGAGTAAAAATGTGAATACATACTTTCTAATTTTTGTTATAATTTATAACATTCATCTTAATGTTCAGAGTTCCTTCTGATATAGGAAGCCATTCTGCCACACAGTCCATGCTGTCTCAGAGCAACCCCATCAATTTATTTCCTTTATTTGTTTCAGAACAATTGTGTTCCACTCATAATTCAAAAGCTATCAAGCAGCATCAAGTTGGTCAAGGATGTTAGTAATTCTAATTGATTTGTTGAGATCAGGAGGGCATTATTTGAAAACAGTTAATAATCAAGAATTATGTTTCGTCAATCTTGTGGGCAATAATAAACTACTAATTATATCCATTGACTTAACATATTTAATTTGTAATTAATCACCAAAGAAAGAGGTTAAAAATTCACAATCTTTAAAGATATGGATATAATGGTGAAGTGTCTCTTTAATCTTCACCACAATTTTTTAACAGGTACAATATCAAAAAATCTTCTTTGATGAAACAGAACATGGCTGAATAAGCTGGAAGTTCATATTTCATATAATTCAATTTCAGAAAGAAATTGGATGCTGAACAAAAAGAGTATTTTTGCTTTGATCCCATTCAGGACAAAGTTTAGGCTTCATAGTTCACCACACATTGTTCCTTGAAACTGACTCCACCAAGTGGAGAAGCAGAATAACAGCATTCTGCTTCTGCATTAACTCAGAAGTTGATGCCAGATTTTCTCCACTGTAATTGCGTGCTGACAGCTACATCATTGCTCTCACATTGCCAAATAACATTTCATTTTTATGCCCAGAACTTCAATGGCTATCACCCTATTTATCTGTAGATTCTCCACAGACTCACCAATGCAACTACATTCATCATCACTACTGTGCTGCTGAATTTCCTTGGTTGGCTTTTGTGGAGCGCTCACAAACATCAGAGGGAAGGATTTCATAATGTGTTGAATAAAATCAAGCAGCATCACACATGTTGGCTGAGAGTCAGTCTTCTTCAAAAGCTCCAAAGCAACTGAAAGTTAAACAAAAAACATAGCTTGGTGCCCCCAGTACAATCCTTGTGATTGACTTCACATAAATGACACATTTCACTGTATGCTTCAACGTATGTGTGACAAATCATCCATGGATGATATCCTTTTAATTTTTACTCATTTAGCTCAGTTTGCCTGTGAGGAGTTATTTTTGTAGGGAAATTTCAACATTTAGTTACAAATGTATCAGTGAGGGAGCCATTAACAAATACCTTTTTCTGGATGCTGTTGAGGGGGATGACCTGACGGGGGACGCCCACAGTGACCGGGTCTCTGGCACTGAGCCTGGTGCTGTTGTGCAGGGGGGAAGGAGGGAGAAGAGGAATGCGGTAGTCATAGGGGATTCCATAGTCAGGGGAACAGACAGGAGATTCTGTGAGCCTGATAGAGATACCCGCATGGTGTGTTGCCTCCCAGGTGCCAGAGTACGGGATGTCTCGGATCGGGTCCTGAATATTCTGAAGGGGGAGGGTGAGCAGCCAGTTGTCTTGGTACATGTTGGTACCAATGACATAGATAGGATAAATGAGGAGGTCCTGAAGAGAGATTTCCAGGAGTTAGGAAGGAACCTGAGAAGCAGGACCTCCAGAGTAGTAATCTCGGGATTGCTACCTGTGCCACATGCTAGCGAGGGCAAGAATAGTAGGATCAGGCAGATGAATGCGTGGCTGAGAGACTGGTGCAGGGGGCAGGGCTTCAGATTCTTGGATAATTGGGATCTCTTCTGGGGGAAGTATGACCTGTTCAAAAAGGACAGGTTACACCTGAACCCGAAGGGGACCAATATCCTGGCAGGAACATTTAATAGAGCTGTTAGGGAGGGTTTAAACTAATTTGGCAGGGGGATGGAAACTGGAATGGCAGAGCGGAAGAAGGGGAAAACAGAAATAAATCTAAAATAGTGAGCAGTAAAGACGTCAGGAAAGACAGGCAGGTGATGGGGCAAATTTGTAGCCATTGGGATGAGTTGCAGTGCAATAAAGCTGCAGTGAAATCAAAGTGAAAAGTACCAAATACTGGTCTTAAGGTGTTATACTTAAATGCACGCAGCATTAGGAATAAGGTGGATGATCTTGTCGTACAGCTACAGATTGGCAGGTATGATATTGCGGCCATCACTGAGACATGGCTAAAGGATGCATGTCTCTGGGAGCTGAACGTCCAAGGATACACGGTGTATCGGAAGGATAGGAAGGTAGGCAGAGGGGGAAGCGTGGCTTTATTGGTAAGAAATGATATTAAATCATTAGAAAGAGGTGATATAGGATCGGAAGGTGCAGAATCTTTATGGGTTGAGCTAAGAAATCGCAGGGGTAAAAGGACCCTGATGGCAGTGATTTATAGGCCTCCAAACAGCTGCAGTGATGTGGACTACAAATTACAACAGGAAATATAAAAGGCTTGTCAGAAGGGCAGTGTTATGATAATTGTGGGGGATTTTAACAAGCGAGTGGATTGGGAAAATCAGGTCGGCACTGGATCTCAAGAGAGAGAATTTATAGAATGTCTGCGAGATGGCTTTTTAGAACAGCTTGTTGTTGAGCCCACTAGGGGGATCGGCTGTACCGGATTGGGTATTGCGTAATGAACCGGAGGTGATTAGAGAGATTGAGGTGAAGGAACCCTTGGGAGGCAGTGATCATAACATGATTGAGTTCACTGTGAAATTTGAAAAAGAGAAGCCGAAATCTGATGTGTCGGTATTTCAGTGGAGTAAAGGAAATTACAGTGGCACGAGAGAGGAACTGGCCAAATTTGACTGGAAAGGGACACTGGCGGGAAAGACGGCAGAGCAGCAGTGGCGGGAGTTTATGCAAAAAGTGAGGAAGGTGCAAGACAGGTATATTCCAAAAAATAAGAAATTTCCGAATGGAAAAAGGATGCAACCGTGGTTGACAAGAGAAGTCAAAGCCAAAGTTAAAGCAAAGGAGAAGGCATACAAGGAAGCAAAAATTAGTGGGAAGACAGAGGATCGGGAAGTTTCTAAAAACTTACAAAAGGAAAGTAAGAAGGTCATTAAGAGGGAGAAGATTAACTATGAAAGGAAGCCAGCAAATAATATCAAAGAGGATACTAAAAGCTTTTGCAAGTATATAAAGAGTAAAAGAAAGGTGAGAGTAGATATAGGACCGATAGAAAATGATGCTGGAGAAATTGTAATGGGAGATAAGGAGACAGCAGAGGAACTGAATGAGTATTTTGCATCAATCTTCATTGAGGAAGCCATCAGCAGTATACCGGACACTCAAGGGTGGCAGGGAAGAGAAGTGAGCGCAGTCACAATTACCACAGAGAAAGTACTCAGGAAGCCGAATAGTCTAAAGGTAGATAAATCTCCTGGACCAGATGGAATGCACCCGTGTGGTCTGAAGGAAGTCGCTGTGGAGATTGTGGAGGTATTAGTGATGATCTTTCAAAAGTCAATAGATTCTGGCATGGTTCCGGAGGACTGGAAGATTGCAAATGTCACTCCGCCATTTAAGAAGGGGGCAAGGAAGCAAAAAGGAAATTATAGACCTGTTAGCTTAACATCGGTGGTTGGGAAGTTGTTGGAGATGACTGTCAAGGATGAGGTTACAGAGTACCTGGAGGCATATGACAAAATAGGCAGAACTCAGCATGGATTCCTTAAAGGAAAATCCTGCCTGACAAACCTATTACAATTTTTTGAGGAAATTACCAGTAGGCTAGACAAGGGAGATGCAGTGGATGTTGTATATTTGGATTTTCAGAAGGTCTTTGACAAGATGCCACACATGAGGCTACCTAACAAGATAAGAGCCCATGGAATTACAGGAAAGTTACATACGTGGATAGAGCATTGGCTGATTGGCAGGAAACAGAGAGTAGGAATAAAGGGATCCTATTCTGGTTGGCTGCCGGTTACCAGTGGTCTTCCACAGGGGTCCGTGTTGGGGCTGCTTCTTTTTACATTGTACATCAACGATTTGAATTATGGAATAGATGGCTTTGTGGCTAAGTTTGCTGACGATACGAAGATAGGTGAAGGGGCCAGTAGTACTAAGGAAACAGAGAGTCTGCAGAGAGACTTGGATAGATTGGAAGAATGGGCAAGGAAGTGGCAAATGAAATACAATGTTGGAAAGTGTATGGTTATGCACTTTGGCAGAAGAAATAAACGGGCAGACTATTATTTAAATTGGGAAAGAATTCAAAGTTCTGAGATGCAACGGGACTTGGGAGTCCTCGTACAGGATACCATTAAGGTTAACCTCCAGGTTGAGTCGGTAGTGAAGAAGGTGAATGCAATGTTGGCATTCATTTCTAGAGGAATAGAGTATAGGAGCAGGGATGTGATGTTGAGGTTGTATAAGGCGCTGGTGAGACCTCACTTGGAGTACTGTGGACAGTTTTGGTCTCCTTATTTAAGAAAGGATGTGCTGACGTTGGAGAGGGTACAGAGAAGATTCACTAGAATGATTCCGGGAATGAGAGGGTTAACATATGAGGAACATTTGTCCGCTCTTGGACTGTATTCCTTGGAGTTTAGAAGAATGAGGGGAGACCTCATAGAAACATTTTGAATGTTGAAAGGCATGGACAGAGTTGATATGGCAAAGTTGTTTCCCATGGTGCGGGAGTCTAGTATGAGAGGGCATGACTTAAGGATTGAAGGGCGCCCATTCAGAACAGAAATGTGAAGAAATTTTTTTCGTCAGGGTGGTGAATCTATGGACTTTGTTGCCACAGGCAGCAGTGGAGGCCAAGTCATTGGGTGTATTTAAGGCAGAGATTGATAGGTATCTGAGTAGCCAGGGGATCAAAGGTTATGATGAGAAGGGGGGCGGTGTGGGACTAAATGGGAGAATGGATCAGCTCATGATAAAATGGCTGAGCAGACTCGATGGGCTGAATGGCCGACTTCTGCTCCTTTGTCTTATGGTCTTATGGTCTTATTAATCTATTTTCTGTCTGCATTGTACTTTGTGCTGCGAGTTTATTACGGGTAATTTGTCACGTGCGTTGGGGCATGGTAGAAGTGAAGAGTATAGTTACCTATTCATGCTTTGTCTTTAGTTCAGTTCTTAGTCTGACTAGAGAAGGGAGCAAGTTAGGGGAATTATATATTTTTTTGATGACAGCTTCATTTATTGCTTATTGTTTAAGAACGCTTAGTATGATACATTTAGGGAAAAATATATTTTTGAGCTACCACGATAACCCTTACCCTACAACCACAATAATCTGAAAGCTAGTTATTAATATCTAACATCAGTGGGATATTGACAAGGAGCGATGGTGCATGGGGAAAAATGGGAGAGTCTAAGAGTTCAGAGCAGATTACAGTGGAAGTACTTACCAACATCAACATCCGTCAGCATCTTGTCAACAAATTGACAAAGAATTTGCCTTGGCTTTTGCACCACGATGTTATAATCATCTGGACTGGCACTGTTAATAATAAAATCAACAATTTTTCAGGTTAAGTACATTCATGCAGTACAATCTTATCTATAGCAAATTAGGCTAATTGGACTAAACTGTTTCCTTATGTTGACCTACCACACATCTCACTTTAAGCAACACCTCTTCCTCAAAGGCTCTGCCATTACAAACTGCTGTTTCCCTCACATCTCCTCTGTAGCATCCTTGAAAATAATAATGTCTCCTAACTTTTCTCTAACTTTCCACTTGAATATCTCTTGATTCAGAGTAACATCCTATAGCTGGTCGGTGGTGTACAGCCATCCTCACCGGACTTCAAGGCATGGTCCCAATTCAAATTTGGCCAGCTCCTTGCACACTTTCCTTGTACACCTGCACATGGTGAAAATAAAGCGGTGGGGGCCAGGGAACTTAAAATCATCGAAAAGATTCAGAGCGTGAGAAGTGTCATGAACATAGGTCAGAAGGGATTGAACAAGGGGGGATAAAACAGCACCATCACCAACTCTACCCACTCACGGGATCTCCCACCCACTGCCACCAACCTCATAGTTCCCACACCCCGCACTTCCTGTTTCTACCTCTTACCCAAGATCCACAAACCTACCTGCCCAGGTACACCCATTGTCTCAGCTTGCTCCTGCCCCACCGAACTCATTTCTGCATACCTCGACACTGTTTTATTCCCCCCTTGTTCAATCCCTTCCTACCTATGTTCGTGACACTTCTCACACTCTGAATTGTTTCAATAATTTTAAGTTCCCTGGCCCCCACCACTTTATTTTCACCATGGGTGTTCCCTATATACCTCCATCCCCCACCAGGAAGGTCTCAAAGCTCTCTGCTTCTTTTTGGATTCCAGACCTAACCAGTTCCCCTCTACCACCACTCTGCTCCGTCTAGCAGAATTAGTCCTTACTCTTAATAATTTCTCCTTTGGCTCCTCCCACTTCCTCCAAACTAAAGGTGTAGCTATGGGCATCCATATGGGTCCCAGCTATGCCTGCTTTTTTGTTGGCTTTGTGGAACAATCCATGTTCCAAGCCTATACTGGTATCTGTCCCCCACTTTTCCTTCGCTACATCGACCACTGCATTGGCGCTGCTTCCTGCACGCATGCTGAACTCGTTGACTTCATTAACTTTGCCTCCAACTTTCACCCTGCCCTCAAGTTTACCTGGTCCATTTACAACACCTCCCTCCCCTTTCTTGATCTTTCTGTCTCTACCTCTGGAGACAGCTTATCTACTGATGTCTACTATAAGCCTACGGACTCTCACAGCTACCTGGACTATTCCTCTTCTCACACTGTCTCTTGCAAAAATGCCATCCCCTTCTCACAATTCCTCCGTCTCTGCCGCATCTGCTCTCAGGATGAGGCTTTTCATTCCAGGACGAAGGAGATGTCCTCCTTTTTTAAAGAAAGGGGCTTCCCTTCCTCCACCATCAACTCTGCTCTCAAATGCATCTCTCCCATTTCACGCACATCTACTCTCACCCCATCCTCCCGCCACCCCACTAGGAAAAGGGTTCCCCTTGTCCTCATCTACCACCCCACCAGCCTCCAGGTCCAACATATAATTCTCCATAACTTCCGCCACCTCCAACAGGATCCCACCACTAAGCACATCCTTCCCTCCTCCCCCCGCTTTCCGCAGGGATCACTCCCTACGCCACTCCCTTGTCCATTCGTCCCCCCCATCCCTTCCCACTGATCTCCCTCCCGGCACTTATCCTTGTAAGCGGAACAAGTGCTACACATGCCCTTACACTTCCTCCCTCACCACCATTCAGGGCCCCAGACAGTCCTTCCAGGTGAGGCGACACTTCACCTGTGAGCCGGCTGGGGTGATATACTGCGTCCAGTGCTCCCGATGTGGCCTTCTATATATTGGCGAGACCCAACGCAGGCTGGGAGACCGTTACGCTGAAGACTTACGCTCTGTCTACTAGCGAAAGCAGGATCTCTCAGTGGCCACACATTTTAATTCCACGTCCCATTCCCATTCTGATATGTCTATCCATGGCCTCCTCTACTGTCAAGATGAAACCACACTCAGGTTGGAGGAACAACACCTTATATTCCGTCTGGGTAGCCTCCAACCTGATGGCATGAACATCAACTTCTCTAACTTCCATTAATCTCCTTCATACCCCATCCATTATTTATTTATCTTTTATCATTATATATATTTTTTTCTCTCTCCCTCTCTCCTTTTTCTCCCTCTGTCCCTCTCACTATACTCCTTGCCCATCCTCTGGGCTTCCCCCCTCACCCTTTCTTTCTCCCTGGGCCTCCCGTCCATCCCATGATCCTCTCATATCCCTTTTGCCAATCAACTTTCCAGCTCTTTGCTCCATCTCCCCCCCCCCCCCCCCCCGTCTTCTCCTATCATTTCGGTTCTCTCCCTCCCCCTCCCACTTTCTAATCTCTTACTATGTCTTCTTTCAGTTAGTCCTGACGAAGGGTCTTGGCCCGAAATGTCGACTGTACTTCTTCCTAGAGATGCTGCCTGGCCTGCTGTGTTCATCAGCAATTTTTTTTTTATGTCTCTTGCTCACAATACCCCAAGTGTGGTCTAACAAATGCCTTAAAGCATTACATCCTTGTTTTATATTCCAAACCTCTTAAAATGAATGCTAGTATTGCATTGGCCTTCCTTACCACTAGCTTAACCTGGAAGTTAACCTTTGCACCTCTGATTTCTGAATTTTCTTCCATTTAGAAAATAGTCTACACCTTTACTCCTTCCACTAAAGTGCATGACCATACACTTCCCTACACTATGTTCCATCAACCGCTTGTTTGCCCATTCTGCTCTTCATTCTCACTTGTTACCTCTCACACTGCAGTACTGTATAAGATTTGTACACATGCGTTCACATCACAACCAGGTCATTTGATCACTTTCATTGCACTTAGGGGCCTTGCTATATGCAAATTATCTGCTGCATTTTTGCTTATAGAACACAATGACTGCATTTCAAAATTATTATACTGGCTGTGAAATATTCTGAATGGGGCTCAGACTTCTTCCAAGTCACAAGATTCAGGGCCTATTCGACAAATTTGAACATATAGTATAGACTCACCCAACAGTGTGCCATTATTTTAATTGTCAGCATCAATATGATTACAAGTACACAAACTACGAATTACCACTTTCATCATCTTTATAACAGTCAATCCAGTTGGCAAGGCATCACACTGCCAGAGCTAAGTAAAAGGAGCAAAGTGAATGGTAGCAAGGAAGGTACCATACCTTCAGCAACTTTGAAACCTCAGCACCACGGCAGGCTGCTTTCAAGCCTACGGAGGTGGCAAAATCAGTTGCCAACCCTCTGAGAGAATGTGCCTCTGTAAGATATGGGCTTTACATGTGTCCTGCTTCATTCATAACATACAATGCCCGATCCTCATTGGAGTAAGAAGACCATCAACTTAGTGATGGAATCGGTTTTCCCAGCTGTCCACTGACAGTAACAGAGACTTACTCACTCCCAGGTTCGGGAATACTTGCTGCAGGAGATTCTTAAGCAAGGAACCATCTGCAAAATACTTGAGGAAGTGCTACACATAAAACTAACTGCATATGTGATCGTTTTCAGTCCACTATTTTATTCCTTGACAGAAAAGGGTAAGATCAGATTTCTGAAGTTAAAGAATCATACAGCACAGAAAATAGCCTCTTTCAACCATTGCAACCATGCCAACCATCAGATACTATCTATTCTAATCCCAGCTTCACAGCACTGAGCCTTTAGCCTTCTATCCCATAGCATTTCAAGTGTTTATCATATTGTCATAACAATCTGTCACTCAATGTCAGCCAGACCAAGGAACTGAGTACAGTATAGACTTCAAAAGAAGGAAACCAGAGGTCCATGAATCAGTCTTCATTGCAGGGTTAGAGGTGAACAGAGTTAGCAACTGTAAGTTCACAGGAGTTATTATTTCAGAAGACCTGTCCTGGCCCCAACATGCAAGTGCAATTACGAAGAAAGTACAGCAGTGCTTCTACTTCTTTAGGAGTTTGTGGGGATTTGGTATATCACCTAAGACTTTGGCAAACTTCTATAGATGTGTAGTGGACTACAGAGTATATTAACCAGCTGCATCACACCCTGTTATGGAATCACCATGCCCTTGAATGGAAAATCCTACAACAAGTAGCAGATACAGCCCAATCCTTCGCCGATAGTCTCCCAAACATTGAGCGTACCTGCATGAAACGCTGTTGCAGGAAAGCAGCATCCATCATCAAGAACCAGCCGGAACATGCTCTCTTCTCGCTGCTGCCACCAGGAAGATGGTACAAAAGCCTCAGGACTCACACTGCCAGGTTCAGGAAGTTACTACCCCTCAACCGTCAGAACCAAATAGGATAACGTCACTCTCTCCATCGCTGAAATGTTCCCACCACCTATGGACTCACTTTCAAGGGCTCGTCATCTCATGTTCTTGATATTTACTGCTTATTTATTTATATTATTGTTTCTTCTTCCTGCATTTGCAATTTGTTGCCTTCTGCACTCTGGTTGAACGCCCTCACTGAGTGGCCATTCATTAATTTTCATATAGTTATTATTCTATCGATTTGTTGAGTATACCCACAAGAAACTACATCTCAGGGTTGTATATGGTAACATATATGTACTTTCATAATAAAATTTACTTTGATCTTTGTACCAAAGTACACTGAAAAGCTAGTTTTGCATGCTGTTCATGCAGATCAAATCACAGCACAGTGCATCATGGTTGCACAAAGATGCAGAATAAAGCTAGAGAAAGTGTAGTGCAGGTACACAATAAAGTTCAAGATCATAACAAGGTAGATCGTAAGGTGAAGCTCTCATCTTACTGTAATAGAGCACCATTCAATAGTGTTCATGACAGCGGGATAAAAGTTGTCCTTGAGCAAGGCTTTTGCATTTTCTGCACAATGGAAGAGGGAAGAAGAGAATATCTGGGGCCTTTGATTATACTGGCTACTTTACTGAGGCAGTGAGAAGTACTGAGAATCCATGGAGGGCTGGCTGGTTTCCATAATGTGCTTAACTATGTCCACAACTCCCTGCAGTTTCTTGCCGTCACCGGTAGAGCTACTGCTATACCAAGCATGATACAACCACGTAGGAAGTTTTCTATGGGGTGTCAAGAAAAATTGTTAATAGTCAAAGAGGATAAGTCAAATTTCTCCAGTCTCCTGAGAAAGTAAAGGCATTCCTGACTGTGGTGTCTATGTGCTTGGACCAGGAAAGATTATTGGTGACGTTGAGGGAAAAGTTACTGTCGTGACTCCAGCTTACTAAGGTCTCTATCTCCTTCCTGGCTCAAACTTACTGCTATTGGAGATACAGCCCACTACCGTGATATCATCCGCAAACTTGCATATGGAGTTGAAGCAGAAATAGGCAACACCAGCAGAAGTAGAGTAAGGGGCTGAAACACCAGTGTGGAGGATACGTTGCTGCCTATCTTTACAGCTTGGGATCTGTTGGTCAAGGAGGCTGGGATCCGGTTCCACAGGTTGGTACTGACACCCAGGTCTCAGAGTTTGGTGACACCTTCCTCACAATCAACCTTACCGTTCGCCCCGATGCAAGGTTCCGATTAGAAACGTCAACTGCTCCTTTCTCTCCATATATATTGCCTAACCTGTTGAGTTCCACCAGCAGGTTGCTTTGAACACAACTGTCATTTGCAACCTCTTGTACTGGAACAGTCCAGAACAGAGGGTTCTATCTTAAAGCAAATTATTATCGGTGGAAAAAAATGTTACTTTAAAGTTTGTGACAAATGTGATTGGCCATTATATCATTTAAATATGGGCATAACGTTTAACTGATTTGTTTGAAACTTAACTAACACATTTTGTTTACAAATAATGCTACTGACTCTACGGTGAACAAGAAACATTGGAGGAACAGCCTCAAACAGAAACATCGATGTCCCTCTACTGATCACGCCTGACTGCTGAGTTCCCCAGCAGTTTGTTTTTGGTTCGAGATTCCAGCAGTCTCCCGTGTTTCCGAATCTACGAGTACAACGTTAATATGTGCAAAGTTTGCGAGGCCTGTTGGGCCTGATCTCTCCGTGGACGCTACCGGGTGGAATGAATCAAAGGTGCCGGGCTCACCTTTCCAGCTCCCGTAGAGCCGGTAGAATGGAGGCCATCTCCAGCCCCTGTTCACACATCTTGTGGTAGTATTCACCAACGTGCCGGAATCAGGAGCTCGGGTTTTGTAATTTCACGTTGATCACCATCTCCCGCCGCGGAAGTCACGCAAATCAACCCGAGAACCACCCGCCGGCTTCTACCCCGCCTACATGACGCACTATCAGCCAATCAAACCCACCTTCCCCTCTCGAGCCTCCTGGGTCAAACTCCGCCCACTGCTCCGTTCTCCTCCAATTGCCTGCGAGGCACCGGCCACACATCCGCCTCCTGACTAACCGCCAGCCGCTGAGACTCCGCCCCTGTCCGTTCTCCCGCGCCTGCCGTCAGGACCCGCCCACTTCGGAGCACCATTGGCCGAACTTGGCCTCGCTGATTCGCAGGCCGACGGCCGGGTCCGCCACGAGACGCTTCCCTGCGTAGCCCCACCCACACCCCCCCCAGGGTAGCCCCGCCCACACCCCGGGGTAGCCCCGCCCACACCCCAGGGTAGCCCCGCCCACACCCCCAGGGTAGTCCCGCCCACACCCCCAGGGTAGTCCCGCCCACACCCCTGGGGTGAAACGGGTGATTCGACGGAGGAGGTTGGCTGTTAAAGAATTCAGTGAAGTTTGTCATTAACCTTAAACGTATCGTCTTGGCTGTGGAATCAGCAGTAACGTTAATGAAAGAGGGTCTTTCAATAGAAACTGTAAAATGACGTGCAAATTAGGTCAACAGAACAACTTTTGGTTTTGATGGTAAGCATGTTCATATAGGTTCTTTTCACCGGTTGTATATGGTGACATGTACTTATGTACTTTAATAATAAATTTACTCTGAAGTTTGAAGTTTGAACTCGATGCTTGCATATTTTGTTTCTAAACACAGCTTGACACCATACTTGTGGGTGACCACTATGGTAAGGATGATGTTGGGTATATTTTCACTGAGGAGATAGCTCCCCAACCTGATTCTTATCTGCGAATGATCCCTCCCTTCCCTCTCACCTCTTTATATTTGCCATCTTCCCTTTGGACTCTCAGTTCTGTTGAAGGGTCTTGACACAAAATGTTCACCATCCCTTTGGGTACAGATGCTACTTGTTGAGTTCCACTGGCTTTTTTAAAAATTTAGATCATTCATTAACATGAAGGTAACAGTTCATGTTTCATCTTTTTTGTTCGGAATGGTCAAGCATTTGAAAGTACTAATTGCAAAGTAAGGAAATAAAACAGTAATTAATCTTTTATTCTCAAAAATAAGCAATCCAGTAAGTATAAAAGCAGAACATACTGACAATACTAAGCAAAGCAAATCAGCAATACGTAGTGAAAAGTCTTGACAGGAATTTTTGTGACATGGTATGAGGGCCCTGTGGTACCAACCTGGAAGGGTAACAGTAATACCCCTCTTCAGTGGTACAGAAAGAACTATTGGAGATGTCTTTATGGAACACAAATATAGTGCTTCAGTGAAAAATTAATCATTTGACACGAGGTTCGAGTTTCAGTTAGTGCAAATGCAGGTATTAAATAACCAATGGAAGCAAACAAGACACAAATTACTATTGTCATCGAGTGTAATAGAAATCCCAAAGCAATTTCCATTTTCAGTGCTTTGCTGGAAACAGTTGAAATGTATACAGAACAAGGCTAAAGAGAAAAGGTAGGAAATACTTTGTAACAATTTACATTTTTGGGTAGCTTATTGTGAATGTTTCTTTGCAAGATGAGCCGTAGTGACGTAAATGCAGCTAATTTCCATTTGACCTTCCAATGCCACAAATGTAAGAGAGTACCTTAAATTAGACAGGAAAAGGTATTACTGCTTCAGGAGTAAAAGAAAGTAAAGGAGGCACACTCCACTAGACCACTATTACATCATCAAGATGCTACAGGTAAATGTCAAAGAAGAGTAGGATGTTTGTGTTTCTGTTGCTGATATCACAGTTTGACTTGCTCACAGCTGAAACTGTGTGTATATACACACACGCACACACACAATCTTCAATTTTGAGTCTTGTTCAATCAAAGGAGCAGTTTCAATGGGTTACTTATTTATTTAGTGATACAGTGCAGTAACAGGCCCTTCTAGCCCAACGAGCTCGCACCGCCTAATTACAACTTGTGACGAATTAACCCATGCATCTTTGGAATGTGGGAGGAAACTGGAGCACCCGGAGGAAACCCACATGGTCATGGGGAGAACAAACAAACTCCTTATCGACAGCGCTGGGAATTGAACATGCGTCACTGTAATCGTGTTACTCTAGCCGCTATGCTACCATGTCACATGTAAATATCCATACCATCTGTAAGAGTATTAATGGTGCAATATCAGCAATGTAAGGTATATAATTCTTTATTTTACAAAGGGCTTTTGATTTGAAACTTTAATCCCATTTCTTTTTTCTAAAGGTACTGCTGTTAATATTTCCAGCATTTTCAGTTTATATTAAAATATGCAATACCCATATCTGCCACTAGATGCAACAGCATACTTAGTAAATAGCAGCAAGCTATTCCAAGCACAAAATATGGAGAATAGGTGCTCTAAATTGTGGAGGAAGCTTGCAGTGTAGTAATAGGAGCATGTGTCAGTGTTTTCCAGTTTATTGATTGGAATATCATTTTTTCACCTCCCATCCCTGGTGTGACTATCATAATTGTTCTTTGAATGGAAGGTGTTACTTAAAAATATTGTGTAGCTATTAGAAGGCATTGCTTGTTCTCTCTGTCTCTGACGTGCTTTCCCTCCAGAAGTGATAAATGTTCTCTAGTCAAGTTGCTGTACCTCACTTTAAAAGGGACAGAATAGTAAATTGGGGTATTGAATCACATTCATGATCCTGCTATTATAAAAGTGTCCAACTCTTCACTTGCCATAGTTATCTGCTGCTGATCTGAAGTGTGTTGATCTAGTCATTTTTGGGGTAACAAATATTCATCCATAAGTTAATGATTCCAGATGAGTCCACTCCATTCTACTGTTAAGAAATTTGAGTTCCTCTAAAAATCTGTTGCCATTTTAGAATCAGAATTAGAATCAAAGTTCAGAGTTCAAAGTAAATTTATTATCAAAGTACATACATGTCACCATATACAACCATGAAATTAACAAATTTCTTGATGTTCACCTGGCAGAGAATCTCACCTGGTCCCTCAACACCAGCTCCACAGCAAAGAAAGCCCAGCAGCGTCTTTACTTTCTGCGAAGGCAGAGGGAAGTCCATCTCCCACCCCCCCATCCTCACCACATTCTACAGAGGTTGTATTGAGAGCATCCTGAGCAGCTACATCACTGCCTAGTTCAGAAATTGCACCATCTCGGATCGCAAGACCCTGCAGCGGATAGTGAGGTCAACTGAGAAGATCATCGGGGTCTCTCTTCCCGCCATTAGAGACATTTACACCACACGCTGCATCCGTAAAGCAAACAGCATTATGAAGGAGCCCATGCACCCCTCATACGAACTCTTCTCCCTCCTGTTATCTGGCAAAAGGCACCGAAGTATTCGGGCTCTCACGACCAGACTATGTAACAGTTTCTTCCCCAAAGTCCTCAATACCCAGAGCCTGGACTGACACCGCTATTTATTTGTAATTATAAGCCTACTGCCCTCTTCTGTGCATATTGTCTTGTTCATTATTTATTGTAATGCCTGCACTGTTTTGTGCACTTTATGCAGTCCTGGGTAGGTCTGTAGTCTAGTGTCATTTTGTGTTGTTTTTTACGTAGTTCAGTGTAGTTTTTGTATTGTTCATGTAGCACCATGGTCCTGAAAAACGTTGTCTCGTTTTTACTGTGTACTGTACCAGCAGTAATGGTCGAAATAACAATAAAAAGTGACGACTTGAATTTTCTTGTGGGCAATCACAGTAAATACGAGAAACAATAGAATCAATGAAAGACCACACCCAACAGGACAGTCAAACAAGCCCAATGTGAAAAAAAAGCTATAAACTGTACAAATACAAAAAGAAAGAGAGAAAAAAATAATAATAGTAATAAATAAATAAACAATGAATATCAAGGTCAGAAGATGAAGAGCCCTTTAAAGTGAATCCAGTTCAGTAGGAATAGTTCTGTCATGGGGCAGGTGAAGTTTTCCCCTGTGGTTCAAGAGCCTGATGGTTGAGGGGTAATAACTGTTCCTGAACCTGGTGGTGTGGGTCCTGAGGGTCCTGTACCTTCTTCCTGATGGCAGTAGCGAGAAGAGTGCATGGCCTAGATGATGGGGGTCCTGTTCTCCTGTGATAGTGCTTCGTACAGATGTGTTCCATGTAGGAAGTTCTTTACCCATGATGTCCTGGACCATATCCACTACTTTTTGTAGGCTTTTCCATACAAGGGCATTAGTGTCTCCACACCAGGCCATAATGCAAGCAGTCAAAATACTCTCCACCACATATCTATAGAAGTTTGTCAAAGTTTTAGATGATGTACCAAATCTTTATAGGCTTCTACAAAAGTAGAGGAAAGTAGAGATGTTGCAGTACTTTCTTTGTAATGACACTTAAATGCTAGACCCAGAACAAATCCTCTGAAATACTAACACTGAAGAACTGTAAATTGCTGTCCCTCTCCACCTCTGATCCCCAATGAGAACTGGCTTATGTATTGCTGGTTCCCTCCTTCTGCAGTCAATAATCATCTCCTGGCTCTTGCTGACATTGAGTGAGAGGCCATTGTTGTGGTACAACTCAGACAGATTTTCAATGTCCCTCTTATATGCTGATTTGTCATCATCCTTGATTCGGCCAATGACAGTGGTGTCATCAGCAGACTTAAATATGGAACTGGAGCTATGCTTAGCCTCACAGTCATACATGTAAAGTGAGTAGAGCAGGGGACAAAGCAGCCTTATGGTGCACCTGTGCTGAGGGAGATTGTGGAGGAGATGTTGCCAATCCAAACGGACTGGGGTCTGCAACTGAGGAAACTGAAGGTCTAGTTGCACAAGGAAGTAATAACAACGAGGACTTGAAGCTTTTTGATTAGTTTTGAGGGGATGATAGTATTGTATTGAATACTAAGCTGTTATCAATGAAGAGCATCTTGATGTCAGGTTTAGTATAACAGACATATCTCATTAAATTTGTTGTTTTACAGCAGCAACAGATAAAAATATACTATAAGTTGCAATTAGAAATATATTTTAAAAAATTAAATAACTAGTGCAAAAAAAGAGAAAAAATAATGAGGCAGTATTTATGGGTTCATTGTTCAGAAATCTGATGGCAAAGGGGAACAAAGGGGAAAAAGCTGTTCCTAAAACATTGAAAGCATGTCTTCTGACTCCCGTAGCTTCATTCTGATTGTAGTAATGAGAAGAGTGCATGTTCAGGGTGGTGGGGGCCTTTAATCATGGATGCCAGCTTTTTGAGGCATCACCTTTTGAAGACCTCCTCGATGGTGGGGAACATTTCCAAGCTCATACTATATTGGTGTCCCATTACCCCTGTATTTGCTCCTCTAGTTTAGTTCCAGATTGTCACAGTCGAGTTTATGGTCAAATGCACAAGCACATTCATGCATAGCTGCAGTGAAAATGTTACTTGAACCAGCATCACAGAACAGAGCCTCATAAAAGCAAGATTCACCAAAAGAAACATAAACACAATTTTTACAAGACAGTACAATTGGGGGAAAAACAAGTCAGTGTTAGTGAAAAGTGGTCATAGTATTGCTAAACTGTAGTGATTAGGGTTTTGCTGGTGATGCAAGAACCAAATGGTTGAAGGGAGTGCAGGACACGAGGCCTCAGTACTTCTTGCCTGATGGTAGCTGCAAAATGATGGCTTGGCCCCCATCATTGGAGATCTTTGATGATATATGTTGCCTTCTTAACACTGTAATTGTTGCATTGTTGTCTTTATGGTATTGATGATTGTGATTTGGTGTTTGATTAAAACGTGTACTCCTAAGTGTTGTCTGCCTCCTGGAGTTTTCCACCTGTGGTTAAAGTGACCTTGCTTCTGAAATGGGGACAATATTTTCCCTATGGGCTTTAAGATTAGTTCCACTCCAGTGAGAAGTTGTTGGAAGGTTAAAACAAGCATGCTAAATATTTATGGTAGACTGCATATAAGTGAGAGATGCTCAATTAACACAAACAGAATAGCTTTTCAAAATTCTTTTAATTTGTTATTATGCTGACATGCAACGCAGAAATCCAAGACGGGAGGAAATTAAAGTACTGCAACTTCAGAAAACTAAGTTTACGGAGTGCAGTAGGCTAATGGGTTATTTAAAGTTCAAATAAAAAGAAAACTACCACATGCTGGAAATCTGAATACAGCAACGAAAATGCCATGAGAATTGGAAATGAATTATTATTATTAGGTGTAATGGGTACAGTAAATAAATCAACTTTTGATGAGGAGTTTCCGTCGAAAAGATACTACCTGACTTGTTGCCTTCTTCCAGCATTTAGTGTGTATTGCTCTGGATCTGCTGAATCTCTTGTGTTTGTAACTTTAGATGCATAGGCTTTCTCAAGATTGGAATAATTTTGGTAAAATTTGATTAATCGAGTGATAGTGAAAGAGAATAAATAATACATAATATTTTAATTGCACAGAGATAATGAACTGAGTCTCTCTCTCCCTCCCCGATGCTGGGGAACACTACAACCCACAACCTCACTGTGTAATTACTACCACATATTCCCAATTCAGTTGGTATTTTATACTCGTTACATGGCCTTATATAAATTTTACAGACTTACCTCTATAACATGTCACAAGTGAAGCAGACACGAAGGATTGCGTCCATAATGTAGTACACCGATTACGGGATATTGGCAGTATTCACTTTGCAAGTTCCAAAAAGAAGAAAGTAATGGTTACTGATTGAACACTGACAGAATAACTTCTACCAACAAATGTTTTATATGCGCCTGAAACATTTTGACTAATGCAAAATTCTCGCAGTTCTGACCAAAGTTCAAGTCCAAGAGACTGGCGCTTAAACTCTTCAACCTCCCGGTTCACAGCAGCTACCGTTGTCGGCACACAAAAGGAATTACAAACTCGTCGTTAGCACAATAATGGAGAGCCTCTTTAATTTACCGAGCCTTTCTCCCCCTGTTTACAGGCAAAAGTATCCTACCATGGTCTTAGCAACCATTGCCTCCGTACCTACGTCCATTGCCCCACCTAAAAGCCCACCTCTCCATTTTCTGTCGATATGATTGGCTATATCGCTTGATTGAGGCCTGTAGTTGAGAGTAAAAGAATCACCTGGAGATCTGGCGAGTTGTCAATAAAATGACATAAGCACAAGACTGCGCCCAGGTTACCTTTTCTCCTACGTGGTACGTACCCTTATTTACACCTGCTTTCAAAAGCCAGCAGATTCAACCGGTAAGTAATACAACTTTTAATTTTTAATACAAAAAATGTGCTTATTTGGTTTTGCAAAACATGGAGTTAAAATATTGACGTGTAGAATTAGCGGTTTGATTCAGAATGGTAAAACGCTATACTTTTGAAAGGCTACTCTTGGCAAGTTGATAGCTATTTTTTAATTAGTTGAAACTATTCGAAATAAGCTTCTGGCATGTTCTAACCCCGATGAATCGGATAACTTCTTAGCAGAAAATTAGAGTTTCTAAAAGATTATGGGTGGAATTTTGGTTAATATTATGAACTAACCCACTATTGTTGGAAACCAGTTTTCAGTTTGTGTTTCGAACCTTGGATTGTATTCAGCGCTAACGTTACACCAATCCTTTGTTAGACCGCTGAGCGATCTATTGAGGAGGTCTTGAATGTAGAATAAAACTTATTTTACTGTTTCACTTTAACAAAGCAGTCATTGGTTCAATGTTGCAGAGTTAATTCCTTACTGAATCTGCACGAAACCTTTCATTTACAGTTCTCCATGGCTGCGGTTCTTTACTTCACCGCTAATTGAACCACTTGTATTCAGGATCAAAAGGCAAATCCATTATATTGTTTGGAGTAGCATAACGTATCTGAACAATGTGATCTTATGTATACTAGCATTTTGGTATTTTAACTTTTCTATTTAATAAAATTGTAATCAATAGGATACTTTAAAAGAAGGAAGTTCTAAATTTTTTTAGTATATTTTGCTCGGGTTTGGGAAGAATTTAATTTTACTGAGTTATCTCAGTTACAATCGACCGTTGCAACGCCACTTTGTACTTCTAGAATAAAACCATAAATTTGTATTTGTGCGTGACAGATTAGACATCTTTCCCGTAATTCATGTTGCAATGAAGAGCATAGACAAATGCAGCAGGGTTTAAAAATGGCCACATTAGTGTCTCTTCTAGTGGAATGTATGTTGTGGGCTTTTGCCACCTCCGTTCCTGCACTGAATTTTAGAGTTTTCACAAAGTCATAGAAAAGTACAGTCCAGGAACAGGCCCTTCAGCCCATTTAGTCTGTGCCAAGCCATTTAAGCTACCTACTCCCATCCACCTGTACCAGGACCCTACCATCCACACATCTATCCAAACTCCTCTAAAATGTTGAAGTTGAATTGGCATGCACTGGTAGCTTCACTGCTGTGGAGTTGACAAGAGCAACAAAATTGCCCTCTCAATCAAAAAGTGGTCTCCATGCTTTTAAAATGTAAAACATTTCTCCGATTTAGTTCTGTTCATACCTGTTGCATTATGCTTTGTGGAACTTTATTGCATCTTCGAGTGTAGAAATCCATGACTAATTTGATAATTAATAATAATGCAGCAAATGTGGCAGACAGTTTTCAAACGGGAATATGGCAATGAAAATTAAGAAAGAAACTGCAGATTCAGGAAATCCGGAATGAAATGGAAGGGCTCGGCAGGTCAGACATCAACCTTGGAAGAGAAACGGATAATGGTTTGGGTCAGGGAGCTCTTGTCTGAACTGAATTTTTTTTTTAAAAAAAGCCCGGATAGAGTGAATGTAGAGAGGATGTTTCCAGTAGTGAGAGAGTCTAGGGCCAGAGAGTACAGCATCAGAATAAAGCAAAATCCATTTAGAACAGAGGTGAGAAGGAATGTCTTCAGTCAGAGGGTGGTGACTCTGTGGAGTTCATTGTAACAAGCAGGCCAAGTCATTGGGTATATTTAAAGCAGAGCTTGATGGGTTCTTGATTAGTAAGGGTATTGAAGGTTATGTGGAAGAGGATAGGGTTGAGAGGGAGTAAACAGTCAGCTGTACTTGAAGGGTAGAACAGATTCAATGTGCCAAATGGCCTAATTCTGTTATGTGTCCTATTGTCTTTCTTTGTAGAGAAGCTGGCAGGAGACATGGATAATAACATTAAATTATCAAAGGTTGGGTTTTTGTTGAGTTCAGGCCTCCATCGGTCAGAGTTGACCATGGATATTGTGTCTTAACTGTCTGGATACACAAGCCTGGGCAGTACGATATGGAGAGCAAGCTCCCCCTCTCTGCACATCTAATGAACCCAAAGGAACGGCAACATTGATACAGTTTGGTACCAGCGGCATTGTTGTCAGTCAGCAGTAAACTCCATATAGGACTGCTTTAGGGACACCAACTCCAGATTTGTCCCTCAGGGTTTCCTCCCAAAGCCTTCTGCATTAGTGGGTACAGCCGTAAGGCAGTGGAAGTTTGAGATCGGAGTTTTCCTTCTCCTAGATGAGCTGCCAACTACGACTGACAAGCCCCATCTGCCTGAAGTGACTAGTTTTAAGCCACCAGTAACCCGCCTTTGCCCCTTCTGTCAGCAGAAACTGTTCCGCTGGGCTTAGTAGATTAGACACACATGAAGGCCAGGAGCTGAATTTGATTGTCAGAGGCTATTTGAGGTGCATGCCACTGGGAGCATTTAATAAGTAGTGGGAGCTTGTTCCCATTATCACCCTGGCTATAACAACCTTAAGGAACCTTAACAACACATACAAAATACTGGAAAAACTCAGGAGGCCAGGTAGTAATTATGGAAAAGAGTACAGTCAATGTTTTGGGCTGAGACCCTTCAGCGTGACTGGAGAAAAAGAGATGAGGAGTCAGAGCTAGAAGGTAGGGGGAGGAGAGGAAGAAACACAAAGTGATAGGTGAAACTGGGAGGGGTGGAGTAAAGAGCTGGGAAGTTGATCGGTGAAAGAGGTACAGGGCTAGAGAAGGGAGGAATCTAATAGGATAGGACAGGAGGACATGGAAGAAGGTAAAAAGTGGGAGGAGCACCAGAGGGAGGTGATGGGTAGGCAAGGAGATAAGGTGAGAGAGGGAAAGGGGGGTGGGGAATAGAGAAGCGGGGTGAGCATTACCAGAAGTTCAAGAAATCGATGTTCATGCCATCAGTTTGGAGGCTACCCAGATGGAATATGTGTTGCTCCTCCAACCTGAGTGTGGCCTCATTGTGACAGTAGAGGAGGTCATGGATGGACATGTTGGAATGGGAAGTGGAATTAAAATGGGTGGCCACTGGGAGATCCCACTTTTTCTGGCAGACAGAGCACAGGTGCTCAGCAAAGCAGTGTCCTAATCTGTGTCAGCTCTTACCGATATACGGGAGACCACACCAGGAGCACCGGATATAATAGATGACCCCAAAAGGCTCATGGGTGAAGTGTTGCCTCACCTGGAAAAACTGTTTGGGGCCCTGAATAATAATGAGGGAGAAGGTGTAGTGGCAGGTTTAGCACTTGTTCCACTTGCAATAATAAATGCCAGGAGGGAGATTAGTGGGGAGGGATGAGTGGACAAGGGAGTCACGTAGGGAGCAATCCTTGCTGAAAGCATTAAATTGGGGGAGGAGGGAAAGATGTGCTTGGTAGTTGGATCCCATTGGAGATGGTAGAAGTTGTGGAGAATTATGTGCTGGACGTGGAGGCTGATGGGGTGGTGGGTGAGGACAAGAGGAACCCTATCCCTGGTGGGGTGGCGAGAGGATGGGGTGAGAGCACGATATGGAAGAGGTGTGACTGAGGGCAGAGTTGATGGTGGAGAAGGGAAGCCCCTTTCTTTGAAGAAAGAGGGCATCCTATTTGTTCTGGAATGAAAAGCCTTTTCCTGAGAGCAGATGCGGCAGAGCTGATGGAATTGAGAGAAGGGGGATGGCATTTTTACGAGTAACATGGTAGAGGTATAGACCAGGTAGCTGTGAGAGTCAGTGGGTTTGTAATAGACATCAGTGAATAAGCTGTCTCCAGAGATAGAGACTGAGACTGAGATTGAGAAAGGAGAGGGAGCTGTCAGAAATGGACCAGGTAAATTTGAGGGCAGGATCAAAGTTGGAAGCAAAGTTGATGAAGTCAATGAGCTCTGCATGGGTGCAGGAAGCAGCACCCATGCAGTCATCAGTGTAGAGTCGGAAAAGTGGGGGCGTGACACCAGCGTAGGCTTGAACATAGGTTGTTCCATGTAGCCGACAAAAAGGCAGGTATAGCTGAGACCCATGCAAATACCCATGGCTACACCTTTTGTTTGAAGGAAGTGGGAGGAACCAAAGGAGAAATTATTGAAAGCTGGATGGAGGAGAGTGATGGTGGAGGGGAACAGGTTGGGTTTGGTGTCCAGAAAGAAACGGAGAGTTTTGTGGCCTTCCTGGTAGGAGATGGAGGTGTATAGGGACTGGACGTCCATGGTGAAAATAAAATGCTCGGGGCCAGGGAACTTAAAATCATTGAAAAGATTAAGATCATGTAAAGTGTCACAGATGTAGGTAGGAAGAGACTGAATGGGTTGGGGGGGGCTGTAAAACAGTCGAAGTATACAGATATGAGTTCAGTGGGACAGGAGCAAGCAGAAACAATGAGTCTACCTAGTCAGGCTGGTTTGTGAATCTTGGGTAAGGGGTAGATATGGGAGGTGCTGGGTGAGGAAACTATGAGGTTGGTGGCAGTGAATGGGAGATCCCCAGAGCTAATAAAGCCATAAAACATAGGAGCAGAATTAGGGCACCTGGCCTATTGAGTCTGCTCCGCCATTCAATCATGGCTGATCCTTTTTTTTATTCTCCTCCTCAACCCCAGTTCCTGGCCTTTTCCCCATAACCTTTGATGCCATGTCCAATCAAGAACCTATCAATCTCTGCCTTAAATACAGCCAATGACCTGGCCTCCACAGCTGCCTGTGGCAACAAATTCCACAAATTCACCACCCTTTGGCTAAAGAAATGTCTCTGCATCTCTGTTTTGAAAGGACGCCCCTCTATCCTGAGGCTGTGCCCTCTTGTCCTACACTCTCCCATCATGGGGAACATCCTTTCCACATCTACTCTGTCTAGGCCTTTCAATATTCAAAAGGTTTCAATGAGATCTCCCCTCATCCTTCTGCATTACAGTGAGTACAGACCCAGAACTATCAAACATTCCTCGTATGATAACCCTTTCATTCCTGGAATCATGCTTGTGAACCTCCTCTGGACCCTCTCCAATGCCAGCACATCTTTTCTAATATGAGGGGCCTAAAACTGTTCACAATACTCAAGGTGAGGCCCCACTAGTGCCTCATAAAGCCTCAGCATCACATCCTTGCTCTTGTATTCTAGACCTCTTGAAATGAATGCTAATAAGGTCAGTCATGGCCTGGTGCTCCTTAGTGCGATCTTGTTCGAGGGGTATATAAGAGGAGGTATCTGACAGTTGTCACTAGGCTTCAGCAAGGTAGAAGTCTGTCTGCAAGATCAGTGCAGCAACACCCCCCCCCCCCGCCTCCTTTATCCATAGTTTTAACGATGAGGTTGGGATTGGTGCGGAGAGAGTGGCGAGGTGCATTCACAAGGAGTGAGGTTGGAATTGGAGAGAGGGGTGGTGAAGTCAAGATGGTTGATGTCTCGTCAGCAGTTGGCAATTAAAAGATCCAGAGCAGACAGAAGACCAGAGTGGGGTGTCCAGGAAGAGGAGGGTTGAAGACGGGAGCAGGGGTCATCAGTGCAGGGTGGAGAGTCATTGCCAAAGATCTAGGCACAGAGACGAAGGTCGCAGAAGAGCTCAATATTATGGCGGGTGTGGAATTCACTGAGGTGTGGACATAAAAGGGACAAAGGTGAGGCCCTTACTGAGGACAGAATGTTCTTCCTCAGAGAGAGGAAGGTCAGAGGGGATGGTGAAGACCTTAAGGAACCTTAAGTTTGGGTAAGACCAGAATTTTTATTTGGAGATTTTGGAGGGGGATGGGTGTGGCGGACTAGGACACTGTAGATTGATAACTAATTCTTAGAGTTATAGAGCCATACAACACAGTTTCTCACATATAGTGTCCATTTTTTCCATTGCAGCTCTACAGTCCTTTCACTTACCCACATTATCTCTTCTTTCTGTGCCTTAACAAATCAAGTGCTTGTCAAGATGTTTCTTAAATATTGTGAGATTAAACTTCCTACAAATGATAGTTTTTTTTTCTCCCCCCTCATACTACACTGGGATGTTGGGTCTGAATTGTCATCAGGCTTTCAGGTAGACTTCAGCCCAGTATCTTTTGAGGGCATTGAGAATAAACCAAGAGTATTTCTACTGATGAAACATAGGTTGTATTTAATCTAAAGTTAAGTTTTAAAGAAAGTTTGATACAAGTAGCAATCATGGCTTGGAATTGCATGTGCCAGTGTTAATCAGTTGCAGATCCTTGCTGCGTCATGTGAAGTAAATGGAAATGGGCTGTTGCCCAATTTTTTATGCTGTGCTTGAACTTTTGATGTGGTACTTTGGGAAGTTGAGCAGAGATGGTGCTTTGCTCAAATGGACAAAGTACTGATGCACTATTAAAGAGTTTTGGCACACGTTGGATATGTGTATCAGACAAATCATTGACTGACTTCTGCACTCGTCCCCTTGACTAGAACAGGAACGAACACTAGCAAATGTGTGGAAGTAAAACAATCAACGTTAAATTGCTAGAAACTGTTTTATTTGCCACTACTTGATATCTTTAACTTATGATTTAGCTTTACCTTGTCAATCATTCTGTTTAGGTGGTATGATATATTTGAAAAAAATAATAAATGTAGAAACCCCTACAAAGCATTGGAGATACCAATATATACATTATATTCTTTTATGGACATTGTCATACTAACTGCATGATTTTTTTATTAAAAAGGGAGACCAGCACAATTTGTGGAATCATTTTGCTTCCTGTAAAGTACTATGCTATTAAAAATATAAGGCTGAACATGTAGTGTCTCTGAAATTCGGAAATGTTGTCTGCAGTAGGGTGGTTGTGGAGGCCAAGTTTTTATGTATGTTTAAGGCTGAAGTTGATAGATCCTTGATTGGTCAGGGTATGAAGGGATATGGGGGAGAGATCAAAAGATTGGGGCTGAAAGGGAAAATGGATCAGCCATGATGAGATAGATAGAGGAGACAGACTCAGTGGGCCAAATAGCCTGATTCTGCTCCTGTATCTTGTGGTCTTATGGAAAAGGTTCACTTCAAAATACTCCTCAACAGGGCATAGATATGCCATATGAGTCACTGGGATGGTGTTGGGTCTTGATATTTTTGTAAATCAAAAATGAAGTATAAATCTTGCTGCTTACAACTGTTTTTAATTAAGCACTACAAGAACAAAGAACTTAGAGGAGAAAAATAGTGAAGAGCAAAAGTAAACTGTATTAGCAAGGGGGAAGACAGAGACAGATCAAACCAACATGGTTTGGTCCTCTTATGCCAGATTTCTGAAAACAGTAAATTCCATCCAAATTCCATTGCTTGAATTAACCAATAAGATCGCCCCTATTCAAGTAATGCAATGGCTGCCACTGAAATGAAGTAGCTTCCAGAAAGATACAAAGGCAACTGCAACCACTTTCTTTTTAAAAAAAACACACCAAACAATTACATGTAAATAGGTAATTATATAAAATTACAAACATAAGGAAGTTAAACTACAAGGGGAAAATAACAATTATACAGTTCAATCCAGCAGTTATCTGCAGTAGACTAGGGATGCATACTCAAATATTTAATTTTGGTTCTTTTGCCTGTTATATCAACTTGAATAATATCAACTTGACTATTTTCAATCAGTCCACAGATAATAATTAATGGGCCTAGACTACACCTGTGGCTTTTTCATAAATAACCCAATCCCCTGGTAAAAGGTGACATCATTGCTGCAATTTTGCACATTGAGTGTTTGCCTTCCATGATGAAAAGCCACAATTTACACGTGAGCAACACAAAATGCTAGAAGAACCTGCTGATTTCCAGCAACTGCAGAATCTCTTGTGTTTATTATTTACATGTGTGATTTAATTACTGTTTAATTTGTCCTTGAACATTACAGTTGGGTCCAGTTTTCATAATACTGCATGATTTTGTGCATTTTTAAAAATTACAAACGTACTTCAGAATCATCATATATTTGATTGGTATGCAGAAAACCATTCTCTGTTTTAATGAAGATACTAAGTTTTTCTGTTGCTGTAAAGCTTGAAGTGTTAATTTTTTAGAAAAAGGTAAGTGCTTCAAGATTTGAAAGTGCATGAACAGATGAGATGGTCACAAGGTATTGCAGATACTGGAATCTGGAGCAAAGAACTCAGCAGGTTGGGCAGCATCTGTTTGGGACGGGGTTTAGTAACTGTTAATGTTTCTGGTTGAGAGCCTGCATCTATACTGAGGTGCAGATACTGCTTGACATGCTGAGTTCAAGCAGTTTATTTTTCATGATGGACAAGGTGAACTGTACATTACACATGAACACTGTAATGACATAGTGGGACCTATAAGATATGGGTATGTATTTCTTAGCTCCTGGATCATAACTGAGAACTGTCTGAAAGTCTCACCAGTCAGATAGCCCTGCTTATCTGCTTACAAGTGTTCTTTGACCATATAAGGACATGATATCTTCAGCTTGCAACCTTTGAATCTGATTCATTACTCGAGTAAATATAGATCTAATTAAAAACTCTTGCATGATTTTATGATGCTTAAGCATAGTAAATTATTTGGGAAGGAATACACTCAGCACAAACTCTAAAATAGAATGGCATGCAACAGGATAAAGATGATCAGAGGTCGATGGGAGACCAAGTTCAATATCATAACGTGGTACCTGGAAATAGTACACTTGTAACAACTACTTTCGGGTAGGTCTATGTGTAAAAAGTGGGAGACATTCGAAAATGGGGGGGGGGGGGAAATGAGTTAGTATTCAGGACCAGGAGGGTGAAAGAAGAGGACTTTCTGTCCAAGGAACCCTGGATATCAAGGACATAATAACAAGGGATATCAGGGGATGATAGTGGGAGTTGGGGTGGGTAGAGAGAATGAAAGATATGACTGGTTTAGAAAACTACAAGAAGGAGGGGTCCTTCAGGAGTATTTATATTTCTGTTAGAGATACAGTGCAGAATAGGCCTCCTGGTCATTTGAGCTGTCCTGCCTGCAACCCACTGATTTTAACACTAGCCTAATGGTGGGACAATTTACAATGACCAATTGATCTACTAACTGGTGTGTTTTTGACTGTGGGAGGAAACTGGAGCACCCAGAGAAATCCATGCTTTCTCAGATGTACAAACGTCTTGCATACGTATGAGATCAGAATTGAACTCTGAGCTCCACCCCGTGTTGTAATAGTGTCATGGTAAATGATGTGCTACCATGGCGCCCAAGTATAAGAAGTATAGGGAGAAATACAGAGTTAAAAGACAAGGCATGAAATGTCTCAAGTGGTTGAGATCAAGGAAACTTCCAAACATTTTATAAACCTATTAAGGGTTAGAATGTAACCAGGGAAAAAGTAGGGTCCGTAAGGTGGCAAATGGCATTCATAGAGCTGGACAACATAGCTAAAGTCTTAAATGAATACTTCTCATCTGTAGTCAGTGAGAAGGGCATAGTAGTTTGAGAATTTTGGTGTTGGGGGCAGTGAAGTTCTCAAGTTTATTGAAAAAGGAGGTATTGGATATCTTAGCGGGCATAAAGGTTGATAAAGCTCAAAGCCTCTTGAGGTGTATCCTAGATGGTAATGGGGGCTACGTAAGTGCTGTACTATTGTAGTAAAGTCTTATCAAATGAAGGGTTAAATTTAAAAACCCTCACTTCCCTCTTGGGTAGATCAAAATGATCCCCTGACACTACTTTGAGGAAGAGTTAATATAGGCATCCATTAGTCTCATGAGACCATGGATTTGCGCCTTGGAAGGTTTCCAGGGTGCAGGCCTGGGCAAGGTTGTATGGAAGACCAGCAGTTGCCCATGCTGCAAGTCTCCCCTCTCCACACCACCGATGTTGTCCAGGGGAAGGGCATTAGGACCCATAGAGCTTGGCATTGGTGTCGTCGCAGAGCAATGTGTGGTAAAGTGCTTTGCTCAAGGACACACACACTGTCTCAGCCAAGGCTCGAACTAGCGACCTTTGAATCACTAGACGAATGCCTCACCACTTGGCCACGCGCCGACAGGAAGAGTAGGAAAGATCACAGACTTTTCCCTGTATCAGTTTTATCAAAACTGCTTATTTGGTTATCACGGGCTGATGATAGGAGCTTTCTTTGCACAGTGGCGTACAATTAATTGGGATACATCATTGTGGCCCAATTAAACGGCTGCCCCAATTAGCCAAACTTTCATGGAAATAGTTAAAAGGTACAAAAAAGACAAATATTGTTTAACTAAGTAACAAGTTAAGTACTTAAATTAAATTTAGAACACTGCCAATATCTCGACAATACTGTTAAATTGAGGAATTTATCTGCTGTATGCTTTGGATTGACTGTAAGTTAACAAAATCAGCACAAACACCTTGTGTAGATAATGGACTGCCTTCATACAATGAGGATTACATCCTCTGAATCTTGATTTTTCATTGTAATGTTCATTGTCAATGCCTTCGTGATTCCTTACTTGTTGAAGTAGGGAAATCATTTAATTTTAACCCTGTCAGAAAAAGCAGGATCTCCCAGTGGCCACCCATTTTAATTCCACTTCCCATTCTCATTCCGATATGTGTATCCATGGCCTCGTCTGCTGTCGCGATGAGGCCACACTCCGGTTGGGGGAACAACAACTTGTACTTTGTCTGGGTAGCCACCAACCTGATGGCATGAGCATTGATTTCTTGAACTTCCTCCGCCCCCCCAACCCCACTTCATTCCCCATCCCCGTTTCCCTCTCTCACCTTATTGCCTTGCCTGCCCATCACCTCCCTCTTTTATCTTCCATGGCCTTCGGTCCTCCCGATTAGATTTCCCCCTTCTCCAGCCCTGTACATCTTTCACCAATCAACTTCCCGTCTCTTTACTTCACCCCTCTCCCTCCCAGTTTCACCTGTCACCTTGTGTTTCTCTCTCCCCTTCCCCCACCTTTTACCTCTGCTCCTCATCCTTTTTTGTCTCCAGTCCTGCTGAAGAGTCTCAGCCCGAAATGCGACTGTACTCTTTTCCATAGATGCTGCCTGGTCTGCTGAGTTCCTCCAGCATTTTGTGTGTGTTGTTTTGATTTCCAGCATCTGTATATTTTCTCTTGCTAGTGACTCTAATAATAAACACTTTTTATATGGAAAATTGTGGTAACTGATCATCACAAACAATGAAGAAGCAAGCAAAGGTGAAGCTGATCCGAAGGTTGAGGTGTGTGGGTGCGAGACAGTCGGAGTGAGATCGAGGCATGCTCGAGATGGAGTTAGCGTGGGCAAAGTGGTGGAAAAGTCGGAGTGTAGGAGTTTGGAAGCCCATTCACCTGAATTGAGAGTGATTTGAGATTGACCTAAGTGCCAGTCCGATTTGGAAAGGTGGAGTATAGGCCGGAACGCGATGGTGGGGTCCAGGCCCAGAGAATATTGCTTTGATGAGGGCTAGGTCTGAGTATGAGGGATGACCTGGTGTTTGGACAATTTAAACGCCAGGCCAGATGGACTGGAAAGGCAGGGTGTTGGGACCGGAGGTGGGGGTTGGGGCTGGTTCTGCTCCGTGACGTTTATTCCACTCTCCTCGGTGCTGAGATTGTGCCCTGCTCTGCCTGCTTTGGGCTTAGTGTCTGTGAGCTTCGTGACTATTCACCCTGCTCTGTAAAGAACTGACACTGAGGCTATGCGGTTGCCCCGGGCTTCAGGTCTATGGACTTAATTTCATCCTGAATGCTGTTGCTTGCCTTTATTTGTTTTTCTCTCTGCACCTTGTTTGTTCTTTTTTTTTCAAAATTTGATTCTTTCAAGTTTCTTGTTTTGCGGCTACCTGTAAACTGATGAATTGCAAGGGTGTAAAATTTATATATGCTTTGATAATTGTACTTTGAAACAGATATTATGCATCAAATATCAAGTGTGGTCAGATTGAAAAGAAGTTTCCTTCAAAAGATACTTGTGACTATCGCTGCAATTCCACAAGGTTAACTAATATCACATGATATTTATCAAGATATTTTTATTTCAACATGTTAATTTGCTACCTAAAGTGAATTGAATTTTTGAGTTTAATTGTCACACTTGGAAGAATCAGCAGCAGGATTAAATCTTCTTGGAGCCTGTTCTACCATTTTTTGATTATGTACAATTTCTATTTCAAAACAATTTTCCTGTACTATTGTTCTGATCAATCACTCTTTTGAATGACTTGATGGCTAAGTCTCCCATGTAGAAAATTACGAAGGTGCACCTTGCTCTGAATGAATAAATGTCCCCTTGCCTCAGTTCTAAATAGTCTATCCCTTATTTTTGACATTGTAATCAATCTTGATTCTAAACTTCAATATGAGGAAATCTGCAGATGCTGGAAATTCAAGCAACATACAAAAAAAAAATATGCTGGTGAATGCAGCAGGCCAGGCAGCATCTATGTCCTATATCCCTTTGTCCTGTCTCGGCCCGAAACGTCGACTGTACCTCTTCCTATAGATGCTGCCTGGCCTGCTGTGTTCACCAGCATTGTTTATGTGTATTGCTTGATTCTAAACCTGTCCACCAGTGGTAACTGCTTTCCCCACCCCCCTTCCCCTCCACTCCTCAACATCCATTGCACTGAGCCCTTTAAGAATTTTGAGAGTTTCAATGAGTTCTTCTCAGGTGTCAAATAGATTAAATTATGAGGACACTCAGTCCTCATTTATTGTCATTTAGAAATGCATGCATTAAAAAATGATAAAACGTTCCTCCAGAATGATATCACAAGAAAACACAGAACAAACCAAGACTAAACTGACAAAACCACATAATTATAACATATAGTTACAACAGTGCAAAGCAATACCATAATTTGATAAAGAGCAGACCATGGGCACGGTAAAAAAAAGTCTCAAAGTCCCGATAGACTCATCATCTCACGCAGGCTGCAGAAGGGAGGAACTCTCCCTGCCATGAACCTCTAAGCGCCGCCAACTTGCTGATGCAGCACCATTGGAAGCACCCGGCCGCAGCGGACTCTGAGTCCGTCCGAAAACTTTAAGCCTCCGACCAGCCCCTCCGACACAGCCTCTCCGAGCACCATCCTCTGCCGAGCGCTTCGACCCCACCCCGGCCGCCGAGCAACAAGCAAAGCCGAGGACTCGGGGGCCTTCCCCTCCGGAGATTCTGGACCACACAGTAGCAGCAGCAGCAGCTCCATTTCTTCTCATGCAACTAACCCATCATGCCTAAAGCCTCGATAGTGAACAATTAGCGCATTCCTACTATGGCAATTGCAGCTTTTTTTAGTAACGAGAAGATCAAAATGGTACATGGTCTTGGTGTGGTCTTGAACATCCAAAACATTCAATTTTGAATGTTCAGCTGCATTTTTTTATTACTTAAATACTAAGAATAATTTAAAAAATTATCCCCCATTTTCTCTCACTTCCTCACTTGGACAGTCCCCAGGATTGAGGGGGACTTGTGTTCATATGGGTTAAAATGAAAAGAAGATTCTGCCCTTGTGAATACTGTTCCATGTAGGGTGGCAGTCATTCTCTATCTCCTGACACATGGATGAATGAAAAACTGAGGGCTATGCAGGAGGGAAGGGTTAGATTGATCTTGGAGAAAGTTCACCATGGACCAAAGGGCCTGTACTATTCTATAATGTTCTATGATCTATGCCTGTTTGAGAACATGGGTGGTGCATCTATCTAAGTGAAAGGTGTTTACATTTGAAGTTTGAAGTACTAATTGTATAGTCAGATGGGTGGCAGTGGTAGTGCAATATTCTTTACCTGGGATTTAGGGAAGAAAATCATTTATAATTCCTGCAGGTCAAGTCTTTCTGCACTATTTATTTTCCTTTCTGCAACCTCTTGTAATTCCACAATGTATTGCACTGTACTGCCTCTGCAAAACATCAAATTGCACATGTGAGTGATAATAACTCTAATTCTGATTCTATTAATCTGTGCTGTATATGCAAGTCAATATTACAAAAGTATGTAGCTCTACTTGATATTTCTACTTGAAACAGTTCAACTTTTGAATCCGAGATAACATTCTGCAGACTGATCTAGTAAGTAATTGCAATTTATTTCCAAGTGAGTCAATACATTAGTGAGATAAAAACAGGTTATTTGTTCAGCAAGTAAAAATCCTGTTCCCATTCTGACATGTTAATGCATGGCCAATTCTTCAGCCATGTTGAGGGCACAAGGTGCCACACATGAGGCTACTTAACAAGATAAGAGCCCATGGAATTACAGGAAAGTTACATATGTGGATAGAGCGTTGGCTGATTGGCAGGAAACAGAGAGTGGGAATAAAGAGATCCTATTCTGGTTGGCTGCCGGTTACCAGTGGTGTTCCACAGGGATCAGTGTTGGGGCCGCTTCTTTTTACATTGTACATCAACGATTTGGATTATGGAATAGATGGCTTTGTGGCTAAGTTTGCTGATGATACGAAGATAGGTGGAGGGGCCGGTAGTGCTGAGGAAATGGAGAGTCTGCAGAGAGACTTGGATAAATTGGAAGAATGGGCAGAGAAGTGGCAAATGAAGTACGATGTTGGAAAGTGTATGGTTATGCACTTTGGCAGAAAAAATAAACGGGCAGACTATTATTTAAATGGGGAAAGAATTCAAAGTTCTGAGATGCAACAGGACTTGGGGGTCCTTGTACAGGATACCCTTAAGGTTAACCTCCAGGTTGAGTCAGTAGTGAAGAAGGCGAATGCAATGTTGGCATTCATTTCTAGAGGAATAGAGTATAGGAGCAAGGATGTGATGTTGAGGCTCTATAAGGCGCTGGTGAGACCTCACTTGGAGTACTGTGGGCAGTTTTGGTCTCCTTATTTAAGAAAGGATGTGCTGACGTTGGAGAGGGTACAGAGAAGATTCAGTAGAATGATTCCGGGAATGAGAGGGTTAACATATGAGGAACGTTTGTCTGCTCTTGGACTGCATTCCTTGGAGTTTAGAAGAGTGAGGGGAGACCTCATAGAAACATTTTGAATTTTAAAAGGCATGGACAGAGTGGATGTGGCAAAGTTGTTTCCCATGATGGGGGAGTCTAGTACCAGAGGGCATGACTTAAGGATTGAAGGGTGCCCATTCAGAACAGAAATGCGAAGAAATTTTTTTAGTCAGAGGGTGGTGAATCTATGGAATTTGTTGCCACGGGCAGCAGTGGAGGCTAAGTCATTAGGTGTATTTAAGGCAGAGATTGATAGGTATCTGAGTAGCCAGGGCACCAAAGGTTATGGTGAGAAGGCGGGGGAGTGGGACTAAATAGGAGAAAATGGATCAGCTCATGATAAAATGGTGGACCAGACTCAATGGGCCGAATGGCCTACTTCTGCTCCTTTGTCTTATGGTCACTCAGACTGGAGGAGCAGCACTTCGTATTCTATCTGGATAGCCTCTAACCTGATGGCATGAACATTGATTTCTCCAACTTCTGTTAATTTTCACCCTACCCCTTCCCTCTTCGCAACCTGCCTCTCCTTCCGTTTCTCCCATGATCCACTCTCCTCCCCGATCAGATCATTTATCCAGCCCTTTGCCTTTTCCTCCTTTCACCTTTTCAGCTTCTACTTCCCCTTCCACCCACTTGGCTTCACCTCATGTCTTCTAATGTCCTCCTTACACCCCCCCTCCCCCCACCCCCCACCCCCACCATCTTATTCTGGTATGTTCCCTTTTCCTTTCCAGTCCTGATGAAGGGTCTCAGCCTAGAACATCGGCACTTAATCATTTCCATAGATGCTGCTTGACCTGCTGAGTTCCTCCAGTATTTTGTGTGTTGCCCTAGATTTCCATCACCTGAGGAGTCTTTTGTATTTTCAACTAACAATGTCGCACAGGGATGGTTGTTGGTATTAGATTGTATGGGAAAAGTAAACTAAATAAAATGTATTTTGTTCATCTAAAGTGGAATGCCAGGGCAAATCTTTTGTTATATCTTTTAATTTACTCTTCCATATAATGTGATCCACTTTGATAAGTAGTTAAAGTTGAGTTGAACTCTTGTTTGCTTTTCTTTGGATTCCAACGCAGTTCATCCAACCAGTTAAATTAATTTTAATCTCAACCCTTTGGGAAATTCATACAAAAGCTGCACACCAACTGAACAGAAAAATGGTCTGACTGCGAGGAGAAGTCAGACTATGCTATAATGTTCTATGATCTATGCCTGTTTGAGAACATGGGTGGTGTATCTATCTAAGTGAAAGATGTTTACATTTGAAGTTTGAACTACTAACTGTATAGTCAGATGGGTGGCAGTGGTAGTGCTATATTCATGTTCTTTTCCTGGAATTTAGGGAAGAAAATCATTTATAATTCCTGCAGGTCAAGTCTTTCTGCACTATTTATTTATTTTATTCCTTTCTGTAACCTCTAGTAATTTCACAATGTATTGCACTGTACTGCCTCTGCAAAACAGCAGATTGCATGTGTGAGTGATAATAAATCTAATTCTGATTCTATTAATCTGTGCTGTATATGCAAGCCCAAATCCTGTTCTCAGCACTATAGAATTTAATACCTCAATGCACAAAATGTTGCATTCAAATTAAATGTAACAAAGACAGTAAATGTTGAGGAGCAAGGTGATTTTTAAGGTGCAGATTGCAGTCAGTCTTTGTAAAATTTTGTGAAGAGCCATTTTTCAGGAAAAATATCGAGCTTGTTGTGAATTTGCACTAGTGCATTGAGAGGCACCTGGCTGATGTCCTTCCATAAGGCAAACATTCCTATAATAAGAATTGGCCATCTTCTTGGGGTCATTGAGTGTGGAGAGTGGATAAATTACTGGACTTTCCACTCTGGAGGTCATTCATCTCACTATCCTCTGATTTTAATCCATGCTGAATGGGCGAGGAGGCTGTGATTAGATCCTCGTTAGCAATTGATTAACAAAAATGGTCAGTAATCAATTTGATGCGCCCAAGCTTCTTTCACAGTGGTCTTCTTAAGCATGACTTGTGATTTTGAAGATCTAATGAATGAAGATTTCAGCAGTAAAATTATTTTACAAACAGAAATTGAAGTTCTCTTCAAACACCAACTGTCTGTCTTCAGTTTTGTAAATTGCTGATTTTTGAGGTTTTGCAAGGTGGTTCTTTCCCATTTGGAGAGAATGTTTAGTGATGGGTGAGGGTGATGATAGAAAGGAAAGAACTAAATCCTTAGTACTGCTAAACAGGTTAGTTTAAAAGTTGTTTGTAATGCTGTAACTCCAAAACTAATCAAAAGAAAAAAATATGGGGAGCCTGGGAATAGACGTGTGTACTTTGATTTTACTTCAGTGAGGCACACACTTACGACATGGTGGCATAATGATGTGCCATTCTCGCAATTCATACATATAACCCATTATGAATTGTGTAAAGTGGTCTCCCTTTCTACATTGGGTCTCTCCGATCATACAGGAGGCCATTCTGGGAGCACTGGATACAGTATATGATCCCAAAAGACTCACAGGTAAACTTGCCTCACCAGGAAGGACTGCTTAGGGCCCTCAATGGTAGTTGGAGGGGGGGGGGAGGTGAAGGGGCAGGTGTGACCTCCTGTATATCGGTGAGACCTAATGTAGATTGAGACACTGTTTCATAGAGAATGTACACTCCATCCGCCACAAGAAATGGGATCTCCCAGTGGTCACCCATTTAAATGCCACTTCCCATTCCCATTCCAATATGTCAATCCTTGGCCTCCTCAACTGTTGTGATGAGGCCACACTCAGGTTGGAGGAACAATACCTTGTATTCCATCTGGGTAGGCTCCAACCTGATGCCATGAACGTAGATTTCTCAAACTTCTGGTAATGCTCCCCTTCCTGTCCTTCACAATTCCCCATCCCCTTTACCTTCTCTCACCTTATCTCCTTGCCTCTGGTGCTCCTCCCTTTTCTTTCTTCCATGGTCTTGTATCCTCACCTATCAGACTCGCCCTTCTCCAGCCCTGTATCTCTTCACCAATCAACTTCCCAGCTATTTACTTCATTCCTCACCTTTCTGGTTTTACCTATTACCTTGTGTTGCTTTCTCCCGTCCCCCACCAATTAAATCTACTCCTCATCTTTTTTTCTCCAGTCTTGCCAAAGGGTTTCAGCTCGAAATATCAACTGTACTTTTTCCCATAGATGCTGCTTGGTTGCTGAGTTCTTCCAGCACTTGTGTGTGTTGCTTGGATTTCCAGCATCTGCAGATTTTCTCTTGTTGTTATTTACAATATTACTCAAATATTTTGAAATATTAAATACACAACAATGAAGTTAAATTTTAAATATTTTTTACTGAGCTTCTTACTCTGAGCGAGAACCAGTCTCCAGATCTTAATGTAATTTGCAAACAGCAATCAGTTTGATATTGGATTCAGTTTGAAGTTGGATGCACAGCTTTGCAAACAGTGTAATACATTACAGGCTGCCTTCTAAAAGGTCTGCTTTGCAAAGTGAAGTGATCAAGAGATTTGTCTGCTTTAGCCAAACAAAGCACAAAGGAGTTATGTCACATAGCACATTGTAACAAGTTGGGATATTTGTATAGTCATAGGATCAGCCCTCACAGCATTAATTTTGGATGTTTGGGATCTCTGTTGCCAGAAGCTTTTAAGACCATCTCTGTGAGTTACTTTGTCCCAGCAAAGGTATCCAGAAAGCATCTTGTGCAGATGATGTCACCTAGTAGAAAATTGTGTAAGTATTACAAGCATTGGGGATTGTTGGAACTGACAAGGAGAAAGATAAAGATCAAGTCATAGAAAGAAGAACTAGAATTCATTCTTCAACCTTTGGTTTCAGCAATGGATGACTCATTCGCCTGCGACTCATTGGTATGTTCTTCTAGCTCGTAAGAACTGTACCTGTGTTTGGAAATCGTTTGTAGTTGGTAAATCTTTTATAAACCTCACTGCACTGTGAGTTAAATGTGTGTTGAGAATTATTTGGCTAAATTTAAAAGTATTATTAAAATGACTGTTTAAACTACTTTGCTAGCTGGAAGTATCTCCTCCTTGGTAGGTTGGGGGGACTACCATTGATGCAGTGGGTATTGGTAGCTAAACACACACAAAATGCTGGAGGAACTCAGCAGGCCAGGCAGCATCTATGGAAAAGAGTACTTTTATTCCATAGATGCTGCCTGGCCTGCTGAGTTCCTCCAGCATTCTATGTGTTGCTTGGATTTCCAGCATCTGCAGATTTTCTCTTGTTATTGGTAGCTAAGTCTCACTGCAGAAGCTGGACAGGGAAGTAAGCTAGTCCTTTGAGTAGGTGGATACAATGCAACCTCTCTATAGTGTGGGTACCTACAGTATATTGGCTAAGGCTTAAAGTCTTTTGAGTTTAGGGCTTTGTGAACAAAGAACCCAATGCCACCATAAAAGTGTAGAGATCACTGTTGCCCAATTGATCAAAAACTCTGTCGGATCTGAGAGCTTAATTCTCAAATGGTCAAAAGCAACACAGACCTGCTGAAATGCTGGTGAGTTTCATTAACTGTCCAGCTTTGATGTTGGGGTGGGGGCGGGGTGTTGAAATTGAGGATGCAGAAATTAGCCCAGGGTATCCCCAGGATCCAGCCCTGGGCAACTTATTGGTCAGAGAGTGGTTCTGTACATCAGGGCCGGGGTGGTAGAGGGCCCTCTGACGTAGATCAGTGACGATCTTTAGTGGATGGTGTAGGAGGCTCGTACAGCCAAATGGCCTACTTAGTGTTACAATGTTGTGGAAGCTCATCTTGTATGCTTCAATAATGGGCTGATGTTCACATGGAGCTTGGACCCTGCATGTGTTCAGCCGCGAACATTATCTGTGTATGGCTGCTGATCTATTAATGCTGTGATGATCTTGGTTCTGTGGAGTGGAGGCAACGTATGAGTATTTTCCATTTGGACCTCCCAGATTATTTTGGTGATTTCGTAGGAAGTGAGGTTCAGCATTGTGGTGAGAAATACAGAATTAGAGGTAATTGAGCTTTGCTTCACATTGTTTTGTACTAAAACTGTCTTTTTGGACCTGTTTAAAGTTGTGGCTTGCGTCCTAGCAGGAAGTGTATGTAAAATGAAAATGAACTTCTGTATGCAGTTAACTGCCACAGTAACGGAGCGGTTAGCATGATGCCATTACAGCTCTGGAGTTCGTCCCGTGATCTGCATGTGTTTCCTCGGGGTGTTCCAGTTTCCTTCCACAGTCCGAAGACATACCGGTTTGTAAGTTAATTGGTTATTGTAAATTATCCTGTGCTTAGGCTAGTGTGAAAAGGGTGGGTTACTGGGCGGTGTGGCTCGTTGGGCCAGTAGGGCCTATTTTGTGTTGTATAAGTAAATGAAGTTCAAAGAAGGTACTCCACCCATATTCACTCATGATTGACGGACAAAGACTTTAAGTGGTTGAACCAGTAAACTCAGTATGAATGTGATAGGACCTATCAAAAGTTATTGGTCCCTTCAAAGCCTTGTGTTATACTCACAGGAATGCTGATGAGGACAAAAATGAATACATGTTTTGGCTGAAGAAACAGGAAAATTATTGGACTAATGCATGAGCCTCAAGTCCGCAGTAGATTATGAAAGCTATACAAATTTTATTCATAATCTTTCTGCAATGAAATGAGTGCAATAAAATAGCAAAATTGCCTGCAATACAGGAATTTAGTTTTATTAGGCTATTATTGAAGAGTGCAATTATGCAATTATACATCTACAAATTATATGCTGTGCTGAAAAATAAAATTGAGATAACAAGCAATATGTTTGTGTTGAAAGTGAAAACAAGAAAGCAGCTTACGCTTGTATTTGAAGAAATCAATACCTGCACAATGTGTTGTTTTTTTTTCCATTTGTGCATTTTTCAGAATGTTGGCTTCTTTAGCAAAGCCAAAACCTATCTATCTTTTTCTCGCTGTCCTTGGCAAGATGGTAGTAAACCTTTTGTCAAGATAATGTTCTTTTAGATGCTTGGTATTTAGAAGGAAAGCTGCGGGTGATGATCTTGTGTGCCTGCTGCCCTAGTTCTTGTTGAGGGTTATGGATTTGGGCAGTGCTGAAGGAGCAGTTCAGACACTTTTTTTTCTGAGCAATGCATATCGTCACTATACATTAAGGGGGAAAAACATTTTGACTTGTGTTTGGGATGCAAGTCAAACAGACTGTTTTGTCTGCATAATGGCAGTCTTGAATTTTGTCAGAGCTTATCTAGGCATGAAGAGAGTATTATATCAAAATTATGACTTGTTTTGCGGATGATGGTGAGGCTTAAGAGCATCAGGAGGCGAGTCACTCGCACAGGACAGCCAGCCACTTTTCTGCTGTTTTAGTCCTGGTTAGCAGTGACCCCTTAAATGTTATTGGTAGTGGTCTTGGCAGTGAAACAGTAACTGAATGTCAGGTGTTTGATTTGCCTCCCTCTTGTTACAGATGATCATTGCTTGGCACTTCTGCATTGCAAATATGACTTGTTGGATACAATTCAGAAGATGTGTAGCTTGGGTGGTTGATGGTTGGGTTGAGTTGTCCTCTGATCTTGGCAATTTACTTGCAAACATTTTGTCACCATGGGAGGACACATCGGTAGTGCACTGTTGATTGAAGTGTGTCCTCTGAAAGCTTGGTCTTTATATACTTTTCTATCAGCAGATTGGATGTCTTTTTGGAAACTTGATTGTGATGTGGGGATAAATTCTTGTTACTGACTGGTTGTGTGGCGAACTTCGTACATTGTGGTCTGGAAGTTTTTTGCATTGGCTCATAAGTAGGATCAAGATCATCAGGTTTGTGTACAGAACTTTTCACAGAAAACCACACTTCTAGGAATTCTCTTGCATGCCACCTGTTCGCTTGCACCATGACTTCCACTGCTGCCCAGTTGAATTGGATCTTTACGGTTAAAGACTAGGGAGAGTGATCATGCCGTTTTTTGCCAGTTGATGTTCATGGTAGTTTTCTCCTAGTTCGGACGACATAATATTTGCTGCAGTCTCTGCATTGGGTTTTGTCGACCACATTGGTCTTGTCTAATAGTTTAGTTTTGTTCTTTTGATCTACAAAGTACTACCCTCAACGTTGATGTTGACTTCTGTAAACCAGCACATACCTGTGGACCCCGATTTACTTATGAGCCAAGGCAGGCAAAATTCCTGACCACAATGCATGAAGTTCACCACACAACCAATCAGCAATGTGATTTCCTCCCCACATCACAAATGAGTTTCTGAAATAATGTCCAAACAACTGATTGAAAAGTATATAAAAGGCCAAGCATTCTGAGGACACACATTCAACAGTGCACTGACTATGTCTCCTCGCATGGTGATAAAATGTTTGCAAGTAAACTGCCAAGATCAGAGAACAACTCAACTGAACCAATGTTACTTATCACTTATTCAATGCCTGAGTGTTGTCTGGATCGTGCCACATGCAGACAAGGTTAGTTCGTTTACTGACGAATTTTGAATAGAATGAAACATTGTGCAATCATCAACACGTATCTCCATTAGTGATGGATGGAAAGTCATTGAAGCAGCTGACCCTAGAACACTGACCTGAAGAATTCCTGTCCTGCAACTGTAATGGCATACTGTACCTTCAAATGCAGCCACTGTCCACTGATAAGAGGTAACCTCTTGCTTTGGGAATGTTCTCCTTTTTAATGGCAGTAACTCCAGTCCTGCCAGTGATCCTGCCACATTTAGTCAGATGTTGCCTTGATATCGAAGGCAGTCAACCTGTCCTCTTTGGTTTATGTCCATTCAGGCACAGTTACAATGAGTTTTGGAGCAGAGTTAACTGTGCCAAACGTAAACTGGGCATTGGCGAGGAGGTTAATTGGTGAGTAAATGCAATTTGATAGCATTGTCAATGGCACCATCCATCACCTTTTTCGGGGGCAGACTGAATGAGACTGGTTGGATTGGATTTATGAAAACCAGAAAGCAATAGAGTTGCTGGAAATACTCGGGCCAGACTGCATCTCTTGGAAGAAAAACAGAATTGATGGTTCAGCAAAGAAGCATGCTGTTAGATGTACTTGATGGGCTGGGTACCATCTGTGGAGGCAGAGGAACGATTGACTTTTCGGGCTGAGACCCTACGTCAAGATTCAATTACTTTGAGATTAGATTTCTTTTGCTTGTGGGCAAGACATACAGCACAGTGCAAAAGTCTTAGATAAACTGTACGAATAAAAATATCTCAGGTGTCTAAGACTTTTTCACAGTATTGTAGTAATTATATGTATTGCACCATAGTATTGCCTCAAAGAAAAACAAACTTCATGACATGTCAGTGATAAACTGATGCTGATATGTGTCTCTTTTGTGGACAGAGAGTGAGAAGGGGGTAGGGAGATGGGACATATGGTTGGGAAAAGGGAAAGGGAGTAGGAAGCACCAGAGAGACATTCTGTAATGATCAATAAACCAATTGTTTGGAATCAAGTGACCTTGCCTGGTATCTCGGTGCTGGGTGTGACCACACCCGCACCAACCCCCATCCCTGGTACTCCTCTACTACCTGACCCACGCCCCTCCCGCAGTGCTGTACCCTCACTATTCCCAATACCCTTTGCTCCTGTCAAATTTTCAAGCTTGCTCACCGCTCCACTTTGACAAATAGAGAAATGTGCAAAAGTCTTAGACAGCCTAGCTAGATACATGTACCTAAGACTTTTAAACCCTGTACCTGGGCAGTTTTCTGCATTGTCAGGCAGATGCTAGTATTGTAGCTGTAATGGAACAGCCTGGATAGAGAGGCAGCTCATCACCAGTGCTGCAGTCAAGATGTTGTACAAACTTTTCCGTGTATTTATCGGATGAAGAGTTAGTAATATGATGAAGAGCTTGAAAGGAATCTGAGGTGCATTATCCACTCTGTATATCTGGCTCTGAAAACTTCAGCTTGTCCTTAAAATTCATATTCTGGGCTGCGTCACTGCTGAAAATCTTGGAGCTGCTGCTATATGCTGGATAGTTAACTAGAGACTACTATTTAGATGTGGTTGTACTGGAGAACTTCAGTTTGATCTGGAGATGCAAGAGCCTGCTGATGGTAGAATCTGGAGCAATGAACCATCTTGCGGAAGAGCTCAATGAGTTGAGCACTGTTTGTAGCAGGAAAAGAATTGTTAATGATTCTGGTCAAGAACCTGAATCAGGATGAAGGTGGGGGGGGGAGTAACCAGTACAAAGAGAAGAGGGGGAGTGGTCTGCCAGGAGATAGAGGTAACTGGAGGACTGAGAAATGAAGGATGATGGGCTGATCAAGCCAGCCAGGGGAGAGGGGAGACGTGGAATTGGGAAACAGAGACAGACAAAAAAATAGAGGCAGTGGAGCCAGATGGGGGAGTGAATTGCAGATTACTAATTGAGAAGTATAGCTGCCCTGGTGCCCCCTGAACTCTCATCGCTGGATTACTTCTCGGTTGCTGTCCAGTAGATTAATAGCTAAAATTTTAGCTGACTGCACTAGTTCTCAGTCTTGGATTGTTTGATTCCAAACATGTAATGCTCTTTGTTTTCCTCATGCAGTATCTTCTAAAGTCACTTGGCACATTAATGTATTCCCATTAAAACTTTGAGCTTATTTGTGGGGGGGGGGGGTGGAATCTGCACTTTTACATAAGCAGTCTCCTATCTGATTATTATCTTCAGGGTAATACAATTTGGATAAGGGGAGTACATAAAACAGTACAGCATAGTGTAGGTCCTTGGTCACTATGCTGTGCCAACATACATAACCTCAATCTAACCTTTCCCTCCTACACACCCCATAAACCCCTCCATTTTTCTTACATCTGCACCCCAATCTGGGGGAGGGGGGGACCGACTCAGACCATGAGAGGCCTGCATCGGGCATTTTCATGCCTTACAAGGCGCAGATTGGAAATCTGTGTGGGGTGTCACTCCTCGCACAGACACTAGAGCAATGTGTGGTTAAGTGCCTTGCTCAACGACACAAACACGCTGCCACCGCTGAGGCTCGAACTAGCGACCTTCAGATCACTAGACGAACGCCTTAACCACTTGGGTACGTGTCCACAAAGAGTCTATTAAATATCCGTTTTATATCAGCCTCTACCACACTACCCCAGGAAATACATTTCAGGTATCTACCATTCTGTTTTTTTTTTAAAAATTGCATGTGACATCTCACCTAAACTTTCACTCATCTTAAACAGATGTCCTCTGGTATTAGCCATTGTCACACTGGATGAAATGTGCTCGTGTCTCTCTTTCTATGAATCTCATAATCTTATATATCAGTCAAGTTGCCTCTCATCCTCCATCACTTCAAAGAGAAAAATCTAGCTCGTTCACCCTATGTTATCCATCCTATCCAAAACTGATTTGCATTTACTTTAATTGAAATGAATATAAAGTGTGTTGTATAGTGATCAGCATGTGGTACATTTTTATTACAATATATCCTCACTCAAGTCCAACTTCTGAACTAACTATGCTTCATATTCTGCATGGAGGTCGGTGACCGGTGGTGTTCTGCAGGGATCTGTTCTGGGACCCCTCCTGCTTGTTATTTTTTATAAATGACCTGGATGAGGAAGTAGAAGGGCGGGTTAGTAAGGTTGCTGATGACATAAAGGTTGGGGGAGTTGTAGATGGTGTAGAGGGTTGTCAGAGGCTACAGCGGGACATCGATAGGATGCGATCATCAACTGGGCTGGGAAGTGGCAGATGGACTTCAACTCAGATAAGTGTGAAGTGGTTCATTTAGGAGGTCAAATTTGAAGACAGAATATAGTATTAATGGTAAAACTCTTGGCAGTGTTAATGATCAGAGAGATCTTGAGGTCCTCGACCATAGGACACTCAAAGCTGCTGCACAGGTTGACATTATTGTTAAAAAGGTATGTGGTGTGTTGGTATTCATCAACTGTGGGATTGAGTTCAAGAGCCATGAGGTAATGTTACAGCTATACAAGACCTCGGTCAAACCCCACTTGGTATACTGTGTTCAGTTCTGGTCACCTCACTGCATGAAGGATGTGGATACTATAGAGTGAGTGCAGAGGAGATTTACAAGGATGTTTTCTGAATTGGAGAACATGCCTTATGAGAATAAGTTGAGTGAACTTGGCCTTTTCACCTTGGAGTGACAGGATGAGAGGTGACCTGATAAAGATGTATAAGATGATGACGGGCATTGATCGTGTGGATAGCCAGAGGCTTTTTCCCAGGACTGAAATGGCTAACACGAGGGGACATAGTTTTAAGGTGCTTGGAAGCAGGTACAGAGGGAATGTTGGGTAAGTTTTTCGTACAGCGAATGGTGGGTGTGTGGAATGCACTGCTGGTAATGGTTATAGATGCAGATACAATAGGGTCTTTTAAGAGCTTCTTAAATGTACATGGAGCTCAGAAAAATACAGGGAAATTCTAGGCAGTTTCTAGAGTAGGTTACATGGTCGGCACAATGTTGTGGGCCGAAGGGCCTGTAATGTGCTGTAGATTTCTATGTACCATCCTTACAGTTTCTAATAGTTATTTTTAAACCTCATTACTTTTACACTTGTAGACCTGGCCTGTTGTTTTTCCTTTCTCCCATTTTTAAAATACAAGAAAATTTTGGTGCGATGTGATGAATAAAGCTGAACACACCTTGATTATAAGAATGGTGTTAGCAGTACATTGTCTAAGATTAGTACAATAACTGGCCTTTTCATTCATTATGTGGGCAAAGACTATCAGCATTATCAGCTGCTCCCCCAGGTTTTGTGGTTTTGGAGAGTTCTCTACCCACAAGTACATTTTCGTGTTGTGTATCTGCTCTGTAAGAAGCAAATCAAGAGGAAATTTGCATGTCTGGTTGCTTTGGATTTGTTAAAGTAAATTCATTCCTGCTTCCTGCGAATTTCTCAAGTACTGTCAGAATCATCCAGCCCTGTGTTTTCTCCTGCCATAGCAACAGTGTTTCCATTACCCTACCTGAACCTACTTTTCGTGGTGGTGGTGGTGGGGTGGGGGAAGAACTCTCAGACTTTGTAGCTTCTGCACTTCATATCCTTGTGTTTAAGGTTACTGATTTTGGGGGGAGGGAAGACGGGAGAAAATAAAGTAGCTCTCTAGCCTCTGCAAATCAGAGGCCAGTCTGCCAGAGCACAGCTTTAGGTTTGGCTAAGCTTTGACTAAGTTGTGATTGGTATGAAGTGAGAGTGGAGTGCTGCTTTTTGGGTAGGGTGAAGAGGAAGTGGGTGACAGGAGTGGAGCTACTCAGGAGGATAATGTTGCCATGGTAACTGCAAGTGAAAATGTAAAAGGCCCAAAGGGGGGTAGCCAAGAGGAAGGGAAATGTTGCAAATGCAAGAAAGAATCATCCATCATCCATGAGGGAAGAAGAAGGTATGAGTACTTGGCAAAGAAAGAGGCATGGAAGTGAAGTTAAAGGAAAAACTTGGTCCCTGAAATCATTGGGGTGCGGTCAAAAATGAAAACATGAGGTTTCACCGAATGTTTGAAGACCATTTTCCTCTTGTGCATTCTGACCCATTGCAACTCCTAACTGGTCAAGTGCTGTCTGGGCCCCAAACTTTGAAATTCTCTGCCTAACCTCTGACAAATCCATTACTCTGAAGATCCTCTGACATCTATATTTATTCATTTTCCAGATCACTAACATGGCCAATATGTATTGTCTTGAGAAGGTGGAAGTGAGCTGTCACTTTGAACTACAGTTCTCCTTCTGATTTAGATTAGATTATGAGAACACTCAGTCCTCTTTTATTGTCATTTAGAAATGCATACATGTATTAAGAAACGATACAATGTTTCTCCGGAGTGATATCACAGAAAACAAGACAGACTAACACTGACAAAACCACATAATTATAACATATAGTTACAGCAGTGCAAAGCAATACCATAATTTGATAAAGAACAGACCATAGGCACAGTTTAAAAAAAAAAGTCTCAAATTCCTGAGTCGATCGACTCCTGAGTCCCTGATAGCAGGCAGCAAAAGGGAGAAACTCCCTGCCATAAACCTCCAGGCACCGTCAACTTGCTGATGCCTTGGAAGCAGCCGACCCTGAGTCCATCCGTCCGAAAACTCCGAGCTTCCGAGCAGCCTCTCCGATACAGCCTCCTGTGCGCCATCCTCTGCCGAGTGCCTTCGACCTCTCCCCGGCCACTGAAACACACAAAGCCGAGGATTTTGGGGCTTTCAGCTCTGGAGATTCCGGTTACCACACAGTAGCAGCGGTAGCAAAGCAGGCATTTCAGAAGTTTTCCAGGTGTTCCGCTGTGTTCTCACGTCTGTTTCCATCAAATCAGGATTGTGCACGGTCCCCTACTTGACAAATAACAAATATTCATCACCGAAGTGGCTGCGCGCGCTGCCGTCGTGCCACCATCTTCTCCCCCCTCCCGGGAGGAGATTAGTAATCTATCAGTGCTATTGGGGAGGGTATTTCAATATCTCAACCCAGTGTCAATGAAGGATTAATAATACATTTCCAAGTTAGTGTTTGACTTGGATGGAAACCATAGTTAGTTTTGAGTCATATAACGCTACAGCACAGAAGTAGACTATTCAATACATCTAATCCATGCTAAACTAGTCCCATTCACTGCACTGGGCCAGAGCCCTGCATACCTCTCCCATCCACGTACCTAGCCAAATCTCTCAGATGGTGGAATTTGACCTGCGTCCACCATTTGCACTGGCATTTGTTCCACACCCTCACCACCCTCACCACCCTCTGAGTGAAGATGATCTTTCTCATATTCCCCTTATAAATTTCACCTTTCACTCTTAACCCATGACCTCTAGTTCTAGTCTCGCCCAACCTCGCTGGAAAAAACCCCACTTACATTTACTTTGTCTATACCCATCAGAATTTTGTGTATTTCTATCAAATCTCCCCTCATTCTCTATGCTCTAGGGAATAAAGACCTAACCTATTTAATCTCTCGCTATAACTCAGGCCTTCAAGTCCCAGTAACATCCTCGTAAATTTTCTCTGCACTCTTTCAATCTTATTTACATCTTTCCTGTCGGTACAGTAGGTGACCATAACAGCAAACAATAATCCAAGTTAGGTCTCATTAATGTCATGTACAACTTCAACATAACATCCCATCTCCTGTATTCAATACTTTGATTTATGAAGGCCAATGTGGCAAAATCTTTCTTTACGACCCTATCTACCTGTGATGCCACTTTAAAGAAATTATGCATTGAAATCCCCAGACCCCTCTGTTCTACCACTCTCCTCAGTGCCCTACCATTCACCATGCAAGTCCTACCCTGGTTTGTCCTTCCAAAGAGTAACGGGTAACACTTACAACATACACAAAATGCTAGAGGAACTCAGCAGGACAGGCAGCGTCTAAGAAAAGAGTACAGTTAATGTTTGGGGCCAAAACCCTTTGGCCGGTCCTGCATCTGCAGATTTTCTCTTGTTTGTGAACAGATAACAATTGACTGCATTAATTTCAGCTGCCATTTTTCCAGCTGGTCCAGAACCCACTGCAAGCTTTGATAGTTTCCCCCTCCAACAACGACACACCTAATCTTGGTGTCATCTGCATATTTGCTGATTCAGTTTATCACATTGTCATCCAGATCATTGATATAGATGACAAAAGCAATGGACCCAGCACAGATCCCTGTGGTACACCACTCGTCACTGGCCTCTAGTCAGAGAGGCAATTATCTACTATCACCTTATGGCTTCTCCAGCGAAGCCAATGTCCAATCAAATTTACTACCTCATCTTGAATGCCAAGTGACTGAACTTTCTTGACCAATTTCCCATGCAGAACCTTGTCATAGGCCTTGCCAAAGTCCATGTATACACCTTGCCTTTCTTCAGCTTTCCTGGTAGCTTCCTCAAAAAACCATTTAAGATTGATAAGACCTACCATGCACAAAACCATGTTGACTATTCCAGATCAGTCCATGTCTGTCTAAATACTTGTATATCCGGTCCGCTAGAATACCTTGCAATAACTTGTCCATTATGGATGTCAGGCTTATCTGCCTATTCTTTGAGCCTTTCTTAAACAAAAGTACATTATTTAAGAAGAAGATTAAGGAAGCCTATTAGCTATCCTCCAATTATTCAGCACCTCACCATGTCTAAGGATGTTTTAAATATCTCTGCAAGGACCCCTGCAATTTCCGCTCTCCCCTCCTACAGAGTCTGAGGGAACACCTGTCAGGCCCTGGGGAATTATCCACCCTAATTTGCCTCAGGATAGCAAATACTTCCTCCTCTGTAACCTGTACATGGTCCTTGTCCCCTCTGCTGCTTTGCCTCGCTTCTATAGACTCCGTGTCCATCTTTTCAAAAAAATTCATTGAAGATCTCCCCATCTCTTTTGGCTCCATGCATTGATAACCACACTGACCTTCCAGAGGACATATTTCATCCCTTACTATCCTTTTACTCTTGAGGTTAGAACCCTTGCGATTCTCCTTCACCTTGTCTGTTAAAAGCAAACTCGTATCTTTTAGTCATCATGATTTTCTTCTGAAGAGCATTTCTTATTCTCTTCAGGTACCTCATTTGCTTCTTCCTGTCTATACTTGCTATGTACCACCTCCTTTCTCTAGCACCTCAATCTCTCAAAACAAGCTTCCCTAAACCTGTTATCCTTGCCTTTTATTCTGACAGGAACATACAAACTTTGTACTCTCTCAATTTCACTTTTGAAGGCCTCCCACTTACCAAGTACACCTTTGCCAGAAAACAAACTGTGCCCATCTACACTTGCCAGATCCTTTCTGCTAAGGATCAGAAAGGATCCTTTCTGATCAAAGTCGGCCTTTCTCCAATTTAGAATTTCAGCCTGACGACTAGACCTGTCCTTCTCCATAATTACCTTGAAACTAATGACATTATGATCACTAGATGCAAAGTGTTCTGCTGCACAAACTTCTGTCACCTGCTGTATCTTACTTCCTAATAAGAGATCTTGTATCATACTCTCTCTCATTGGGACCCTTTGGAATCAAGCTAATTTTCCTGAACACATTTGACAAACCCTTTCCCACCTAGACCTTTTACAATATGGGAATCCCAGTCAATAGGTTTCAATAGGTACATTTAATGTCAGAGAAATGAACACAATATACATCCTGAAATTCTTTTTCTTCGCAGACAACCACGAAAACAGAGGAGTGCCCCAAAGAATGAATGACAGTTAAATGTTGGAACCTGAAAGCTCCCCAGCTCCCCCTATGCATAAGCAACAGCAAAGCAACAACACCCCCCCACCAGCAAAAAAGCATCAGCACCTCCCACCAAGCACTTAAGCGTGCAGCAAAGCATCAATAAAGACACAGACTTGCAGTACCCCAAAGACCATTTGTTCACCAGGTATTCACCAGGCTCTGTCTCTCTCTCCCTAATAAGAGGAAAAGAGGTTTCAATATGTGGAAAGTTTAAAATCACCTACAATTACAGCCTTGTGTTTCTCGCAATAGTCTACAATCTCTCCACAAATTTGCTTCCCTAAATCCCACAAACTGTTAGGTGGTCTATGATATAATTCCATTGATGTGGTCATCCCTTTCTTATTTCACAGTTCCATCCATACAGCTCAGTAAACAACATCTCTAGTCTGTCATGACATTTTCCCTGACTGGTGATGTCATCCCTCTCCACACCCCCACCCCCCCCGCCCCACACCCAATCCCTCCTGCTCTATCACAACAGTACCCTGGAAATTGAACTGACAGTCCTACCCCTTCTGTAACCAAGTCTCGTTAATGGCTACAATGTCATCATTCGTGTGGATCCATACCCTAAGCTTATCTGACTTTCCTTCATTACGCCTTGCATCCACGACTCAGAACATTAATCCCATCATGTTGAAACTTTCAATTCTCGACTTTGTATCTCAGCTTAACAACAGCTTTCCCCAAAACCACTCCCATCTGCTCTAGTTAACTGATTCCGATCTCCCTGTAACTTTAGTTTAAACCCTCCTCTTCTCTCTTTCCTCCCCCCATCCCCGTGCAACATGAACAAACCTTCCCCCAGGGACATTAATCCTCCTCTAGTTCAGGAGCCAAACATCTCTTCTGTACAGGTTCCACCCTCACTGTAAAAGGGTCCAATCATTCAAAAATTTGAAGCCCACCCTCCTGCACCATCTCCTTAGCCACATGTTAAACTGTATGACCTTATTTCTGGCCTCACTAGCATATGGCATGGGTAGCAATCCTGAGATCACAAGCCTGGAGGTCCCATCCTTTAACTTGGTACCTAACTCCTCGAACTCACCCAGTCACCCTCCCTACCCATGTCTTTGGTACCGATGTGAATCACAGCCTCTGGCTGTTCATCCTCCCACTTAAGAATGCTGTGGACCCCTCTTATGTCCTATCCATCACCCCTTCAACCTCCCGAATAATCCAGAGTTCATCCAGTTCCAGCTCCAACTCCTTAACATGGATTAGTAGAAGCTGCAGCAGGGTGCGCTTCTTGCAGTTGTCATCGTCAGGGACACTGGAGATCTCCCTGCCTTCCCACATTCCACAAGAGGAGCATTCACCTATCCTGCCTGGCATTTCTACTGTCCCAGCTGAGTAGAAATAAAGGAGAGAAAGGAAAAAAAACTTAACCTGGAGCTTTTCTTTCTCTGACTGAAGCCTCAAGATCACCACTCTGACAATGGCAGCTATGCTTGCCCCTGCCTTCCTTAACTTGCTCTTGCTAATTTATCCCAAACACAGATTGGTCACTGGTCAAAGCTCTTTATCTCTGTAGTGACCCACTGCTGATTGAACCACCACTGTGATGGCAGCAGTGAGAAGAGAGCATGGCCTGGATGGTGCAGTCCTTGATTATAGATGCTGCTTTCCTGTGACAATGGTCCTTGTCGATGTGCTCAGTGGTGGGGAGGGTTTTACTTGTGATAAACTGGGCTATGTCTTCTACTTTTTGTTGGCTTTTCCATACCAGATATGATATAACCAGTCAGTATACTCTCCACCGTGCATCTATAGAAATTTGTCAAATTTTTAGACAACTCGCTGAATCTTTGCAACTTTCTAAGAAATCAGGGGCACTACCATGCCTCCTTTGCAATGGCATGCGTGCTGGGCCCAGGACAGGTCTCCCTGAAACGATAACACCAAAGAATTTAAAGTTGCTGACCCTGAAGTGAACTGGCTCATGGACTTCAGGTTTTCTCCTCCTGTGGTCAATAATCAGGTCTTTGGTTTTGCTGACATTCAGCAAGGGGTTGTTATTGTTGCACTACTCAGCCAAATTTTTGAACTCCCTCTGATATGCTGATTTGTCACCACCTTGGATTCAGCCACCAACAGTGGTATCATCAGCAAAATTAGATATAGCATTGGAGCTGTACTTAGCTTCACAGTCATAAGTATGAGGTGAGTAGAGCAGGAGGAGGCTAAGCACACAGCCCTTGTGGTGCACTTGTGCTGATGGAGGTTGTGGAGGAGATGCTGTTGCCAATCTGAACTGACCTGGCGGGGGGAGGTGTGGCCTGCAGGTGAGGAAATCGGAGATCCAATTGTGCAAGGAGGTAATGAGGCCTAGACCTTGGAGCTTATTAATCAGTTTTGAGGGTATGATGGTGTTGAATGCAGAGCTATAGTAAATGAAGAGCAAGCTGATATATGTATCTTCGCTGTCCTGATGTTCCATGGTTGAACGAGGAGCCAATGGAATGGCATCTGCTGTTGACACGTAGTGATGGTAGGCAAATTGGAGTGGATCCAAGTTGTTCCTCAGACAGGAGTTGATATGTTTCATCAAAGTCTCTCAGAGCGCTTCATTACCATGGATGTAAGTGCTTCTGGACAATTCCTTAGAAATCCCTTTGGGATCAATTATGGCAGACTTCAGTTTTGTGTTCTTTGGTGCCTATTAAGGCCAATCTCTTTCACACATGCAGCAGGTTGCAGCCATGGGAGGAGCAGGGGTTAGGCGGTGTTGCAGGGTTCTCATTTTACGTTTTACACAGAGTTTCTGTGTGCTCCTAATGCATGTTCTCATGGTTGTCTACAATCTATTTATCTTGTGTATTTGTATTTTTGCTTTTTTACTATTGTGTTATCTTATTGTGTATTTTTTGTGCTGAGTCAGAGCTGAGTAACAAATATTTTGTTCACATGTGTACGGGCAAAGATATTAAACAATCTTGGTTAGTTTGTAAAGTCTTACTTAAAACAGAAAATATTGGTTATACTCGGAGCAGGCAGTATCTGTGGGGAGGGGACAGAGATCCATACCTACAAAACAAATGGAACCTGACCTGTTGAGTATCACCAGCAGTTTCTGTTCCTTTGGTGTCTATTAAGGCCAATGTTACAGCTGCAATCTCTTCCACATATGGGGCAGGTTGTCACCATGGGACAAGCTAGGGTTAGGTTGTGTTGTAGGGTTTTCATTCCATGATTTACACAGAGCTGCAGTGTGCTGCTGATGCATGGTGTCAGGATTTCAATACCATCCTTCACTATGATTGGTCATGAGCCGGAGATTCCCAGGAATGTTGCATTTCTTCATGGAGTTGTGTAGCATGCCTTTGATCTGCTTGGTAGCCTCTTCCCATTGACAGGAATAGAGTGGCTGTTTTGGAAGTCTAATGCAAGGCATCGAACAACTTGATCTGTCCAAATTAACTGACTGAGTTGTACCAGGTTCTGGATGCCACTGCAGTGTTGCTCAGGGAGAGGACACCAATTTATCTTTCCGGTGAATTTGGGAAGTTTTGCAGAGACTTCCTTACTTTGAAGTGTCTACTGCAGGCAGTGCGTCTCTGTCTCTCCATTGTGCATTTTATGAAAACCTGTTAGGAATGAAATCTTTTAAGTACAGGAATGTGCCCTAGAAACTTTGAACAATTGTAGGTTCTTATTCTTGAAAATTACCTTCACCCAGAAGAATTAAAAGGATTGAGTTCATGGCCTGATTCACTCACGTTACTTGGGATATTAAATAATCTGCACCAAAATGTTGTGTTTTGTATGATGTCATCAAGGACAAATGACAGCATGGTGGACAAAGGAGAGGCAATGGATGTCATCACTTGGATTTTCAGAAGGCATTTGTTAAGGTGACACATAATTGGTATTGTTTGTCAATGATTTGGATAATGGAATTGGTGATAGGATAGGTGGAGGGGTAGGTAGTGCTGAGGAAGCAATGGAATTGCAGCAGGATATAGATAAATTGGAAGAATGGACAAAAAGGTGGCTGTTGGAATGCAGTGTTGGGAAATGTATGATGCATTTTGATAAAAGGAACAATAGCGCAGACTGTTATCTAAATGGGGAGAAGGTTCAAACATCAGATGTGCAAAGGGACTTGGGAATCCTCATGCAAGACTCCCAGAAGGTTAATTTACAGGTTGAGTCTGCGGTAAAGAAGGCAAATGCAATGTTGGCATTTATTTCAAGGGGAATAGGATCTAAAAACAAGGAGATAATGCTGGGTCTTTATAAGACACTAGTCAGGCCCACTTGGAGTATTGTCAACAGTTTTCAGCTCCGTGTCTCAAAGGATGTGTTGTCATTGGAGAGAGTCCAGAGGAGGTTCATGAGGATGATTCTGGGAATTAAGGGGTTAACATATGAAGAACGTTTGGCAGCTTTGGGCCTGTACTCACTGGCATTTGGAAAAATGCAGGGAGGGGGTGGATCTCATTGAAACTTTTTGAATAATGAAAAGACTAGATAAGGTGGATGTGAAAAGGATGTTTCCGATGGTAGGGACAACCAGAACTAGAGGGCACAGCTTCAAAATTGAGAGGTGACCTTTTAGAACAAGGGTAAGGAGGAATTTGTTTCTTAGCCAGAGATGAATGCTCTTCCACAGTGGAAATCGATAGCTTCCTGATCGGTCAAAGGATATGGTGAGAAGGCAAGTGTATAGGTTTGAGTGGGATCCAGGATCAGTCATGATGGAATGGTGGAGCAGATTCAATAGACTGAATGGCCTAATTTTATTCCTATGTCTTGTGGTCACAGGACATGTACACAGAAAAGGGCTAGGAACATTATGAAGGATCCCACCCACTATTTGTCATTAAGGACCCCCGTCAGGGAGGAGGTTACATAGCATCCACATCAGGACCACCAGACTGAAAAACAGTTACTTTCCCAAACATTAACCGGCGCACCAATCGTCAACCATGAGTTGAAGGGCGATGAGAGAGGAGGCGGCGTACAGGTCTGGGAGCGAAGTTCAAACGGGGAGAGCTTCGTGGGAGCTCAGCTATAACCAGAGCACCAATCAGAGCAGGGCAGGTTCAGGCATGAAAGGAAGGCACTACCTAGTGGAGTGGTCATCGACGGAGTGGTCTGAGTCAGAGTGGTAGGGCTTTGGCTCATTCGGGCTTTGGCATGGTAAGTGGACGATGTTTTTTTTCCCCTTGCATTTTTTTTCTGGAGGAATAGAAAAATTCCTGCATATCTGAATGGCCTACTTCTACTCCTATATCTTATGGTCTTACTGAGGTTGACCAATAACTCCAACTACTAACACACCCCTCCACATTCTTGTGCTTAACATCTCTACATAGACATACAATCGATCTATGTATGTAAACTGTCTTGTATATTTTTAGTGCTGAACCAGAGCTGAGTAACAACTTACTTGGTAAATTTGTGTAGTGGAAATGACATTAAACAAGCTTACATCTTGAAGTTGGGTGGTTTGTAAAGTCTGGCAGAAAATACTGGTTATATTCAGCAGATCAAACAGCATCTGTGGAGAGGGGGCAGACTATCAGACAGATGCTACCTGACCTGCTGAGTATTACCACCTAGTTTATGTTTTTATTTCCCTTTCACAGCACCTGCAGTTTTTATTGCTTTTGTGTACTGCATGACATTGGCTGCTGGAGAATTCACTTTTACCCTTTCGTGTTTTGTGCTATTAATGTATGGGAGAAAAGGGGCTTTTTGTTGCTTTATAAAATGGCAAGAGAATTTTGTATTTAACATAGGCTTTTGTGTTCTCTGGGAAAGGCATGGTGTAACTGAATTATCTTGCCATGAACATGATATTGAAACTTTGTGTCTTGGGATTGGGAGCAATGGAGAAATAAAATGTTAACATCATCGTTGTGGAATTTTAATTTTGGTTACTGCATTAAATAAGTTGTTGTACTATTGTCCAAGGTTCATTCTTGACATAGCTAATAGGAGTAACTTGCAATCTGCCACCTTTATATTTCTATCTCTCTCATTATCTCTCTATGCAAATCATTTTATGCTGATGTGCACTTTGAACAAGTGAAGCTATTTCCTGCTGAAGATCTAATGACATGAGGCAGATTAATTGACCAGCAATATCTCCTTGCGTATAAATTATGTGGAATGTTAAAACTATCTTGGCTGTTGGTGTCCTGTGGTTTATGGTGTATGGGCCATTAAGAAAATAGGATGCACATGCACTGTGATGAAGTGCTTTGAGAGGTTGGTCACGGCTAGAATCAACTCCTGCCGACACAAGGACCTGGATACGCTGCAATTTGTCCATCGTCACAATAGGTCTGCAGCGGATGCAATCTTACTGGCTCTCCATTCTGCGTTGGATCACACAGACGATAGTAATACTTATGCCAGGCTGCTGTTTACTGCCTACAGGTCAGCGTTCAATATAGTTATACCCTCAATTTTAATCAAAAAGCTCCAAAACCTGGCTGTCTGTACCTCCCTGTCCAACTGGATCCTTGATTTCCTCACCGGGAAACCACAGTCTCTGCAATTTGGAACTCTTATCTCCTTGCTGACAATCAACTGGGGCACAGCTGAAGGATATGTGCTCAGCCCACTGCCTTGCTCACTGCACCCATGACCGTGTAGGCCCTGCTCAAATAACGTCTATAAATTTGCTGACGACACAACTATTGTTGGCGGAGTTTCAGATGGTGACGAGGAGGCGGACAGGAGTGAGACAGAGCAGCTGCTTGAGTGGTGTCGCAGCAACAACCTTGTGCTCGACATTGGTCAGACAAGAAACTGATGATGGACTTCAGGAAGGGGAAGTGGAGGGGACACTTATCAGTATCAGTTCGCACCGAGGGATCAGCCGTGGAAAGGGTGAGCAGTTTCAAGTTCCTGGGTGTCAACACCTCTGAGGATCTTTCCTGTGCCCAACACATGGATGCAATTACAGTGAGGACATGACAGCAGCTATATTTCATCAGGTGTTTGAGGAGAATTGACATGTCACCGAAGACTTCTGCAAATTTACACTGGTACATTGTGGAGAGCATTCTAACTGGTTGTATCACTGTCTGATATGGAGGGGCCACTGCACAGGATCAGAAAAAGCTACAGAGATTTGTAAACTCAGCCATCTCCATCATGGGTGCTAGCTTCCCTGGGAAAGACAATGCCTCAAAAATGCGGCATCCATCCTTAAGGACCCCCATCTTCTCATTGCTGCTATCAAGGAGGTACAGGAGCCTGAAGATGCACACTCAACGTTTCTGGAACGGCTTCTTTCCCTCCACCATCAGATTTCTGAATGGACAATGAACCCAGGAACACTTCGTCAGTATCTTTTCCATCTCTTTTCAGCACTATTTATTGAACTTCTTAAAAACGCGCATTACTTATTGTAATGTATAGTTTTTATTTCTATGTATTGCAATATACAGCTGCTGTAAAACAGCAAATTCCATGACTTATGCTGCTGCTATTAAACTTTGATTCTGATTTTGATATCAAATTGCATCTTTAATCATGTGCTAATCCTTTAGTGTAGAAGTTGCTGGAACTGGGTATCATTTGTACTGATAAACCCAGGGACTATGGTGTGGGAGGAAAGAAAGGGTTATGTCCATTGTTTGTCATGGTGACACTTGCAGACTGACCCCAGCACATTCGTGAAATGTATTGTTGACACAAATTACACACTTCATTGTATGTTTTGATGTACATGTGAATAATGAAGCTAAACGTTAAAAAAAAATTTTCTTCAGATTAAAACTCTCTTTAGATTTTTAAAAAAAAGTTAGTCCCTACTCTGGGTGTATAGAGGGAACTCTCCTCTCCTTGCCTGTTATGCTTCTGGTGTTTAGAGCAGCAATGAAGGACCTCCGTCTCTGGCAGTGTTCAGGGCTTCCTTCATCATGTCAGTAGCTTCCAGAGTATGGAAGGAACCTTGCTCTTATTTCCAGAGCAATGCAGACAAATATATGTCCTTTGCATGCTGTGCCTCGTGTACCTTTCCTGTACAGCTCAAACTTGATGCTACACTGAATTTCTCTTTTTTGGATTCATTACTGCCTCCCAGGACCTATTTCTTGGCATGGTTTCTCCTGACCTAACTCTTTTCCCAAGGTCAGCTTGTACATGGCGCTCTAATAGTAACTATGTACACAAAGTACATTGGACAGTAATTAATACTACTCGTGCAGATATTACCAAGGCCACAAGTTTCACACTGAAAATGCCAAATCATTTTCATCAGCGTCGAGAATGAATAATGCTTTAACTACAGCGGCATAATAAATGCAGATTGGTGCATATGGGTGTTTAGGTGATGTAGAATTTATGCACTATCAGAGTAATGCCCAGACAGGACTTAAATCCAAAGCAAAATCCAGAACCACTGAATTTCAAATGGACTGTCCCTGGTGATTGGAATTATTTTATAATTTCAGTACGGAATACTCAATGTGGGGATTCTTATTTGTGTGTGCGGGATGACGTTTTGTGATTATAGATGCAGAAATTCGTTACAAGAATTACATTTAACCAGTATATCTTAATGGAAGTGTAATTCCCAAACCAGAATTGATTCTCGAGATTCATCAAATATTCAGTAAATGGAATCAGTGGCCTTGTTTGTAATCCGTACTTTCCCTTTACTAAGGTAATGAAATGATGCGTTGCTAATTGAGGGGGAACATTGACTCAGACCACGGGAGACCTGCGTCGGGCATTTTCATGCCTTACAAGGCGCAGATTGGAAGTCTGTGTGGGGTGCTACTCCTTGCACAGACACTAGAGCAATGTGTGGTTAAGTGCCTTGCTCAAGGACACAAACACACTGCCACAGCTGAGGCTCAAACTAGTGACCTTCAGATCACTAGACGAACCCCTTAACTACTTGGCCACATGCCCAACACAAATTGAGCTAATTGAGCAAAAGCCCGTAAATCATTAATTTTATTTAAGTTTTGCACTTTCATCATTAATTGATTGTGTTTTAGTCTTGCATCCAGTTCAGAAAAAAATTCATCACTACTGTCCCTGACAAATACTGCTATGCTTCAAGGCTGCCTGCCTGAGATCAATACATTAGAATTTCCTTAGCTGCTCTTAAATGGTGCAAGACATACTGTATGTCTTGACCTATTTAGCAAGCATTGTATCTTTCTCAATCTGGACGAGAAAGACATTTGCCATAATACATGGAACAGCACAATGCAGGCCCTTTGACCCATGATTTTGCATTGACCTTTTAATCTACTCCAAGATCAATTTAACCTTCCCCCCCACACACACACAGCCCTCCATTTTTCTTTCATCCTTGTGCCTATTTAAAAGTCTAAACATAAAGATAAAAAGACAAAAGTTTTATTTGTCACATGAACATGAAACAGCATGCATCATGGAATGAAATGTGTTGTTTTGCATCAGTGGCCAATACAGCCCCAAGGATTGTGGTGGGTCAGTCCTCAAAGCATCACCGTGCTTCCAGTGCCCACACAGCATGCCATAACTCACTAACCTTAACAGTACATCTTTGGAATGTGAGAGGAAACTCGTGCAGTCACGTGGAAAACATACAAACTCCTTACAGGCAGTGGCAGGAATTGAACCCCAATTATGATAGCATAGCTGGCACTGTAAAGTGATTGCACAAACTGCTATACCACCCTGCTATGTCCCGAATAGTCTGCCACTACCACCCCCAGCAGTAGAGACCATGCACTTGCCACTCTGCGTATAATTAAAAAAAAATGCCAGCCTCTGAAATTCCTCCTATATTTTTCTCCAATCATCTTTAAAACGTGTTGTCTTGTGGGCTGGCTGGTGGTGCAATGACATCAGCGCCAGACCCGGGAGCAGAGGTTCCCGGGTTCGAAACCAGTTGGATCCGCTCCCGAGCATGCTTTCCATCCGTGCCCGGTTGAGTGTCGAGATCGCAACTCAACCTCGTAAGACAGGGAGAAAACACTGCAAAAATGTCTGTGTGAGGAGTGGCACGCCACACAGTCTCTCTCTCTCTCTCGCTCCGCGCCTTGTAAAAGCCATGAAAAAAGACATCATCACGGATGCACGCAGACGCACACGCACAGACGAGCACGTTGACGCACATGCACACGCACAGACTTGCAGGCGCACGCCAAAAAAAATATCGTCTTGCATTAGCCATTGTCACCATGGGACTGTTTACTTGATCTAGGCTGAGGCCCTTCCTCAGCAACCTCTCTCTCCAAACATGGTTACATACTCCCAAGCATCAATCATCTTCGATCATATTTGCTTACACCTTAATTTGTTTGGAGATTTAAGCACAAGTTGGTGAGTCTCCAGTTTTTTTAAACCCTGACCACACTAAGTTTGGAGGGAGTGAACCCTAATGCAGGGTCTCTACCCAAAATGTTTATTCCTTTCCATAGATGCTGCCTGACTGAATGAGTTCCTTCAGTGTTTTGTATGTGTTATTCAAATCAAAACTGATTAGTGCAGAGGCATAACTGAACTGTTCATTTTCATAAGATTTAAAGAAATGAAGCATGAAAGGTCATGTGACCTTTTCCAGTTGTCATCTTTTTGGTCAGTCCTGGAGGGGGGGAGCAGGGCAGGGTTAGGGGTGTACTTCTACATCTACAGGTTCTTTGAGTTCTAAGATAGCTAATGAAGTCGTTATGGGAACTCTAGACTTTTGCAAAGATGGTGTGTGAATTGGCTATTACAGACATCCCACCTCTCCTGGAAGTTCCTGGAGACTCCCGCATATTGATAGTGGCTGCCTGATGCCTGCAAATTACAGTATATACAATATTCTGGAAATAGATGTTTTTCGAGAGCGCGCGCGAGGGAGAGAGAGAGTATGCCATGGCAGAGTGTTCCAAAAAAAGAGAATATAAAATGTACGTCACCCCACACTACACTAAAGTGTACCCCTGCCTAACAGGGGTCAAAAATAATTACAGTGTTGCTCGCTGCACTATTTGCAACAGTGACTTTTCTATTGCCCACGGTGGGTTAAGACTGTAAAAGACATGTTGAGGTGAGTTTAACAGGTGTCATTTGTTCATTAGCATAGCTAACGTTATTTAAACTAGCTGGCTAGCTGCTAAGGAGCTACTCTATTGCAGACAGCCCACCTCTCCTGGAAGTTCCAGGAGTCTCCCGCAAATTGATGGTGCTACCTCCCTGAAATGAGTTTTTGCAGGGTGGGATGTCTGATATTATGGCAGATGTGTAGTTTGGTGCACTCCTTTCAATATTTTTCAGACCTTCTGTGTGAGGTTCTCCTGGTCATCCTGAATGCTGCTTCTCCATTTTGAGCATTGCGGCTTCGATTCCCAAGAGTTCGTGGAGATGTGGCATTCCTCCCTGCCTCCTCCCATCCTGACAGCAGGAGCAGATTGGAAGAAGATCAATGTTTTGCCAGAGTTGATCCTCTTGAACACTTCAGTGAACAAATGGCAGTGGCTTGGAGCTCTGTCCCCAACATGAGCAAGCACAAGTAATGCCTGTATTTATAAACACAAGAGATTCTGCAGATGCTGGAAATCCAGAGTAACACATAGAAAGTACTGGAAGGACTTAGCAGATCAGGCAGCGCCTACAGAAATTAATAAACAGTTGACGTTTAGGGCCGAGATCCTTCATCAGGACGAGAAAGGAAGTGTGAAGGAGCCAGAATGAGAAGCTGGGGTGGGGGGAGGTGGGGAGGGAGTATAAGCTAGGAGGTGATGGGTGAATCCAGGTGGGTGGGGGAAATAAGAGCACATGGTCAAAGATTTGGAGAGCGGCAGAGATCACAGAGGGAGGGAGGGTCTCGCCCTCAGAAGATCAGTGAGAGAGGGTCTCGCTGAACTCAAGGAAGGGAAGCTTTAAACTTGGGGATAAAAGTACCTAGAAATCTGGAATAACGCACAAAATGCTGAGGAAATCATTGCGTGGATTCTGCAGCTCAGTTACTGAGTTTTGTGTGACCTTGAATTTGAAGCATGGTCACCTTAATCTGAAAGGTTTCCCAGTAATTCTGAAGAATGGCTGACCTTCCTTGGTGAGTCTGTTTCGAGGAACATTGTAGAAAGAAAGGTTTGGAGGAAGTGTTATGGCATGCTCAGTCTTTTTAGTGACTTGACTTCAGTAAGGTTGACTCTATTATTGATCTGTTGATTAGGATCAGGATTTGTATGCCATGGTGAAGCAAGTGTAATGAATTTCTGGGGCTAGTTACGTTTGGGGAGAGTGTTGCAGTCCTTCCTGGTTAATCAGGTCAGAGGCTTTACTCAGGTTGGGGGAATTCCATGTATAACAGTGCTATTCCCCGCATTTGTTTTTGACTTAGCACACAATGAGGATTATATCCATTCTGTCTCAGCATGGAAGAAATCTATTGTATTCAGGGAGTAGCTCTTTGCATCTTCTATTCCGTTTACCATCTTTAATGTTAGCTTGCAGTTCTTTGGCTGAGATGATGAAAAGCCTTGGACATGCCTGAGCTTCACATTTAGCTTATTCATGGTTGTCAAGTGAATATAGTTGCATCCTGGGGTTTGAACTGCACAGCAACGCACCAGTGTCTGAGCATTAGCATCTCAGAAGATCTATCCTGGGCCCAACCCATTGAGACAAACTTGAAAAATCAGGCCAGCAGATCTGATTCATAAGGAGTTGAAGATGTTTAGTAATAGAAACATAGAAATCTACAGTACAATACAGGCCCTTTGGCTGACAATGTTGTGCCAACCATGTAACCTACTCTGGAAGCTGACGAGAATTTCCCGACCACATAGTCCTCTATTTTTTCTGAACTCCTAAGCTTCGAAGCTCTAAGACCTATCTCAGAGTCTCTTAAAACACCCTATTGTATCCACCTCTACCACCGTTGCTGGGAGTGCATTCCACGCATCCACTGCTCTCTGTGTGTGGGGGAAAAACTTGCCTCTGACATCCCCCTTGTACCTACTTCCAATCACCTTAAAACAATGCCCCCTCATGTTAGCCATTTCGGCCTGGGGAAAAAGCCCCTTGCTATCCACAAATGTGAAATTTGAGCAGATTTTATGAATGATCCTTGGAAATTTCTACAGAGCTGTGGTGGAGCTCTTTCTGACTGGTTGCATCACTGGTTAGGAGACTCCAATGTCTACATTGGGTTGTCGACTCGGTTAGCCGTATTGCAGACGCAACACTCCCCACTATTCAGAGGCAGTGTTTGAAGAAGACGATAAAATTACCTCATCACCCGGAACATACCTTTTTGATACTACCTCAGGGAGGAGGTACAGGAGCCTGAAGGCCCATGGTTCGTGACTTAGGAACAGCAATTTCCCCTCCACTCTCAGATTTCTGAACAGTCCATGAACACTAAATCAGCATTTCTTTTTTGTTGCTTTATTTATATAATTTGTAGTTACTTTGATGTTCTTGTACTGTATTGCTGCTGCAAAACAACACATTTTACATCGTAAGTCAGAATTAGATTCTGAGCCAATACACAGAGGGAACTCATGAGAGATTCAGTCACCTGGGATTTGCATCTAGGTCATTGTTCAGTCCTGTTGAATACAATGCAGTCCCCTCTTAATGTTGTCCTATAGATTATATATATTCTGTATTGGAAATGGTTCCTGCATCGTGCATGCATTCCTTGGGAAGCAGTCAGTTTGGAAATGTTTTAACTGATCAAGGAATTGACCTGAAGTTTGACATACACTGGCAGTTTACACTTGTACGCCATGGAATAAGATTTTTCATCACCCACATCTTTGCCCCTAAAAATCAGCTGTTTAAACTTGCCAATATGCTGTCCAATGCTGACATCTTGCATTGATTTACAAGTCCTGTTTGTGAATCTAAAGTAAAAAAATCAAAAATTTAGAGTTCTAATTTATTAATAATGGACGTATTTCTTTTGTAGTAAGACTCCATGGCAACATCCCCCCCCTTCTATTCCCCACTCCAGCCGTTTACCTTTTCTCACCCCTACCTGCCCCATGTCCCCTCTTTCCCTTTCTCCTATGGTCCACTCTCTTCTCTGTTACGTACCCCGTAACTGGGTTGCCAAACCAGCAGAAATGGATCACTCAGTTGGAGTCTGGATTACTAGAACTAAGAAAGTTTTATTAAAGAAACAAGCAACACAGTAATCGGAAGGATAATAAATGCAACAGTTCAGCAATGATAACCACATGTGCACAGAATTAAGATAACAGCATCAATCAAGCTCTATCGTTGTCTAGGGATAAATGACCAATTTCAAAGTTCAGTCCAATTTAGTAGTGCAGTTCGTAGTAATCGTTGCCATGGCGATGGACAACGTGGGGGGAGGGAGAGAGAGAACAGGAACAACTGATCATTCAGACACGGCTTCCACTCACAGACTGGCGATATTGCTCACAAGCAGCTTCCGGGCAGGTCCTTTGTGATGTCACCTGAGGTCACCAACTGTGACCCCTCCTCCAGATGCGGTCGATCCTCTGCAGTGAACCTGGCACCCAAGCGAGGGTGGACACACACCGAGTTCCCGCTGATCGTACCTTTCCACCCTGTGCGTTTAAGGCTGATCCCCCGATCAGCCGTCCAAGAGCTTCTCACCGACTTGTGAGAGGCGCACCGCTTCCAGGGTCTCGTTACCTCGGGTGTTGTGTGTGTGTCCTGCCTTAGCGAACCTGTCCCTTTTTATCCCCCTGCTGGGGTATCGCCTGTGCATCACTTCAGACAGTTCAGGGTTCAAAGGGGGAGCCGCTCCAGACAGCACTCTCTACCGTCCCTTCATTACACATCTCCAGATCGCCTGTCCATCACTTCAAACAGTTCAGGGTTCAAAGGGGGAGCCGATCTTGGCAATACCCAGACTGATGGCTCCTTCATTAACACCTCCACATGGTGCTTCATGTTCCTTATCTCTCCTTCCCTCTGAGGACAGGTGGCAGACCAACTGCTGATGTCACTGATGCTAACCCAGGCCAGCAAACATCTTAATTTTATGTGTATTCTCATCACATCTCCGATCAGATTCCTTCCTCTCCAACCCTTTATCTGCCCTACCCGCCTGTCTTCACCCATCACCTTCTAGCTATCCTCCTTCCCCTCCCTACCTTTCATCTTCCCTCTTCCTTTCTAGTCCCGAAGAAGGGTCTCGGCACAAAACATCAACTGTTTATTCATTTCCATAGATGCTGCTTGATCTGTTGAGTTCCTTCTGTAATGTATTGTGTGAGTATTCGTAGCGTCAGATTGTGTATGACATCAGGACGTCAAGAGGTAAAAGTGGAAGTCTGGTGAATAAACGTGGTTGTTCAATCTACAGCGGTGTCCGAGTCACATCAATATTACATGGTGTCAGAAGAAAACGGGAAAAAAAAGGAAGAGAAGACAGGTAAAAGATGTCACAGTTACAGCCACCGTCAAGTTTAAGCCTACAAGGTAATCTTGCTGAGAACTCGAAAATATGGATCCAGAAGTTTGAGCTGTTTTGCACCGTTAACCTATCCCTCAACGTCAGCAAGACGAAGGAATTGGTTGTTGACTTCAGAAGAAGTAGCAGACTGCACGACCCAAGTTACATCGGTGGTGCGCAAGTGGAACAGGTCAAAAGCTTTAAGTTCCTCGGGGTCAATATCACAAATGACCTGACTTGGTCCAGCCAAGCAGAGTTCACTGCCAAGAAGGCCCACCAGCACCTTTACTTCCTGAGAAAACTAAAGAAATTTGGCCTGTCCCCTAAAACCCTCACTAATTTTTATAGATGCCCTGTAGAGAGCATTCTTCTAGGGTGCATCACAACCTGGTATGGAAGTTGTCCTGTCCAAGACCGGAAGAAGCTGCAGAAGATCATGAACAAGGCGAAGCACATGACACAAACCAATCTTCCGTCCTTGGACTCACTTTACACCGCACGCTGTCGGAGCAGTGCTGCCAGGATAATCAAGGACACGACCCACCCAGCCAACACACTTTTCGTCCCTCTTCCCTCTGGGAGAAGGCTCAGGAGCTTGAAGACTCCTATGGCCAGATTTGGGAACAGCTTCTTTCCAACTGTGATAAGACTGTTGAACGGATCCTGACCCGGATCTGGGCCGTACCCTCCAAATATCCAGATCTGCATCTCGGTTTTTCTTTTCACTACCTTACTTTCCATTTTTATATTTTCTATTTAAGATTTATAATTTAAATTTTTAATATTTACCATCGATTTGTAATCCAGGGAGCAGGAAGCGCAGAATCGAATATCGCTGTGATGATTGTATGTTCTAGTATCAATTGTTTGGTGACAATAAAGTATAAAAGTATAACGGCGTAGCTGAAAAGACGGAGAAAGTGCAATGTGCTACGTTTCTGCATGTGGCGGGAGAGAGGCAATAAAGATTTGCAACACGTTTGTCTTCCAAGATAATGAGCAAGGTAAAATTGAAGTGTTGAAGAAAAAGTTTCAAGATTACTGCGACCCAGAAAAAACCTACCATACATCCGAAACAAGTTTTTCACGAGGGCTGAAGGACCAATAGAGACCATAGACGCCTATGTAACAGATTTGAAGAACAAGGCAAAAAACTGTGAGTTCGGACAACTACATGACTCTTTAATACGTGACAGGATTGTATGCGGCATACGAGATGATCAAGTGAGAGGCAGGCTATTGAGAGAGGCGGATCTTACATCAGAAAAGGTGATTGATGTTTGCAGTATCAGCGAGATCACGTCAAGTCAGGTTAAAGTGCTCAATGAAGAGATTGAAGTGCACAAAATAAAAACTGTGAAAACTGACAAGAGTAGGACAAAGCCAGCTCCACAGGATAATCAAAAGGAAATTAACTGCAACAGATGTGGTTATAAACATGGATGCAGAAAATGTCCAGCCTTTGGTCAGACATGCAAGTTATACCAGAAAAGAAATCACTTTGCAAAGATGTGCAAATCGAAGGAGCACACAAGGAAAATGCATGCTGTGGAACAGAGTGAGGGCAACAGTGACATATTCATTGGCACAGTTGAAGTGGAACAGGAGGGATGCATCAAGAATATTGACAATGCAGAGATGGAGGATGAAGATGATTGGACACAAGATCTGATAATAAACAGGAGGAATGTGACATTTAAGCTTGACACTGGGGCAAAGTGCAATGTAATGTCAGCAGAAACATTCAACTCACTGGACATCAGAGGAAGACTGAGAAAATCCACCTGCAAGCTTGTTGCATATTTTGGCCACAAGATGGCGCCACTGGGCAAAACACTCACCTGTGTGTACAAAGGTCAACAATACAAGATCGAGTTTGAAATAGTACAGTAACATGTTCCAGCAATACTGGGCAAAGCAACATGCACAAAGCTAGGCCTGGTGAAGTGAATCTATGGTGTTGTAAAAGAAAACGACATTCTCAAAGACGAAGGTTTCGGCCCGAAACGTCAACTGTACCTCTTCCTAGAGATGCTGCCTGGCCTGCTGCGATCACCAACAACTTTTATGTGTGTTGCTTGAAATTCCAGCATCTGCAGATTTCCTCGTGTTCTCAAAAACTTTGATGAATTGTTTTCTGGATTAGGATGTTTACCAGGGAAACACCATATCCAGATTGATTCAACTATTGCAACAGTTGTGCATGCCCTGAGAAAGATTCCAGTAGCTATCAGGGATCAAGTAGTGGAGGAGCTACACAGAATGGAACAGATGGGAGTCATAACAAGACAAATAGAACCGACTGACTGGGTGAATAGTATGGTGACAGTGGACACAGAAAAAAAGACGAGGATTTGCATGGATCCACAAGATCTCAACCAAGCCATCAAAAGAGAACACTATCCACTGCTCACGGTTGAAGAGGTTGTCTCCCGCATGCCTAATGCAAAATACTTTTCAGTATTAGATGCAAATCAAAGTTTCTGGCAGATCAAGCTGGATGAAGAAGGTTCCAAATTATGTACTTTCAACACGCCCATAGGGAGATATCGTTTCCTGCGTCTACCCTTTGGGATTTCTTCTGCATCAGAGGTATTCCAGAGATCCGTGGCACAAATGATTGAAGGCCTGGATGGGGTGGTTAGCATCATTGATGATTTGCTGATATGGGGTGATACAATTGAGGAACATGATCAGAGACTGAGGAAGCTCCTGGAGAGAGCACGTGAGTACAACCTAAAACTGAACAAAAGTAAATGTAAGATCAGAACTACAGAGATCAAATACATAGGTCATGTGCTCAGCGCTGATGGGCTAAAACCAGCTGATGAAAAGGTCAGAGCTGTGGTACAGCTACCACCACCCGAAGACAAGCAAGAACTATTGAGGTTCATGGGCATGATACAGTATCTTGCCAAATTCATTCCCAATTTATCAGAGGTCAGCGCTCCACTCCGAAAGCTACTAGAGAGCAACACTGAATGGCATTGGGAAGACGAACAAAAGAAAAGTTTTGACACATTGAAGCAGTTGGTTACCAATGCACCAGCACTCAAGTTCTATGATGTCAATAAACCGGTGACAATGTCTGTGGATGCCAGTTCGGAGGAAATAGGACCTGTTATACTGCAGGGTGAGAGGCCTGTGGCGTATGGATCACGAGCACTTATGGACTGTCAACGCCGATATGCTCAAATTGAGAAGGAATTACTCGCCATAGTTTATGGGTGTGAGAAGTTCCACCAATATGTATATGGCAAAGAAATCCAGGTTGAGAGTGATCACAAACCACCTGAGAGCATCTTCAAAAAGCCACTTCACCAAGCTCCTATGAGGCTGCAAAGGATGCTTCTCAGGCTACAGAGGTACACTCTCACAGTCACCTATAAGCCAGGAAAAGAACTGTACATCGCTGATGCTTTGAGCCCTGCTTACCTCAGAGAGCAAAAGGAAGAGTTGCTAGGAAGAGAGCTGGAGGTCAACTGGGTTACACCTCAGCTACCCTTCTCTGAGGAGAAGTTGAACATGTTTAGGAAAGTGGTTGCAGATGACCCTGAAATGCAAATGCTAAGAGACATTAGAATGAATGGATGGCCAACAGAAAGAAAAGATGTTCCAAAGGAAATGCAGAAATACTGGGCATTTAAAGAGGAAATCAGCTATGCATCAAGACTAATGTTCAAAACGGCAAAACTCATCGTACCAAACCAAATGAGACAGGAAATGCTCAACAGAATTCAGGAGTCACACCTGGGGATAGTGAAATGTAAAGAAAGAGCAAGGGACATTCTCTATTGGCCAGGCATGTCAACTCAGATAGAGGACATTGTGTCTCAGTGTGCTGTCTGTAATGAAAACAAAAACAGCAATCCAAGAGAGCCTCTGCTTCCTCACCCACTACCAGGAAGACCATGGAAGAAAATTGGCACAGATCTCTTTCACTACAATGGTACAGAATATCTGCTTTGTGTGGACTACTATTCAAAATATCCGGAGATCATCAAGTTAAGTGACACGTCCAGTCGAGGTGTCATTACTGCAATGAAGTCGACATTCACAAGACATGGTATTCCAGATTGTGTCGTTAGTGGCAATGGTCCACAATATGCCAGTGGAGAGTTCAGAGGGTTCTCAGAAAGCTGGGAATTTCAACATGTTACTTCTAGTCCAGGGCACACTCAGTCTAATGGACAAGCAGAGAGAACTGTACAAACTGTCAAGAACACGCTCAAGAAGGCACAAAGCAGCAACGGTGACCCTTACATTGCTCTGCTTGAATACCGCAACACACCGATTGAGGGTGTGGGGTTCTCTCCTGCGCACCTGTTGATGGGACGTAGTCTGAAGTCCAAACTGCCAACATCCACAACTCTACTGACTCCTGAAGGTAATGCTCAAGTACATGTCAAGCAAAAGTACAAGCAAATAAAGCAAAAGAGCTACTATGGCAGACATACAAGACAGTTGCCAGATCTGCATACAGGTGAAAATGTCAGAATACAGAGAGGGGACACTTGGCAACCAGCTGTGGTTGTGAACAGACATCAGCAACCAAGATCCTTCATAGTTCGCACGCCGGATGGAAGAGTCTACAGGAGGAACAGGAAGCATCTGCTGAAGACAGGAGAGAGTGAGTTTCCATGTACAGATGCACAGGACATTTCCATAGATACAGACATGGAAACAAACGACACCAAGAGTGATGCAGACCGCAGAGACACAGAGGCCACTCGAGAGACTGACACGGATGAAGGACAAGCACAGTCACAGTTGTATCACACACGGTCTGGGAGACAAGTCAAACTTCCAGCTAGATACATAGACTAGACATACATACAGTCTCACACAGTTTGAAGCAAAATCACACATGTTATAAGTTCCAAGGTGTGAAATAAAAGGTTTATTAGTCTATGTTAGTAAAAGAAAATACACTGCTGTTAGTATTGTAAGATACAATGCAGAATACAGTACAAGGTAAGATTTTTTTTAGTTTATCTCATGGTTGTTGCACTGTAAGAAGGGCGTACCTAGAGGCATTGTTTTGGTAATTCACAGTGTTGTAAAAAGAAAAACAAATCTTGAGAAGGGGGATGTAATGTATTGTGTGAGTATTCGTAGCGTCAGAGTGCGTATGACGTCAGGACATGGAGAAGTAAAAATGGAAGTCTGGTGGATAAACGTGGTTGTTCAATCTACAGCGATGTCTGAGTCACATCAATGTTACACTTTCAGCATTTTGTGTGTGTTGCTTTAGATTTCCAGCATCTACGGAATTTCTTGTGTTGATGAGCTATTGGATGATATTTAAACTAAATTAATTGGACAGTTGATGAAAGAAACACAAAGGCCCTTATTCTAAGACTACTAGTTTTTTAACTGGGCCGGGGAACGACTTTCATATCTACATTTATGCGAATACTGTAAAGTGCATGTTCATGACACTGAGGTTTATGCTAATACATGAATGTTGGCCCTTTTTGATGATGTGATGATAGTGAGCACTCTTAAGTGTTAACCCTAGTTCGATTTTAGCAAGTGTCTTGGACTTTGAATGTTGGCACTGAATTGAAGTGAGTTTTGAGATGCTCTAAATGTAACATGGTGCTTCTGAGGAACCTTGAATAGTCTATCTGGTTCTTTAATTTGAATGATACAAGAAAAGTGTGGTACCATCAAATTCACTCAAGTTGTTAGAATCAGAAATGATTCATCAGTATGCAAAACTGGCATGTGGACCACGCAACTGCCATTATGTTTCTTTGTAGGAATAATTGTTACTTAGACTGAGTTTGTGCCTGCTTGTTGACTATTTTACCTTTTAGTGTACTCTACACACATACATCATTTTCTTTCTTGTTGTAAGACAATAAAAAATTCTGCTGGAGTGAAAAGATGCAGTACAAAGTTACTGCCTTGCTAAACAAAATCTGTATTTAGCTATTCTGTATAATTTCCAATACCATAACTTTAATATTATTTCTAATCCAATTTAAGCTTATTATAGTATACTTGCAATTTGTGTATGTGTCACTTTAAGAAAATATAAACATAATAAATGGGAGTAAACAATTTTAGCTCTCAAACTTGCTCCACCATTCATTAATGTCAATGCTGACCATTTACCTCTGTACTGTTTTCTAGCAGTATCTTATTTCCTTGCAACAAAATCAGAATCGGGTTTTTCTTTTGGCGTGTGCCTGTGTGTATGTGAGCCTGTGTGTATGTGAGCCTGTGTGTGTGTGCATGCATGCATCTGTGCGTGTGTCAGTGATGTCTTTTTCATGGCTTTTACAAGGCGTGGAGTGAGAAAGAGAGAGACTATGTGGTGCGCCACACCTCACACAGACATTTTCGCGGTATTTTTCCCTTTATTTTACGAGGTCAAGTTGCGATCTCGACACTCAGCCTGGCACGGATGGAATGTGTACTCGGGACCAGACTCGACTGGTTTCGAACTCGGGGAAACTCTGCTCCCGGGTCCAGCACCGATGTTATTGCACCACCAGCCAGCCCCAGAGTTGGGTTTAATACCACTGGCATGAAATTAATTGTTTTGAGGCATTGCCTTTGAAGATGTCCTTTGCTGGGGATGCTAGTGCCCATGATAGATCTGGCTGAGTTTACAACTTTCTGCAGCTCTTTCTGATCCTGTGCTGTGGGCCCTTCCATGTCAGATGGTGATGCAACAAGTTAGAATCCCCTCTACAGTATATCTGTAGAAGTTTATGTATGTGGGCTGACATACTAATTCTCAAGCTCCTAATGAAATATAGCTGCTGTCATGCCTTCATTGTAATTGCATTAATACATTGGGCCCTGGATGGATATCCAGAGGTATTGACACCCAGGAACTTGAAGCTGCTCATCCTTTTCACTTCTGATGCCTTGACGAGAACTGTCATGTGTTCCCTCGATTTCCCCTTCCTAAAGTCCGCAATCAATTTCTCGGTCTTGGTCTTGGTGACACTGAGTGCAAGGCTGTTGATGCTACACCACTCAACCAGCTGACCTCTCTTGCCCCATCTGCTTCCTTGTCGTCATCTGAAACTCTGCCAACAATAGTTGTCATTTGCTACTTTATATATGGCCTTTGAGCTACGCCAGCTACGCATCTGTGGGTGGAGAGAGAGAGTAGAGCAGTGGGCTAAGCACACATTTTTCAGCTGCACCAGTGTGAATTGTCAGTGAGGAGGAGATGTTAATTCTGATCTGATCTGCACTGACTGTGCTCTGCTGGTGAGGAAGTCAAGGATCCAGTTGCGGAAGGATGTACAGAGAGCCAGGATTTGGAGCTTGTTGGTTAGACTTGTGGATGTGATTGTGTTAAATGCTGAATTGTCATTTAAACAGCAGCCAGACATGGGTATTGCTATTGTCTAGGTATTCCAAGGCAGAGTGGAGAAGCCAGTGAGAGTGCATCTGCTGTAGACCTATTGTGGTGACAGGCAAATTGCAGTGTGTCCATGTCCATTCTAGCCATGACAACCTTTCAAAGCACTTCATCAGAGTAGATTTGAATGCAACTGGGTGAATAGTTATTCAGGCGGCTCACCCTGCTCTTAAGCACTGTATGAAGCAGGTGGGAACCTCCAACTGCAGCAATGAGAGATTGAAGATGTCCTAACACACTGCCACCAGTCGGTTGGCACAGGCTTTCAGTGCCCAATCGTGTATAGCTTCAGGGCCTGGCCCCTCACAGTGGTTCACTCTTCTAGAAAGATGGTCTGATGTCGGCCTTCGAGGTAGATCAGAGGGTCACCAGAGACTGCAGTGATTCGTACAGGTGTAGCTTTATTCTCCCTTCCAACGTGTGCCGTTAAAGTGTTGAGCTCATCTGGGAGTGAAGCATCACAGCCATTCATGATGTTAAGTATATTGTGATGACTTTTTACTTTGCCTAAGCACTGATGCAGGCACAGCACAGTATGGTAATGAGGCGCAGCAGTTAACACAGTTTACAGTGCCAGCAATTCCTGCTTTTTTTTCCTGTTTGGAAGGAGGTTGCACATTCTCCCCATGACGCCATGAGTTTCTTCCTAGTGCTCCTGATTCCTCCCTCGTTCCAAAGCTGAGGGCATGCTATGATCAGCTGGAAACATGGCAACACTTGTGGGCTGCCCCAGGACGATGCTTGGACTGCGTTGGTTGTTGACACAAGACGACGCAGTTCACTGCTTCAATGTACATATGGCAAAGAAAACTAATCTCTCTAACTGAAATTGTTATTTTTGTCATGGCTAACATCAGGCTAAAGGGATGTTTGTTCCTTACTTGTGAAACCCCCGGTTTCCATGGCTGCGTAGGTCCAGGGAAGACGACCTCCGGCCCTGCCCAACTCGTGAGATTGAAGCGCACTCCCACCCCAAACCCCGGTTTGTGTGGATGCTGTGTAATTCATTATTCTGTTACAAATTAGTGCCTTGAAATAACAGACAGTTCACCACATACAATTAAAAGATTATCTTTCTTTCTTTATTAATCTTTTTATTGATTTAAAAAAAAAACGATCAATCAAATACAATTGAGGGGAATTAGTTCAAATACATATCAGTAACCAAGATTAAAATAGACTGTCAAAATCATAGATATTGTTAAACTAGTATAAAATATATAATAAAAAAAAAAGAAAATAACAATTCTCTGTGTCCGGTGCTCCCGATGTGGTCTTCTATATATTGGCGAGACCCGACACAGACTGGGAGACCGCTTTGCTGAACACCTACGCTCTGTCCGCCAGAGAAAGCAGGATCTCCCAGTGGCCACGCATTTTAATTCCACATCCCATTCCCATTCTGACATGTCTATCCACGGCATCCTCTACTGTAAAGATGAAGCCACACTCAGGTTGGAGGAACAACACCTGATATTCCGTCTGGGTAGCCTCCAACCTGATGGCATGAACATTGACATCTCTAACTTCCGCTAATGCCCCACCTCCCCCTCGTACCCCATCCGTTTTATATATAATTTTTTTTTTCTCTCTCTCTTTTTCTCCCTCTGTCCCTCTCACTATACTCCTTGCCCATCCTCTGGGCTCCCCCCCACCTTTCTTTCTCCCTGGGCCTCCTGTCCCATGATCCTCTCATATCCCTTTTGCCAATCACCTGTCCAGCTCTTGGCTCCATCCCTCCCCCTCCTGTCTTCTCCTATCATTTCGGATCTCCCCTCCCCCCCCCCCCCCCACTTTCAAATCTCTTACTAACTCTTCTTTCAGTTAGTCCTGACGAAGGGTCTCAGCCCGAAACATTGACTGTACCTCTTCCTAGAGATGCCGCCTGGCCTGCTGCGTTCACCAGCAACTTTTGTGTGTGTTGCTTGAAATTCCAACATCTGTGGATTTCCTCGACTTTGCATCTTGTGATCATATTGCCATTAGTTTCAAGATAATTATGGAGAAGGATAGGTCTGGTCCTCGGGTTGAGATTCTAAATTGGTGAAAGGCCAATTTTGATGGTACCAGATAGGACGGGGCAAGTGTGGATCAGGACAGGGTGTTTTCTGGCAAAGTAGCAGACCTTCAAAAATGAAATTTTCAGCGTACAGAGTTAGTCTCTTCCTGTCAGAATAAAGGGCAAGGATAACAGGTTTAGGGCACCATGGTTTTCCAGAGATATTGAGGCCCTGGTTAAGAAGAAAGAGGTGCATAGCAGGTATAGGCAGGAGGGAACAAATGAGGTTCTTGAGTATAAGAAATGCAAGTTTTACACTTCAGAAATCAGGAAGATCCTGAAAAGGAAAGGAAAATCCCAAGGGCTTCTACAGATATATTAAGAGCAAAATGATAGCAAGGGACAAAATTGGTCCTCTAGGAAATCAGAGTGGTCATCTATGCATGGATCTGAAAGAGCTGGAGATCTTAAATGGGGTTGTTTGCATCTGTACTTGGCAGATGGACACAGTCTATAGAAGTGAGGCAAAGCAGAAGGAAGGTCAAGGAACATATACAGATTAGAGAGGAGAAGGTGTTGGCTACCTTGAGGTAAATTGGGGTGGATAAATCCCCAGGCCCTGACAAGTGTCTCCTCAGACCCTATGGGGAAACTAGTGCAGAAGTTGTAGTGGTCTTAGCAGAGATATTCAATACGTCCTTGGCTGCAGGTGAGTTGCTGAAGGATTGGAGGATAGCTAATGCTGTTCTAAGGGACTGAATGTATGAGTATTTGCATAGACAGGGGCTGATTATGGATCGCCAGCATGGCTTTATGTGCAGAAGATTGAATCTAACCATTCTTTTAGGTTTTTGAGGAAGTTACCAGGAAAGTTGATGAAAGCAAGGCAGTGGATGTTGTCTACATGGACTTTAGCAAGGCTTTTGTCAAGGTCCCACATCAGAGGTTGGTCAAGAAGGTAAGTTGCTTGACATTCAAGATGAGGTAATAAATTGGTTTAGACATTGGCTTCGCAGGTAGTAGATGGTTGCGTCTCTGACAGGAGACTTGTGACTAGTGATGTGCTGCAGGGATTAAAGCTGGGTCTGTTGTTGCTTGTTATCTATATCAATGATCTGGATGATGTAGTAAACTGAATCAGCAAATTTGCAGATGGCACCAAGATTGGGGGTATACTGGACAACAAGGAAGGCTGTCAAAGCTTGCAGCAGGATCTGGACCAGCTGGAAAAATGGGCTGAGAAATGGCAGATGGAATTTTTTTTATTATTAATTTTTTATTGCAACACCAACAAATTACATTCAATACAACCAGTTGCCAATTACATCTTGACTGTTTAACCCAGCTACTCCCCAACCTTCATCACCATCCCCCCTCCACTCCTCTCACCCCCCCATTCCTCTCCCCTCCACCAATCAACTGAATAGTAGTACATACACAGACAAAGCATTCCTGTTTTAACAAAGGATCTTTTAAGTTAGATATCATATTTGTCCACATTATGACTGTGTTTGGTCATGCATCATTTACTCTTGCTGATGAAAGTTCCAGGTAAGAAATGTCCAAAAAGCTCCGAAGCCAGTGAGTATTTGAAATATCATGAGGAGGTTTCCAACGCTGGACTACAATCTTCTTAGCTGCAGTCAGGCCTGCCAGCCAGGTTTTGCGTGTTTTTTCCGTAAGGAAAGGTGGGAGTCATCATTTAGAAGATGTGCAGCGGGGTCCATTGGTGATTGTACCCTTGTTAGTTCTGTAAGAGTACTAATAACCTTCCCCCACAAATCAAAAACCCCTGGACATTCCCATACAGTATGAATAAAAGAGCCAATGGCTCCATGGGGGCAAAATGAGCAATAAGGGTCAGGAACTAGTCCCATTTGATGTCTAATTCTCGGTGTTAAATATGCTCTATGACAAAATTTCAAGTGTATATACCGATGATTTGGGTTTTTCGAAGCACCAGCAGCATTATCCCAAATCACATCCCGGTTTAAGTCTTGTCCCAATTCAGATATGTCCCTATCCCAAGTTTTCATTCCTGATGTGGGCATATAATTCTGGGAGTTTAATTTATCATAGACATATGACACTATCTGTCCTGGAGCACTCTGTATCCAACTTAAAATGGGATGGTCCTTTAAATCTGACCCCCAGGGAACGCCGTAGGCTTTACAAGCTGATCTTACTTGAAAGTAGAAGAAAAGAGAATGTTTATCAATATTATATCGAGATATCAGTTCTTGAAAGCTAAGGATAGTACTTGCCCCATTAATATCTTGAAGGGTAGTAATACCTTTATCCTCCCAAGTTCTGCTAATGAATGATTTCCCCCAGATAGAAAACGATTATTGTTCCATAATGGAGATGATTTGCACCATACGCTTTTAAATCTTAGGAATTTTTCTGCTGACAGTTGGAATTTAATGCTGACAAGTGTGAGATGTTACATTTGGGAGGGGTAAGCCAGGTAGGACTTGCACAGTGAGAGAGAGGCCCATGAGGTGTGCAGTAGAACGGGGGATTTGGGAATACAAATCCATAATTCCTTGAAAGTGGCTTCACAGGTAGACAGGGTCCCAAAGAAAGCTATTGGCACATAGTTCTGCCTATCAGAGTTGAGGTTGAGTTTCAGTGAATGTCTATGCATTCATTATGAGGAGAACTGTTATCAGTTCTAGCTGAGCTAATTTATCTGCAAACAACAGGAATTCTGCAGATGCTGGAAATTCAAGCAACACACATCAAAGTTGCTGGTGAACGCAGCAGGCCAGGCAGCATCTGTAGGAAGAGGTGCAGTCGACGTTTCAGGCCGAGACTGCACCTCTTCCTACAGATGCTGCCTGGCCTGCTGCGTTCACCAGCAACTTTGATGTGTGAGCTAATTTATCTGGTCACTCTTGACCCTGAAGTGTTCAAGTGGGGCCAGGTTTTATGACAGAATAGATCTCTCAGATCTGAGATTGATTGAAGTAATTTGTTTAAAGTTGATGAAGAAGCAAATGAGCAGGGAAACTGCAGAGCTACACATTTGGCTTTTGATACGTGGTTATTGTTGGAGAAGATCATTATAGGTACATCACATGAGCATCTTTGGTAAAGAGGAACAATGATTGGGTATTTTCATTGTATATTCAAAAGGATTCATCTGTTTCTACAACCAAATATGAATCAGAATTGGGTTTAAAAGCACTGGCATGTGTCATGAAATTTGTTAACTTTACAGAAGCAGTACAGTGAGGTACATGATAAAAATATAGAGAACAAAAAAACTAAGTTATTATGTTTATATGTGTCTATTAAATAGTTAAGTTAAAATAAGTAATGTAAAAAAATTAAAGTAGTGAGGTAGTGTTCATGGGTTCAATGTCTATTTAGGAATCTGATGCCAGGGGGGAAGAAGCTGTTTCTGAGTTGCTGAGTGTGTGCCTTTAAGGCTTCTGTACCTGCTTCCGGACTGTAACAGTGTGAAGAGGGCATGTCCTGGGTGGTGGGGATCTTTAATGATGGACACCTAAGTCACTGCTCCTTGAAGATGTCTTGGATACCATGGAGGCTGGTACCCATTATGGAGCTGACTAATTTTACATGTTTCTGCAACTTCCATCTTGTGCACCAGCCCCCACCCATGTAGCGAGTCACAATGCTCTCCACAGTACATTAGAAGTTTTAGTTGACAAACCAAATCTCCTCAAACTCCTAATGAAATATAGTTGCTGTCTTGCTTTCATTATAGTTGCATGGATATGTTGCATCCATGTTAGGTCCTCAGTGATATTGACACCAGGAGCTTGAAATTGTTCACTCTCTCCACTTCTGATCCCTCTGAGAATTGGTTTGTGTTCCATTGTCTTGCCCTTTCTGAAGTTCACAATTACCTCTTTGGTCTCACAGACGATGAATGCAAGGTTACTACGACACCACTCAACTAGCTGGTACATCTCGCTCCTGTATGCCTTTTCGTCACCATCAGAAATCCTGTCACCAATGGTTGTATCATCAGCAAAGGTGGCATTTGAGCTATACCTAGCCACACAGTCATAGTTGTAGAACGAATAGAGCAGTGAGCTAAGCACACATCCCTGTGGTGTGACTGTGTTGATTGCCAGTGAGGTGGAGATGTTATTTCCAACCTACACAGGTTGTGGTCTTCTGGTTATGAAGTCAAGGATCTAGTTCCAGAGGGAGGTACAGAGGCCAAGGTTCTGTAGCTTTCTGATCAGGACTGTAGGAAGGATGGTGTTAAATGCTGAACTATAGTCAAGAAACAGCACCTTAACATAGTAGGCTGCTTGAAGATCAATTGAGATTGTTTGCTGTGGACCTACTGTGGTGATAGGCTCATTGCAGTGGGTCCAGGTCCTTCCTGAAATGAGAGTTGATTCCAGCCATGACCAACCTTTCAAAGCACTTCATCACTGTAGGTGTGAGTGCTATTGGACAATAGACATTGAAGTAGCTCACTCTGCTCTTCTTGGGCACTGGTACTATTGTTGCCCTTTTGAAGCAGGTAGGAACTTCCAACTGTAGCAATGAGAGATTGAAAATGTATTTGATATTATAAGTTAACTTAATGACTTTGAAAAGCTGTCTGTGTTTATTCAACTGGGTGATGCTCCTGTAGTTATGGACTGATAGTTGACTGTGACAAGTGCTTGCTATATAGGACTTCTAACAAAAATATTCTCCGTCTATTTTCTGACCTTGCTTTACCCATATTTCAGAATCAGGTTTATTATCACCGGCATGTGACATGAAATTTTTTTTTCAGCAGCAGCAGCAGCAGTTCAATGCAATACATAATATAGAAGAAAAAAATAATAAGTAAGTAAATCTTATTCAATATACTTTATACAGTATACATATATTGAATAGATTAAAAATCATATAAAAACAGAAATATTATATATTTTTAAAAAAGTGAGGTAGTATCCAAGGGTTCAGTGTCCATTTAGGAATCAGATGGCAGAGGGGAAGAAGCTGTCCCTGAATCGCTGAGTGCGTGCCTTCGGGCTTCTGTACCTCCTGCCTGATGGTAACAGTGAGAAAAGGGCATGCCGTGGGTGCTGGAGGTCCTTAATAATGAATGCTGCCTTTCTGAGACACTGTTCCTTGAAGATGTCCTGGGTACTTTGTAGGCTAGTACCTAAGATGGAGCCGACTAGATTTACAACCCTCCTGCAGCTTCTTTCGGACCTGTGCAGTGGCCCCTCCATACCAGACAGTGATGCAGCCTGTCAGAATGCTCGCCACAGTACATCTATAGAAGTGTTTGAGTGTATTTGTTGACATACCAAATCTCTTCAAACTCCAAATAAAGTATAGCCACTGTCTTGCTTTCTTTATGACTGCATCGATATGTTGGGACCAGGTTAGATCCTCAGAGATCTTGACACCCAGGAACTTGAAGCTGCTCACTCTCTCCACTTCTTATCCCTCCATGAGGGATTGGTATGTGTTCCTTCATCTTACCCTTTCTGAAGTCCACAATCAGCTCTTTCATCCTACTGACATTGAGTGCCAGGTTGTTGCTGCAACACCACTCCACTAGTTGGCATATCTCACTCCTGTACGCCCTCTCGTCGCCACCTGAGATTCTACCAACAATGGTTATATCGTCAGCAAATTTATAGATGGTATTTGAGCTATGCCTGCCCACACAGTCATGGGTATACAGAGAGAAGAGCAGTGGGCTAAGCACATACCCCTGAGGTGCATCAGTGTTGATTGTCAGTGAGGAGGATATGTTATCACCAATCCTCACAGATTGTAGGTTTCTGGTTAGGAAGTTGAAGATCCAATTGCAGAGGGAGGTACAGAGGCCCAGGTTCTGGAACTTCTCAATCAGGATTGTGGGAATGATGGTATTAAATGCTGAACTACAGTCGATGAACAGCATCCTGACGTAGGTGCTTGTGTTGTTCAGGTGGTCTGAAGCCAATGTGGAGAGGCATTGAGATTACATCTGTCGTTAACCTATTGTAGCAATCGGCAAACTGCAATGGTTTTAGGTCCTTGCTGAGGCAGGTCTTCAGTCTAGTCATGACCAACCTCTCAAATCACTGTAGATGTGAGTGATACCGGGTGATAGTCATTAAGGCAGCTCACGTTATTCTTCTTAGGCACTGGTATAATTGTTGCCTTTTTGAAGCATGGGAACTGAAGAGCTTACAGTGGACTGAAAAGTTTGAGCATATAGATATTAAGAAAGAGGATGTGCTGAAGCTTTTGGAAAGCATCAAGTTGGATAAGTCACTGGGACTGGATGAGTTGTACCCCAGGCTACTGTGGGAGGCGAGGGAGGAGATTGCTGAGCCTCTGGCGATGATCTTTGTATCATCAAAGAGGACGGGGGAGATTCCAGAGGATTGTACTGTAGAGAGCATTCTGACGGGCTGCGTCTCTGTCTAGTATGGAGGGGCTACTGCACAGGACCGAAAGAAGCTGCAGAAGGTTATAAATCTAGTCAGCTCAATCTTGGGCACTAGCCTAGAAAGTACCTAAGACTTCTTTACGGATCGGTGTCTCAGAAAGGCAGCGTCCATTATTAAGGACCTATAGCACGCAAGGCATGCCCTTTTATCATTGTTACCATCAGGTAGGAGGTACAGAAGTCTGAAGGCACACACTCAGTGATTCAGGAACAGCTCCTTCCCTTTCCCCATCGGATTTCTAAATGGACATTGAATCTTTGGATACTGCATCACTTTTTTTAATATACAGTATTTGCACACTTTTTAAAAATCTATTCAATATATGTAATTGATTTACTTGTTTATTTATTATTTTTTATTTTATTTATTTTGTTATTTTTTCCTCTGCTAGATTATGTATTGTATTGAACTGCTGCTGCTAAGTTAACAAATTTCATGTCACATGCCAATGATAATAAACCTGATTCTGATTGGAGGGTTGTGGATGTTGTTCCCTTATTCAAGAAGGGAGTAGAGATAGCCCAGGAAATTATAGACCAGTGAGTCTTACCTCAGTGGTTGGTAAGTTGATGGAAAAGATCCCCCCTGAGAGGCAGGATTTATGAACATTTGGAGAGGCATAATTTGATTAGGAATAGTCATCATGGCTTTGTCAAAGGCAGGTCGTGCCTTACGAGTCTGACTGAGTATTTTGAGAATGTGCCTAAGCATATTGATGAAGGTAGAGTAGTAGATGTAGTATATATGGATTTCAGTGAGGTATTTGTTAAGGTACCCCATGCAAGGCTTATTGAGAAAGTAAGGAGGCATGGGATCTAAGCAGACATTGCTTTGTGGATTCAGAACTGGCTTGCCCACAGAAGGCAAAGAGTGGTTGTAAACAGGTCATATTCTGCATGGAGGTCAGTGACCAGTGGTGTACCTCAGGGATCTGTTCTGGGACCCCTTCTCTTTGTGATTTTTATAAATGACCTGGATGAAGAAGTGGAGTGATGGGTTAGTAAATATGGTGATGACACAAAAGTTGGATGTGTTGTGGATAGTGTGGAGGGCTGTCAGAGGTTACAGTGGGACATCGATAGGATGCAAAACTGGGCTGAAAAGTGGTAGATGAAGTTCAACCCAGATAAGTGTGAGGTGGTTCATTCTGGTAGGTCAATATGATGGCAGAATATAGTATTAATGGTAAGACTGTTGGCAGATGGGAGGATCAGAGGGATCTTGCGGTCCGAGTCCTTTCTTTCTTTCTTTCTTAATCTTTTTTATTGATTTAAAAAGAACGTATATACAAACAAGAGGAGAATTATCTCAAATATATATATATATATATATATATATATATGTATATGTGTATATATATATATATATATAAACAATACAAACAGAAAGTGAAATAGATATTATCAAAATCATTGTATTAAACTAATATGTAGTATATAATAAAAAAGAGACAGCTAATTATCCTCATCAATTCATGAAGAGAGAAAAATAAACTTTAAATTTTTAAATGAGAAAAAAAACCACAGTACACTATACGAGAAAAGTGGGGTGGGGGTGGGGGGGGGGGAGGGACTGGGCAGTCCATTCTGAGGATATGACCAAAAAAAAAGGAAGACTTTCTGATCAAATCTAAAACTTCAAGAAAAAGAATAATTTGAAGAGTAATAAATCAAATCAAATGAAAATATTGAATAAAAGGTTGCCAGATTTGCTCAAATTTAAAGGATGTATCAAATGTCCGACTTCTTATTTTCTCTAAACTTAAGCAGGACATGATGGAGGAAAGCCAATAAAAGACAGTAGGTGGATTAGAATCATTCCAATTCAGTAAAATGGCTCTCCTTGCCAATCAAGTTGAAAAGGCCATCATATGTTGAGCGGAAACAGGAATATTTCCTGCTTCCGATAGGATAATCCCAAAGATTGCTGTAAGTAAATTAGGTTGTAGGTCCAGATCCAAGACCTTTGATAACATTTTAAAAACATCTCTCCAAAAATTGTCTAGCTTTATGCGAAACCAAAGCATATGAATTAAAATGGCCACCTCAATATTACATCTGTCACAAATAGGATTGATGTTGGAAAAAATACGTGCTAGTTTATGCTTTGACATATGGGTCTGGTGCACTACCTTGAACTGTATCAAGGAATGGCGGGCACAAATAGATGAGTTATTAACCAAACGAAAAATTTTACTCCATTGATTATCCGAAAATGACTCTTGAAATTCCAATTCCCAAGCATGTTTAATTTTATCATTAGATACCATTTGTAAATTCAATAACTGTTTATAAATTATAGTTATCAACCCTTTTTGAAGTGGCTTAAACTGAAAGAGAGCATCTGTCATATTAGGTGGATAAGCAGAAGGGTAATTTGGCAACAAAGGATGTAAAAAAATTCTGAATTTGTAAATATCTAAAAAAGTGTACATTAGATAAATCATATTTATCCACTAACTGAGAAAAAGACATTAAACAATCCCCTAAAAACAAATCTGAAAAAGTTGTTATTCCCTTGGTTTTCCAAATTAAAAAGGCCTTATCCAGAATTGATGGTTTAAAAAAAATAATTGAAATGGATATTACTAGAAAGAACAAAATTATTTAATTCAAAAAAAAAATCTACGAAACTGAAACCAAATTCTTAATGTATGTTTAATAATGGGATTAAGGTCTTGTCTGCTAATCTTAGAAAACAAAAAGGGAAGAGGAGCTCCCAGTAAAGAGACCAAAGAGAACCCCTTTGCCGAGTTTTCCTTCAAATCCAACCACGAAGGACATTCATGTATGTCTGAATAATGAATCCAAAAAATTAATATATCAAATATTAACTGCCCAATAATACATTCTAAAATTTGGCAAAGCCATACTACTGTCCTTTTTTAATTTCTGCAATAAGGGTTTACTCAATCTAGGGTTTTTATTATTTCAAGTATAAGATAAAATTATAAAGTCTATTCTGTCAGAAAACATCTTAGGAATAAAGGAAGAAACCATCTGAAATGCATATAAGAATTTTGGTAGAAATGTCATTTTAATAGCATTAATTCGACCTATTAATGATAATGTCATAGGTGACCATTTAGAAAGCATTTGTTGGGTGTAATCAATTAATGGGAGAAAATTATATTTATATAGGTCCTTAATTTTTAGTAATTTTAATACCAAGATAAGTAAAGTAATTTTTAGCAATACTAAAAGGTATTTGATGATATTAATCCAAGTAATTATTAATAGGAAATAACTCACTTTTATGTAAATTTAATTTATATCCAGAAAAACTACTAAATTCAGAAAATATAGATAACATAGAAGGAATAGATTTCCTAGGATCCGAAATATAAACTAACAGGTCATCTGCATACATCGAAACCTTGTGTACTTTGGTCCCCTCTCTTAATACCCTGAACAGTATTGGAATTCCTAAGAGCAATAAATAGCAAGGGGTTCTAAAACAAAGTTAAATAATAAAGGGCTAAGAGGACATCCCTGCCAAGTACCTCTGTATAATCTAAAGCAGGGGTCCCCAACCTTCTTTGCACCGCGAACTGGTTTAATATTGACAATATTCTTGCGGACTGGCCGACCCAGCGGGGCAAGGGGTGGTTGGTGTTGAACACGACAGAATATAGGTGATAAGTCAACTATAAGTCACTTTTAAGTGGCTAATACGCTCAATTTTGTTTCCTGAAGGGGTTTATCTAACAAATTTAATATTAAACACACAGCACATATTTTCTTTGCATGAATATAGTGATAAATCCATTATAACAGTGGTCCCAAATTGATTACGTGCCAAGCAGCACCTAATCAATTAGCTTGTTTATTTCGGCTTTTTTCTTAAAGATGCGCTGGGTGCATTCCGGCCACCGCTTTACCGCTGCATTCCTCGCGGCCCGGAGGTTGGGGACCATTGAATTATAAGTCAATAGCATCATAATATTTTAAGTAACGTTTGGATATTAAACACACAGTGCATATTTTCCTCATATGAACATATAAAATCATTGCAACACACCAATATCGCTGAATCAGTGGGAGCCCTGGGGTTGTTTCCCTGCAACAAGATGGTCCTATTGAGGGGTGATGGGAGACAGCAATACTCGAAGGGGCTTCCTTATGTCCAGTCTATTCCGCAATTTAGTTTTCGTTGCATTCATTGCAGAAAAATCCGCTTCGCAGCGATATGATGTTGGGAATGGAAGCAACGTTTTCAGTGCTTTCGTGGCCATCTCAGGATATTCAGCCTTTACTTTGATCCAGAACGCTGGCAGAAATGTTATGTCAAACATACTTTTCAGCCCACCATTATTTACAAGCTCGAGGAGTTGATCTTCTTCCCACGCTGACATGGATGATTCACTGGGGATATTCACAAATGGGTCACAGACCCATTCCTTTGCACGTCATGGGTTATTTGTATATTGGGTCACTGAAGACCTTGCATGCGTTCAAGTTCAACAGTAGGCATGACAGGGAATGAGGAAAGATGCAGTTGACTCGTATCATTTGATATGGCCAAATCATATCGTTTCCTCGCGGCCCGGTAGCACATGCTTTGTGGCCCGGTGGTTGGGGACCGCTGATCTAAAGTAAGGAGATTTTTGATGACTAGTTATAACTGCAGCCATAGGGGCTTGATAGATCAATTTGATCCAGGAAACAAATCCCTGACCAAAATTAAATCTTTCCAAAACCTCAAATAAGTAAGACCATTCCACCCTATCAAGGGCTTTCTCCGCATCAAGAGAAACAACACATCCAGATTCTTTAGATGGAGAGGAGTGAATAATGTTTAATAATCTTAGAATGTTAAAATATGAATACCTATTTTTAATAAATCCAGTTTGACCATTGGAAATAACACTCGGTAAAATACTCTCAAGTCTATTAGCCAAGATCTTAGAAAGAATTTTTAAATCCATGTTCAGTAGAGAGATTGGTCTATAGGAAGCACATTCAGATAAATCTTTTTCTTTTTTAGGAATTAATGAGATTGATGCTTCATAAAAAGTTTTCAGGAGATTCCCAGAGGATGTAGAATCAGTGAAAATTTGAGATAGATGAGGTGCAGGTATTTCAGTGAAAATCTTATAAAATTCCACTGTATATCCATCTGGTCCCGGAGCCTTACCTGGTTGGGAAGAGGATATAGCCCTTGTTATTTCCTCTTGTTTAATAGGTGCATCTAATGTATTCATATCTTGGATAGAAATTTTAGATATATTCAATTTTTGCAAAAATCTATTCATAAAAGTAATATTGTCTGAAAATTCAGATTTATAAAGGTTAGAGTAGAAATCCATAAATACCTTATTAATTTCATAAGGATCTACCGTTTTGGTTCTATCAGGTCTTCGTATTTTCAGGATCTGTCTTCTAGCCATAGTTACTTTTAATTAATCAGCCAATAATTTGCCTGTCCTGTCCCCATGTATATAAAATTGACTTTTAGATTTAAGAATTTGCTGCTCAATGGGAAAAGTCAGAAGCAAATCATGCTGTGTTTGGAGTTCCACCCCTTCCTTATAGAGATCTTCACTAGGCATTACTGAATAAACCTTATTTCTTTAATCCTATTAGTAATCACTAAAAGTTCCACTTTGGTTTTCCTTTTTAAACCTACTGAGTATGAAATTATCTGTCCCCTAATTATCGTATCCCAAATAACCAAATTTGGCATTCCCTCAGTTGTATTTAATTCAAAAAATAGAGAAATTTGCTCTTTAATAGAACTTACAAAGATTAAATCTTGTAGTAATGTAGCATTAAATCTCCACTGAGGTATCTTCAGTATATTATCAGAGAACTTCAAAGTTAATTTCATGGGTGCATGATCTGACAACGCAATCACATCATACGCACAATCAGCAACAGGACACCAATCGCGTATCCAGCAAAAAATAATCAATTCTTGAGTATTTATGGTATACATGTGGGGTAAAAAAGAAAGGAAAAATCCCTATCTTTAGGATGCATAAATCTCCAGATATCAACCAGACCATATACTAATAAAAAAGAATTAATACAAGTCGCAGCTTTATTAGGAAGCGACGGATTGGTGGATGATCTATCAATGGATGGAGTGAGACAGCAGTTAAAGTCATCGCCCATCACAGAAAATAGCTTCTTAAAAAAAAATAAATAAATAAATCAGGGCTATCTATAGTAGGTGCATAAACACACACCAAAGCCACCTTTTGACCACATAACAAACCAGTAACAATTAAATATCTTCCAATTAAATCAGTAACAGTATTAAAATGTACAAAAGAGATTTTAGAATTAATAAAAATAGATACCCCTCTTATTGTATTTACTGATAAAGAATGAAATAAGGGTCCCTTTGAAAATTTAAAAGAATGATTTTCATCCTGCCTACGGATATGAGTCTCCTGCGCAAAAATAATATCTGCATGGTGTTTTTAATTTCTTAAATCTTTCTGCGCTTAATAGGTTAGTTCATACCATTCAGATTCCAAGATATTACATTAATTTCATTAAGATCCATATTTAAGGTTTAATTTTAAATTTATAAAGTAAGCTAATGTGCAGGCACAAACTAAATCCGAAGAAAAGACAAAGCATGACTCGATCAGAAAGAGAAACAAGATAATTGACCAAAAAAAACCTCTCAGGACTGCGCAGTTGAAATAAAAACTAATCTAATAGACCCACACCCTCCCCCAAAGACCCAGAAACCATCCAATAGGCAGACTGCATGCTACTCTAATGACCCTTGACCCCTGTCTCCAGTTAGCAGCCCCTGCTTACAAAGTAATACGTTACCACTACCAAAAAGACATGACAAAGGGTACATAAAGAAATAAACAAATTCCAAATATTTACATATTATGTCTAACAATATTTAACACCTAACTAATGATGGCCATCTTAGATTCATTTAAAATACGTAACCATGTATTCGACAAAAGATAAATCCAACCAACTAATATACTACAACTAATGTTAAAGACTTACAAATCAAAGAAAAAATAAGTAAATATATAAAATCCAAAACTATATTAACTATTAAAGCAAACAACAACAGATCTAAGTAAATCAACCAAGTCCATGTCTGGGCACTCATAAAACGTGGAGCAGACTTCCATCAAAGCCGCTACAAACAGCTCCAGGCTAAGGATTAACTATTCAAATTGCTTACAAAATTTATAAATTTCCAACTGTCTTCTGGGGACTCAATTCGTTTTGGGTGAGCATTAGATGGAATAATTCTCAGACAAGCTGGATAGCGCAGAGAGGGACGACAGTTAATCTTATAAAGTTCAGCCATGACTTCCCAATATTTAATTCTTCCAGCATATATCTCTGGGGTAAAATCTTCAACTATACGAATCTTTGCTCCGTTATAAATTAGCTTATCCCTTTTCCTTGCATCCTGAAGAATAGCTTCTTCAGTTGTAAAATAGTGCAAACATAATATCACAGGATGGGGTTTCATTTCAGCTGAAGGCTTAGGACGTTGAATTTGGTGGGCTCTGTCCAGTATCGGACAGGCTCCAAGAACCTCACTTAAAAAGTGAATATAACATGTTTGAAAAGGACTTTAATGTTTCCATATTTTCAGGCAAACCCAGTATGCGTAAATTCATTCGGCGACTTCTGCTTTCCAGATCGATCGTTTTCTTCTTAATTCTTGATAACTCCGAAGTAACTTCATTAATTTTCTTTTCCATAAAAGACATCTTCAATTTTTGTCCTTTAATAGTTTGACTCACTAACTCCTGTTCTCTTTCAATTCTATGAGTGCTCCGTTTAAGCGTCTGATACTGAACTTCCAGATTCTTCAAAGATTCCTGAACAGCGAAGATGTTTTTTTTTCCAAGCTTTTCATTAGCGTTCATCAGTTTATCGATCTTGGTGTCCACTGTACCGATCTTAGCATTAATAACTTCTATTAAAGAGAGTATTCTTTCTGAAGTAGAGACTTCCTCTGATTTCTTTGTTTGCTCAACTTCAGGAAGAGTTTTGCCACCTCTTAATTCGATTCCAGATTGAGTATCAGCCATCGTAATAGAATTGTAAATCCTTCAGCAAAAGTGATAAATCTTCAAAACTTTAAACAAATCTAACAGTGGAAAGTAAGTTGTAAAAGATGGAGCTGCGATAAACGCGTCTTACTCCAGTAGCTGCCAAGAGGAGACTCCGGGTTCCAAGTCCATAGGGCGCTCAAAGCTGTTATGCAGGTTGACTGTGTGGTTAAGAAGGCATAAGGTGCACTGGCCTTTATCAACCATGGGTTGAGTTTAGAAGCCGAGAGGTAATTTGCAGCTATATAGGGCCCTGGTCAGACCTCACTTTGGATTACTGTGCTCAGTTTTGGTCACCTCACTACGTACAGGAAGGATGTGGAAACCATAGAAAGGGTGCAGAGGAGATTTACAAAGATGTCGCCTGGTTTGGGGAGCACGCCTTATGAGAATAGGTTGAGTGAACTTGGCCTTTTCTCCTTGGAGCGATGGAGGATGAGAGGTGACCTGACAGAGGTGTATAAGATGATGAGAGGCATTGATCATGTGGATGGTCAGAGGCCTTTTCCCAGGGCTGAAATGGCTAACACGAGAGGGCACAGGCTTAAGGTGCTTGGAAGCAGGTACAGAGGAGATGTCAGGGGTAAGTATTTTTTATGCAGAGAGTAGTGAGTGCTTGGAATGGGCTGTCGGCAACGGTGGTGGAGGCGGATACAATAGGGTCTGTTAAGAGACTCCAGGACAGGTACATAGAGCTTAGAAAAATAGAGGGCTATGGGTAACCCTAGGTAATTTCTAAAGTAAGGACATGTTCAGCACAGCATTGTGGGCCGAAGGGCCTCTATTGTGCTGTAGGGTTTCTATGTTTTTCACTTCTGCCCGTAGCAGTGAGAGGTTGAAAATGTCCTTGAATACTCCCGCCAGTTGGTTGGAACAGGTTTTCAGAGCCTTACCGGGTATTCCATTGGGACCTTCTGCCTTGTGAGGGCTCACTCTCTTTAAAAACAGCCTAACTTCGACATCTGAGACAGAGATCACAGGGTCATCAGGTGCAGCAGGGATCTTCACAGCTGTAATTCTATTCTCCCTTTCAAATCAGGATAGAAGGCGTTGAGTTCATCTGATAGTGAAGCATCACCGCCATTCATGCTTTTGGGTTTAGCTTTGTAGAATTGTCAATAGTGATGCATTTAATATCATAAAACATTGCAAGGCATTTGACAGGAGCGTAGTCAGACCTCATTAAAAAATAAACTTCCATTCTTCCTATTGAAATAAAATGTAGAATGCAATCAGATTTTATAAATCAGAAAATGCGGCAGCTTAGTATTGTGCTCTGTTTTATCTGTTACATAGCTTTATCCTGGTTATGGGTTTGTGAAGTTTTAGAGCTGTGCAAAAAAAAAATATTGAGTTGTGAATGCATAGTTTTAAAATGTATTGGGTGGGGGAAAGGTTAGTAATCATAATCTGATTTGCACTGAGAACTCCGCTACCTTGACTACAGAAACTGTAATTTGTGTACTTGTGCAAGGATTGCCACATTTCTTTTAATTATTCAGCTCCATAAAGTTATTGTTTTCAGTTTACTCTCTTAGAATATAGTGTGGTATCTATGTACTTTAAAAAAAAACAAACAAACTTCTGCAGCTTTTTGTCTTCAATGCAGTGAACTAAAATGCTGCTTTCTTTGCACGTTGGACTTAAAGCTGGTTGGCATGTGACATACTTAGGTGGGATTACAATGGTATCAAAGGTCATCCAATACAGATATGCTGGTGTTACAGATGTTTGTTTAGTTTTCTGCAATTTAGTTTGTGTGTGCTTACCTGACATTAGGCTGGGTAATATCAGCTATAACTTGAAGAATTGTTTAATTTGGAAGTAATAAATTTATTGCAAGTCTGAAGCATTATTCAGCCAGAACCAACTCAAACTGAAGATTTGCTCTGTGAAATAAAACACTTAAGAGAAAATCGTTAGTTATTTTGGAGGTAAAACATGTAGTTTGGATATTTAATAGTATTTGAGGCATCAAAAGTAGAAATTATAAGCAAAATGGAGAAGAAATGAAAAAGGTAAGAAATCAATTCTCAACTATAATTTGAAATCATTGCCCATTTGGAAATGATTATTTTTGATTGGTGTTAATATTGGAGGCAGTTGTTGGTGTCATAATTCTATATGTCACAATAGCTTTAAAGAAAATTGCATTCTTAACTAAACAAATGTATAATAAATTAATATTTTTCTCTCCATTAAACCATACTGATGAAACAAGGGTCCCAAATATTGATTACTTCGAATTAAGTCTCTTTCAAAGACTGTTCAGTTCCAAGTTTTTCAAGAAAAATATCTTTGACTATTTAAAGATATAAATGTAGTCAGCGTCAGTGTGCTCTGAAGAGTCTAGTTCATTGCATAATCAGTAAGAAAAGGATATAATACCCATAGGGAAGAAGGGAGAAGCATGGATTCTTTGTTCAATGTATACGTGATTGATTTATTTTCCAGTCATACAATTGGTATCAATGATTCTTTTCAATATTTGCAAAATAACAGTATTTGTATATAGTTATTAACTAGCTCGTAATATTTTGGAGTTTTCTGATCAGTTGTCCCTTTTTCTCACAATTCGAATAAAATGATTCAAAGGTGCTAGTGCACATTTTGTGTATGTGGTTATACTTTTAACTGAAAGTATCAGTTGTCTTTGGGTAAACAAGGAAGGAAGGTCCAATGAAAAATACTGGTGTGTATGTTCTGAAGTTATAATTTAATCCTCCATTAGAAGTACTTGGATGAGACTACAAGTGGAATATTTCTACTGAAAGAGAAGTCGGTGAGAATAATTTCAGTATGAATGAGTTTTAAGGCTTTGGTTTCAAGTGCAGAACATTTTTGAAATACAATAGTGCTACTTTGCTCAGTTTCATTTATTAACCATTCTGCTTATAGTTTATTGATTTGCTCTTAAGGCTGATGAAACAGCATGATAGCACTCTTAAAATTTCAGACTTCCAGATTTTCCCCAAAGTGATCAGTTCTCTGTCATATTTTTCTCACAATCATGCCACGTTTTAATTTTTACAACAATGAATGATTAAATTTAAGCCAATTGAGTTGAACCTCAATATCACAGATATTATGACATTGAAACTAAACAACAATGGAAAAACATGTCTTGTGAGACCATCAAAATGTTCTGTTTACTCACTGGAGCTAAAAGATTCAGGGCAAGAACTTGGAGTACTTTGCACAGTTCCGGCCATGGCGCCAGAGAAAGGGCCTGACACCTACAGCTCTCGCTGCCTAAAGAAAGCTACAAGCATCTGTAAGGACAATACACACCCATGCAATCATCTGTTTGAACTTCTTCCATCTGGCAGACGTTAGAAGATTTTCTATGCCCGCACTTCCAGACTGAAAAATAGCTTTTTTCCCCAAAGCTATAATTGCTCTGAACCAATCGATCAAGCATCAAGAGGAGAAGATGGCGGTGCGACGCAGCTCGCAGCGGCCACTCTGGTGGTGATGTCTGTTATTTGTCAAGTAGGGTGCTGTGCACAATCCTGATTTGATGGAGACGGACGTGAGGGCACGGAGGAACATCTGGAGAAACTTCTGAAATGCCTGCTTCGCTGCTGCTGCTACTGTGTGGTCCAGAATCTCCGGAGGAGAAGGCCCCGAATACTTGGCTTTGCTTGTTGCTTGGAGACCAGGGCGGGGCCGAAGCGCCTGGCAGAGGATGGTGCTCGAAGAGGCGGTATCGGAGGGGCTGGTCAGAGGCTCGAAGTTTTCGGTCGGACTCAGAGTTGGCTGTGGTTGGGTGCTTCCAATGCATCGGCAAGTTGTCGGCACTTGGAGGTTCATGGCATAGAGAGTTTCTCCATTCTGCCGCCTGCATTAGATGATGAGTCGATGAGGATTTTGAGACTTTTTTTTTAACCATGCCCATGGTCTGCTCTTTACCAAATTATGGTATTGCTTTGCATTGTTGTAACTATATGTTATAATTATGTGGTTTTGTCAATTTTAGTCTTGGTTTGTCCTGTGTTTTTTGTGATATCATTCTGGAGGAACATTATCATTTTTTAATGCATGCATTTCTAAATGACAATAAATGAGGACTGAGTGTCCTCATAATCTACTCATCCATAAATGTGTTATATTGCTACTTTCATACTGGTTTTATGGCTGTCATGCATCTGAGCTGCACTTTTGTACTGCTGGACATTGCTTGTACTGGCTGGTTACTTGATTTTATTTATTGTTTATTTTATTTGTTGTTTTATAGCATTGAGTATGAGAGTTGCAAACTCATTTTCACTGTATTGGTGTATGACAAATTGTACTATGCAATGACAATAAAGATTTCTGTTTCTATTTCTAGTTAGGAGTATTTCAGTTGTGAAGACAAATGGAGGTTGATGGGGCCAAGATGGAACTTTATAGTGGCATATAAAATTGAAGGGGTATAGGTAGGGTGGATGGTAGGAAAAGTTTCCTGAAGCAAAAGTATGTTTAAAAACTGGATGATATCCGAGGAGGAAGTTCATCAGAGTTGGTATCTACAACACATCACCTGAGTGAGTGTTGGGGCAGGTTGTATCTCAACATCTAAGCATAATCTAAATCTGTGTTTGAACTGCTAGGCACGGAAGTCTCTAGATCAGGAACAGAAAGCAAAATTTTTGGGTTTTATTCCAAGAGCATAAGGATATCTTACAGCAAGCCAAAGGCCAATTTCCATGAACAGTTAGCCATTGAGGACTGAATGAGGAGGAGCAGAACTTTCTTCCAGCAGCTAATACGTCTTTTGGAATCTTTCTGAGTGCTGTGGAAGCTCAGTGTAAAATTGAGAGATGATGGGTATATGAAATTGATCTTTGAAATTTTGATTTTTGGTAAGCTACCAGTCAGGGAAGATGGTATAACACGAGCTACTACTGTTCTACTACTTTGTTCTTACTGTTTATCTCTAATGTTCAATTCCTTCGTAATCCTTTAAAGTAGTTTTATTTCCAAAACATTATAAACGGCCAGGCTTTTGTCTCTTTCTCTCCCTCACACCATAGTGAAACATCTCTGACAATGTACTCTTTCAGAACTCGTGTTCTTTGATGTTCACAGTGTCTTCCTCCAGTACTTCACTGTCATCCTTGGCAGGACTTTGTAATAATTTACCAGATAAAAGTATTCAAAATGCTTCATAATACTTTGAAATGTACTGGCTAGCTTCTGTCATTTGGGCATTTTGTACTATGTGCCGAGGTAATAGTTCATCTGAAGAAAAGCCTTTTCACATGATTAAGTTACACAAATGCGAATTGTTGACTAGAAATTGGAATGTGGCCAATTTGGGCTTTATAAGTACCTTTAATATGTATGAAAAGAAAGCAACTCTAGATTTTATTTTGAGACTTTGCCTAACAATCAGGACTGCATGAGCAGGAAATCTATCAAGTGAAAATTTGGGAAGTTCTTTCGCTCCCTGTTGGAAGTTACCATATTTCTTCCACTGATGCAAGCCTTGAATGCCCTACATGACATTCAACTTAATTGCAGGACTCTGCAGAGAGTGGTGTGGACAGCCCAGCACATCTGTAGTTGTGAACTTCCCATGATTCAGGACACTTACAAGGACAGATGTGTAAAAGGGGCCTGTAGGATCATTGGGAACCCAAACCATTCCAGCAACAATTTATTCCAGCTTCTACCATCCGGGAAGCTGTACTGCAGCATAAAAGCCAGGATGACCAGACTCCAGGACAGCTTCTTCCACCAGGCCATCAGAGTGATGAACTCGCGCTGACTTGAGTGTACTCTATATTACATTGACTGTTCTATTTATTATAAATTAATATGATTGCACATTTAGTATGTGAAATGCTTGAAAGTAGTTTTTCTTTGAGGTAATACATTACTATATAAGTGCAATTACAGTAGTGGCAATGAAAGAACTTCAGGGAAGTTCAATTAATGGCAGCAACTTGAAACATGTCGATCAACAAATGCTTACAGTGAAGCCAATGTTAAAACATTTCACTGCTACATACTTTGCTCGAATTTCAAAATTGTTATGCAGTTTGGTTCTTCCTGTAATATGCAACATGAAACATAGAAATTTTGCTTCTGCTGGGGAAGTTGAGGTCCTCTCCTTGCTGCAATAGGTAGTTATGGGCAAATTATTTTGTGGATTAATTAAGTAAATTCTCTATAATTCCACTCATAAAGTGAAAATCTGTTGTGGGTGGGAGGAGATTTTCAGCTCAGACTGTTCAATATCTTGAAATGTTGCCTTATTTCCCCACTAAGAATAATTTCAGATGAATTATGTGCCATTATCCCGGTACAATTTGTATCACTGGTCCCACAAGTCCAACAGAGAGGAAAAAAGTTAAAGATGTGTTCTTTTAAGATCTTCAAGAACTGCTTTTTTTGAGTATAGTTAAATTTTATTTATTTTCAGTTACATTACCATCAACATTCCTATGAATCTAATGCTGAAAGACTACTGCCCTCTTCCCTCCTCCACCAATCCTATGCCATTGACATCCCAGCACCTTGCTTATTATTAATGGGAGGAAAATATCTTGCTAACAATCCTGACTTGTATTGCTGCTGCGGTGTGTGTGTGTGTGTGTGTGTGTGTGTATATAAAAAAAAAAATCAATTTATTGATGGTCTGAAATAAAATTGGAATACAGTTTTAAAAATATAAGAGGCATAGTTGGAGTGGATAACCAGAGATCTATTGGGTGGAAATGGCTCATAGAGGGGGGCATAATTTTAAGGTGATTGGAGGAAAGTGTCAGGGGGATGTCAGAGCTAAATTCTTTGCACAGAATGATAGGTGGTTGGAACATCCTGCCAGGGGTAGTAGAGGCGGATACTGTACATTAGGACTATTTAAGAAGCTCTTGGATGGATGTTAGAAGATACAGGTCTGTGGAGGAGGGAATGAGTAGCTTAAAAGGTTGGCACAACATCATGGGGGAAAGGGTCTGTATTTTGCTGTAACACTCCATGAAATAAGAAGGCGTAGGAAAATTTTTAAATGAATCATTTTCTGGTTCTTCAGAAAACCTAATTTTCAGCATTGTTTTGGGGGAAATTTCTGTATTTCTGAAAAAGGTGGAATTCAGTCTGAGGTTAAATAATTCTGTCTCACAGGCTTTTAAAATCTCATTAAACAGACAATTAACTAATGATAGCCAATGATAACCTGTGCAATGCTGCTCTTCATAATAACTAATGCACTAACAGCTGTAACTCAGTCTGGAATGCTGCAAGTCATAAACTTTCCTATTCATGCTGTAACCTGATAGCTAATTCAGATGACTGGCTGGATAAATGTGAATATTTTCCTGACTGCTGCTGATTATTTCTCTCAGCCTCTACACATGTGCACACTTCGTCCTCCTTCAGGTTTATATAGACGACTTCTGATTTGAATTTGAATGTGTTTACTATGAAACACATCTGCAAAACAAATCTTTGTCAAGGAGCAAATTTATGATTCATTTATGCTGGGAAATCTGTACATGAGCCAATTTTGACACCATGTGCAATGGATGTAAGTACCATTTAAATGCACATTAAATAATTTGTAAATGAATAGAATGAGAATCGGCCATGAAAACTTAAACAGAAATTCCTGCACCATGAGTGGAATATGTATAAAATGTAATATGATGGTCTCAAATATACTTAACTAATGGTTTTGTGAAATATTTATGCAACAACACCTTGACCACATTGAATAATCAATCTCCAGCACTGTAATATAGATACTTAACTCGTTATTGTGCTTTAACCATTTAAGATTTAAAGGATGTCCATTAAAAATGCAGAGTAAAAAGAAAACCAAGGTTAAAATTCAGCCAAAAGGGATATTTTTCAAAAAAACTGTCATATTCCAGACCAAATGTATGGCAATTATTTGAGTACATTGCTCAAAGGAATGTTTACACTTTTAAGCCAATTAAGCTTTTGATCTCTCTTTCCATGTTGGCAAGATATTTAAAAGTAGTAGGTGGCGTACCTGTAATGTTTCTTATTACGTAATGTTATTTGAGAAAGTATTTGAAATTATGAATTTTGAAGCCATTCAACTCTGGTGGGGGAGGGGGTGAGGAGGAGGGAAGGCACCAATTTTCAAATGTGAGGCCTATTGTGTCCAACCAACTACCTTGGATATATTAATCTTGTCTATCTGCTCACATGCTATTTCTGGAGCAGCAGACAAATAGACTTTTGAGTATTAATACAACCTAGAAAACCTCTAACTGATGGATATTAGTTTTCAAATACAAATCATTCAAATTGCCTTGTTGCATGCTCAATAGTTGGGTGACCTTTTAGCAGGCCTGTTGTTATTTGAAGTAAAGACGTGTATAGTCACTTGTCTGCTTATATATTGCAACTAGAAACATAGTGAATTCATTGAGCGTGAGCTTGGAACATGAGATGGGTAACTATGTTGAATCACGGTTTTATAGTTCTTTTGCTGCTGATGATCTATGGAGTTTAATCAAAGTTGGAGCTTAATATTGGTGTATTTGCAATGGTGTAATAAGCTGAGGGTGGAAATTAAAAGTATGTGTCCAATTTCTTGTGCATTTCTCATGTGTTACATTTAATGGGAGGAGTGCCTTACAGTGTAATGTTGAGATCATCTTGATTAACAGTTTCATTATTTTCCTTCTGGATAAGGAAACATTGGCAGGGCTACTGAGGAAAAGCTAGCTATCACACCCAGAATGACTAACTGTCCTGCTATTGACTGGACTGAAAAGTAACAGACACTCCTTTGTAAAACAGCACCAGCTCTCGTATATCCTGTTTAAACTTTAAAAAAAAAATCAAGACATTGAACTGATTTTTTTTTTCTGCTCAAATTTAGGTCTAAAAACATAAAGAAGAATTTCCAGATTGGTTCATGATGGAAAACCACACAATGCAGATCTCTCAGGAAGAGCTGGAAGAAATGAAAGAAGCCTTTAACAAAATAGGTATAGCTTTAGGGTGCTATCAGACTTTGATTTTCAGTTACCTCAATTCTGGTGACTGGATGGTGTTCTGTTATAACTATCTTCATGAATGTTAAGAAGCTTGAACTTTCCTGAAAGAACCATGCTGCATCCTTGTACTAAAATTTACTCACTTGTATTGATTTAAAGTATGAAATTCTTTATGACATGGCAAGTGCTTTCTTTGGCATATTTTCAAACAACTCATAATATACCTAAAAGTATTTTATTAATTTACTGAACAATGGTGGAAATTATCTTTAAAATTAAGTCTTTTGTTGCTTGAAGACTTGTTTTTCTGCTGCAGATTACATAAACCAGATCTTTTTTTAAAAAAATAGATCTTGACAATTCTGGTTATATCAGTCATTATGAGCTTCAAGATCTCTTTAAGGAAGCAAATCATCCTCTACCTGGCTACAAGGTGCGTGAAATTGTGGAACAAATTATAGCCGTGGGAGACCGTTCTGGGGATGGACGAATTAGTTTTGAGGAATTTGCCTTGGTAAGTGACCTGTGTGTTTATTTTTGTGCCTTTGCATGTTTTCTTATGTTATACTGAATGTGACACAGATTGTTTTCTTTCCGTTCGCAAAATGAGTCTGCTTTGCCTCCAGGTCTATGCCAGTTCCCAGGAGAGGAAACTGATTAATCCTATATTTCCTTTATCCCTATTTTGTTATACCCCTGCACCTTGTTCTCCCACTGGGTTAAATTGTGTAGTTCTGCACCTGTGTCTGATGGTCTTAACTGTAAATGCCCAACAATCCCTCTTTGATTCTTTTTTCTATCAGCCTATACTGGGGGTGATTTACAGTAGCTGGTTAACGTATCAGCAAGTCTTGGGGAAGGATGGGGGGGTACTTGGACACAGAGTGGAAACCCGTGTGGTCAGCTTTGCTGGCAGAACTAGGATGGTAAGGTTTAGAATCTACCAGGCTTGCATTTCTGGAGTGCTGATTCATCCTGTTCATTGCTCTTTAAGCTAGAGTATTCTACCATCATAAACACTCTGGGTTTTACAGCCTCCCTATTGCTAAATAATTGCTTCAGGTCCTCTTTCCTATTTGTTTCCCTTATTGGCCTGGAAGAATGTGGAGGCTGAAAGGATGCTTTAAGAAAGATTCTCCTTTTCATAATAGTGTGAATCACCAGACAGGAGAGGCTGATAAATTGGCGAGAACAGGTATTATCTCAAACACCGTTTCAATTAAAGCATGATGGCTCTAGTATTCTGCAGTTTGTCCACTTGAATAATAGAAACAGTATTGAAGCTGAATATATTGGTTTCATTGGTAGCAATGTTTTGTGAAAACATGAAAGGCAATTTTGCTTCATTTTATTCTATACGTCTTTTACATCTTTTGTACTTGGCCTTAATATACCATATAATGTCTGTGCTTTTATATTGTTGAGTTTGCATTTGGGGAGAATATTCACCATGTTAACATGTAAAATTCGTAATGAATAGCTTTTTCTTGTGAATGAAGTGAACAGAATGTAATTTTGCCATTAAGACAACTTAACAAATTGTGGTAGTACAAAAATGAGGAAATCTGCAGATGCTGGAAATCCACGCAACATGCATATAATGCTGGAGGAACACAGTAGGCCAGGCAGCATCTATGGAAAAGAGGAAGCAGTAGCCATTTCGGACTGAGACCCTTCATCAGGACACAAATTTTGGGGAGCCAGTCATTAATGTAGACTTAAAAGGAGAGTGATACTGAAGCTCCTTTGGGAAAAAAAAGCATTTGTATTGTTACCACATGCACCTTCAGAATAAACTTGCTTACTTATGAAAGATGATTGTTCTAGCATTAGTTGTGGGTAACAGGTTAGTATATTGATATTCCTTGTGAAGGCAAATGGAATGTTGGCCTTCATTACTAGAGGGATTGAATTCAGGAGCAGGGAGGTCATGCTGCAACTATACAGGGTACTGGTGAGGCCACACCTGGAGTACTATGTGCAGTTCTGGTCTCCATACTTCAGGAAGGATATACTGGCTTTGGAGGCAGTGCAGAGGAGGTTCATCAGGTTGATTCCGGAGATGAGGGGTTAACTATGAAGGGAGATTGAGTTGCCTGGGACTATACTCTCTGGAATTCAGAAGAATGAGAGGGGATCTTATAGAAACATACAAAATTTTGAAAGGGATAGATAAGATAGAAGTAGGAAAGTTGTTTGCATTGGTAGGTGAGACTAGAACTAGGGGACATTATCTCAAGATTCAGGGGAGAAGATTTAGGATGGAGATGAGGAGAAACTGTTTTACCCAGGGAGTGATGAACCTGTGTTTTTCCCAGGGAGTGGTGAATCTGTGGAATTCTCTGCCCAGGGAAGGAGTTGAGGCTTCTTCAAATATGTTTAAGATGCAGTTAGATAGATTTTTATGTAGTTGGGGAATTAAGGGTTACGGAGAAAAGGCAGGTAGATGGAGCTGAGTTTACGGACAGATCAGCCATGATCTTACTGAATGGCGGGGCAGGCTCGATGGGTCAAATGGCCTAGTCCTCCGTACTTGGTACGGAAATAGCCAGTGCCACTTGAGGTCAGGTGTTTCTTTCATCACAATTTTTGTTTTCCTTTTGACTAATTTTAAAGGTATAATTTGTTAAAAAGGCTAATTGCGTGCAGTAAAAAGTTTTCTGTTATGTTACATAATGCAAAGTAAGTTGGCCCCATTTTTAATGTCTTGGAATGATTAAAAATCTTTCCCAGCAATGACAATTGTCCTCTTTAATGCACAAAGGGATATTTGCATGTGCTTTCCTGGTTTTCAGTTTATTACTAAATCCATTCACATCCAGAGACAAATACACCTTTGTTTAATTTGTTTGATGACTCATCTTTATTTAGTGATAGTAGAATTGGTTTGTCACATAGTATGTTTGGATTGAAGCCTCACTTGCAACATAAATGAACGTGATCATTAATGAAATGTGAAGTTTTAAAATCAGAATCCTTTCTTCACTACTACTTCATCCCTGGACAATTGTTTCACTTTGAAAGATGTAAGTAAATTATTTCTCCTGAAAGTAAACTTATTTCTTCTCCTCCAGTGTGGTTGTTGAGGCAGGAACATAGAACATAGAATAGTACAGCACGTTACAGGCCCTTCGGCCCACAGTGTTGTGCTGACCCTCAAACCCTGCCTCCCATATAACCCCCCACCTTAAATTCCTCCATATACCTGTCTAGTAGTCTCTTAAACTTCACTAGTGTATCTGCCTCCACCACTGACTCAGGCAGTGCATTCCACGCACCAACCACTCTGAGTAAAAAAAACCTTCCTCTAATATCCCCCTTGAACTTCCCACCCCTTACCTTAAAGCCATGTCCTCGTGTATTGAGCAGTGGTGTCCCAGGGAAGAGGCGCTGGCTATCTGCTCTATCTATTCCTCTTATTATCTTGTACACCTCTATCATGTCTCCTCTCATCCTCCTTATCTCCAAAGAGTAAAGACCTAGCTCCCTTAATCTCTGATCATAATCCATACTCTTTAAACCAGGCAGCATCCTGGTAAATCTCCTCTGTACCCTTTCCAATGCTTCCACATCCTTCCTATAGTGAGGCGACCAGAACTGGACACAGTACTCCAAGCGTGGACTAACCAGAGTTTTATAGGGCTGCATCATTACATCACGACTCTTAAACTCTATCCCTCGACTTATGAAAGCTAACACCCCATAAACTTTCTTAACTACCCTACCTACCTGTGAGGCAACTTTCAGGAATCTGTGGACATGTACCCCCAGATCCCTCTGCTCCTCCACACTACCAAGTATCCTGCCATTTACTTTGTACTCTGCCTTGGAGTTTGTCCTTCCACAGTGTACCACCTCACACTTCTCCAGGTTGAACTCCATCTGCCACTTCTCAGCCCACTTCTGCATCCTATCAATGTCTCTCTGCAATCTTCAACAATCCTCTACACTATCTACAACACCACCAACCTTTGTGTCATCTGCAAACTTGCCAACCCACCCTTCTATCCCCACATCCAGGTCGTTAATAAGAATCACGAAAAGTAGAGGTCCCAGAACAGATCCTTGTGGGACACCACTAGTCACAATCCTCCAATCTGAATGTACTCCCTCCACCACGATCCTCTGCCTTTGGCTGGCAAGCCAATTCTGAATCTACCTGGCCAAACTTCCCTGGATCCCATGCCTTCTGACTTTCTGAATAAGCCTACCGTGTGGAACCTTGTCAAATGCCTTACTAAAATCCATATAGATCACATCCACTGCACTACCCTCATCCATATGCCTGGTCACCTCCTCAAAGAACTCTTATCAGGCTTGTTGGACACGATCTGCCCTTCACAAAGCCATGCTGACTGTCCCTGATCAGACCATGATTCTCTAAATGCCCATAGATCCTATCTCTAAGAATCTTTTCCAACATCTTTCCCACCACAGATGTAAGGCTCACTGGTCTATAATTCCCTACTACCTTTTTTGAACAAGGGGACAACATTCGCCTCCCTCCAATCCTCCGGTACCATTCCCGTGGACAACGAGGACATAAAGATCCTAGCCAGAGGCTCAGCAATCTCTTCTCTTGCCTCGTGGAGCAGCCTGGGGAATATTCTGTCAGGCCCCAGGGACTTATCTGTCCTAATGTATTTTAACAACTCCAACACCTCCTCTCCCTTAATATCAACATGCTCCAGAACATCAACCTCACTCATATTGTACTCACCATCATCAAGTTCCCTCTCATTGGTGAATACAGAAAGAGAAGTATTCATTGAGGACCTCGCTCACTTCCACAGCCTCCAGGCACATCTTCCCACCTTTATCTCTAATTTGTCCTACCTTCACTCCTGTCATCCTTTTTTTTTCTTCACATAATTGAAGAATGCCTTGGGGTTTTCCTTTACCCTACTTGCCAAGGCCTTCTCATGCTCCCTTCTTGCTCTTCTCAGCCCCTTCTTAAGCTCCTTTCTTGCTTCCCTATATTCCTCAATAGACCCATCTGATCCTTGCTTCCTAACCCTCATATATGCTGCTTTCTTCCACCTGACTAGATTTTCCACCTCACTTGTCACCCATGGTTCCTTCACCCTACCATTCTTTATCTTCCTCACCGGGACAAATTTATCCCTAACATCCCGCAAGAGATCTCTAAACATCGACCACATGTCCATAGTACATTTCCCTGCAAAAACATCATCCCAATTCACACCCACAAGTTCTAGCCTTATAGCCTCATAATTTGCCTTTCCCCAATTAAAAATGTTCCTGTCCTCTTTGATTCTATCCTTTTCCATGATAATTATAAAGGCCAGGGAGCGGTGGTCACTGTCCCCCAGATGCTCACCCACTGAAAGATCTGTGACCTGACCCGGTCCATTACCTAGTACTAGATCTAGTATGGCATTTCCCCTGGTCGGCCTGTCCACATACTGTGACAGGAATCCATCCTGGACACACTTAACAAACTCTGCCCCATCTAAACCCTTGGAACTAATCGGGTGCCAATCACAAAAAGTAGTTCTGTTTTAAAAATTACAAATAATTCTTAGCCACGGAATTGCTGTAAATAACAGCTTGTTTTGAATATGTGCAGAATAAAAATGAAGTAACGATCCATGAGGACTGGTGGTAACATTTGAATCAACCAGTTGATTGAAGAACATTTAAAGCAGGGTGTTCTCAGCCCGGCTCCACAGATTTTAAAGTCAGTGTATCAAACTATGTTTCCTGGTGATCCTTCTGTTATGTAAGTTTTAAAAGCAAAATGAAATGAATAATATTCATCTCCAAACCCTATATATTGCATTTTGTCAATGTTCCAAATATACACAATATTGGTACTGAAATTTGTACGCTGCCAAATAACTCCTGTTTTAATTTCAGGTCTTCCATGATCTTAAAGACAAGGAAATCAGCAAAACGTTTAGAAAAGCCATCAACAAAAAACATGGGATTTGTGCTATAGGTGGCATGTCTGACAGATCCAGTGAAGGGACCCAGCACTCCTATGAAGGTACGTTCCTCAGTTCAAGGTCTTTGCTTCTTGATGGAATCACACAGTAGTTATTGGGGGCAGTGGTTTGAAATTACCATTTGGGTCGATGTGTTTTTGCTTCCCTGGAGAATTTCTTTGATGATTCAGGTTTAAATGATAGGATAAGTCACTTTGGTGTTGGCTAAAGGGGTTCCAAGGCAGTCCAAAATAAAACATTCTGTGTTTAGTTCACTACCTTCCCATGTTACCATTTGCCCAGTCTCTCTCCAGGCATGTATGGAATCACATGGAAAGGGGCCATTATTTTGAGACCATGCTCTGTACAAGAGCAGTCCAGCATATTTCACCTCCCTACCTTCCCCACAGCCTTTTTTTCCTTTCAACTACTAATCTAGCTCCATTTGGAAACTTGCTAATGAACTTGCTTCCACAATCTCTGACATTGAACTTCAGTTGCTAGCCACTTAGTGTTTATTTTTCATAGGTTTTGATCAGTTCTGGTCCCTTTGCAAATGACCTTTTATATTATGTCCTCTTGTTCTTGACATCTGTTGGTGGGAATATATACCTTTATGTTTTTACATTAACCTCTTGAAAACTGATATGGGAAAATATTAACCAATTGCACAGTCACTGTTGGCCTACATGTCCACATGCAGTAAATATCCACAGTCTCTTTAAATCTTTATTTCCTGAAGTGCTGGAGAGTGAGAGTTGACCTCATAGTTTATAAAATCATGAGGGATATAGATAGGGTGGACTGTTAATCTTCAAGGTTGGGAAATCCAAAAATAGAGCGCAGATAAACGATGAGAGGGGAGATGTAAAAAAGAGACCTGGGTGATAACTTATTTACACAGAGGCTAGCGAATACCTGGAATGAGCTGTCAGAGAAAGTAATTAAAATTTAAGAGGCATTTAGATAGGTATATGGTGTTGGAGGGGCTTGAGGGGGTGAATGTGGGCAACTGGTACTGGCAGGGGGGACGCTGTGGTCAGCATGGAAAGGTTGGGTGGAAGGGCCTGTTTTTGTGCTGTGTTACTCTGACTGTAGCTGTGGTTGAGTAACGAACATGTGTAGAGATGTTTTAGTTCTTTAAAAAAAATCATTTGTGGCAAGGTTCAGTGATGCAATCTCACATGGGGAAATGGCATTATAATGTCATTGAGTTTTTTGACGGTCTGAGTATTCCATGGAAACTTGTTAATGACGGTCTTTGTTATACTTGATTATGGAAATATATTTTTATTTTCCATATGGCTATTATTGGCTATCTTGATGGGCACATTGGCGAATTAAAGACGTGCATCTCTGTAGAAGTCAGCCTGAACTCCATAAATAACCAATGAGTTAATTGTACTTTCTAATCTCTTGGAATTGGCTTTGGAAATACTTTGTATTAATTTGCTGAAGCATTGTGTTGTTTTAGAATCTAAAGCCTCTTATTTCTGTTACCTATGCAGCAGCAGAAGAAACACTAAATATTTTCTTCATTTTTAATTTAATTTAGTTGAAGCTACAGGATTATGACCCGTGCCTAACAAATGAAGGTTCACCTTGATAAACAGAGATAAGACAATTTTCTTCAGACTAAATGAAATGTGCTTACTCTGTGCACAGTCTCCATCTCTGCCCCCTCCCACCCCATAACCTGCCCAATACTGCGGGGATGTTTCAAGGTTGGTAATGTTTAAAAAGGTAATTATGGGAGCAGCATTAGGAGAGTTATTGGTGCTTACATGAATTGCCAGGCAACTACAGCTGCATCAGAATTTAATTACTTATTAGAAGTCCACATGGAAAACTGTCTTTGCTGAAAGGAATCACTCCACTGTGACACAGATGCCCGGAACTCCATCTTTTATTATCTTTTGTTTGCCATTATTGGGACTCAATTAATATTTGTGCATTGGGAAGAGACTGTTGAGCAAAGGAACGACGACCCTCTAACATCCCCATCTAAAGTTTTTTTAGATTAGTCCAAAGCTGTTTTTTGTTTTAAAAGGATTAATCCATTACAATGAAACTAGTTTTTAAATTACAATTGAACTGATTTTTGCTTGACAGATGGTAAAATTGTCTGCTGAATGCCAGAAAATGAGGCTAAAGAATTTAAAACTATTTCTGCACAGAAAAAGCCAATTTAAATCTATTGGGGACAAAACTGGCATACAATGGAAAGAGAAAATGTACATACCTTCATGACCTCAATATTCTGAATGTCAATGGCCAATAAAGTACTTTTCCAGTCACAGCACCTAATACAAGAAACACATTAGCCAATGTGCACACTAAGTTTATGCAAACAGAAATGAGGTAATGATCAAGCAATCAATTTTCATTTAGAAAACTAAATCACACCTATGTTGAAAATCTGAAATTAAAAAAAAAATGCTGAGATACTCATTTGGTTTGGGAAGATTGAAACCTGAGTTTATGTTTCAGGTCAATGAACTTTAGTCAGAAAAGTACACTTTAATTTAGTTGTTGGCTAAGGGATGAATATTGCCCATGAGACACCAAACAACTCAGTTCTCTTTTATAGTGCCACAAGGGCAAGCAGGACTTGGGTTTAATGCCTTGCCTCTCAGTATTTAGATTCTATGATTAAAAGCTGAAACACTTAACTACTGCTTCCAAAGGGAGGTTGCAGCAGCTGGTGTCTCAGTTATGTACAAATTCGTGCATTGCAAGCCATGAAGTTGATTTTCAAATTGCATTATTGGAGATAGGGAGCAAGAAGGGGTGAATTCTCCTTATTATGTCCCACTCCGCTCCATTGCTTCAGCATGCATTACAACACAGGTAGCAGGGTTATACTTGTGAAGGGAAAAATAAATATAGAAACTACAAAGGAAGTGCAAACTATTTCTGAAAGTTAAATCTTCATTGTCAGTGAAATCGCGGAAAACATGATTTATTAACCTTGTTTAATTCTTCCTTCTGTATATCAACTAAGTTCACAAGTCAGTATAATCTTCTTTATCTCTGCAAGAGCTGCTCATATGGTTTCACTTTAGCTTAGTTCAAGGACCAGCAAGTTGTGCAAGTTTTGGCTGCTGAAGGAACAGAGAAAGTTTGTGTTAACCAGCTGTGATAAGTACATGAATTTTTTTTTGTGATTAGACTGGGCTATAAATTACCATCCCTGAAGTACAGCATTTGGTAGAGCAATGAAAGCAGTTAAGTACGTGATCTGGTTACCAGCCATCTGATTTGTCCTGGTGTTCAGCAACCAGTGGTTCTTTAAAAACAGACTCAAAGGAATTCTTAACTTTTAATTTTGAAGGATGAAATCTTCTGCACATATGAGTCCAAACGCCCAATCATAAAGTTACTGCCCTCCCCCACCCCCCCCGCCCCAATTTACTCAGCCTTGCACTTCAGCTGTGGCAGTCAGTGCTATGTAGGAGCTAAACATTTTCTGTAATGTTCATTTTGCAGACTGGCTTTATGGCTTGGTGCACACACCCATGGTCTTAGGACAGTATTAGTGTGAGGGCACAGTGTGCTTCCTGACTACTTGTAGAGCACATAAACCTAACATCTCTGTTCAAAATCAGGATAATGCACTGTTTCTTGGTATTTTGAAATTGTTGGGGAACACCTGACCAATCAGTCTTGTATTTGTGCAGAAAACAGGATGTTAAAATAGTCACTACACCCTGATTTCCATTCTTTATGGCAAAGTGCCCAATGAACTTTGGCTGTTTAGTTTTTCTCAACATACAAATAGAAAGGCCTTCATTTTTAAAAAAAAAACTTAAAATTTCTCAAACAATAGTTGTTAAGAATTAAAAGGCAAACCTTTGAATTTAAGATCATGGAAGTGGAAATATTCTGGAATGTCTCTATGTATATTGAGCTGGAAGAACTACTTCTATTTTCTTTTCCAAAGCAACCCTTTAATACACTAAAATACTCCAGCACCCTCTTCAGGCTAGGATTGAGTATCTAGTACATTATAATATAACACAACTTATCGGAGGTAGTGCTTTTATAAACCAGAATTTCTCTTCTCACAAATGGGACGTGCCATGAGGCAGATGTTGAGTATGTTTATCTTGCATTTGACAGTTTTCAGAACTTGTAGAAAATGGGCCTTCTCGCTTCTTAATCTGCACAAATATATTATTGAGATGGAAAGTAGTTTGCAGCATCCTGTGAATGAAGCATTTTTTGGTTGTATCTCCATTAAAAAGGAGATGAAGAATTTGGTGCAAAACAAACTTAATGTAAACAGTAATGGGAACATCTTCAAAATTTTTTGCAGCTTTTTACAGTAGCAAGAATAGATGGATTCTATTTCCTCTAGTTCACAGAAGTGATTGAAGAGAGACCAATATAAGATGTGATAGTATTTAGTTAGATGAGATCAAAGGTACAATGTATTGAGGGTATGTTGGACAACCGTTATGAGCTGCTTTGACAACATTATGTGCTGCTTTGACTTGTTGGCAGTCGTTTTGGCCTTGAGGTCTGAAGTTGTGCTCTCAGCCTCCATCTGTGTATATGTGGTCACCTTGCAAATGTAAAATCCCACAGTCATTGCAAAGTATGATTTGCCCATGTACCTTAATGTTTTTGGTTTATATGTTTATTTAATGATTATTCCCAAATTATTGTCTTTTATTGAATATGACCAGAAGTGCCTGAAAGATATTCTCTTAAATTGCAGAGGAGGAAAAGGTTGCATTTGTTAATTGGATTAACAAAGCATTGGAAGGCGATCCTGACTGTAAACATTTGATTCCCATGAATCCCAACAGTGACCTTCTGTTTAGTGCAGTTGGTGATGGCATTCTCTTATGGTAACCTTCTGTTTATTCAACTTTTTAAAAAAATTCTGATTAAAGTTGTAAAATATTGAAGCTTGGGATGTTACTAATTCACATTTGCTCTATTTTTGGCATTATTTGTTGCTCAAATCCACACTTGCTTGACACTGGTTTTGGTCAGCCAGCCTTGGGATAGCTCTCTAGAAAGGGTCGGGGTGGGGGAATGCAGGAATATATTCTTTGCTCCCGATCTGCTGACTCCAAAGAAATTAAGGAGGTGTGGCACAGGGAGCAATATGAAGCTCCTCTTTGACTCCTGTATGTACTGGTGAGAAGCACCCAAAGAGAACATCAAGAGATTCTTCAGCAACACACACACAAAATGCTGGAGAAACTCAGCAGGTCAGCCAGATCTATGGGTAAGAGCAAACAATCAATGTCTTGAGCTGAGACCCTTCTTCAGGAGTGAGAGGGAAGGAAGGAGGGGGAGAAAGGTTAGCTGGACAAGCTCCCAGGAAGGATGCGTGGCTGTAGTAGCAGGTAGAGGAGTTGGGCAGCAGAGATCAGAGGGGGTGCAGTGAGAGAAGGTTTCACTGATTCTTCATCCTCCAAGGTGTTCAGAGAGCAAGGCAGAATTGGGGGGAATTGTGCCAACTTCAGACAAACTTGCAGCACCTTCTTCTCCAGTCAATTGGGGGTGGTGTGGTGGAAACAGTTAGCTGTGAGGGTGCAACTCAGAAGTGAAAAGCAGGCAAGCCACACTCTTTGCATCTGGATGATCTCGGACTCAGAGTTCAGTCCATGCAGCAGGGTAAAACTTCTGGTACAACGAGATGTCCATAAGTGAATGCTGCCACATGGATATAGAGAAATTAGGTCTTGTGTAACAACTGTGCAAACACTTGAATGGTGTACTGTTCAAAAAGACCACCTGATTGGCATCGGTGCTTTTGAGTTGATGACACCACAGATGTTTTGTTTTGCCAACACTTGAAATGTATAGACTGGATAACAGTGTAAAGAAAGCTAGAAAAATTATAGTATTCCTTGTCTATTTTTATGAATAAAGCTTATTTTTGAAATGCAGTGGATTCTGGTTAATTGGGACACATCAGGCCCAGTAGAGTTTGTCCCAATTAAGTGGTTAACCTAATTAACCAAAGTTCTATGGAAATGGTTAAAAATGCAAACTGAGTAATAAATGGTGCATTAAATGAAACTCAGAACAAATTGGAACACTACCAATAGTACTACAGTACTATAAAACTGTATTAGTTCCACAGTACTATAAAACTGTATTAGTTCCTAATAATTAGTGACAGGAATTTATTTAGTGTATGAAATGAACACAATCAGTGTAGACCCCTAATGCAGAGAATGGACTGCCTTCATACAATCCTGATGACAATTGTATCCTCCAAGTCTTAATTTTCATTGTAACATTCAAGATGTCACTTTAAGTTCCTTGTAGTTCCTAACGTTGAAGATGTGAAATTGTTTCATTTTCACTCATGCCCATTTCCAAGCCTGAATGCTTGAAACTGCAATGAGCAAGACAGTTCAGTGTTGTCTTACTGTTTACTTCTTACCAACTATTCATGACAAAAATCACTGCATTTTGTACACAAACACATGCAGCTGACTATTTATAAGCGCACGTGACTTATGCTAGTTAGAATCTATTCAACAAGTCTTCTGCCCCGATTAAATGGGATATTATCCTGAATAAACGAAGGAAATCCTGACTATTTTCTCGATTTAGTTTCTGTTCTTTAAGAGTTGCCCCAAATAAACGGCTGCCCCAATTAACCAATGATCTGATTAACTGGAGTCCACTGTATATCAGTGACGTGGATATGGTAATTCAACCTCTGAGCTGGCAGGTAGTAAACAGGGCAGACTCTTGCTGTCCAACATTTGGTAGGAACCAAACAATTATGACATTCATCCCACAATCTTTGTGATGGAAAATAAATCCTCAACTCTTCATCCATGGTACTTAAATATTTGATGTAATTTTCAACTTTGAGTTCTAATGTAATCTTCTGACAAAAATCTCTTTCCCTCTGTTCAGCAAAATGATTAACTTATCCCAGCCAGATACAATTGATGAGCGAGTAATTAACAAGAAGAAGCTGACGCCATTCACAATTTCTGTAAGTACTATCCTTCCATCAATGGTAGCTAATGTGCATAGAAGGTTCATATTTATCTTTCGGTGTTATATCTTCATAATTCATTTACCTCCTCTCAAAAGTAGTATCAAATTATTTTTTTAGAGCAGATAATAGATTATAAATGCAGAGAGCAACCTACATAATCAGCTGAAAGAAAAGATTGGAAATCAAAAACCAAACGTGCTGTAAATACTCAGAAGATCAGGCAACATCTGTGTAGGGAGAGGAAAAAGTCAACGTTTTAGTTCTTGTGTGCTCACAAATTGCTGCAGGAATTCAACAAGTCAGGCGGCATCTGTGAAAGAGGGTAAACGGTCGACATTTCGGGCAGAGACCCTTCATCAGGACTGGAAAGAAAGTGGGCAGAAGCCAGAATGAGGTGGGGGAAGCAAGGGGAAGGAGTAAAGATAGGGCGGGATGGGGGAGAGAAATGACCAGAAGCTAGAGTAATCGATGTACACACTATCAGGTTGCAGGCTACCCAGGTGAAATGTGGAGTGTTGCTCCTCCAACCTGAGTTTGGCCTTGTCATGGCCATAGAGGAAGCATGGACAGATATGCCAGAATTGGAATGAAACGCCAAACTGAAATGGGTAGCCACTGGGATATCTTGCCTTTTAAAATGGACAGGGTGAAGGATGTAACTGTCTGCTCTGTTTATTTTGCTCCATTAGAGATGCACCAGAGCAACTCTTCACTGACAATTCCCAGAAAATAAGGGCCTTTTTCTCCATATTCTGACATTGCTGCTTTTAAATGTATTGTGTCTACAGAAATGATGTTTTGAAAACAGTGTCGTTATTTGCACTCTAATTAATTCTCCCACAGGAAAATCTGAACCTTGCTCTGAACTCTGCCTCTGCCATTGGCTGTACAGTGGTGAACATTGGTGCAGAAGATCTAAAGGAAGGCAGACACCACCTGGTACTCGGCCTCCTGTGGCAGATCATAAAGATTGGATTGTTCGCTGACATTGAGATTACCAGGAATGAAGGTAAGTGGGCAGTGTAGGTGTGCATACAAACCTATCTGGCAAAATATTATGTATTTTTTAAAAAAAAAGTATGAAGTGATAATCTTTGTTTTGTGCAGGCAAAGAACTAGTGGGAAAATGCTAGCTTAATCACTTAATCATGCATGCAGATGACCAGGTGCTGTAATCCAGATACAAGAAGACTTGTTTTTGTATGGGTTTAATATAATTGCAGATACTAAGTCACAATAGCAAGGCTCTATCTTCATGATGATCTTTCATTTACTTTACAATGTTTAGCAATGAAGGAGAGTACAGTGATGAAGTACATTTTGTGCTGAATGTGTCACTTGCAACATTATAGTCTGTTTGGCATCTAGCTTTTTTTTAAACTGGAAAATTGCAAATGACACTCCGCTCTTTAAGAAGGGAGGGAGGCAAAACGAAGGAAATTGTAGGCAAGTTTGCCTGACTCTGGTGTAAGGTGTTGGAGTCCATTACTAAAGATGAGGTTTTTGGCTACTGGAGGCACATGATAAAAAAGGGTGAAGTCAGAATGGATTCTTTAAGGGAAAATCTTGCCTGACAAATCTATTGGAATTCTTTAAGGAAATAACAGTCTGGATATACAAAGGAAAGTCAGTGGATATCGTTAATTTGGATTTTCAGAAGACCTTTGACAAGGTGCTGCATATGAGGCTGCTAAAATAGATAAGAGCCCATGGTATTACAGGGAAGGTACCAGAATGGATAGAAAATTGGCTGACTGGCAGGTAGTAAAGAGTGGGAATAAAGGGTTTTTTTTCTGGTTGGCTGCCAGTGATTAGTGGTGTTCCACAGGGGTTGGTACTGGGACTGCTTTTCACATTATATGTCAAAGATTTGGATGACTGAATTAATTGCTTTGTAGCCATGTTTGCAGATGATGCAAAGATTAGTGGAGGAGCAAGGAGTGTTGAGGAGGCAGGGAGTCTGCAGAAGGACTTGGATAGATTAGGAGAATGGGCAAAGTGGCAGATGGAATGTAGTTTAGGGAAGTGTATAGTCATCCACTTTGTTGGAAGGAATAAGGGCATAGACTATTTTCTAAATGGGGAGAAAATTCAAAAATCAGAGGTGTAAAGCAACTTGAGAGTCCTTGTGCAGGATTCTCTGTATGTGTCAGTACCTCCAGTTGAAGTTTGTCTTTTTGTGTGTTTTCCCCCTAGCCGTCAGTCCGTGGTTTTGTATTGCCATGTGCTCTTGTTTGTTTTCATGCCCCATGTGTTGCTGTCTCCGGTCCTGCTCCACTCTGGCCCCTGCATTACTGAGTACTCCGCCTCTCACTTGTTTCTCATAATTACCTGTTTTGCTGCCACTTCTGTCTCACTGTGCTCCACCTATCATCTGCCTCTCTGTTTATTGCTCAGCGTATGTCAGTCCTGTGTTTTCACCTGTTTGTTGCCGGATTGTGCCAATGAATTTTCCTGAACCTTTCCAGTATTCGTATCTGTACTTGGTCCATCTGATTATTGACTCTGCCTGTTTCCTGATTCTGGTTTTTGGATTTCTCTGGATGTTTTGATCTCTGCCTGAACTTTGCACTTCGGGATTTGTTTATATCACTGTGTGCACAGTACTTGGTCTACGATTGCATCCCTGCTCCAGCGTCCTGACAATATGTTAATTTGCAGGTTGAGTCAGCGGTGAGGAAGGCAAATGCAATATTAGTATTCATTTTGAGAGGACTAGAATGTAAAAGCGAGCTGGCTGGTGGTGTAATGGCATCAGCGCCGGACTTCGGAGCGAAGGCTCCGGAGTTCGAATCCAGCCGGCTTCCTTGCACGCTTTCCATCCGTGCTGGGTTGAGCGTCGAGCTAGCAACTTGACCTCGTAAAAATAAGAAAGCCTGCTTTAAAAAAAAAAAAAAAAAAAAAAAAAGTGCCATCATGATGGCGTCCCGATGACTCCACTTGGAGTTAAGGGCTTTCTTCTTCTAGAATGTAAAAGCAAGGATGTAATGCTGGAGCTTTATAAGGCTGCACTTGGAGTATTGTAAGCTGTTTTAGGTCCCTTATCTCAGAAAAGAAGTGCTGCCATTGGAAAGTGTCCACAGGAGGTTCACAAGGATGATTCTGGGATTGAAAGGATGATCATATGAGGAGTGTTTGATTGCTCTGGTCTTGTACTCACTGGTGATTAGGAGAATGATGGAGAACCTCAATATTGAATATTGAAAGTTCTCGATAAACTGGATGTGGAGAAGATGTTTCCTTTTGTCTAAGACCTCAGATTATAGGGACATCTACTTAGAAGAGAGATTAGAATTTTCTTTAACCAGAGACAGCTGTGGAGGCCAAATCATTGGGTATATTTAAAGCAGAAGTCATTAGGTTCCTGATTATTAAAGGCATCAAAGGTTACAGGAAGAAGACAGGATAATGGGGTTGAGAGAGATAATAAGTTGGCCATGATGGAATGGCAGAGTTGACTCAATGGACAGTATGGTCTAATTCTGCTCTTGTATATTATGGTCTTGGGGTCAAAGTTTTATTGGTCTCTTTGGGCATCCTCTTTGCTCTGATATAACCATATAACAATTACAGCATGGAAACAGGCCATCTTGGCCCTTCTAGTCCATGCCGAACTCTTACTCTCACCTAGTCCCACCAACCTGCACTCAGCCCATAACCCTCCATTCCTTTCCTGTCCATATAGCTGTCCAATTTAACTTTAAACGACAATATCGAACCTGCCTCAACCACTTCTGCTGGAAGCTTGTTCCACACAGCTACCACTCTCTGAGTAAAAAAAGTTCCCCGTCATGTTACCCCTAAACTTTTGCCCTTTAACTCTCAACTCATGTCCTCTTGTTTGAATCTTCCCCACTCTCAATGGAAAAATCCTATCGACATCAACTCTATCTATCCCCCTCATAATTTTAAATACCTCTATCAAGTCCCCCCTCAACCTTCTATGTTCCAAAGAATAAAGACCCAACTTGTTCAACCTTTCTCTGTAACTTAGGTGATGAAACCCAGGTAAGATTCTAGTAAATCTTCTCTGTACTTTCTCTATTTTGTTGCTATCTTTCCTATAATTTGGTGACCAAAACTGTACACATTATTCCTAATTTGGCCTCACCAATGCCTTGTACAATTTCAACATTGCATCCCAACTCCTTTATTCAATGCTCTGATTTATAAAGGCCAGCATACGAAAAGCTTTCTTCACCACCCTATCCACATGAGATTCCACCTTCAGGGAACTATGCACCATTATTCCTAGATCCCTCTGTTCTGCATTCTTCAATGCCCTACCATGTACCATGTATGTCCTATTTTGATTACTCCTACCAAAATGTAGCACCTCACATTTATCTGCATTAAACTCCATCTGCCATCTTTCAGCCCACTCTTCTAACTGGCTTAAATCTCTCTGCAAGCTTTGAAAACCTACTTCATTATCCACAACTCCACCTATCTTAGTATCATCTGCATACTTACTCATCCAATTTACCACCCCTTCATCGAGATCATTAATGTATATGACAAGTAACATTGGACCCAGTACAGATCCCTGAGGCACACCACTAGTCACCGACCTCCAATCTGACAAACAGTTATCCACCACCACTCTCTGACGTCTCCCATCCAGCCACTGCTGAATCCATTTTACTACTTCAATATTAATTCCCAACGATTGAACCTTCCTAACCAACCTTCCGTGTGGGACCTTGTCAAAGGCCTTACTGAAGTCCATATAGACAAAATCAACCGCTTTACCCTCGTCAACTTTCCTAGTAACCTCTACAAAAACATTCAATAAGATTTGTCAAACATGACCTTCCACGCACAAATCCATGTTAACTGTTCCTAATCAGACCCTGTCTATCCAGATAATTATATATACCATCTCTAAGAATACTTTCCATCAATTTACCCACCACTGATGTCAAACTCACAGGCCGATAATTGCTAGGTTTACTCTTAGAACCCTTTTTAAACAATGGAACAACATGAGCAATACACCAATCTTCTGGCACCATCCCCGTTTCTAATGACATTTGAAATATTTCTGTCATAGCCCCTGCTATTTCCACACTAACTTCCCTCAAGGTCCTAGGGAATATCCTGTCAGGACCCAGAGACTTATCCACTTTTGTATTCCTTAAAAGCTCCAGTACTTCCTCTTCTTTAACCATCATAGTTTCCATAACTTCCCTACCTGTTTCCTTTATCTTACACAATTCAATATCCTTCTCAGTGAATACCGAAGAAAGAAATTGTTCAGAATCTCCCCCGTCACTTTTGGCTCCACACATAGCTGTCCACTCTAATTTTTCAAGGAACCAATTTTATCCCTCACTATCCTTTTGCTATTAATATAACAGTAGAAACCCTTTGGATTTATTTTCACCTTACTTGCCAAAGCGACCTCATATCTTTTAGCTTTTATATACACACACAATATATAATGTTGTGGTGTATGACAACCTTTTCTGAATTTTTGATATTGATGCTGTTATGTCTTTGATTTCAGCACTTATTGCTCTGTTAAGGGAAGGCGAAGAGCTGGAGGAGCTGTTAAAAATCTCACCTGAAGATCTTCTTCTGCGTTGGGTTAACTACCATTTGGAAAGAGCTGGTTACGGAAAAATCAGCAACTTCAGTGAAGACATTAAGGTATTGATATTTTCATCAAACTATTTTGAATTTAAATCTTACTTTAAATCCACTTTTTAGTTTCAGAACAGAGGTTAATATTTTCGGGTGGTAAAAGTCAACTATTCTGTTTAGAGCTGCTCCTTTGAGGGGTGGTGGAAATCAGAGGTTTCACAAGGTAACTGGAACATACTTGAAGGTAAATAATTTGCAGGGTTCTTGAGGGATGGGATTGCTTAACTGAGGTTTGGCATAAATTACGACTGAGTGGATTCCTTCTGGATGAGAGCTGACTGAGTAGAGGTGTACAAGACGATGAGAGGTATACAAGAGGGCACAATTTTAAGATAATTAGAGGAAAGCATAAAGGGGATGTCAGAGGTAGGTTCTTTACACAGAGAGTGATGGGTGTCTGGAATGCCCTGCCAAGGATGGTGCTAGAAGCAGGTACATTAGGGTTATTTAAGAATCTCATAGATAGCACATAGAAGATAGAAAAATGGAGAATTATGTAGAGGGAAGGTTAAAAGGTCATAGAGAAGTACAGCACAGAAACAGGCTCTTCAGCCCATCTAGTCCGTATCAAAACCATTTAAACTGCCTACTCACATTGACCTGCACTGGGACCAAAGCCCTCCATATTCCTACTATCCATGCACCTGTCCAAACTTCTCTTAAATGTTGAAATCGAGCTCGCATGCTCCACTTGTATTGGTAGCTCATTCCACACTCTCATGACCCTCTGAGTGAAGAAGTTCCCCCTCATGTTCCCCTTAAACATTTCACCTTTCATCCTTAACCTATGACCTCTGTAGTCCCACCCAACCTCAGTGGAAAATGCCTGCTTGCATTTACCCTATCTATACCTCTCATAATTTTGTATACCTTTATCAAATCTCCTCTCAATCTTCTACGTTCTGAAGAATACAGTCCTAACCTTTCAATATTTTCTTATAACTAGGGTCCTGCAGACTCAGCAACATCCTCGTAAATGTTCTCTGTACTCTTTTAGCCTTGCTTATATCTTTCCTGTAGGTAAGCAACCAAAACTGCACACAATACTTCAAATTAGGCTCACCAACATCTTATACAACTTCAGCATAACATCCCATTTCCTTTACTCAATACTTTGACTTATGAAGGCCAATGTGCCAAAAGCTTTCTTGATGACCCTATCTCTCTGTGACACCGCTTTCAACAAATTATAGACCTGCATGGAGGTCAGCATGAATTGTGCGCCGAATGGATTGTACTGTGTTGTAATGTTCTGTTCTGTGCTGTAATGTTTCTTTGATTTTATTTTCTGAGTCATCTTTGTTCTCCCAGATGAGTTTGGCAGAAATGTTACCTGTGTGCTATAGGGACAGAGCTAATTACTTGAAAGTTAAATCTGAGCCAGTAAACATGCCTCACACTGACAGCTTAGCGCAGTAAATTCCAACTTGCTTAAAGCTTTTCTAAAATTATTTGAGAGAAGAGGACTGGGTTTTTTATCAGTACACAAAATAATTAACTCGCATCTGTTTGAACAAGCTTCATGGATTGAATGACCTCTCGTTATTGCTTTCTCCTTTGCCCTATGTAAGTAAACTTGTGTTTTGAAATTATCTGCATGGATGGCATGCAAACAAAATTTTTCACTTATCTCCATGCACCTGACAATAATAAAATGCATTCCAAATTCAGTTCTTCCTATTTTTCCTCAATGAGTCTGTCTTACTTTTAAGTTTCCCCATGTGGAAGGTACAGCATTCCTCCCTTTTTTTTCCCTGCAGTATTGAGCAAGAAAAATAAATTTTCCCAGGCCTTTGAGGATGATGTAATTCTGAGCTTGCTGTCCCTCATCATCACTGTATAAACCTTTCAACAATATTAAGGAAAGAAAGAGGGTGCAAGTTGGGTCTGGCTCGGGATTTGCTATTTTTTTAGTTATGCAACTTTCATAACCTATCAGTCCCGCCCCTCCCCATTTCTTCTTTATTCCCACTATCTTCTCTTTCAGCTCTCAGTTTTGCAGCAGGAGCTCCTCCTGAAATATCAACAATTGCTCCCACCTCTTTAAAAGCACCTCCACCCCCGGCTGCAACCCAGCTCATTAAGTTCTTCCAGCAGTTTGTTTTTAGCTTTGGTTGTTTGGTTCCGACACTTTCAGTCGCTTCTGTTTTCTTTCAGCAGTTTTAATGTGGGGAAAGTAATTTGATTTGCAAAACTGCCTCCACTATTTCTGGAAATCAGATGTTTACTTTAGTTTTAAATTAACAGTTCTCAACTTGTGTATATACATGTCATGTATAATTAATTACCTGTAAAATTATTTACTTACTTGGATTGATGGAGGAATTTAAAGTTGGATTCTATTTCCCAGAAACTGGGGAAAGTAGTTTGACGAGTTTGTGTCCTAGCTTTTTGAAAATGAAGTGCTGGCATAGTGCTTACTGAATCCTGACAGGATACCCAGTCAGGCAGTCAAGTATAATAAATATAAGACCATAAAGTATAAGAACAGAATTAGGTCATTTTGCCCATCAAGTCAGCTCCGCCATTCAATCTCTCTCAACCCTATTCTTCTGCTTTCTGCCCATAACCTTTGATGTCCTTACTAATTGAGAACTTATCAACCTTTTAAATATACCCAGTGATTTGACCTCCTCAACTGCGTGGAAATGTATTCCACAGATTCACCACCCTCTGGCTAAAAAAGTTCCTCCTCAGCTCTATTGTAAAGGGACAGTCTTCTATTCTGAGTGTGTGGCCTCTGGTCCTAGATTCCCACTATTTGGAAACATCCTCTCCACATCCATTCTCTCTAGGCCTTTCAATATTTGTTAGGTTTCAATGAAATGTCCCCCTCATTCTTCTAAACTCCAATGAGTACAGGCCTAGAGCCATCAAATGCTCCTCATACATTAATCATTTCATTCTTGTATCATTCTTGTAAGCCTTCTCTAGACCCTCTCCAATTCCAGCACAATAAAGGGCCCAAAATTGCTCTGACCAATGCCTTATAAAGCCACAGCATCACATCCTTGCTTTTATGTTCTAGTCCCCACACAGTGAAATGCTAATATTGCATTTGCCTTCCTTACCACCAGGTCAAACTGTAAATTAACCTTTAGGGAAATCTGCATGAGTACTCCCAAGTCCCTTTGCACCTCTGATCTCTCAATTTTTATCTCTTTCAGAAAATAATCTATACCTTTATTCCTTTTAACAAAGTGCTTGACTATACACTTACCCAAACTATATTCCATCTGACACTTCTTTGCCCATTCTCCTAATCTGTTCTACCTCTTCCGCAGCCTCCCTGCTTCCTCAATACTACCTGCTGCTCCATCTATCTTTGTATCATCCATAAACTTGGACACAAAGCCATCAATCCCATCATCCAAATCTTTGACATATAACATGAAAAGTGGTCTTAGCAGCAACCCCTGCAGAGCACAACTAGTCACCAGCAGCCAATCAGAGCAGGCCCTCTTTAATCCCACTCTTTGCTTCCTTCTGATTTTCTATACATGCTAGTTCTTTTCCTGTAATACCATAGGTTCTTATCTTGTTTAGCAGCCTCATGTGTGGCGGCTTGTCAAAGGCCTTCTGAAAATCCAAGTAAGCAATATCTTCTGACTCTCCTTTGTCTATCCTGCCTGTCATTTCCTCAAAGAATTCCAACACACTTGGCAGGAAAGATTTCCACACAAAGAAACATTCTGACTTTGGCCAATTTTATCATGAGCCGCCAAGTACCCCAAACCCTCATCCTTAATAACCAAGCTTCAAATTAAATTTATTGTTAAAGTTATCATCGTCGTCATCATCATCATCATCATCATCTCTTTGTGACCATGACTGTTCTTGGCAAATTTTTCTTCAGAAGTGGTTTGCCTTTGCCTTCTATGCACCACCTTTACAAGATGTTTGACCCCAACCATTATCAATACTCTTCAGAGGTTGTCCGCACGGTGCTAGTGGACGCATAACCAGGACTTGTGATGTGCACCAACTGCTGCCATGGCTTCATGTGACCCTGATTGGGGTGTTAAGCAGGTACTACACCTTGCCCAAGGGTGACCTGGATGCTAGCAGAGGGAAAGAGTGCCTTGCACTTCCTTTGGTAGAAACCTACCTCCACATATATGTCACCATATATAACCCTGATATTCATTTTCTTACTGGCATTCACAGTAGATACAGAAACACCATAGAATCAATGAGTTTTCTTTCTGCTGCCTCCCTTCTTAAGAGTGGAGCGACATTTGCAAATTTCCAGTCCTCTGGAATTCTGGAACCATTCCAGAATCTAGTGATCCTTGAAAGATTACTATTAATTGAATTGAATTGACTTTATTGCTTGCATCCTTCATGTACATGAGGAATAAAAATTTTTGTGTTACATCTCCATCTACATGTGCAATTACAGTACTTTATAATATAACGTACAACAGGACAGTCACTATAGCATAGAAATACAGTTGCGTCAGCATGAATTAAGCAGTCTGATGGCCTGGTGGAAGAAGCTGTCCTGAAGCCTGTTGGTCCTGGCTTTTGTGGTTTGCCGGATGGTAGCAGCTGGAACAGTTTGTGGTTGGGGTGACTCAGGTCTCCAAAGATCCTTTGGGCCCTTTTTACACACCTGTCTTTGTAAATGTCCTGAATAGTGGGAAGTTCACAACTACAGATTTGCTGGGCTGTCTGCACCACTCTCCACAACCTCAGCTACCTCTTTCAGAACCCAGGGGTGCAAGGTGTAGTCCATCTGGTCCAGGTGACTTTACCTATCTTCAGACTTTCAGCTTCCCAAGTACCTTCTCCTTAGTAATAGTAACTATATTCACTTCTGCCCCCTGACATTTTCAAATTTCTGTCATAGTGCTTGTGTCTTCCACGGTGAAGACTGATGCAAAATATTTATTGAATTTGTCCGCCACTTTTTGTCCCCAATTACTACCTCTCCAGCGTCATTTACCAGTGGTCTGACATCTTCTCTCAGCTCTCTTTTAATATCCTCTTTGATATTATTGGCTAGATTACCTTCATACTTCATCCTTACTCTCCTTATGGTTTTTCTCAGTTGCCTTCTGCTGTTTTTTTAAAAGTTTCCCAATCCTTTAACTTTGCACTAATTTTTCCTATGTTATCTGCCCTCTCTTTTGATTTTATGTGATCTTTTACTTCCCTTGTCACCCAAGGTTGCTGCATTTCCCCCCCCCCTTTTACAATACATCTTCATCTTTGGGATGTATCTATCCAGCACCTTCTGAACTGCTCCCAGAAACTCTAGCCGTTACTGTTCCATCATCACCCTGCCAGTGTTCCCAATCACTTTGGTCAGTTCCGCTTTCGTGCTTCTACAGTTCCTTTTTACTCCATTGAAATACTGGTGCATCTGATTTTAGCTCTTCCCTCTCAATCTGCAGCGTGAGTTCTATCATATTATGATTGCTGTCTCCTAAGGGTTCCACTTTCTTAAGCTCCCTAATAAAATACATGAAGGCATATTGTTATTAAATCTGAAGGAAATGTAAATTACATAGAAGTGGGAAAGATTTGTTATGTAACATAGTCTTTATTCATTATCACCTATCTTACACAATGACAAAATTCAGAATGTTCACAGTGGATATGAAAATAAACTTAGCAAAAATACATAAGTGCTTGTGAAAAGCTGTGCACTGGAAACTTTTGATATTTAACATGCCAAGAACACTTTTTTTTGCTTATTGAGAAACAAACTTTTAACATTTAAAAACAATAGATGGGTGAAGTGTATTTGTTTGGATTGGTGTGATGAGAATTTCTTCTTGAATAATTCTCTGTTCCTTCCTAAAAACTGATTTAATCTTGAAATCCAGCTTTGGTTTGATATCCCACTTTTAGGATTCCAGGGCTTATTTCCATCTACTTAATCAGATTGCACCCACTGGAGAAGATGATAAAATGCCGATTAAAATTGATATGTCTGGTTATAATGTAAGTCCATTCTGATGGTTTTAATTAGACATTTCTCACTTTATGGCAATGGCTTTGGGATCTAATTGTACTTCTCATGATCTTGCAGGAGATGGATGACCTCAAGAGAGCAGAATACATGCTGCAACAAGCTGATAAATTGGGCTGCAGACAGTTTGTCACACCAGCTGATGTTGTCAAAGGCAATCCCAACCTCAACCTTGCCTTTGTAGCCAACCTGCTCAATAAGTATCCTGCACTGCACAGGCCAAATAATGAATATGACCTCACTTTGTTGGAAGGTATGAATGTTGAATATCAGAAATTTTATGTAGCAGAATCTGGAAAAGAACTTTGTATTGATAAGGAACTGGCAGCCATTATTGTTTTAGTCTAGCCTCATTACTAATCTGATGCCTCTAGTGCTTTCTTTCTCCTTTCATCAATGATCTTGCTATGTTTCTTTAGTTATCTTTTCAAAGTAAAATGGTGGCTAGGGCAGTATCTTAGCATATCATTTGTATTGACTTGCAGACCACAATTCTCAAGGGATTCTTAGCTTAGGAGCATAAAACATTGAACAGGACACAGCACAGTACAAGCCCTTCAGCTCTAAGTGTCAATGTTGATGTATTCTAAGATCAATCTAACCCCTCCGTCACACATAGCCCTCCTTTTATTTCAACCATGTGTCTATCTAAGTCTTTTAAATGTCCCTAGTTTATCTGCCTCTGCCACCACTCCTAGTAGTACATTCCATGCACATCAAAAAAACTTACCTCTTTCCTTTCCTCCAGTCACCTTAAAGTTGTGCCCTCTCACATTAGCATTTTGCCACCTTGGGGGTGGGGGAGAAAGGCACTGACTGCCCACTCTACCTTTGTATCTTATCATCTTATACCCTCCTAGCAAGTCACCTCTCGGCCCCCTTTGCTGCCAAGAGAAGAGCCCCAGTTCGCTCAGTCTTTTCTCATAAGACATGCTCTAATCCAAGCAATATCCTGATAAATCTCCTCTGCGCCCTCTCTAAAACTTCCACATCCTTCTTATAAAGATGTGACCAGAACTGAACACAATCCTCCCAAGTGAAGTCTAGTAGTGTTTTATAGAGCTGCAACATTATCACATGGCCCTTGAACTTAATCCTCTGACTTATGAAGACCAACACACCATGGCCACTTTAACCACCCTATCAATTTGTGCAGGAACTTTGAGGGATCTGTGGACGTGGCCTCCAAGTTTTCTATATTCCTCTTAAGTTGCTATTCTTGCAGTTGAGGATAAACTTTTGACCTGATTAGGAACAGCAGGAGATAGAGTAGGCAGACAGATAAATCAACAGGGTGCAACAAGTGGTGCCCAAGTATCTGTCTTGGGACTCTTAACAATTCACTGGATTTATATATTTTTAAAACGTGCATGTAAGTTTTCCAGTAGAGGTAATATAACTAGCATTGTATGAAATGTAAATGGAAGTACTGCACCATAAAGATAAATTAATAGGTTAAGTTAATGGACAGAATTGTCTTGTGGATTTTGGTGTGAAGGAAAAACAAGTGAGTGCTTGAGGGGATCTGTGGGGTTCCATGTCAGTAACTTGTGAATAAAGCAGGTATTTGTACCTGCTACTTTTGGAGTAAAATGTGGTGACATTTATGCTGCTTCCTTACAAATCACACATGGAACCTTGAAGGCAGTCTCGGGCCCTGCACTTCATGAAGGATATATTAGCCCTCAAGGCAGTACCATATAGATTTACTTGAATGACCCCTGGACTCGAGTGTAAAACTCCAATGAAGTGTTGCACAAGCCAGAATGGTATTCCCCAGAAATTAGGCTAAGGGATGCTCCTAGTGTGGCCTCCTATATATCGGTGAGACCTGACGAAGACGGGAAACTGCTTAAATGAGCACCTACGCTCCGTCACCCTCTGCCCCCCCCCCTCAGCTTTCTGCAGGGATCGCTGCCTATGTGACACCCTTGTCCATTCATTTCTCCCTCCTCGTACTTATCCTTGCAAGCAGAACAAGTGCTACACCTGTCCATACACCTGCTCCCTCACTACCAGGCAGTGCCCCAAACAGTCCTTCCAGATGAGGTGATACTTCACCAGTAAGTCTGTTGTGGTCATCTACTGTTTCTGGTGCTCCCAGTGTGGCCTCATGTATATTGTTGAGACCCAATGTAGACTGGGCGCCCACTTTGCTGAGCACCCACACTCCATCCACCATTCCCATTTTCCTCTCTTACCTTATCTCCTTACCTGCCCATCACTCCCCTCTGGTGCTCCTCCCCCTTCCCCTTCTTCCATGGTCTTCTACCCTCTCCTATCAGATTCCCCCTTCTCCAGCCCTTCATCCTCCCCCTCTCCCGGTTTCACCTATCACCTACCGCCATGTACTCCTTCCTCCCCTCCCCCACCTTCTTGCTCTGATTTCTCCTTTTTTTTTCTCCATTCACAAGGGAGTCTCAGGGCCTGAAACATCAACTCTTTAGTATTTTCTATGGATGTTGCCTGGCCTGCTGAGTCCCTCTAGCATTCTGTGTGTGTGTGTGTGTGTGTGTGTGTGTGTGTGTGTGTGGCTAAGAGATGACCTGAATGGAGTTTCCAGGATACTGAAGAGAACCGATGGGATGCATAGCAAGCATCTAGGGCTATGGCAAAGTTGGTGTTAGAGCTGATCTTTTTGAAAACAACAAAAAAGGATATAGGAAATTCGGAACATTGTGACAGTGGTTTATCATAAATTTAATATAGATAAGCAATTGAAAACTAATAAGGTAGAAGAACATGGCTGTAATTTGGGCAAACTAGCAACCACTTTGTGTAGGCCACAAGGTTTTACGTGGTCTGCCTCGTACTGCAGTCATTAAATTGGATCTGGTGAACATTCATTTTGTTTTGGTGGGGAGTGGGCAGGGGTGAATAACACAGTTGTTCAAAACGGTTCATCTTTGCTCCATCACTGCTGGAAGCTGCTCAGTTGCTGTACTCCAGTATTGAAGTCAGCCATCCATAATTCCATGCTGGCTGTCCCAGAGGGAGTGTAAATCTGTTATCATCCATTTGTACACTTTAAAAAAAAAAGTGTCAGGAAATTGTAGAAAGAAAATATCCTGAATATGGTGCTTCGCTGTTTACTTGACGGTGGCTCAGTAGTTGTCTGAGTGAAGTGGAGGCAGCTGATATTTCATTAGTGAATGTTCCAACTGGATTTCTTTATGATATAGAACACTACCGCACAAAAACAGGCCCTTCAGCCCATAATGTGGTGCTGAATTAATTAAATTAGTAATCAAATGTAACTAAACAAATCCCTTCTGCCTACACAATGCCCGTATACCTCGATCCTCTGCATATTGATGTGCCTATCTGATCCTTTTGATGGTCTCTATCATATTTGCCTTCACCGCCACCGCCACCGCCGCCATCAAACAGGTAATGCAGTTCAAGCATTCGCCATTCACTGTTTACAAAAAAAAGCCTTGATCTTGCCCTCTCACCTTAAATGCATGAGTTCCGGTATTAAACATTTTTTTGCTGGGGAAAAAGATACCAGCTGCCTTTTCTATCTCTACCAGACAGCATCTTGATCAACTTCTTCTGCAGCCTCTCCAAAGCCTCCACATTCTTCCTATAACGGGGTGACCGCAACTGAATTCAGTACTCAAGACGTGGCCTAGCCAAGAGTCAGGAAGTTTTGATTCAATTTTCATAATCTCCCAACTCTTGAACATAGTCCCTTGAACCGATAAAGCAAGCATACCATACATCACCCCTACCACCCTTTCAAAGTGCAGCCAATGGACTCAGATCACAACAGTACATCAATACTCTTAAGGAACCTGCCTGTAACAATGTACTGTCCCTTTGCATTTGACCTCCCACAGTGCTACACTTCACGTTTGGACAGATTTACTCGCCCCACATTTGCAATTGATCTATATCCCACTATAAAAGGAAGCCATTTTGGCCTTCAGGTCTCTGTTGGTGTGCAGGAATCTCGTAAGCATCAGTCACCTTCCGTATAACCTATTTTACCACCCACAAGTGTTCTAAGGCTATTGACAGTGGCCAATTAACCAACTAACATCAGGGGAAACCCCATGCATTCACGGGCAGAACATACAACTTCTCACTGGAGCTGAGAGGCAACAGCTCTATTAACTGCACTTCTCTATTGTGATCTGTTGTTCATTTTCATAGTTTCAAGAGGCTGTTCATATTGTCCTCTAGTTCATTTATCATTAGAAAGATGACACCTATCACTATGGAGAATTTCTTCAGCACTGCATTGGGATTCAGGCTTATGTTATGAGTTCAAGTTTATTGAATGGGTTGTCCTGTTTAGAGATGAAAGTTGTACTACTTTTTGCATACTACATTTGTGCTTCAGAGTGTTGGCATGTGGTCAAAAATTCTCAGACTGAGACATGCTGAAAGTTGGTTTGCTTGTTTGCCAGAGTCACCTTTGGGATGAGGTGGGCACTCTTCATTGTCTGGAGCAGGGGTTTATAACCTACGGTCCATGGACTTCCTGGGGGTCCACAGCATAAAAATCATTGAGAAGCCCTGGTGTAGGGGTCATCTTTCCTGGCTCTTTGCATTTCAAGGAGTAAATGCAGATGTTCAAGTAGATATCACAGGCAGCTCAAGTCCTGGACAGGTCTATTTGTTTGTAAAATTGGTTACTTCTTGTTATGAAATCAAGTGCAAATCAACTTTCAGGCTTTATAAAATACAGCAAAATTGAAATCTAAACAGTAATAATACAAATGCATATGGTTATATCAGAATTAAAATTAACATCAACGAAGTCACCACCATCATATGAAGAAAGACTGGATGGACTGGGCTTGTACTCGTTGGAATTTAGAAGATTGAGGGGGGATCTGATTGAAATGTATAAAATCCTAAAGGGATTGGACAGGCTAGATGCAGGAAGATTGTTCCCGATGTTGGGGAAGTCCAGAACGAGGGGTCACAGTTTGAGGATAAAGGGGAAGCCTTTTAGGACCGAGATTAGGAAAAACTTCTTCACTCAGAGAGTGGTGAATCTGTGGAATTCTCTGCCACAGGAAACAGTTGAGGCCAGTACATTGGCTATATTTAAGAGGGAGTTAGATATGGCTCTTGTGGCTACGGGGATCAGGGGGTATGGAGGGAAGGCTGGGGCGGGGTTCTGAGTTGGATGATCAGCCATGATCATAATAAATGGCGGTGCAGGCTTGAAGGGCTGAATGGCCTACTCCTGCACCTATTTTCTATGTTTCTATGTTTCTATCATGTCACTGATCAGTATATCCCACCAAATAATAGGAATTAGTCAGTAGTTTGTGAACAGCTTGAAAAGTACTGGTGAAACTCAGCAGGTCAAACAACATTTTCGGAGGGAAATGAACAGCCAACGTTTTGGCCCGAGAACCTTCATCTGGACTGGCATGTGCAACATTCTTGGGAAAATTAATGATAAATTCTTCAAAGTTGACATCAGTGTTTTGGTGGGGAATAAGAAGCTTGAGAAAATCCATTCTCTAAGTAAATTTTTCAATTGAAACCAAACATTAAATGCCTAATTAAAAGGAAGGTCATTCCTGCTTTCCCAACGTGCACGTTGGTGTTAAAACTCCCTCTAGTGTTGTGGGTGAATTGGCTACTGGAGAGACCTCAGCTGTCAAAACGGGTTTCTGATCCTATTACCTCCATTGAAGAAACACTGACATTCTCTAAGAGTTAGGAGTTAAATGCTTCTGCTTGCAGAAACTTTAAATCATTACATTTTCACTTTCCTGTGCTGCATTATTAGAGGCAGTGCTCTTTGATTTAGTCTTAACATAAAGATGGATATTCTCAGAATGGGGTTTATTATCACTGACGTTGTTGTGTAATTTGTTTTATGGCAGTACAGTAAGTAAGAAATGTATAAAAAATTAAATTAATAAGTAGTGCAACAAGAGAGAGGTATCACATTTTGAAGATGTCCTCAATTGTGGAGAGGCTAGCGCTCGTGATAGTGTTTACAACCGTCTGCAATCTTGTATGATAGTCCAAAACCTGGTGCCATTCAGTTTGGAGGTGGAATTTCTTCAGATATCCCAGCTAACGCTCTTCACTTTGGCCAATAGCAGCATTCATTTCATTTATGTTGGTGAAGCATTCATGGTGCCAAAAGCTGCTCTGTTACTATGTTTGACACACAGTTACTGCACCTTAATTCCCTTTTAGGAAGGGCTTTGAAGTATTTTAATATTATCAGAAGCAAATATTAGTTTTCTCCAGAGCACAAAACCAGTCAAATAATAGTAGCATGATAGATTATCTGAATGTTTGAACCCGTTTGTATATGATTTTAATAGCTTGCATTGTTTTCCTTTTCCCTTTTTGTTCTGATTCTGGCCGGAGACTACAGAACTGACCCCTCCCATTGTAGGTATTGTCTTAAGAATTGTTCCAAGTCCTCTGGTTCTCTTTCTTCTCTCTTCTCCCCGCCCTCCCGCCAGCATTGTTCCTTTTTAAAGCTCCATCATGGTGATACACTTGCCTTTATTGGAAACTGTATTGGTTGTTTGGTTGAGTGATTTTGGCCATGAAGGTTTCTCTCCTGAAATCTGTGCCCTCTCTCGTTTACATATATAAAAAAAATAGAAACAAGTTACAAAGCAAACATTCGATTTGATGGTTTGGGGCTCTTTGTAACCCTTTTGAAATTAGCAGAAACCAAAGACTGACTGATGTGTGTAGTTTTTTTTATTACCAAGTTGTCAATGTTTCTTCTCATTGTGGCAGCCCACCTGTTTGTTGGTAGTGACAGTTTAAAAAAGGTTGAAAGCATTCATGGCGGCGTTGCCATTCTGACATGGAAACGTACAACACGGTATGAAGCCGCTGTTGTACAGTAGTGTGCTGCTAATGAGCAAATTATTTATGTATGTAACTAAAATTAAGGATGCATTACGTAAAATAAATCTGGAAATTGTGCATTTATTATATTTATTCAGTCAAAAAGCACCAGGCCTTTCAACACACCTTGTCTATGCTCCTAATTGTGCCTATCCTATACAAATCCCATTTACCAGCACTTGGGCCAGGACCTGTTATGCCTTGGTGATTCAGAAGCTTCTGTTTTCATCACCACAGGTGATGTGTTCCACATTTCAACCACAATGAATTGGGGGAGAAAATCTTCCTCAGATCCCCTGTAGCCACTTACTCCTCACCTTAAAACTATAAAGCTGAATATAATACCAGTTGTCATTGCTACTTAACTGTAAGTGAGTTAGTGCACAATTATGTTCTTCTCACTGCTCATTCTGCCTTTATCTTAAAATATAATTCAACTCCACAGAATGCAATAGGTAGCTATATCTTGGTTGAGATGACCCTTCTCTCTGAATTCAAAAATTGTGGAACTTTTGCCCAACTTCAGAGATGTTAGATCAAAAGTGTTTAGGTGACGCTTCTGTGTAGCACTGAGATGCTGCCTTTCAACTGAAGTTAAAGGAGACCCTGACTGCCTGGTTTGCTGAATATAAAATTATTCTGTGGCATTCAGAATGATTCTAGTCATTCTGCTATGAGGAAGATGTGATCACTCTGGAGAGGGTATGGAGGAAACTTGCAAAGATATTGCCAAAACTGGAAATTTTGTATCTAATGAAGAGAGATTGGACTAGTAAATACTTTCTTGTGTAACAGAAGGCTGAAGGAAGAGTGAATTGAGGGGTCTATTTCCCCTAGCAGAGGGGTTTAAAATAAACAAAGGCCATATGTTTACAGTTAAAGTAGGGGCATACATTTAATGTAATCAGAAGGTTTGGGGGGAGGGGAGAGAGATCTTTTCTTCACTTAAAGGGGAGTAGGGATCTGAAACTCACTCACCAGAAAGATGGTGGAGGTAAAACCCCCATTTACGACCTAGACCTGAAAGTTATGCCTTTGCTGGGAAGTGAGGTTCAGTTCAGTAATTTCTTTCAACCAGCACTAACATTATGGGCTGAGTGGTGTCATAAATTTTCTAACTCTTCTATCCAAGACAATATTTGCCCTCAATAAACATATATTTTTTAAAATTTGGTAATTATCACAATGTTCTTTTATGGGAATTTGATGTTGCAAATTGGCTGCCTGCTTGTTGGTGACAAAACTTTTAAAGATTAAGTATTTGGGCATAAAGAGCTTTTGATGACCCAATGCAATGGAAGTTTTTACACAAATGCATTTTTTTCCCAAAATCTTCTTTTGGTTCAGTTTTTAATTTTAGTTATGCTCATTTCTTTTGAAGAAGAATATACTAATTCTATAATTTTGATGCCAATGATGCAAAGAAGATGAACAACACTTCAGATGCAAAATTGAGTGTCATTTCAGAATTTGTTTATTTGCTCAAATAATGCATCATTAATTCTTAGTTAACCAATTTTCACACCAGTTTTCAGCTTGCATTTTTTGTGTGATTGAATTACCAGAGTTTATGTTTGTTTATATTGGGGGGGGGGGAAGAATTTCATATAATTCATCCCAATGTTTTGTCTTTAAGATGAAACAATGGGATTTGCAGAATCCTGTAGCACAAATTAACGTTTTCAGTCAAGAACAAGATGAGGACTATAACCAGGAAATGGAGGGGAGGTTCAGCAGATGATGGAGCACCTGTGATGACAAAAACAAGATTTAATGTTTCAACTTGTTAAACCTTCAGATTGGTAATATTAACTGTTTCTCCTTGCACAGATGTTGACTAAGCTCCTGAGTATCATCTGTGCTTCCTTCTTTATTTTAAATTGTGATCATCTGCAGTACAATGCTTTTGATCTAATATGCTTTGCATCCATTTTAGGATGATATTGTCATGACATTTAAGTAGTCGATTTCTTTAATCAGGATTTGTTTTCGGAATGTTGTTTTGAATAAAGAAATGTTAATTTCCTCTAATCTCTGGTACTTTCTGCAAGCCTTTGATCTAACATTAATTATTTTAAAAAAAAATTACGTAGCTGATTTGGGCTAATTGGGCTTGCTGGAAACTATCTTCACTGTGTACTTGAGGAAATAATTTGGTAAAATGAACAGCCTGGAGAAAAATAGATATTCATAAATTTGATTTTTGTCTTAAACTTGCAAGACTAAACTTCTTTCGCTAACACCATGGCAAATTCAATAAATGTGACCATTTATATAAATGGAAATATACTGTTCAATCTAAACTGTGAAGCTCCCTAAACAATGGAGCGTAGGAATATTTTCTATAGAAAGATGGCAGTGACCCCAAAAAAGGTGGATCATCATCTCCTCCTCAAGAACAGCTAGGAATAAGCAGTAAATTCTGGTAACTGCATTCTGTAAAGGGGATTTAAAACAAAAAACAAAAAAAAACAAAATTCTTGGAGTTGAGTCTGTGTGTGAGACCAACCAGAACTGGTCATAAAGCCAACCAAATGGGATCTGCATAATTCAATACCACAAATGATTGTTCTCACTCAAGAACAGGATAAGGATGCTCAAAAGGTGGAACTACTCTACTGGTAAATAACAATCATGTTAGAGAATGTTACCCAGTGCATAAAATGTAGAATGAAGTTGATTTGGTCTACAGGTAAGGTTAATGCAAGGGTAGCAGGGTGGAGATGCATCTCTACAAAAAGAGGTATAAATCACGCTTCTTCCCTCCACTAGCCTGCAGGTCATCCTTGGGCAAGATATCCTGCCTAGCCTCCCTATCAGGGTCACGTGAAGCCATAGGAGCAGGTGGTGGATGTCACAAATGCTGGTTGCGCGATCACTGACACCACACAGACAATCTTTGAAGAATATTGATAATGGCTGGGGTCACCTGTTTTGCAAAGGAGGCGGCAATGGCAAACCACTTCTGCAGAAAAACGTGCCAAACGATCATGATCAAAGACCATTATAGCCCATATTACATGATAAGGCAGATAACGGTAATTAATGCAAGCAGGCTTTTTCTCCCCCCCACTGAGGTTGGGTGAGGCTGGAACTAGAGAACTAAAAGGTTATGTGTGAAAGGTGAAATATTTAAGGGGAAGATGTGAGGGGATCTTCTTCACTCAAAGTGATGCTAGTGAGAAATGAGTTGCCAGAGGAAGTGTGAAAGCAGGCTAGAAAACAACATTAAGAAGTTTGGATAGGTACATGGACCTGAGGAATATGGAGGGCTATGGTCCAAGTTTAGGTTAATGGGACTGTTAAGCATGGAGTAATTAGGCTGAAGGCATTGTTTGCTCTTTGACTTTAACTTTACTTGGTTGTGACTATCTAAATCTCTAGATGGAAAAACGCTGAGTGTTATTTTCACTTTGTACTATAGCTTCACAATTGGAGTCCATCAACTAGCTGCCAATGCTTGCCTCCATCGAAGGGAAAGTTCCATTTCAGGAAGCCAGTTGATCCCTTGGTGAGAAAGTCCAGGCTTGTGTGGCAGAACTTTGCAAGGAGATGTTGCTTCATTGCCCCATTTAGTAACTCCAATCATGTGTTGAGAACCAAATTTGTTGAATGATTTGTGCTATTATGTACATGCAAAGTTTGGGTCTCTAATTTTGTGGCAATGACCAGAGGGCTGTAATTTATTATGGCTCGATAATAGATCAATTCATGTTGCAGCCTCATAGTTCCAGGGACCTGAGTTCAGTCCTAACTTCTGGGATGCCTGTGAGTTTGCATTTTTTTTTTTCCATGATCACCTAGATTTCCACCATTTTATTTATTTTGTATTACTTGGAGATGCAGCGTGGAATAGGCCCTCCTAACCCTTTGATCTGCAATGCCAAGCAATCCCCCGATTTAACCCTAGCCTAACCATGGAACAATTTGCAGCCACCAATTAACCTACTAACTGGTACATCATTGGACTGTGGGAGGAAACCAGAGCACCCGAGAAAACCCACACATTTCACGAGGAAGACGTACAGACTCCTTTCAGATGATGTTGGAAGTGAACTCTGACACACAAGCTGTAATGGTGTCGCACTAACCGCTATGTGGCTGTGGTGCCCTATTCTCCAGTCTCCTTCCACCTCTAAAAGTTTAGCTCGTCCATTAACTGTGAACTGTGGATTTCTCTAGTGTAGGCAAATGGCAAAATGAATCACTGAGGGGCTGTTACTTGTATGCAAGACAATAAACTGTGGCTTGAGATAATGAGTGAAACAAGGGAACTAGTGGATTACTTCCAGCACAGCAAATCCAGGAGCCTGATGGGTCACATGACTTCAGTGCCAAAATAAATAGATTTACAGACATTTTTGCCTGTTATTAAGTAACTAAAATATTTTATTTATCAAAATGCTTGCAAGAAAAACCAGACAAGCAGAAGATTTCTTCAGAACAATTACCTCAGAGATACTGAGATGAATTAAAACTGGTGCCTTGGTTTATAACTTGCTGCAGCAGAACCAGGAACTTCACTGATTTGGGCTAGCAATATAATCGTGACCATATTTAGCATTTCCCTTTGCTTTAAGTGTGGAGTATCCAGATTAACCAGTATAGGTGCTACCCAGATTAACCAGTATTGCCTCGCTAACCAAACAGCCTCCTCCTGTGCTGTAGCAGTTTGATAAGTTTGGGATTCACCTGTCTAAGTGTGCGTTTGGTTTTAAGTCTAGCATTTGTTTAAATAATTTGAAAGCCAGCGGTGTCCCTCCACTTGTATGGCCAAGCGTGAGCTATTTTAGTTACCAGCAGAACATAACAGTTTTGTCCGTAATGACTACATTGAAGCCGTTAATGGACCAAATAAACAATCTTAAATAATTGACTTGTCTCTGCTTGTATCGATCCTTCCTTGTTTGTAAGGAAGTTCAGCTCCACTTTTGATCTTTTACCAACTTTTTTTTGTGTTGTAGGTGAATCAAGGGAAGAAAGAACCTTCCGGAACTGGATGAATTCACAAGGAGTGAGCCCGTTTGTCAATCACCTTTACAGGTAAACCCTGTTTACTCTTCAGGTTAATGGTTTGTATTTACTAGGTTGGAAGATGAGTAATGCCGTGTTGTCCTGTATTGAAATTTTAGCAGCTGCCTGGGCACATGGAATGACCAAACACCATTTCACAAAGATCTTTTACTCCGTTTCTCTTGGTCCATTCCACAAAAGAGAGTGCAGCACATGAACATTGAGTTTATTAAAAATGTAATGAAATGCACCTTCCATAAATGAGATATTGGATTAATCCATATCCCCTAGTAATGCAGAAGACAACAAAATGTTGGACAAAAAATGGTGATGTATTACTATCGGAATGTAGGAGAGAGGGGAGTACTCCATTACGAGGTTATCACCTGGAAAATCCAGGGTATTTGCTGTTTCTAACTTGAATATCAGAGTATGTTCATAAACAAGTAGCAAGGGGGGAATGCATTAGCCCTATTACTAGACATCTATCTTCAAAACAAAAACAAACAAGTATAGGCAGTTTCAAAATATATACTAGAAAATTCCCTTTGGATTGTATTTCAAAGATTGTTAGCTAGAGGTGGTAGGGGGTTGTGGAGGAGGGGGGTCCAGCATATCTCACTAGGCGATGATAACCCAGATATTTTGAAGTTTCTTTCCACAACTTGAATGATATGAATGCACCTAAGCCATTGCAACCAACTAATAACATTCTAAACTTAGACCTTCATTTACTCAACAATCTTAAAGCCTAATTTAGCTTCTTTTCCTCTGGCTAATCACCAATGCGATCTGAATCTCATTTGATGCTTTTAATTGGTATCCAGATGTGCAATAGATATGCCTCAAGATGTCTAGCTCTTTTGTATGACACAGCATGTCTCTTTACTAAAATTATCTATCTGCAATGAGCTCACTTGCTTTAAGCTAATTGAATTTTCAATTAACTTTCGGTTAAGTAATTTTTGTGAAAATAATGAATATTAAGAGGACTATTATCACAGTGCCCCGGGGAACAATGCTTCCTTTTTTTTGTTGTTTCAGCCAACTTGTTGCATTAAATTCCAGCATATAAAAGATTATGCATGCTTTCTTCATATAGAGGGTAACAAGCTATTAGACAATGACCTGCAGAATGATTTACCATTTTCCTTCTCGATGACAAACAAGGTTAAGGTTAATTACAGTGGTATGAGAGAGGAGTTGGCCAAAGTAAATCAGAAAGAGCTACTGGCAGAGATGTCAGCAGAGCAGCAATAGCATGCATTTCTGGGAAAAATGAGGAAGGTGCAGGACATATGTATTCCAAAAATGAAGAAATACTCAAATGCTAAAATAGTACAACAGTGGCTGACAAGGGAAGTCAAAGCTACTGTAAAAGCAAAAAAAAAGGTGTACAACAAAGTAAAAATTAGTGGGAAGATAGAGGAATGGAAAGTTTTCAAAAGCCTAAAGAGAACAACAAAAAAAATCATTAGAAGGCAAGCTTGCAAATAATATCGAAGTGGATAGTAAAGGTTTTTTTTCCAAGTATGTTTAAAAATAAAAGAAGAATGAGAGTGGACATAGGACCACAAGAAAATGAGGCGGGAGAAACAATAATGGGGAACAAGGAGATGGCTGATGAACTAAATGAGTATTTTGCGTCAGTCTTCACTGTGGAAGACACTAGCAGTATGCCTGATGTTGTAGTGTGTGAAGGAAGAGATGTGGGTGCAGTTACTATTACAAGAGAGCAGATACTCAAAAAGCTGAAAGACCTAAATGTACATAAGTCACCCGGACCCTAAAGTTCTGAAAGAGGTAGCATTAGAGATTGTGGTGGCATTAGAACTGATCTTTCAAAAATCATTGGACTCTTGTAATTTTTCAGTTTTCTGTCACCATGCCAATGTCAGTCTACTCTAAGAAAGGAGGAAGGCAGCAGAAAGGAAATTACAGACCAGTTAGCCTGACCTCAGTGGACGATGATGGAGTCAATTGTTAAGGATGAGGTGATGGAGTACTTGGCGACACAGGACAAGATAGAACAAAGTCAGCATGTGTTTCCTTCAGGGAAAATCCTGCCTGACAAACCTGTTGGAATTCTTTGAGGAGATTACAAGTAGGATAGATAAAGGGGATGCAGTGGATGTTGTATATTTGGACTTTCAGAAGGCCTTTGACAAGGTGCCACGCATGAGGCTGCTTACCAAGTTAAGAGCCCATGGCATTACAGGAAAGTTATTAACATGGTTAGAGCATTGGCTGATTGGTAGGAGGCAGCGAGTGGGAATAAAAGGATCCTTTTCTGGGTGGCTGCTAGTGACTAGTGGTGTTCTGCAGGGGTCGGTGTTGGGACCACTGTTTATGCTGTTTATAAGTGATTTAGATGAATAGATGGCTCTTTTGCAGAGTTTGCAGATGATGTGAAGATTGAAGGGGCAGGTAGTGTTGAGGAAATGGGTAGGATGCAGAAGGACTTAGACAGATTAGGAGAATGGGCAAGAAAGTAGGAAATGCAATACAAGGTTGGAAAATGCATGGCCATGCAGTTTAGTAGTAGAAATAAATGTGCAGACTATTTTCTAAATGGGGAGAAAGTCCAGGAATCCAGGAGATGCAGAGGACTTGGGAGTACTTGTGCAGAACACCCTAAAGGTTAACTTGCAGGTTGAGTTGGTGGTGAGGTAGGCAAATACCATGTTTGCATTCATTTCAAGAGGTCTAGAATACAAGAGCAAGGATGTGATGCTGAGGCTTTATAAGGCACTGGTGAGGCCTCACCTTGAGTATTGTGAACAGTTTTGGGCCCCTCATCTTAGAAAAAAATGTGCTGGCATTGGAGAGTGTCCAGAGAGGTTCACAAGGATGATTGCAGGAATGAAAGGGTTATCATACGAGGAACATTTGATGGCTCTGGGTCTGTACTCACTGGAATTCAAAAGGATGAGGGAGGATTTCACTGGGATCTTTCGAATGTTGAAAGGCCTGGGTAGAGTAGATGTGGAAAGGATGTTTCCCATGGAGGGAGAGTCTAGGACAAGAGGGCACAGCCTCAGGATAGAGAGGCACTATTTCAAAACAGAGATACGGAGAAATTTCTTTAGCCAGAGGGTGGTGAATTTGTGGAATTTGTTGCCACATGCAGCTGTGGAGCAGGTCATTGGGTGTATTTAAGGCAGAGATTGATAGGTTCTTGACTGGACTCGGCATCAAAGGTTACGGGGAGAAGGCCGGGAACTGGTGTTGAGGAGGGGATTTTTTTTTTAAAAAAAAAAAGGATCAGCCATGATTGAATGTGAGGAGCAAGAGGATGAGCCATGTGAGAATAGGATCAATCAGGTGCGATAGTGAAAACGTGTGCATGGAGTCGGAGGAAGTAGTGGAGATACTTAATTAATATTTTGCTTAAGTATTCACCAGGGAAAAGAACCTTGGCAATTGTGGGGATGACTTACTGTGCACTGAAATGCTTGAGCATTATAGACATGAAAGAGGATGAGCTGGAGCTTTTAAAAAGCATTAAGTTAGATAAGTCGCCGGGACTGGACGAGATGTACCCCAGGCTACTATGGGCAGCAAGGAAGGAGATTCCTGAGCCTCTGGCGATGATCTTTGCATCATAAATCGGGACAGGAGAAGTACCAGAGGATTGGAGTGTTGCCAGTGTTGTTCCCTTGTTCAAGAAAGGGAGTAGAGATAACCCAGAAATTTTAGACTAGTGAGTCTTGCTTCAGTAGTGGGCAAGTTGTTGCAGAAGATCCTGAGAGGCAGGATTTATGAGCATTTGGAGAGACATAATCTGATTACGGATGGTCAGCAGGGCAGGTGATGCCTTATGAGCCTGATTGAATTCTTTGACGATGTAACAAAGCACATTGATGAAGGTAGAGTAGTGGACGTAGTGTATATGGATTTCAGTAAGGCATTTGATAAGTTTCCCCTTGCAAGGCTCATTCATCAAGTAATGAAGCAAGTGATCCAAGGAGACCTTGCTTTGCAGATCCAGAATTGGCTTGCCCACAGAGGGCAAAGGGTGGTTGTAGAGAATTTGTATTCTGCGTGGTGTTTGGTGACTACTGGTGTTGCACAGGGATCTGTTCTGGGACCCCTCCTCTTTGTGATTTTTATAAATGACCTGGGTGAAGAAGTAGAAGGGTGGGTTAGTAAGTTTGCTGATAACACAAAGGTTGACAGTGTTGTGGATAGTCTGGAGGGCTCTCTGAGCTTCAGCAGAACATTGACAGGATACAGAACTGAGCTGAGAAGTGGCAGATGGACTTCAACTCAGATAAGTGTGAAGTGGTTCATTTTGGTAGGTCAAATTTGAAGACAAAATATAGTATTAATGGTAAGACTCTTAGCAGTGTTGATGATCAGAGAGATCTTGGGTTCTGTGTCCGTAGGACACTCAAAGCTGTTGCATGGGTTGATAGTGTTGTTAAGAAGGTGCATGGTGTGTTGGTATTCATCAACCGTGGGACTGAGTTCAAGAGCCATGAGGTAATGTTACAGCTATATAAAACCTTGGTCAGACCCCTGTGTTTAGTTCTGGTCACCTCACCACAGGAAGGATGTAGATACTATAGAAAGAGTGTGGAGGAGATTTACAAGGATGTTGCCTGGATTGGAGAGTGTGCCTTATGAGAATAGGTTGAGTGAACTTGGCCTTTTCATCTTGGAGCGACAGTGGATGAGAGGTGACCTGACAGAGGTGTATAAGATGATGAGAGGCATTGATTGTGTGGATAGCCAGAGGCTGTTTCCTAGGGCTAAAATGGCTAACTCGAGGGGGCATAGCTTTAAGAAGCTTGGAAGTAGGTACAGGACGGATGTCAGGGCTAAGTTTTTCCATGCCCAGTGGTGGATGTGTGGAATGCATTGCTGGTGACAGTGGTGGAGGCCGCTACAATAGAGTCTTTTAAGAGACTCTTGGATAGGTACATGGAGCTTCAAAAAATAGAGGGCTATGCGGTAGGGTAATTCTAGGCAGTTTCTAGAATAGGTTACATGGTCGTCACAACATTGTGGGCTAAAGGGCCAATAATGTGCTGTTGATTTCTATGTTTTATGTTCAAAGCCAACATAAAAGCAAAAGAGAGGGCACTTAATAGAGCAAAATTTACTGGGAAATTCGAGGATTAGGAAGGTTTTTAAAAACTAACAGAAGGCAACTAAAGAGCCATTTAAAATGAAAAAGATGGAATACAAAAGTAAGCTAGCCAATAATATTAAAGAGGATGCCAAATGTTTCTTTGGATAATTAAAGTGTAAAGGAAAGGCGAGAGTGAATTTTGAACCACTGGAAAACTATGCTGGAGAGGTAGTCATGGGGGACAAGGATATGACAGATGAACTGAATAAGTATTTTGCATCAGTCTTCACTGTAGAAGACTCTAGCAGTATGCTGGAAGTTCAAGAATCTCTGTGGTCAGAAGTGTATAAAATTGCCATTACTAGGGAGAAGGTTATTGGGAAACTGAAAGGTCTTAAGGTGGATAATTCACCTGGACCAGATGCTGTGCACCCCAAGGTTTTGAAAGAGGTGGCTGAAGAGATTGTGGAGGCATTAGTAATGACCTTTCAAAAATCACTAGGTTCTGGAAGACTGGGAAGTTGCAAATGTTACTCCACTGTTCAAGAAGGGAGAAAGGCAGAAGAAAGGGAATTGTAGGCTAGATAGTCTAACCTCTGATTTTGAAGATGTTGGAGTTGATTGTTAAGGATGTGGTTTCGGGGTACTTGGAGGCACATGATAAAATAACCTGTAGTCCACATGGTTTCCTCAAGGGAAAATCTTGCCTGACAGATCTGTTGGAATTATTTGAAGAAATAACAAGCAGGATAGACAAAGGAGAATTGATAGCTACTGTGTGCTTGGACTTTCAGAAGGCCTCTAAGGTGCCATAAATGAGGCTGCTTAGCAAGTTGAGCCCAGGGAATTACAAGAAAGATTCTAGAATGGATGGTGTGGTGGCTGATTGGCAGGAGGTAAAGATTGGGAATCGGCAGGAGGCAAAGAGGCAAAGTCAGGTTAGCTGCCAGTGACTAGTGGTGTTCCACAGGAGTCTAGGTTGGAACTGATTCTTTTTACATTATTTACGATTTGAATGATGGAATTGATGGCTTTGTTGCAAAGTTTGCAGATGAGTGAAGATAGGTGGAGGGGCAGGTAGTTTTGAGAAAATAGAGAGACTACAGAAGGACTTGGACAGATTAGAAGATTGAGCAAAGTGGCAGATGGAATGCAGTGTCGAGAAGTGTCATGCACTTTGGTAGAAGAAAGGAAACGGTTGACTATTTTCTAAATGGAGAGAAAATTCAAAAAAATGAGGTGCAAAGGGACTTAGGAATCCTCATGCAGGATTCCCTAAAAGTTTAATTTTCAGGCTGAGTCTGGTGAGGAAGGCAAATGTGATGTTGGCATTCATTTCAAGATGACTAGAATATAAAAGCAAGGATGTAATTTGGAGGCTTTATAAAGCACTAGTGAGGCCACGCTGAGTATTATGAGCAATTTGGGCCCTTATCTTAGAAAGGAAGTGCTGACTTTGGAGAGGGTTCAAAGTAGGTTCAGGAAAATGATTCTGGGATTGAATGACTTGTTATGTGAAGAGCATTTGATGGTGCTGGGCTCGTATTCACTGGAATTCAGAAGAATGAGGGGTGACCTTATTGAAACCTATCAAATGGTGAAAGGCCTTGACAGAGTGGATATGGAGAGGATGTTTCCTCTCCTGGGAGAGTCTAGGACAAGAGGACACAGCCTTAGAATAGAGGGGTGTCCTTTTAGAACAGAGATGAGGAGAAATTTCTTTAGTTAGAGGGTGGTGAATCTGAGGAATTCATTGTCACAGACATAAGTGGAGGCCAAGTCTTTACGTATATTTAAGACAGAAGTTGATGGATCCTTGATTGGTCAGGGTATGAAGGGATACAGGGAAAAGGTAAGTGATTGGGGCTGCAAGGGAAAATAGATGAACCATGATGAAATAGCGGAGTAGACTTGACAGGGCCAAATGGCCTAATGCTCCGAAATCTTATGGTTTTTTATTTCTTGTATTTGACATTCATATTATGCTCCAACAGTTATTGTTCATTTGATATAATTTATTTATGAAGTTGTACATGAGAAAACTATCTTTTTTTTCTTCAATCCAGTGATCTGACTGATGCCTTAGTAATATTTCAGCTATACCAGAATGTCAATGTGCCGGTAGATTGGAACCGAATCAATAGACCTCCCTATCCACAGCTTGGGGCGAACATGAAGAAGGTATTTTGAATTAATTATCACCACTCATTCAAAGTCTAAAGCACGAGTACTGTCTAATAGGGGTGGATTTAATATTTTAAATAGTACCTTCTCAACTTCAAATCATTACACCTGCCCTACCTGGCAGAATCAAGAGTTGGTTCCCCACCCACCTTGTCCCAGCAATGTCTGAGTTTTATCACAGTGTGACATTTGAGATCCATAGATGAAACGTAAGGAAAATAAATACATGTGTATTCTCAGAATTTTTCTCTCAACTGAAAACCTAGCGCAGCATTTTCCTTAAAGTTAATTGGGGTTGGATTTTTCATGAAACTGCCATAACTGGATCTCTGTTTTTCCCCCTCTAGCTTGAAAACTGCAACTATGCTGTTGAACTGGGTAAAACCAAGGCCTGCTTTTCCCTTGTGGGTATTGCGGGGCAAGATTTGAATGAAGGCAATCGAACCCTTACACTGGCTCTAGTTTGGCAGCTCATGAGAAGGTAAAGGACATTCTTGTTGATGCTGTTCAGAAAGGGGGGGGGGGAAGCAACAGTAATTTTCCAAAGGCCAGGGAGGTCATTTGAAGTTGTGTGTTGATATATAAGGAACTATTATTCTCAAAGCTAATATTGTTCTTTATGCATAAGAATTTTCTTTGGTAAATCTTGTGACAAAGAATCTACAATTCACATTTTTCCCCTCTGGAATTCTTGCAAATGATTTATATCTTCCGTGTATAAGATGTAAGAATTTTAGTGTCCCTTGAGTAGACAAGTAGGTAATAAATGAATAATTATTATCCTCAGTTGAACCTTTCAGATTGATGTTTCAACTGAATATTAAGTTGTCTCTCTTATTCACTTTGCATGCATTTTGCTTTACATGTTTATTTAAATTTATTATCAGTCTATCTTGCACTAATGTGTTAAAGCTGATGAATACTATCTTTATTAACAATCCCTATATGGATAACTATTTTCAGAATGGAAGTTTAATTGAACTATTCAAAAAGTCAGGAGTTTTAGAAATACTCAACCACAGTTAAGATTTAATTGATAGAAATGTAATTAATTTGCTCTTGAGAAATTAAAAAAAAAACAATTTACCCCCAAAGATTTTTTTTTGCACTAGAAATTGAACTGTTTTGGTTAAGGCTCAAAGAACACTGATACACTCTTATCTTGTTTTGATATTTGTGTGTTGACCAAAGAAAAAACTAGAGTGTTTGTGCGCATCAAAATTTAAAAGCAATAATAACACTAAGACACTTTATCTTTTCAAAGTTCATCTCTTTTCAATCCTTGGTTTGCTAGACGTCATTGCTTAGGTAGTCAGTGTGTTACTCTTCTTCCATTCCCCTCTCTGGCTCCCCTCTTACCTTTTTTCTTCTCCTCACCTGAATATCATCTTCCCAAAGTGGTCCTCCTCCTTCCCTTTCTCCCATGGTCTACTCTCCTCCTCTATCAGATACCTTTTTCTCCAGTTCTCTAGTTCTTTACCTTTCCACCTATCACCTCCCAGCTTATCGCTTCATTCCTCCCCCCACCCTCCTGCCATCCCACTGAAATCATCTATCAGTTTCCAGCTTGAACTTCCTCCTCTCTCCCACCACCTTGTTCTGGCTTCTTCCCCTATCCTGATAAAAGGTCTTGGCCTGAAATGTTGACTGTTTATTCAGTTTCATAGGTGCTGCCTGACCTGAATTCCTCCAGAATTTTGTATACATTAATCAGAAATGAAGAGTTTTTCAGTACAAGTGAATTTCACTTTCACTTTTGATGGAACACAGAAGCCAGTTATCTTTATATTCAGGTGAAGCTAGCAGAAGCCCATGTTCCAAGCGGTAGCTTAGTGCACATTGCATTTTGAATCTGTAATCTGCCTACTCTACTCCTTTAGGTATACCCTGAAGGTGCTTTCAGATCTTGGAGATGGGTCAAAAGTGACAGATGAAATTATTATAACATGGGTAAATGAGACTTTGGCAAAAGCACAGAAGAACAGCTTAATTACTAGCTTCAAGGTAATATTTTGGCTTAAATAATTTGATTTTAGATTTGTATTTTGAAATTACTGACCTGCACAATCTCTCACTGATATGATTAAAAACTAGAATATAATTATCAACAAAGGCACCCTTTTCACAGTATTTACTTGTGTATTTGTTTATCTGATCAATTTTATGTATTTATTTAACCAATCTTATTTATCTCTTTTTTTAAACAATCTGTTAAAATGGTGGGGGAAAATGGGAATTTGTTCAATAGATAAGGGATGCAGTGCTGGAAAACAGTTTGGAAATTGATTACTGGTTTTTAACGGCATTTTGAGGAAGATTTGAAAGAAGGTGGTGTTTTTCACAGATTATGTTCCATGATAGAACATGGCTCTTCACTTGTAGCGTTGGGTTATTTTTATATCATGAATTTATAAAGGGCCATTTAATTCATTGCCACTCAAAGCAGTGGGGGCCAAGTCATTGGGTGTTTTTAAGAAATGCGGCAGAGAGGGCCTCAAGATGGCTCTGGCTGAAAGAGGGGAGCCATGGAGTCATAAGTAGCTAGCCATCTGGACACAAGCTGGGGTCTGATCAGCCCCGGCTGGGTCACCTGGAGGAGGTTGTATGATGTTGAAAGACCCGAAACACCCAATGATTCCAGGAACACACATCAAAGTTGCTGGTGAACGCAGCAGGCCAGGCAGCATCTCTAGGAAGAGGTACAGTCGACGTCGGGAAGGGGTCCAGCTCTTGGCTCTATCCCTCCCCCTCCTGTCTTCTCCTATCATTTTGGATCTCCCCCTCCCCCTCTCAAATCCCTTACTCACTCTTCCTTCAGTTAGTCCTGACGAAGGGTCTTGGCCTGAAACGTCGACTGCACCTCTTCCTACAGATGCTGCCTGGCCTGCTGCGTTCACCAGCAACTTTGATGTGTGTTGCTTGAATTTCCAGCATCTGCAGAATTCCTATTGTCTGATTACTGTTTGTTTATTTTTTCTGTTCCCAGGATAAATGCATTTCCACCAGTTTGCCTGTTATAGACTTGATAGATGCTGTCGTACCAAATGTAATTCGCTATGAACTGGTGAAATGTACTGACCTTACAGATATTGACAAGTTGAACAATGCAAAGTGAGTTTAATGTTCATGATCAGTGATTTAATGTAAGCAGTGGATAGAAATTAAAAATATCATGTCGAATTGAGGTGGGGTTGTCTTTAGTTCTTTTGTTTAAGAAGGAAACTACAAATTGATTTCAGAATGAACTTTGTAAAACAGATTGAAAGTTAGCTGTTGTCATTTTGATTTTTTTTATCAGATTGTAAGTTATCAGATTTTTCTGAAATCATTTTTTAAATTTACTTAATCATTTAACTTTATTTAATTGTTTAACTTTTACCTTAGAGAAAAGTATGCATTTTATGTACATTTTGTTGCTTTGAAGGGAGAATGAATGAAATTTTCCCTTCAGTTAGAAATCAAATACAAAATGAAATATGTGACAGAAATTTTTATGGCAATATGTAGAAGAAAAGCATTTTTTAAAAACCTCGTAATTAGTGACTCCTGCATGAGAAGTTGAAAATGACTTTGTGAACAAATAAGACTTTTTTAAAAAACAAAATGGTATTGTTTAAATAAAAATGTATGTATAAGGAACATGAGCAACTATTTAATGACAGCATTTCTAGCCTTAAATGAATACTCTTCTTCCGTATGTCTCTTTCAGGTATGCCATTTCAGTAGCCCGAAAGATGGGTGCTCGGGTATATGCACTGCCTGAAGATCTGGTGGAAGTGAAACCAAAAATGGTTATGACTGTTTTTGCCTGCTTAATGGGAAAAGGATTGAAGAAGGTGTGAAGGGAAATGAGTGTTTTTATTCACCAGGACCCTGTGTCATATCCATTGGATTCTGCAATCTACATATTTGGAACTTACAATTTAAAAGAATTTCTTACTTTTTACTTTTGTATCTGTTTTCAGCAAAGAGTTTAATATTGTTGAGTATAATTTCAGACTCAAGTACTAACAGGGAAACACTTTTGTCTTGCACACATGATCACATACCATGCATGCATTTGAAATTTAGCTAGTAAATCAAAACTTGTATTTCTTTCAATTTGCTCTTTACCAGATCACCCACCACAATTCTGCATACTTCCTGTGTTGCTTAAATCTGAAATATGTCCAATATTCTTTACTTAAATATGTTCGTGTTCTGCCTGCTTTTTGGATCTAATTGCATTTTAACATGTTTAATATTATCAAATTATAAATGTATAAATCTGGATGGAGACACAGTTTAAATTTTGTGTTTCTCAGTGGTTTGAATGTGGTCTCAAGTGGCTTCAGAACAAATACAAAGTCCAAAGCCTGAATTCCCAGAATTTCTGTTGTTCAATAACTTCATAATCAGTTTGAACTAAGGGATGAACTACTAAGCTGAGGCTCTGCTGGTCCTCCCGGGAGACGGTAAAAGATGGCAAGGGCACAGGTATAGTGTAGAACTGCACAGGTGCAGAGGGGTCTGCTGAACATGGGTGTAAATAGTTCTGGGACAGGGTTCCCAAGGTGTGTAATGCTGAACATGATTTCCACAAAGCTGAATAGCGTGGCATTCAAATTTGACTGCAGATTTTCATTCTAATAAACACCTATCGATAAGAAACTGCATTATGAGAACAGCATTTCTATGTATTGCAGGCTTACAATAATACATAAAGTAATTCAGTACCAAATTGATTTTATCTTTTAAATTCGATAAAATTTCCTCAAGGTTTCACTGTACAAAATGTGCAAATTTTAAAACTGTCTCAGAATATTTTGTAAGCAGCAAGTTTTTTTTTGTATTCACATTCCTTCTGGCCGGAGTGATTTGAATGTGTTTGCTCCAAATTCTCGGCTTGATTTGAATTGTATTTTCAGTGGGTGTATAACTTTTCACTGCTGATTACACCCAGAGTTGCCTATGCACCAGTGAAGTAATTTACCATCCACTACATGCACAAATAAGTGCTCTGTCTTTATTGTAGAATTGCATTTCCAGTTTTGCTCCATATAGGTTGCTGTACATAGCTTCAATGCACTGCATTTTTGATGATTTGAAGCATCTTTTTCAGAGAACATTGTTAAATTACATTCATAATGGGGTCCTTGAATATTTGAATCAATGCCCTTGCAAGAGCAATCGAATATAAGTGAAATGAATAGGTTTTTGTTTATGACTTGGGATGCTTTCACTTTGCCACTCAGGCATAAAACTGCTATCGCGGATAGAAGATGCATGGTATAAAAGCTGGAAGAGAGCAGGAGCTGCTTAGCATTGGGCCAGCATTGCAAAATTACTTATTTTTCTATGATCCATTATTTTGGAAAAGAGCCTTTCAATCGCTGACTTGAAATTGTCAATTCTTAAACATTAGGGGGTGAATCACCAAATCAGTAAAAACTCATCACTGCCAATTGTAAAAGAAATGAAAGCTGAATGTTTTCAAAAAGAATAGTTTCATTTTAATTGTAGCTCCTCCAGTGATAGAATTTGATTTACTGTTTATAAATATGGTGGAGCATGATGTATGTACAGGAGAGTATGCAAATGTAAATGGTTGCATTTGTATCAATTGATATCAAAAATGAGTGATTTTCAAACAGGATTTGAATAAATTTAAAAAAAAACAATATCTGTACAAACTGGCTCATTCATCGGTCTTACCTCAAGTTTTGATTCTTTTCTATGGCCTATCTGCAAATCGTGTACAATAAAGTACCAATAATCCAGACCCCTCAGAACTGTGATGCTGGATTTCATTTTGTGTTCTGCTGAATGTTGTTGCTATTAATATTGCCATATATTTTAATTTACTGATTATCTAACACACACAAAAATGTTTTTAGTAGTGTAAATTTTTTTTCAAAGAACCAAGTGTGTTTAAGGCAGGGGTTCCTGACCTGGGGACTGGGGGACCCCTCAGTTAATGGTAGGGGGTTCATGATATAAAAAAAAGGTTGGTGTAAAGGGGGCACAGGAAGCAAAGGTTCATTTATTATCAAAGCACATATTCATATACAACTCTGAAATTCGTCTTCTCCAGATCGCCATAAAACAAAGAAAGAAAATGAAAGTTCAGCAGAAAAAAGCAGCAAATCCACCCCACATACAAATAAAGGACATCATCCCAATCATCAACAAACTCTTCTTCCCCCCCCCCCACAAACCATTCTCTTCGCACAAAACGGAACAAGAACATTGACACCCAAACAAACCCTCCCCTGCACAAAAAAACAGAAAATGACTGGGTGTTCAAAAAAAGACAATATAAAAGCCATAAATCTGGAAAAGGTCCACAGTCCATAAACACAATTGTCCAATCTATAGACGCAGAACCTCTGATATCACTGACATTTATTGAAAGAGTGGGTACTAACATGAGCACAGAGGCCTTATCCGCCTGCCACTGAGCCACGCGGTGATAGGCTGCTCATAGACTCGTTCCTGACAGCATTCAAAAGGAAGGCTGTCGGCGTCGAACTCTTGCTCCCCTTCTGCGTTCAACCAGGGAGCCAGATGCTGAATCATCATTTAGTGATGTTGGAACAGTGCCCTAGTGAAGAATCAGGTTTATTGAAATCTGATTTTGATGTTATTGTACATTTGGACATAGTCTGAGGTCTTTGGAGAAATAGGACGTATGATCATAAAAGAAGGGAATAGATTGAAGTCATATCATCCCTTAAGCCTTCTCTATCCTTCAATAACATCATGGCTGGTCTGATCTTGCTCTTAATTTGACTTTCCTGTTAACTCCCTGTAACTCCTAATTAGTTTTCATCTATCAAAGACATTGTCTTGGCCTTCATCACATGCAATGACAAAGCTTATAGAACACTCTGGGCAGGGTAATGTCAACCATTTCAAGAGACCATAAGACATAGAGGCAGAATGAGGTCATTTGGCCCTTCGAGTCTGCTCCACCATTCAATCGTAGCTGATCCTTCACCCCCCTCAGCCCCACTCCTTAGCCTCTTCCCCATATCCTTTGTGCCATGTCCAATCAAGAACCTATCAATCTCTGTGTTAAATACACCCAACGACCTGGCCTCAGCAGCTGCCTGTGGTAATAAATTCCACAAATTTACCAACCTCTGGCAAAAGAAATTTCTCCACATCTCTTTTAAATGGATGCCCCTCTATCCTGAGGCTGTGCCCTCTTGTCCTAGATTCTCCAACATGGGAAACATCCTTTCCACATCTACTCTGTCCAGGCCTTTCAATATTTGAAAGGTTTCAATGAGATCCCCCTCATCCTTCTAAATTCCAGTGGGTACAGACCCAGAGCTATCAAATGTTCTCGTATGATAACCCTTTCATTCCCAGAATTATCCATGTGAACCTCCCCTGAACCCTCTCCAATGCTAGCATATCTTTTCTTAGATGAAGAGCCCAAAACTGTTCCGAATACTCAAGGTGAGGCCTCACCAGTGCCTTATAAAGCCTCAGCATCATAGCCCTGCTCTTGTGTTCTAGACCACTTAAAATGAATGCTAACATTGCATTTGCCTTCTTCACCACTGACTCCAGCTGCAAGTTAACCTTTAGGCATCTCATATTTTTAGATTTTCTCCCTGTTTAGACAATAGTCTGCACATTTATTTCTACTACCAAAATGCATGACCATATATTTTCTAACATTGTATTTCATTTGCCACTCTCTTACCTATTTTCCTAATCTAAGTCTTTCTGCAGCCTACCTGTTTCCTCAACACTACCTGCCCCTCCACCAATCTTCATATCATCTGCAAACTTGGCAACAAAGCCATCTATTTCATCATCTAAATAATTGATTATACAGCATAAACAGTGGTCCCAACACCGACCCCCGTGGAACACCACTAGCCACTGGCAGCCAACCAGAAAAGGATCCTTTTATTTCCGCTTGTTGACTCTTACCAATCAGCCACTGCTCCAACCATGCCATGGGCTTCTTGGGCCCTTATCTTGGTAAGCAGCATCTTGTGTGGCACCTTGTCAAAGGCATTCTGGAAATCCAAATATACAACATCCACCGCATCCACTTTATCTATCCTACGTGTAATCTCCTCAAAGAATTGCAACAGGTTTGTCAGGCAAAATTTTCCCTTAAGGAAACCGTGCTGACTTTGTCCTATCTTGTCCTGTGTCACCAAGTACTCCATAACCTCATCCTTAATAATTGACTCCAACATCTTCCCAACTACTGAGGTCAGGCTAACTAGTCTAGAATTTCCTTACTGCTGCCTTCCTCCTTTTTTAAAGAATGGAGTGACATCTGCAATTTTCCAGTCCTCTGGCAAAATGTCAGAGTCCAAAGATTGTGCCTCCACAATCTCTACCGCTACCTCTTTCAGAATCCCAGTGTGCAGTTCATCTGGTCCGGGTGATTTATGTACCCCTAGGCCCTTAAGCTTTTTGAGCACCTTCTCCCTTGTAAGAGCCTCCAAGGGAAGAACTTCCTTCTGTGGATAAAGTCCTTTGCATTTTTTCTTTGCAATGTTTAACAAGTTCCACCACCAGACGCATCTTCCCCTCTGCACCCCCCCGCCTTGTCACCCTGGTTTATTCTTCCTTCACTCACAACCCTCCTTACAGCACTTTCCCATGCAACCCCAGAAAGTGCAAAGCCTTCGCTGCTTTGCAGTTTCCAAACCCCAAGCGGTCCTTCCATGTGCGACAAGGATTCACTTGCATTTTTTCTAATCTTGCATGCTGCACTCTGCTCCCAATGTAGCCTCATAAATATTGGTGGAATGAAGCATAGACTGAGTGTGTCAGTTTTTGTGGATTGTGGATCTACATTCAGTCCATTAGGGTGATCCCGAACTTTCTATACAGCCACTTCAACTTTCTGCTTCCATTAATATTTTTGGTTGAGTTCTTATTAAAAGGTAAATTTGCATTTTATCCATATCTACCAATGTTTATGAAAAACAATTGACCATAACATAATGACAAAGAATGTAATTCAGTTATCCAAATAGGAGAAGATTGCCTTACGTCTATTTTATCATGGCTGTATCAATTGCTGATTTAAGATTTACTGATGACCTGGCATCAGGGTGCTACCTTTCATTGGGAGTTTAAAATATCTACATATTTTGTATGATGAAGAGCTTCCTGACTTTCTTCCCTAAAGGTTTAGCCCTAATGTTTAATGTTTAGAATCTGGTCTCTAGTGGTAAACACTCTTCCCTGCATCATGTGGGAAAAGGGGGCCCGAGGGCCAATTTCCAAGCTGTCTTGACCAATGATTCTGGGTATCAGAGTGGCTCAATTGTAGAGAATCTGTCTGACAGCTCCAATGTCCCAAATTAAATCCTGACTCCAAGTGATGCCTGAGAGGAAGATGCACAGTCTTCACGTGACCATGTGTATTTTTCACAGCTGCTTTGGTTTCCTCCTACCTTTCAAATTCATATGGGTTGTTACGCTAATTGGTCATTGTAAATTGCCCCTATTACGCATAGGAGTTGTAGATTCTCGGAGTAGTTGTTGAGAATGTGGAGAGAATGAAGATGAGCTAATATGGAATTACCATAGGGATTCAAAAGCCTAAAGGAATTATTTATCAGGTTATTGATTACCTCCACCTAACCCATCAGTTCCCCTGACATCTTAAAAACTTCACTAGTATCATTCTTGGTCAGGGTCAACAAATGATGTTGTGTCCCAACTGTCTACGTGATATGCAAACCAGGATAGTATGATATAGAGAGCAAGCTGTTGGCCATGTAGTAATCTCTCCCTTTCCACACAGCTGATGAACCCAAAGGAATGGCAGAGGTTGATACAGTTTGGCACCAACAGCATCACAGGAGTTGCCGGTCAGTGTTGAACTAAACATAGGACTACTTCAGGGTGTCCAGCACCAGAATTTTCCACAGGGTTTACTCCTGAAGCCTTCCCCATGAGTGGGTATAGCTGCAAGGCAGAGGTTTGAGATCAGAGTTTTCTGCCTCCGTGATGAGCTGCAACCACGGCTGATGAGCCCCAGTTGCCTGAAGCAACTGGTTCTAAGAGACCAGGAACCTACCTTTGCCCCTTCTCCTGTCAGTTCCGCTGGGCTTAGTAGCTAAGCCACATGTGAAGGCCAGGAGCTGGACTTGGTTGTTGGAGGCTATTTGAGAAGTATGCCATTGGGAGCATTTAATAGGTAGTGGGAGCTTGTCCTCGCTACCATTCTGGCTATAAAAACCTTAAGGAACCACTCACTATTTAACCTAGTGTCTAGAGTCTAGTTTACACAAATCCTGATAATTTAAACCTGGAAGTCCAGGTGTCGTAATGGAAAATATGTATTATATTGTTCCTAAAGCTATCATATCCTCTGCTCCCTGTAATCTAGTATTCATCAAATGTGAAGAACATCAAAGAAGGTAAATAGTAGTTTAACTTCTATTCCCTAATATTCCAGTTCGCTGGATATAAAGGGATGGATTCATTTCTGTGCCTGTCCATAAGACCTTATGATATAGGAGCAGAATTCGACCATTTGGCCAATCAAGCCCATTGGTGATCCATTTTCCTCTCAGCTCCAAACTCCTGCCTTCTCCCGGTATGAATTCATGCCCTGACTAATAAAGAATCTATCGGCCTTTGCCTTAAATCTACCCAATGATTTGGCCTCCACAGCCACCTGTGGCAATGAGTACCACAGATTGACCACTCTCTGGCTAAAGAAATTCTTCCTCATCACTGTGCTAAAAGGACGTCCCTCTATTCCAAGACTTTTGTCTTAGACACTGATACCAGAGGAAACATCTTCTCCATAGCCACTCCATCAAAGTCTACCAACATTCAAAAGGTCTAAATGAGGTCACCCCTCATTCTTCTGAATTCCAGTAAATACAGACCCAGAACCAACAAATGCTCCTCATATGACAAGCCTTTCAATCTCATAATCATTTTTGTGAACCTCCTTTGAACCCTCTCCAGTTTCAGCACATCCTTTCTTACATAAGGGGCCCAAAATTGTTCACAATACTCCAAGTGAGGGTCATCAGTGCTTTATAAAGCCTCAACATTACATAAGACCATAAGACATAGGAGCAGAATTAGGCCATTCGACCCATCGAGTCTGCTCCGCGATTCAATTATGAGTGATCCTTCTTTCCCCTCCTCAGCCCTACTCCTCGGCCTTCTCCCCATAACCTTTGATGCTGTGTACAATCAAAAACCAATGAAGCTCTGCCTTAAATACACCCAATGACCTGGCCTCCACAGCTGCCTGTGGTAACAAATTTCACAAATTCACCACCCTTTGGCTAGAGAAATTTCTCCACATCTCTGTTTTGCAAGGGCGCCCCTCTACCCTGAGGGTGTACCCTCTTGTCCTAGACTTTCTCCCACCATGGGAAACATCCTTTCCACAAGTCTCCCAAGTCCTTTGCTTTAGTATTCTAATCCTCTCAAAATGAATGCTAACATTGTATTTGCCTTCCTCACCACAGACTCAGCCTGCAAAGTAACCTTTAGGGAAACCTGCACGAAGACTTTCAAGTCCCAATGCACCTTAGATTTTTGAATTTTCTCTCCATTTAGAAAATTTTCTATTTATTTCTTTTACCAAAAACTTTTATTTCTTCTATCAAAGTGCATGACCGTACACTTTCCAATACTGTATTCAATCTGCCGCTTCTTTGCCCATTCTCCTAATATGTCTAAGTCCTCTGTAGCCTTTCTGCTTCCTCAAAACTACCTGTCTCTTCATCTCTTGGCTCCATCCCTCCCCCTCCTGTCTTCTCCTATCATTTTGGATCTCCCCCTCCCCCTCCCACTTTCAAATCTCTTACTGGCTCTTCTTTCAGTTAGTCCTGACGAAGGGTCTCGGCCCAAAACTTCAACTGTACCTCTTCCAATAGATGCTGCCTGGCCTGCTGCATTCACCAGCAACTTTTATGTGTGTTGCTTGATATTCCAGCATCTGCAGATTTCCTCGTGTTTGCCTCTTCATCTGCCATTACCTTATCGCCCATTACTACCTCTTCAGCAGTCCGATATCTACTCTCGCCTCTCTTGCACTTAATATATCTGAAGAAACTTCTGGTATCCTCTTTAATATCATTGGCTAGCTTACTTTTGTATTCCATGTTTTCCTTCTTTATGACTTTTTTAGTTGCCTTCTGTTGATTTTTAAAAACTTATCAATCCTCTAACTTCCCACTAATTTTTACTCTATTATATGCCCTGTCTTTGGCTTTTATGTTGGCTTTGACTTCCCTTGCCAGCCACATTTGTGTCATCCTGCCTTTAGAGTACTTCTTCTTTGGGATGTATATACCCTGTGCCTTCCGAATTGCTCTCAGAAATTCCAGAAAATGCTGCTCTGCCATCATCCTGGTTACTGTTCCTTTCCAATCAATTTTGGCTGGGTCCTGTCTTATGCCTCTGTAATTTCCTTTACTCCACTGTACTGCCGATACTGCTTCTCCTTCTCAAACTGCAGATTGAACTCTATCATATTATGATCTCTGGCCCCTAAGGGTTCCTTTAACTTAAGCTCTCTAATCAATACTGGTTCATTGCACGGCAACCAATCCGGAATACCTAATCCCCTAGTTGGCTCACCCACGAGCTGCTCTAAAAAGCCAACTTGTAAACATTCTGCAAGATCCCCCTCTTGGGTTCCAGCACCAGCCTGATTTTCCCAATCTACCTGCATATTGAAATCCTCCATGACAACTGTAACATTGCCCTATCTCCCATTGTAATCTGTAGACCATATCTTCACCACTATTCTGGGCTCTGTATATAACACGCATCAAGTGTTTTTACCTTTGCAGTTCCTTAACTCTACATACAAAGATTCTATACCTTCCAATCTTATGTCACCTCTTTCTAATGATTTGATTTCATTTCTTTTGATCAACAGAGCCACACCACCCTCTCTGCCTACCTGCCTGTCCTTTCAATAGGATGTGTATCCTTGGACTTTAAGCTCCCAGCTATAATCTTCTTTCAGCCACAATTCAGTGATGCCCACAATGTCATACAAGCCAATCTGTAACTGTGCTACAAGTTCATCTACCTTATTCCATATATTGTGTGCATTCAAATATAACACCTTCAGTCCTATATTCACCCTATTCAATTTTGTCTGCCTTTTACATTTCAACTCATCCTATTGACTGAAATTTTGCTCTATCAACAGCCTGTCCTTGCTAGCAATCTCACTACACACGGCCTCTGTTTGTAAACCAACTACCTCATCCTCAGCTCTATCACTCTGGTTCCCATTCCTCTGCCATAATAGCTTAAACCCTCCAGAACAGCTCTTGCACACCTGCCCACAAGCATATTGGACTCCTCAGGTTCAGGTATTACCTGTCCCTTTTGTACAGGTCCTACCTTCCCCAGAAGAGATCCCAGTAATCCAGAAATCTGAACCCCTGCCCCCTGCACCATTTCCTCAGCCACACATTCATCTGCCAAATCATCCTATTCTTGCCCTCAATGGCATGTGGCATGTGCAGCCATCCAGAGATTACCTGTCCTTCAGTTTTCTATCTCGGTCCCTAATATATCTATTCAGGACCTCCTCATCTTTCGTTGGTGCCAATGTATACCAAGACTTCTGGCTGTTCTCCCTCCTCCTTTAGATTGCTGTGAACCTGATCCAAGACATCCCCGGCTTTGGCACCTGGGAAGCAACATACAATTCAGGTGTCTCGATCATGCCCACAGAATCTCGTCTCTATTCCTCTTACTATGGAATCTGCTATCACCACTGTAGTCCTCTGCACCTCTGTTTGTCTTCTGATCTTCAGTGCTGGAGGCCTGGTCGTGGTAGCTCCCCCCCCCCCCCAGTTGGTCATTCCCTTCAACAGTAACCAAAGTGATATACTTATTACTGAGGGGAACGGCCACAGCGGTACTCTGCACTGGCAGCTCATTTCCCTTCCTTCTCCTGACTGTCACCCAGTTACCTGCTTCTTGCAACCTAGGGGTGACTACCTCACTGTAGCTCCTATCTATCACTTCCTCAGTCTCCTATATGAGCTGAAGATCATCGAGCTCCAGTTCCTTAACACATTCTCTGAGGAGCTGTAGCTTGGTGCAAATGTGGTTATCCAGGAGACTGGAGATCGCCCAGAATTCCCACATCTCTTACTGTGACATGAAGGGTTAATTTACTTGTCAGTCAAAAGCCACTTCTGCCATGCCAGTCATTGATTGGTTCATTTGAAGGATGCAGATGCTCTTTCCCATTGGTTGCCTTGTGCACTACGGCAACGGAGTTCAGTTTCTGGCATCTCAGGGGCTTTCTCTTGTCTTTGGGGCACTCACCTTAACACTTCGATTGCAACCAGTGCCAGAGAACCATTGGGGAAGTCTGCTGCAGGTATAGGAGGGTCCATGTGCATTCTTAGTTAAGTATCTCTTTGTTGAAAGTTTAGTTTTGTAGTTGTGTAACTTGGGGAGACTTTATGAAGTACCTCTTGAGTCTGAAGTGTTACTGAGTGTTTAGTATCATAGTCTATGTAACTTAGAGTGGCGTAGATATTTGGTCAAATGTTTTACTGTCAGCCTGTAAATAAATAAACAATTAATGTGCTTATTTGTAATCATTGTCTTCTGTCTCACTTACCAAACCCATGAACCTGCTTCCTTGTCACATACATACAGAACAAAACACTGCCCCTGGAGCCATTCTCACCACACTAATTCTGCTCTAATGGACGGGGAAGGAAGACTAATAAAGGAAGGAAAGATTAATAAAGAAGAAAAAGAAACTTACCAGATACTTACCTCGCCCAAGTTTGATCTCGCTGAAGCCTGATGAGCCAAAGCCACTCCAACACTGGCCCACTTAAACAATGGCTGCTCTGCTTGCCCCTACCTTATTTTTATTTGCCCTTTCTAGTGAATCCTGTTCACTTATTGGGCACTATCCAACTCCTAATAATATATCCTTTATGTATTATTGATCTACATAGACACTAACATCTCTTCAGCCTTCCACTTTTTCTGTGTCCTCACCATCTTCTTGGGTCTGATGATCTCACACTTGCCCACTTTTAAATCTGGGAATCACAGTTTTACTAATTTGCTTATCGCTAGTTTCTCTCTTTTTGTATTAACTATTTATCCTTATATATGTATTTCTTAATATAATTTATGTATTGCACTGCCACAAAGCAAAACATTTCATGACATATGTTGGAGATAAATAGGCCTGATTTTGACTCAGATTCCCCAACTCCTAATGCCCCCATTTCAAGATGTTTTCTTCATGCCAACATGAAGGGATGAAGGATGTACCGAGGATTTAAAGGAAGTGAAGAGTTCATTCCTGATTGAAGACAACGATGATGGAATAGTTTGAATATTTCAGTAATTTCAGCCAAACCTTTGGGGTTTCGGTAGAATTTTGATGCATTGATGAGGAGGGAATAAATAAGAGAGAAAGAATGCGGAGAAAAAAGAAGTAAAGAACACAGTGAGAAAGGGACAGATGAAATCGGGGGAGAAATAAAGGAGCAGAAGAAAGGAAGAAGAGAAAGAACGTGTAAGAAAAGCAGAAAGAAATAATAGGGTGAAAAGAGAAGAGGGAGGGGGAAAGATAATAAAGAGAGGTATGATTAAGGTAAAGAAAGAAGAAATAAAGAAACGTAAAGATAAAGTAAGAGATGAAAAGGAATCTAGGGACAGGAGGAAGGGTGGTCATAATGCTCATGCGCACAATGCAGTGAATCGTCCCTGTTTGGTCTGATGAGGGAGGGATTGTGCCTGCGCTGTTTTGCTGCTGCGGCTGAACCAAAGGACAGAAAGGCGAACAGTGCGGAGGCAGGGTGTCAGGTACCAGGGCCGGGAGTGGTGCCGCCGCAGTGCCGGCGACTGTGTCAAAATGCCGCGCTCCGCCCGGGGGCTCGCCCGTTTCCTGCCGCTGTGAGCCGGCGGCTACGCTCGCCATGGCCAGCCTGTACCGGCGTACTGAGGCCGCCGCCGCCTCCTCCTCCCCCCACAGATTCCTCACCTTAAAAGACGTGCGCGAAGTCAAGGAGGAGACGACCATGGATGAAAAGCTCTTCCTGCTGGCATGCGAGAAAGGTCATTGTACTGCTGTCCGGGCAAGGGGTGGGACGTGGGAGGTGTGGGTGTGTGAGAAGAGGGTGACGGGCGGGCATGTGGGGTTGGGAGCGTGTGAAGGGGTGGGATCGAGGGCTCTGGGGTATCAACGGCTTGGGGAGCTGGGGAAAGGGGGTGGAGAGGGGTTGGTAGATTGGGAGATGTCGGGTTTGAGTTGGGGATGGTGTTTGAGAGCTATTGAGATAGTGGGGGGGTGAAAGGGTTGTTTGAGAGTTAATGGAAATGAGAGAGGTTGGAAAGATGAATATGGTTGAGGAGAGACTAGACTCCTGGTTGTACTCTACTTCTAGGTACAGGTAGAGACTAAAGACTGCAGCATCAGTGGTGAGGACATACGGTCAAGTGGAGCTTACAAAACTGCTTTTGAGTCAGTAGTCTAGACAATATTCAGGGACTTGTCTTCCAATCTGAAAGAATCTGCCACGGTTCTCACCGACTTCAGGACCTATATAGATAAGTGAGTGCCTTTGAGAACACACTAGACATACCCAAACAAAAAGCAATGGATGAACCAGGAGATACACACAAAATGCTGAAGGAACTCAGCAGGCCAGGCAGCATCTATGGGAAAGAGTACACTTTTTCCATAGATGCTGCCTGGCCTGCTGAATTCCTCCAGCATTTTGTGTGTGTTACATGGATTACCAGCGCCTGCAGATTTTTTCTTGTTTGTGGATGAACCAATAGATTCATTGTCTACCAAGGACTAGATCTGTGGCATTAAAGATCGGTGATCCAGGACTATACAAGAAGTCCAGGAGTAACTTTAAGAGAGAAAAAACAAAACTGATTGAAATTAGAGATGAGTTGGGATGCTCGTCAGCTCTGACAGGGCTTGCAGGCCAGTACTTCGTGCAAGGTGAAACCCAACATAATGAATGGCTGTGATGCTTCACTCCCAGATGAGCTCAACGCCTTTTATGCACGCTTTGAAAGGGAGAATACCTGCACGAATCCTTGCAGCATCTGGTAACCCTGTGATCTCAATCTCGGTGGCCGACATCAGAACATCTTTTGAGAGGGTGAACCCTCACAAGGCGTCAGTCCCCAGTGGTGAATCCGGTGGGACACCGAACCTGTGCTAACAAGCTGGTGGGGTCATTCAAGGACATTTTCAGTCTCTCACTGCAGCTGTCAGAGTTTCCCACCTCAATCAAAAAGGTTGGCAATCATAACAGTGCACAGGAAGAGTAGGGTGAGCTGCCTCAAATGACTATCACCCAATTGTACTCACGTTTATTGTGGTGAAGTGCTTGGGGAAGTTGGTCATCCCAAAGCAACTCGTGCCTAGGCAAGGACCTGGACCCACTGTAATTTGCCTATTGCTACAATGTTCTACAGTATCTGCAATCTTACTGGCTCTCCATTTGGCCTTGCACCACCTATACAATAGCAATACCTACATCAGACTGCTGTTTACTGATTACAGCTCAGTGTTCAACACAATTATACCCTCAGTTCTAATTAACAAGCTCCAAGACGTGAGCCTCTATACCTCCCACTGCAACTGGATCCATCAGGAAACCACAGTCAGTGTGGATTGGATCAGAAATAATGTCTCTTTCTCACTGACAATCAACACTGGTGCACCTCAAAGATGCATGATAAGCTGTACTCTCTCGATACCAATGAGTGTCTGGCTAGGCACACTTCAAACGCCATCTATAAATTTGCTGATGACACAACTATTGTTGGCAGAATTTCAGATGGTGACAAGGAGGCGTACAGGAGTGAAGTAGATCAGCTGGTTGAGTGGTGTCGCAACAATGACCTTGTACTCAATGTTAGTAAGACCAAGGAATTGATTGTGGACTTCAGGAAGGGGAAGTTGAGGGAACACACACCAGTCATCATCGAGGGGTCAGCAGTGGTAAAGGTGAGCAGTTTCAAGTTCCTGGGTGTCAGCATCTCTGAAGGTCTATCCTGGGTCCAACATATTGATGCAATTACTAAGAAGGTACAACAGTGGCTATATTGCATTAGGAATTTGAAGAGGCTTGGCGTGCACAATGATGCTTGCAAATTTGTGCAGATGTTCCGTGGAGCGCATTCTAACTTCTTTGGTATCCCACCATCTGGTATGGAGGAGCCACTGGACTGGATTGGAAAATGCTGTGGAAAGTTGTAAACTCGGCCAGCTCTATCGTGGGCTCTCGCCTCTCCAGCATCAAGGACATCTTCAAAAGGCAATGGCTCAGAATGGTGACATCCATCATTAAGAACGCCCATCACCTAGGACATGCTCTCTGCTCATTGCTACCATCAAGGAGGAGGTACAGGAGCCTTAAGACACATGCTCACGTTTCACAAACAGCGTCTTTCCTCCGCCATCAGATTTCTGAATGGACAATCTACCCAAGTACAATACAGCACTATATTTTCCTTTTTTATTTGCTTCCTTTTTAATGGGACACTTTGGGACCAGTACAGTTTGGCCCAATTAACTGAACTTCATGGAAATAGAAACCATAGAAAAACTACAGCACAGAAACTGGCCTTTTGGCCCTTGACTGTGCAAAACTATTTTCTGCCTTGTCCCACTGACCTGCACATGGACCATATCCCTCCATACACCTCCCATCCATGTATCTGTCCAATTTATTCTTAAATGTTAAAAAAGAACCCGCATTTACCACCTCGTCTGGCAGCTCATTCCATACTCCCACCACTCTCTGTGTGGAGAAGCCCTCCCTAATGTTCCCTTTAAACTTTCCCCCCCTCACCCTTAACCCATGTCCTCTGGTTTTTTTTCTCCCCTTGCCTCAGTGGAAAAAGCCTGCTTGCATTCACTCTTATCTATACCCATCATAATTTTATAAACCTCTATCAAATCTCCCCTCATTCTTCTACGCTCCAGGGAATAAAGTCCTAACCTATTCAACCTTTCTCTGTAACTGAGTTTCTCAAGTCTCGGCAACATCCTTGTAAACCTTCTCTGCACTCTTTCAACCTTATTAATATCCTTCCTGTAATTTGGTGACCAAAACTGAACACAATACTCCAGATTCGGCCTCACCAATGCCTTATACAACCTCATCATGACATTCCAGCTCTTATACTCAATACTTTGATTAATGAAGGCCAGTGTACCAAAAGCTCTCTTTATGACACTATCTACCTATGATGCCACTTTTAGGGAATTTTGTATCTGTATTCCCAGATCCCTCTGTTCTACTGCACTCCTTAGTGCCTTACCATTTACCCTGTATGTTCTACCTTGGTTGGTCCTTCCAAAGTGCAATACCTCACACTTGTCTGTATTAAACTCCATCTGCCATTTTTCAGCCCATTTCTCTAGCTGGTCCAAGTCCCTCTGCAGGCTCTGAAAACCTTCCTCACTGTTCACTACACCTCCAATCTTTGTATCATCAGCAAATTTGCTGATCCAATTTACCACATTATCATCCAGATCATTGATATAGATGACAAATAACAATGGACCCATCACTGATCCCTGTGGCACACCACTAGTCACAGGCCTCCACTCTGAGAAGCAATTCTCTACTACCACTCTTTGGCTTCTTCCATTGAGCCAATGTCTAATCCAATTTACCACCTCTCCATGTATACCTAGCGACTGAATTTTCCTAACTAACCTCCCATGCGGGACCTTGTCAAAGGCCTTACTGAAGTCCATGTAGACAACATCCACCTGCCTTCCCTTCATCCACTTCCCTGGTAACCTCCTCGAAAAACTCCAATAGATTGGTCAAACATGACCTACCACGCACAAAGCCATGTTGACTCTCCGTAATAAGTTCCTGTCTATCCAAATGCTTGTAGATTCTGTCTCTTAGTACTCCCTCCAATAACTTACCCAGTACCGACGTCAAATTTACTGGCCTATAATTTCCCGGATTACTTTTCGATCATTTTTTAAACATCGGAACAACATGAGCTACTCTCCAATCCTCCGGCACCTCACCTGTAGACAATAGTTAAAAAGATTTTTAAAAAACTGAATAACAAATTATATCTTTAAGTGAAGTACACAACAAATTAAAACATTTCCAATAATACTGCAATACTATAAAACTGTATTAGTTCCAGATACTTATCGATGGAGGAAATTATCTGTGTAATGTTCTGTTGACTGTAAAGGAACAAGTTCAGTCCCAACACCTCGTGCAGTTAATGGATTGCCTCATACACTACTGTTGATGATTGCATTCTCCAAATCTTTATGACCTTTGTAACTGAAATGAAAATTTAAGATGATTGATGATTGTTGATACTTTAAAATTCTTTGTAGTTTCTAACTTGTTGCAGTAGTGTGATCTTTTTATTTGCACTCCGAAGCCTGAATGCTTGAAACCACAGTGAGCAAGACAGTCTGAATGGTCTTACTACTATCAGTTACAAAAATTTCTGATTTTTGAACACACACACATGCAACTGACCTATTTAAAAACTGCTCTGAGCATGGTGTAGTTTAACAGCCACACAGGTGCACGGATCTAAAGCTAGTTTGAAACTGTTTGGCAACTGTCTCCTGCCTCAATGAAGTGGCATAATCCCAGCTATATTCTCAATTCATATTTATTTGCATACAGCAGATGTTATTTCATTGGCTCCTTAGTCAATGGGGCTGCAGAAATGTTAGCTTTTGTCTTTGCAACTTTTTGATCAATGGAAAATTAGCAATGGAGAAAACGAGCATTTGCTTTGAAACTCCACATCCTCTTTTAATAACTTATTTCAGTCTCTGATAGTTTGTTCATGCTACGTATAGTGTGCAACAACATGGATCCTTTGAATACCAGAACTGAATTTCAGTGTGTGTGTGTGTGTGCTGCCAGCGGCAAAATGCGATTCTGTAATATTTCAAATAGTTGCCGCAAAAATAACAGTTTTATTCAACAGTAGCATATTGTCAATGGTGCACATCCACTACAGCAAACTTCAGATATCTCTAAACCAGAGATTCCCAACCTGGGTCCATGGACCCCTAGCTTGATATGGCTTAAAAAGGTTGGGAACCCCTGTTCTAAACAGTGGGTATCTGATGGATTTCAGTGAATATCGTGACAGCAGTACTCATGAAAGATTCAGAAGGCATCATGAATTAGCTGAACTAATCGGAAACAAGGCAATTATCTTTTTCAAAATTGCCATTGATAGCTGCCAGATTTAATTTCACAAGGATAGCATTAAATTATGACTATTTGATCTGTCAAAATACACTGCATATGACAATTTAACAGAGTGAATTACACACAGTGTTATTTTATAAGGATTGTAGATTTGCTTTCCCATTATTGTAGCTTTTAACAATTAAATTAAAATTTGGACAAACCTGGGAGTCCTGGAAATCTGAAATAAAAAAAGACAAAACAGAAATGTGGTTATCTGCTGTAGGGGAAGAGTGGTTAATGGCTTAGATATTGGAGAATGCTTTTTATAGGTCACCTCTTTGGCATGTTGGGCTGTGCTAAAACTATCGGGATGTTGTACAGTTTCTGACCGTAACATATTTTTGCCAGAATTGTGATTGTTGGAGCTGTTCAGCCGCATTGCCATCGATATTGGAGACAACACTAGCAGCTTCAGGAGGGTAAGGGTGCCCGGACCAGGAGGTCTTGGGTTGACACTTGCTGAGTTGTGTGATCAGAGACTGTGGCTAGTGATTGTGGGTGAGGGAACAGCGATAGGCACTCAGTGGCCACACCTGTACATCAGTTCGTTAATGCAAAAATCTAATCAGCCAATCATGAGGCGGCAACTCAGTACTTAAAAGCCTGCAGACTTGGTCAAGAGGTTCAGCTGATGTTCAGACCAAACGTCTGAATAGGAATGAAATGTGATCAAAGTGACTTGGACTGTGGAATTATTGTTGATGCCAGACAGGATGGTTTGGGAATCGCAGAAGCTACTGATCTCCTGGGATTTTCATGCACAATAGTCTCCAGAGCAGGGGTTCCCAACGAGGGGTCCACAGACCCCTTGCTTAATGGTATTGGTCGAAGGGATTAAAAATAAATTGGGAACCCCTTCCTTAGAGTTTACAGCAAATGGTGTGAAAAAAATAAAAAGAAAAAATCCAGTGAATGGCAGTTCTGTGGTTGAAAATGCCTTGTTAATGAGAGAGGTTAGAGGACAATAGTCAGACTGATTCAAGCTGACAGGAAGGTGACAGTAACTCGAAGAACCATGCATTACAAGAGTGGTGTGCAGAAAAGCATCTCTGAATGCATAACACATCATATCTTGAAGCAATGGGCGACAGCAGCAGAAGACTGTGAACATGTACTCAGTGGCCACGTTATTACATACAGGAGATGTCTAAGGCAGAACTGGCAAGCATTTGTCATGTGTGGCCAAGATGGCGAGCAAAAAAATTTGTTGATATGTGGCATGTCCTCCTTTGATTTTTTTAAAAAAATTCTACTCAGGATGAAAAGATACATAACGATTATCTTTATTGGCACATGAAGCAACGAAAGATTGTTTACAATCCAAGAGCAGTTGGATGTTTACACAGGAACTGTCTCACACCAGCTTGGTGCCAGCATGGTTGTGAGAACACGTGACGTTGGATGGTACATTTTGAAATCCTCACAGACCTGATAAAGGCTTGTTATAAATATTTCAAAGTGATAAATTATTTTCTCATTTCCTCACTGTCCATTAATTATTGCTTATATCTCCTTATTTGTCGATCATTAATAGTGAGTGTACCTGCTTCATCTCCCTGACATTACTGTTTCCATTTTACTGACTTGTTGACAGACTACCCAGCTGTGCAAATTGGGTGGATTAGAAATGCTTATTAAGTGTTTACCATCCTCCTCCCACCACCACTTATATCATTCATTCTCCAGCTGATCACAGGCATTCCCTTTACACAGTCATAGTCTTTTTCTCAGGGTAGAAATGCCGTGCACTCGTGAGCATAGGTTTAGGGGGAGGAGTTTAAAGGAGAATTGCAAAGCAAGTTTTCTTACACAGAGAGTGGTAGGTGCTGAGAATGTGCTGCCGGGTATGATGCAGATATGAGAGCACTGTTTAAGCAACACTTGAGATAGGCAGATGGCCAGGCAGGGAATAGAAAGATACGGACCATGTGCAGGCAGATGAGATTAATGCAGATGGAGATGGGATTTGACATCATCAAAACACACATGGTGAGACTGAGAAGGTCATTTCCTGTGGTGAATTTTTTATATTTAACGTTCTGTCTACCTTTTCCCCTGCTCTGTAGTTTAAGCCATGTTGATATCTGCCATGTCTGATGAAAGGCCATCAACTGAAACCATCATGCTATTTCTCTATTCCAACTGGCATTTTCAGATTTCCAGTGTCTGTTTATTTTTCTCATTATTAATGTCCTATCAGAGCTTCCAACTGTTGCATGAATAGACTTCATTAGAATTATAAAGGAAAGACCGTGCAGTGATTTTTGGGAACGCTTATCATGTCTGCATTTGCATTTTTGGAACTGATTCCATAACCTATGGACTTACAGTACTTTCAAGGATTTTACAACTAGTGTTCTCAGTATTAGTTATTATTATTTGTTTTTTTTTGTATTTGTGCAGTTTGTCTTTTGCATATTGGTTGTTTGCCTGTCTTTGTGTGTAGACTTTAATTGATTCCATTGTATTTCTTAGTATCTACTGTGAATGCCTGCTGGAAAATAAATCTCGGTGACATGTCTGTACAATGATAATAAATTTAGTTTGAACTTTGAACTTGAACTTTTCAGAATTTTTTTTGTGCTGTATTGACAATACAAAGTATGTGTTGCTGTCTCACTGCAGTTCCACCTTTCAGTATCCAATTGTTGCTGGTGTCATTGCACTAGACTTCTGGATTATATCTGCTTTTAAAATAAAAGAAAGGGAAACACAAACACATGGAAAGGGGCAGGACGAGGAATCTTAAGTTGCAAGTAAAATCATGCATGTATGTATGTCTTCAAAGAAGCTACCTCATATGCACTCAGCTGAAATAGCTTTTGCACTGCTGGAATAATCTGGTCACTAAGGGTTGTCTGAGAGGCCTTAGCACTAGCTGCAAGATCAGGGTCTGATTCCTGCCACAGTCTGTAAGGAGTTTGTATGTCCTCTCCATGACCATGGAGGTTTCCTCCCAAGTTCAAGTGACACATGATTGGGGTTAATGTTAGTGAATTGTGGGCATGCTGCATTGGTGCCAGAAGTATGGCAACAATTGCATACTGCCCATCACAATCCTCACTGATTTGATGCAAACAGCGCATTTCACTGTCTATTTTAACAAATAAAGCTAATTTTTAACTTTGGTACTTAAAGGTGTTTTGGAGTAATTTCATGCAGCAAAATCCTTTTACTGCAACCATTCTTTTTATTTGAGTGAGGACATGGAAATTAGTAAGATAATATGCACAGATGGTCACTAAATTATTAATGAATTCACTTTGTGACTTTCAAATTAATCATTGTTGCCAATTAAACACAAATGATAATGACTTTGCCTAATAACTATATTAATTGCAGTTATTTCAAACAACTCAACTATTCAGGAACAGCTTCTTCCTCTCTGCTGTCCGATTTCTGAATGGACAATGAGCCCATGGAAATTACCTCATGATCTTTTGATTTCTATTTTTGCACTGCTTATTTAATTTAACTAATTAAAACGCACACACACATACAGTGCATATAAAAAGCACTCACCTCCTGTTGGAAGTTTTCATGTTTTATTGTTTTACAACATTGAATCACAGTGGATTTTAATTTGGCTTTTTTTGGACACTGATGAACAGAAAAAGATTCTCTTGTGTCAGAGTGAAACAGAACTCTATGAAGTGATCTAAATTAATTACAAGTATAAAACATAAAATAATTGATTGCATAAATATTCACCCTCTTCAAGACAGTATTGGCTAGATGCACCTTTGGTAGCAATTACAGACTTAAGTCTGTGTAGATATGTCTCTATCAGCTTTGTACATCTGTACACTGCAAATCTTTCGCCATTCTTTACAAAACTGCTCAAGCTCTGTCAGATTGCATGGAGGTCATGAGTGAACAACCCTTTTCAAATCCAGCCACAAATTCTCAATTGGATTGAGGTCTGGACTCTGACTTGGTCCCTCCAGGACATTAACTTTGTTGTTTTTAAACCATTTGTGTAGCTTTGGCTTTATGCTTGGGGTTATTGCTTTCCTGGAAAATAAATCTGGGAAAACAAGTCACAGTTCTCTTGCACACTGCATTAGGATTTCTCAATATTTTGCTGCATTCGTTTTGCCTTCTACCTTCACAAGCCTTCCAAGCCCTGCTGCACTGAAGCATCCCCACAGCATGATGCAGCCACCACCATGCTTCAAGGTAGGGATGGTGCGTGTTTGATGATGTACAGAGTTTACTTACACCTAACCTAGCGTTTTAGTCTGATAGCCAAAAAGCTCAATTTTACTTTCATCAGACCATAGAAACTTCCAGATGACTTTGGAGTCTCCCACATGCCTTCTGGCAAACTTTAGCTGAGATTTCCTGTGAGTTTTTTTCAACAGTGGCTTTCTCTTTGCCACTCTCCCATAAAGCTGCAGCTGGTGAAGCACCCAGGCAACAGTTGTATGCACAATCTTTCCCATCTCAGCCACTGAAGCTTGTAACTCCTCCAGAGTTGACGTGGGTCTCTTGGTGGCCTCCCTCATTAGTTCTCTTCTTACAGGGCACTCAGTTTTTGCTCTAGGCAGATTTATAGTTCTGCCATATTCTTTCCATTTCTTGATGATTCACTTAACTGTACTCCAAGGGATATTCAGTGACTTGGAAATTTTCTTGCATCCATCTCCTGATTTGTGCTTTTTAATAACTTTTTTGCGCGGTTGTTTGGAGTGTTCATTTGTCTTTATGGTGTAGTTTTTGTCAGGATACGGACTCACCAGCAGTTGGACCTTCCAGATACGGGTGTATTTTTACTATAATCAATTGAAACATCTTGACTGCACACGGTGATCTCCATTTAACTAATTATGTGACTTCTAAAACCAATTGGCTGTACCAGTGATGATTTGGTGTATTGTATTAAAGGGGATGAATACTTATGCAATCAATTATTTTGTGTTTTATATTTGTAATTAATTTAGATTGCTTTGGAGAAATCTGTTTTCACTTTGACACAAAATAGTCTTTTTCTGTTGATCAGTGTCAAAAAAGCCAAATTAAATCCACTCAATATTGTAAAACAATAAAACATGAAAACTTCCCGGAGGGCGGGGGGAGATATTTTTTATAGACACTATATTTATTTCAATACCTAAGTTGATACACTATTTCATTGATTCTGTAATGGATATATTGAGTATACCTGCAAGAAAATGAATCTCAGGGTTGTATATGGTGACATATGTACTTTGAGAAAGGATCTCGTGCTTTCCTGGCATATATGACAAGTAAACTCTTCTCGGGCTTCCAGTGAGTACAAATCAGTTATAACTGACGTTTTGATGACAGACTCTGCCATCTTCTTCAGGGATGATGCCTGAGTATATCTAGTCCAGTGGTATTTATACCCCCACCCCCATATTCCGTCCCTCCTTTCTTCATCCAATCAGGTTTATGGTCTCCCACTTTGTTTACAATCGAATTCCAGCTCTTACTTAGAGTGAGACCTTCGTCTTTGTTAAAATACTTTCTCTCTAGTTTTATTTCAGTGGCTTCTTTTACCAGGCAGTCCCCAAAACCACTGGCATGGCATAGTATTTTTGTGCTGTCGAAGTCAATCCTATAGTCATGGTGAATGCAGTGTTCTACTATTGCTGCTTTCTCTGGGTAACCCAAATGGATACACATCCTGTGCTCCTTGGTGAGGGTTTTCACCGTGCATCCCGTCTGGCTGATATACACTACTCCATTGCTACTGCCTGTCTTCTCTATATTTACATGGTTTCTTGAAGGATATTTACATGGTTTCTTAAAGCAAAGGAGAGGGCATACAAGGAAGCAAAAGTTAGTGGGAAGACAGAGGATTGGGAAGTTTTTAAAACCTTACAAAAGGAAACCAAGAAGGTCATTAAGAGAGAAAAGATTAACTATGAAAGGAAGCTAGCAAATAATATCAAAGAGGATACTAAAAGCTTTTTCAAGTATATAGAGAGTAAAAGACAGGTGAGAGTAGATATAAGACTGATAGAAAATGATGCTGGAGAATTGTAATGGGAGATAAGGAGATGGTGGAGGAACTGAACGAGTATTTTGTATCAGTCTTCATTGAGGAAGACATCAGCAGTATACTGGACACTCAAGGGTGGCAGGGAAGAGAAGTGTGCGCAGTCACAATTACGACAGAGAAAGTACTCAGCAAGCTGAATAGGCTAAAGGTAGATAAATCTCCCGGACCAAATGGAATGCACCCTCGTGGTCTGAAGGAAGTCGCTGTGGAGATTGCGGAGGCATTAGTGATGATCTTTCAAAAGTTGATAGATTCTGGCATGGTTCTGGAAGACTGGAAGATTGCAAATATCACTCCACTATTTAAGAAGGGGGCAAGGAAGCAAAAGGGAAATTATAGACCTGCTAGCTTGATATCGGTGGTTGGGAAGTTGTTGGAGTCGATTGTCAAGGATGAGGTTACAGAGTACCTGGAGGAATGTGACAAGATAGGCAGAACTCAGCATGGATTCCTTAAAGGAAAATCCTGCCTGACAAACCTATTACAATTTTTTGAGGAAATTACCAGTAGGCTAGACAAGGGAGATGCAGTGGATGTTGTATATTTGGATTTTCAGAAGGCCTTTGACAAGGTGCCACACATGAAGCTACTTAACAAGATAAGTGTCCATGGAATTATGGGAAAGTTACATATGTGGATAGAGCATTGGCTGATTGGCAGGAAACAGAGAGTGGGAATAAAGGGATCCTATTCTGGTTGGCTGCCGATTACCAGTGGTGTTCCACAGGGATCAGTGTTGGGGCCGCTTCTTTTTACATTGTACATCTACAATTTGGATTATGGAATAGATGGCTTTGTGGCTAAGTTTGCTGACGATACGAAGATAGGTGGAGGGGCCGGTAGTGTTGAGGAAACGGAGAGTCTGCAGAGAGACTTGGATAGGTTGGAGGAATGGGCAGAGAAGTGGTGAATGAAATACAATGTTGGGAAGTGTATGGTTATGCACTTTGGCAGAAAAAATAAATGGGCAGACTATTATTTAAATGGGGAAAGAATTCAAAGTTCTGAGATGCAACGGGTCTTGGAAGTCCTCGTACAGGATACCCTTAAAATTAACCTCCAGGTTGAGTCAGTAGTGAAGAAGGTGAATGCAATGTTGGCATTCGTTTCTAGAGGAATAGAGTATAGGAGCAGGGATGTGATGTTGAGGCTCTATAAGGCGCTGGTGAGACCTCACTTGGAGTACTGTGGGCAGTTTTGGTCTCCTTATTTAAGAAAGGATGTGCTGACGTTGGAGAGGGTACAGAGAAGATTCACTAGAATGATTCCGGGAATGAGAGGGTTAACATATGAGGAACATTTGTCCACTCTTGGACTGTAATCCTTGGAGTTTAGAATAATGAGGGGAGACCTCATAGAAACATTTCGAATGTTAAAAGGCATGGACAGAGTGGATGTGGCAAAGTTACTTCCCATGATGGGGGAGTCTAGTACGAGGGGGCATGACTTAAGGATTGAAGGGCGCCCATTCAGAACAGAAATGCGAAGAAATTTTTTTAGTCAGAGGGTGGTGAATCTATGGAATTTGTTGCCACGGGCAGCAGTGGAGGGCAAGTCATTGGGTGTATTTAAGGCAGAGATTGATAGGTATCTGAGTAGCCAGAGCATCAAAGGTTATGGTGAGAAGGCGGGGGAGTGCGACTAAATAGGAGAATGGATCAGCTCATGATAAAATGGCTGAGCAGACTCGATGGGCCGAATGGCCTACTTCTGCTCCTTTGTCTTATGGTCTTATGGATTGCCTAGATCCTGAAGAAAAACTGGATTAATGCCATCCAAAAACCTGTAAGGAAGCTCAATTCACAGCTTCAGCTGGTCAAAGATGACCTGGGACTCAGGTCGGCTGACGTTTACAGGATTCCCTGTGAATGCAGAGCGGCATCAGTCGGCTGGACTAGACAGGCCCAGGCATGTCCTGCAAGGTGATGTCCTTCATGATGGATGCAGCCTTTTGAAGATATTCTTGATACTGGAGAGGTTTGTACCCATGATGGATCTGCTTGAGTCTACAATCCTCTGAGACCAATAACAGTCATGTGCATTGGCATCACGCCAGATGGTTCAGGTACAGCAGGCGGTGAAAAAGGCGAATTAGGTACAGCAGGCGGTGAAAAACGGTGAAAAAGGCAAATGGTATGCTGGCATTCATAGCAAGAGGATTCGAGTACAGGAGCAGAGAGGTACTCCTGCAGTTGTACAAGGCCTTGGTGAGACCACACCTGGAGTATTGTGTGCAGTTTTGGTCCCCTAATCTGAGGAAAGACATTTTTGCCATAGAGGGTGTACAAAGAAGGTTCACCAGATTGATTCCTGGGATGGCAGAACTTTCATATGAAAGACTGGATTGACTAGGCTCATACTAGTTGGAATTTAGAAGATTGAGGGGGGATCTTATTGAAACATATAAAATCCTAAAGGGATTGGACAGTCTAGATGCAGGAAGATTGTTCCCGTTGTTGGGGAAGTCCAGAACGAGGGGTCACAGTTTGAGGATAAAGGGGAAGCCTTTTAGGACCGAGATTAGGAAAAACTTCTTCACACAGAGAGTGGTGAATCTGTGGAATTCTCTGCCACAGGAAACAGTTGAGGCCAGTTCATTGGCTATATTTAAGAGGGAGTTAGATATGGCCCTTGTGGCTAAAGGGATCAGGGGGTATGGGGGGAAGGCTGGTACAGGGTTCTGAGTTGGATGATCAGCCATGATCATACTGAATGGCAGTGCAGGCTCGAAGGGCCGAATGGCCTACTCCTGCACCTATTTTCTATGTTTCTACGTTATGTAACTAGTCAAAATGCTCTCCATGGTACATCTATAGAAAGTTTCTACAATCTTTGGTAAGAAACCTAATCTCGAAACTCCTAATGAAGTGTTGCTGCTGGAATGCTTTCGTCATGATTGCTTTAATATGTTGGAATGGATCTTTATTATTATGCCAATTTTGTTACTGCTATAAAATAAAAATGAGTCTAGACCTGATCCTACATGTCTGAGGGGTTTTTAATTGGTAAAATAATTAATTAGTTTAGTTTGTATTAATATTTAGCACACAAATTTGCATAATGTTGTCGATTTGGATGCAAGGCTTCTCTCTATGATTTGTGGACCTATACATTGACTCACTGAGGTTTTGGGGAAATTGATCATTACCTGTCTTATTTTTGTAGTTTTGTTTTCAATTATTCAGAATCAGAAACAGGTTTATTATCACCGGCATGTGATGTGAAATTTGTTAACTTAGCAGCAGCAGTTCAATGCAATACATAATCTAGCAGAAAAAAATAATAAATAAAATAAAAATAATAATAAACAAGTAAATCAATTATGTACATTGAATAGATTTTTTAAAAACGTGCAAAAACAGAAATACTGTATATTAAAATAAAAGCGAGGTCGTGTCCAAGGGTTCAATGTCCGTTTAGGAATGGGATGGCAGAGGGGAAGAAGCTGATCCTGAATCGCTGAGTGTGTGCCTTCAGGCTTCTGTATCTCCTGAGTAACGGTGAGAAAAAGGCATGCTTTATAATGGACACTGCCTTTCTGAGACACCGCTCCTTAAAGATGTCCTGAGTACTTTGTGGGCTAATTCCCAAGATGGAGCTGACTAGATTTACAACCTTCTGCAGCTTCTTTCGGTCCTGTGCAGTAGCCCCTCCATACGAGATAGTGATGCAGCCTGTCAGAATGCTTTCCATGGTGCAACTATAGATGTTTTTGAGTGTATTTGTTGACATGCCAAATCTCTTCAAACTCCTAATGAAGTGTAGTCGCTGTCTTGCCTTCTTTATAACTACATCGATATGTTGGGACCAGGTTAGATCCTCAGAGATCTTGACCAACCAAACATCTTGAAACGATTATGATTCTCCTTTCTAGAACTGAATTATGAAATATCGCCATCTTATTCACATTTTTGGTTTCAAAACATCTTCAGACAATTTTCTTTGAGGTTTCTTCATATAATGGGTAACCCTTCCTTTTCTCCACAAAGTGAAATGTCCTGTGGAATCCTCCTGAAGTAGAGACTCGCTACTTGAAATTGGGTATTAACTGTTGCAGGAGAACCTGGCCAGATTTGACACATTGTGTTCTTTTCTGAGTCAGGGACATGGGATCCTCTGCAGTTGCTCATCTCTGGAGTTATTGCTGCTAATCATTTTGTAAGATAGTTACAAGAGACTGCAGGTGCAGGTATCTGAATAAAAAAACACAAGCTGCTGTTGGAATTCAGCAGGTCAGGCAGCAGGTGTAAAGGAAATGTGTGGTTAATGTTTTGGGTTAAGACCCTTCATTTGAATGCTCATGATGCACATTTTTTATACATTTCTTTGTATACCTTCTAGATAGTGCTTTATATTTTACAGAAAATTTATAAGTTAACCTCTTTTCTATATCTGTACTTGTTTCTTTATTCTTTCAAAGTCCTGCTGGCTTTTATGAGTACCTTAATCACCTGGTTGACAATTATCAGAGTTTAAGCTTGTACAATTGACCAGACTGCCCTAGGCACCCAGTATTCTAAAATGTTTCTGCACATCAAAATGTCCGTATCTGTTTTCCTCTGTATTTGAGGATAGTGGAGTGTTCCCAGGGCTGTAAAGCCACCCCAGCTGAACAGCTGTCTCAGCTCTGCTCCCGCACTGACACTAACCAGATGTCCAAATGTAAATATGACCCCACTTAACACAATCCCACTTTATACTGACCAGGTCTTCGTTGTTTCTAATTCTCCTACTTTTTCTTCTGTTTTTCTCTCTCAACTGTCTACACCATCATTTAAAATATCCATATCGATGGTATTAAGCCTGTTGTTCTTTTAGCACAAATTCTGATTCTCCCCAGAATTATATGCATTCTTTTTAATCAATACTTCAGTCGCTCATTTTAGGTAAAATTCCTACAAACTAATTTACTTTGCTCTTTTTAAAGTACTAAAGCTTCCCAAAATGTTTCACGGGAAGATAATGCGGTGCTGCTGTCTGTAAGGGGTGCGTATGCTCTCCCGTGACCATGTAGGTTTTACCTGGGTGCTTTGGTTTCCTTCTGCATTCAAAGACATACTGGTAGGATTAGGGTTAGTGAGTTGTGGGCATGCTATGAAGCATGGTGACACTTGTGAGCTGCCCCCAGTACAATCCTTGGACTGTGCAGGTTGTCGCTGCGAAACAACAGATTCTACTGTATGTTTCGATGTACATGCGACAAATGCAGCTAATCAAATCTGATGCTTCCCTCCCTTTATGACTGGTCGCTGCCTCAGTTGGTGTACTTGTTCAGAGGTCAAAGGAGCAAGCAAACAACACGCAAATTAATGACCCAGAATATGCACACAGCATGAAGTATTGACACTTAAGTCCATCCCGAGAGATTGGCGATTTCTGTATCAAGTGTTTTTCTTTCATGAAAGAGAAAAATGATATTGATATCATCACTGAACTGGCTTAGCATCCAATTACATTTTTTTAAAAGAATGCTCTTGGTAAACTTAGGAAACAAAAGACAAACTTTTTAATAACTTTTGTGATTTTTTTGCGGAATGCTGAACATGATTGAAAAATGCACACAAGGTGTTGATGTAGATACTGAAATGGCATTTTATGCACACTGTGTGCATGCTCAATCATATTTTTTTTAATTTTAAAAACACCTTTAGGTAAAATATAATGTGAGGAATTGCAAAAGAGATGGAAGTAAGTTTTTGGTGCCAGCTTGCTAAGTAATAATTGTCATTTCAAGATTCTAGAATGTTTATTGTTATTAAAAAAACATAGAAACATAGAAAACCTATAGCACAATACAAGCCCTTTGGCCCACAATGCTGTGCCGAACATGTACATACTTTAGAAATTATTAGGGTTACCCATAGCCCTCTATCTTCCTGAGCTTCATGTACCTATCCAGGAGCCTCTTAAAAGATCCTATCGTATCTGCCTCCCCCACTGTTGCCGGCAGCCCATTCCATGCACTCACTACTCTCTGCGTTTAAAAAAAGATAATTTAGCCTTGACATCTCCTCTGTACCTACTTCCAAGCACCTTAAAACTGTGCCCTCTTGTGTTAGCCATTTCAGCCCTGGAAACAAGCTTTTGACTATTCACATGATCAATGCCTCTCATTATCTTACACACCACTATCAGGTCACCTCCCATCCTCCACCGCTCCAAGGAGAAAAGGCCGAGTTCACTCAACCTATTTTCATAAGGCATGCTCCCTGATCCAGGCAACATCTTTGCAAATCTCCTCTGCACCCTTTCTGTAGTTTCCACATCCTTCCTGTAGTGTAGTGACTAGAACTGAGCGCAGAACTCCAATTGGGGTCTGACCAGGGTCCTATATAGTTGTAACATTATCTCTCGGCTCTTAAACTCAATCCCACGGTTGATGAAGGCCAATGCACCATATGCCTTTTTAACCACAGAGTCAACCTGCATCTTTGAGTGTCCTGTGGACTCGGACTCCAAGATGCCTCTGATCCTCCACACTGACAAGAGTCTTACCATTAATACTATATTGTGCCATCATATTTGACCTACCAAAATGAACCACCTCACACTTATCTGGGTTGAACTCCAACTGCTACTTCTCAGCCCAGTTTTGCATCCTATCGATATCCCGCTGTAACCTCTGATAGCCGTCCACACAATCCACAACTCCCCCAACCTTTGTGTCATCAGCAGATTTACTAACCCATCCCTCCGCTTCCTCATCCAGGTCATTTACAAAAATCACGAAGAGTAGGGGTCCCAGAACAGATCTCTGAGGCACTCCACTGGTTACTGTCCTCCATGCAGAACACTGCTGTAAAGAAGAATGAAATGATTGTTACTCTGGCCCTGATGTCACATTTAAAAAAAACACAATAAGAACAAAGAACACAATTTAAAAAAAACTTTTAAAAACACAATGAATATAAATATAAAGCAATCCAGTGAAACACAGTGCACAAGTAACTGTACAAACTTCAAATTCTCTTACCCTGATAATTTGTACTTAGTCATTAGCAGGATTGATTATTAAGTGACTCAAGTGGTTAAGGCATTGGACTAGCGACCTGAAGGTCGTAAGTTCGAGCCCCAGCCGAGGCAACGTGTTGTGTCCTTGAGCAAGGCACTTAATCACACATTGCTCTGTGACGACACTGGTGCCAAGCTGTATGGGTCCTAATGCCCTTCCCTTGGACAACATTGGTGTCATGGAGAGGGGAGACTTGCAGCATGGGCAACTGCTGGTCTTCCATACAACCTTGCCCAGGCCTGAGCCCTGGAGAGTGAAGACTTTCCAGGCGCAGATCCATGGTCTTGCAACGGATGCCTTTACTTTTTTAAAAATTTGTTATTAATAAATTCATGTGATTTCCCTTGATTGCAATGATGAAGAGGGAAGTGGTGTAGTCTGTGGAAGAGGATTTACTTGCTGGTGGTACTTTTAATTTCTAAAGTAAACTACACATACGTGGAAATCCTCTGGTTGCTTGTATGTTCACAAAGTAATGATGGTCAGCATTGGTAGTTTTTTTGATGGTTGGTATTGGTACTACTGTACAGTAGTCATGCTGTCATTTCTACTGTACAGTGTGGGCGAAGATGCTTCCTGTGGATATACAGGTGTCCCCCACTTTTCGAACGTTGGCTTTATGAAACCTCACTGTTATGAAAGACCTACATTAGTACCCTGTTTTCGCTTTCAGAAGGTGTTTTCACTGTTACGAAAAAAAAGCAGCCGCTCTCCCCCGGATTTGGAATGGCATTGCTTTAACACGTGCCTGTGAGCAGCCATTTGCAAGATGAGTTCTATAGTATCGGAAAAGCATAAAAGAGCTCATAAGGGTGTTACACTTAGCGTAAAACTAGACATAATTAAGCGTTTCGATCGTGGTGAACGAAGTAAGGACTAAGTGAGTTTAGCTTGTGGAAGCTGACGAACATGATGTCGAAGAGGTTTTGGCATCCCATGACCAGGAACTGATAGATGAAGAGCTGATGCAATTGGGAGAGGAAAGGATAACAATCGAAACCGAATGAGTAATGATAAAGTACGACTTTAATTTTGAAAGGGTACGTCGGTTTAGGGGATACTTGCAGGGTGGTTTGAGTCCTTACAAAGAACTGTGTGATAGAAAAATGCGCGAGGCTCAGCAGCAAGCAAGCCTTCCACATCAGCCACAGCAGACGACGAACCTCGACCTTCGACATCAAGGCGGGCAGTCATAGGAGAAGACAAGCTGCCTGCTCTAATGGAAACAGACGACGAGATGACACCCCAGTGTCCCACCACCCCAACCCCCAGGCCACGGACAGATACCGATTCACGGAGAATGCAACGGTAGCCGGGAGGCACTGCACATGTTTAAGAAAAAGGCCGAAATAAACATGCTAATTAATTAGGTGCCGCTGACACGTAATTGTCGGCCCAGATCAGAGACGATGCAGTCGGAAATCGGGACTGATCTGGGCCGACAATTACATGTCAGGCGGCACCTAATTAATTAAGCATGTTTGTTTCAGCATTTTTCTTAAATATGTGCTGTGTGCCTCCCGGCTACCGCTGGACCCCTGCGTGCTTCGTGGCAACGTATCGATCAGTCGCCCGGAGGGTGGGGGCCACTGCACCACCCAAACTCCGACAAGTCTGACACACCATCATCAGTGTGCTCGGCAAGCTGTCCTCCCGATTCTGGTAAGTGATACTACACTGTACATACATTATTTCTACTTTATATAGGCTGTGTATTTTTACGTGTTATTTGGTATGATTTGGCAGCTTCATAACTTAAAGGTTACTGGAGAGCGCTTGTGCCGTGTTCTTGCCAACAGCGCTTGCGTGAGGTTTTCTGCCGACGGCGCTTGCGTGAGATTTTCACTACAGAGAACAGTTCAGTAATGATTGTGGAAAAGTATTTCTACTTTATATAGGCTGTGTATTTATCATATCATTCCTGCTTTTACTATAATTTACTGTTATTTTAGGTTTTATGTGTTATTTGGCATGATTTGGTAGGTTATTTTTGGGTCTGCGAATGCTCACAAAATTTTCCCATATAAATAAATGGTAATTGCTTCTTCGCTTTACGACATTTCGGCTTACGAACCATTTCATAGGAACGCTCTACCTTCGGATGGCGGGGGAAACCTGTACACAAAAAAGATCAGTCATAAGGCAATATCATGTCTCATCGCATGTCTGGAAAGGTCACCCCAATGTTATGTTGAACAACAATTATCAATATGCTTTTGCATTTTCATTAATGATTTTTGTTTTGAAAATTTCAGGAGACAACTACATGGTCAAAAAACTCCTTGATGAGAAGTTCAGTGAGCTAAATATAAACTGCGTGGATGTGCTGGGGAGGAATGCAGTAACGATAGCAATTGAAAATGAGAATCTAGATATCTTAAAGCTTCTCTTGGAACGGGGTTGTCAGGTGGTAGTATTTATATTGCTAACGGTCTTTTAAAATTTGTAGCTTTGGATATAAATCTTGCAGTGTTGCATAACTTCTCATTTTTTTTTCTAGACTACAGATGCACTGCTAGTGGCAATCAACTCTGAGGTTGTTGGTGCTGTGGATATTCTTCTCAATCATCGTCCCAGACGGTCATCCAAGCCAACTATAGCAGTTAGGAAATTTTTTGGATTCTCTGTCAATGTTATTCCAACATTGAACAATGCAGCATTTTCCAACGCAGTGTGAGATTTGGATATCACAAGAATTGGTGCTTTGGTCTCAGATTATTTAAAGTTATAGAAAGGCCTTAAATGGACTGAATGAATGCTCCCTATGCTAGCTGGGGCAGTAAATTGGTTACATTCAAAGGTTGGAAGCTGGCAGATATAAAATAATGCAAGGAAATGTAAACTTTGTAGAAGAACAGAATAGGAGAACTATTAAAGTGTGTCTGACTAATTAATACTGCCATTTTGAATAGTTTTATGATTTGAGTACACACTTAATTCATGTGAAGGTACAGCAAGCAATTAAGATGGAAAGTAGCATCATCTCTGGTAGTGCATGGTAGTTAGAGCGTAACAGTTCGTCCTGTTATACTATAACTTCCTCCTATATTTCTGTCTCCAGCCTCGGGGTGACATGCTAGTGTAGCTAGTAGAGCTTCTGCCCTATGATTCCAGTGACCCTAGTTCATCCCCTGTCTCTGCTGCTATCTCTGCGGAGTTTGTACATTCTCCCTGTGATTCCAGTGACCCTAGTTTATCCCCTGTCTGTGGAGTTTGTACATTCTCCCTGTGATTCTGTGGGCTCCCTTTTAGTGCATCAGTTTCTTCCCACGTGGTTGGCAAGTTAATAGCCACCACCATTTGTGCTGGCAAGTGGTACAAATGAGAGAGGGGTTTGTGAGGATGGTGAAAAGGGTTTAATGTAGGATTAGTGTAAATGAGTATGTGACGGATGGTGTCGATTTATGGCCCATAGGACCATTTCTGTATTTAATGACTGTAACTCTATTGTCTGAGATTATATACACTTAAAATACTGTGCATAATTTCGATCTCCTTGCCCGAGATTCTCTTGAGCTGACAGAGGATATGCTTGATTGAGAATGCTATTGTATTAATTCCTGGGATCAGAAATCTACCCTATGATCATTACCTAAGAGTGGGACCATTTGAGCCTGAGATTAAAGAAAATTTATTCATTCAGAATGTTGTGAACTTTTTCCTCCAGAATTTTAGTGATTCTCTATCATTGTGAGTTTATGAGACTGAGATTGATAGTTTCCTGGAAAAGAGGATTAAGAAGGAAGAGTACAGTTGATATAGAAAATGTTATTAAATGGCAGATATTGCACTATAGATTCTGTGGGTTACTTGTGCTTTCTTATTCTGCTATCCCATCTTCTGCTGATTCTCCTGTGAATGACTGGCACAACAGTTGACATTGCCTTTTTTCAAAAAGTGGATCATTTAGGAAATAGTAAGATTTATGTCCATTTAGAGCCTTTTCCCCAGTGCTGTAAGTCATAAACGCCACTGTCACTATCATGTTTGTTCTGGGTTATTATAAGCTTGTTATAACTGTTGTAAACTGCCTCTTTCAGCTTCAATGCATTTAAAAATATGAATTGCACAATGTACAGTACTGTGCAAAAGTTTTAGGCACCCTTGCTGCATGTATGTGCCTAAGACCTTTGCACAGTGCTGTAGTAATTTTGTATATTGCACTGTACTGTTGCCACAAAACAAAAACAAATTTCATGACCAATAGCAAACTTGATCCTGATATGGGTCACTAATGTGGACTGAAAGTGGGATGAAGGTTGGGAGAGGGGAATCATGGTTGGGAAAAGTGGATGGGAGAGGGGAGGGAGCAGGAAGCATCAGAGAGACATTTCCGTAATGATCAATAAACCAATTGTTTGGAATCAAATTACCTTGTCTGGTGTATCAGGGCTGGCTGTGTCTGCACCCATGCCACTCTCCCCCCCCCCCCCCACCCACTACCTGTCCCACGCCCCTCCCGTGGCCACTCCACCTTCACCATTCCCAACATCCTTCAATCTCGCCCGATTCACAAACACACTCTCCACTCCAAATTCGGTATTGTTGCAAAAGTCTTAGGAACCCTAGTTATATCTATGTTACTGAGACATTTGCACAGTACTGCGCAGGTGAGAAAATTGGCTGCTCATTGAACTGTTAAAAAATCTGATTTTTCTTTTCAGGTGTGTTTGGTAAATTTAAATCTAAAGGTTCACATTTTTGTTAGGGAAAAAATCCCTTGGCAAGGAAATGGCTAATTCTTAAACTACCTTCAAACTACAAAGTGAAAAAGTTCGTCTCCTGAGCTGAGGAGGCAATATAACTGATACTGCACATGCAGTAGTAATCTCATAAACAGTGAAGGGGTTCATTTGAAGTGCAAATTGAAGAGAAATTTCCACTTTGTTGCACAACATTAATTAAAATGAGGTAGAATTCGTAGAAAAATATTGCTTATTTAATTTGGCTCCAGCTCCAGTGGTTGCCAGAAACATCAATGTACAAAAGATTTTGTGTAACATTAGCAAGCACAGTCCATTGATTAATCCTCTTTTAGATTTAACAGCAACACCATACAGTTAGCACAATGAATAATATCACATGCCTGAACCCTTGCTGGTGAAGTATTACATAACTGGAACTATTGCCACTTGCAAGTTTGACTAAGTAGGAATTGTTTACGATTAATTGCACCCAATGAACATACATAGACTTTTCCAAAACAACCGTCTTGCTGCTGAATTTAGTTGGCTTGCTAACGCCATGCTCTATCATATGAAAGAAGCCTTGTGTATTAACTGTGATGATAATAAGCACTGTCAAATCACACAATAAATGATGATTCTGTTGGTTTACTCCTTCCCTTCCATACATCCCCCACCCCTTCAGTGCTGTCACTCCTGCATCAACGTCTTGACGAGCACCAACCCACTTTGCAAGTTATGCCATTATAGGTCGCTACTGCACTAGCAGCTTCATTAGAAATTTAAAAAGGAAATCTCGAATGCTGCTGCAATGAGATACTTTATTCATTTAACTCCATGGTTAGTGCTCTTCCGTATAAACTTGTGTTTTATTTATTTAAACAGAAATTAATGCAGAGAATTCAGAATCCCGAATACTCCACCACAATGGACGTTGCTCCCGTGATTCTTGCTGCTCATCGCAACAACTATGAGATCCTGACTATGCTTCTGAAACAGGACCTCTCATTGCCGAGACCTCATGCTGTAGGATGTGAGTGCACCCTCTGTAATGCAAAGAACAAGAAAGATAGTCTACGCCACTCCAGGTAAAAAAAAAAAAGTTATCTTGATTTGTCACTTGTACAGGAAAACACTGAAACACATAGTGAACTGTGTTGTTTGCATCAATGATCAACACAGTCTGATGATTGTACTGGAGACAACCTGCAAGTGTCGTCACTCTTTCAGCACCAACATAGCATGCCTGCGGCTCACTAACTCTAACCCGTACCTCTTTGGAATGTAGGAAGAAACTGGAACATTCGGAGGAAATCCATGCGGTCATGGGGAGAACGAACAAACTCCTTATAGACAACGATGGGAATTGAACCCTGGTTGGTGATCACTGATGCTGTGCTAACCACGACACTATCTAAAATAGAATAAGCATATTTGCCAATGATAATTCTTTAACTCCAACTGGAAGAATTAAGCTCTGAGAGGGGTAATCTAGTACTAATCTATTGATTAGATACTGCTGATCTAATATCAATGGGGATGGATTTAAGGTGAGGGGGGTAAGTTGAAGAGAAATTTGCAGAAGCCACTGCTTGGGATGGTAGCGAACGAAATACTATAGAAATGTTTAAGAGGCTCTTAGATGGGCACCTAAATATGCAAAGAGTGGAAGAGTATGGACATGTTGGCAGGAGGGACTTGTTTAGGGTTGTTATTAATAGTTTAATTAGTTCAGCATACTGACATGGGCTGAATGGCCTTTTCCTGTGCTGTACTGTTCTATGTGCTTTATAACCCATATCAAGTGAACACGGCGCAGCACATCACACAAACCAATCTTCCGTCCATGGACTCACTTTACACCACACGCTGTCGGAACAGTGCTGCCAGGATAATCAAGGACATGTCCCACCCAGCCAACAGACTTCTCGTCCCTCTTCGGCCAGACTCGTACGGCCAGATTTGGGAACAGCTTCTTTCCAACTGTGATAAGACTGTTGAACGGATCCTGACCCAGATCTGGGCCGTACCCTCCAAATATCCAGACCTGCCTCTTGGTTTTTTTTGCACTACCTTAGTTCCCATTTTTCTATTTTCTATTTATGATTTATAATTTAAATTTTTAATATTTACTAATTTTAACTATTTTTAATATCTTTAATATTTGTAATCCAGGGAGTGTGAAGCGCAGAATCAGATATCGCTGTGATGATTGTACGTTCTATACCAATTGTTTGGCGACAATAAAATATAATAAATAAATAAATAAGTGGATTACATTGTTCTGATTTATTAGGATTAAAGATGCACAATGCATGCAGTTTATATCAGCCAAATATTGTCTCAAAAGAATCTTCACTTTTTCAGTTGGCACAAAGTTTAAAATTTTGTGCCAACTGGGAAAGTGAAGATTCTTTAGAGACAATATTTGGCTAAATTAGATCTTTTCAGTTCCACTGGACTTGAATTTAGACTTTGGGAATGTAACCTCCCTTTCTAATCAAGTGAAAATTCTCTAACTTAGTATTTTAACATCCTGAAGTCTCAGATTAAAATGGTTTTATTTGACCATCATGTATCACTGTCTACCACCTCTCTGTGACTTGCCCTTTGAAATAATGAAGTGCAATTAGTTAAAGTCACAATACAATGCAAGTGGAGTGTACTTAAGCTTGAAATAAAGTTGCAAATGTGTGATCAATTTGAATAATTGATTCAACTGGTGTGAACACACTGAGCCAAATTCCATGATATTGCTTTTGAAAACTTATGCAGAAACAAACTGAACTGTACGAAGGGTGGATATTTCTTTCTGCAGGTTTCGCCTCGACATCTATCGCAGCCTGTCCAGTCCGTCACTGATCATGCTTACAGAGGAGGATCCCATCCTCAGGGCGTTTGAACTCAGTGCCGATCTGAAGGAATTGAGTTTGGTGGAAGTGGAGTTTAGGTAAATGTGATGCTCCTCTCAAACATAATAGAGCCAATAAATTTAACTTTACACTGTCCGTGATGTGTCCAAGTGACCTGGATGAAAATCGTAATGGGTGGGTTAGTAAGCGATGATGCCAAGATTTGTGAAGTTGTGGACAGTGTAGAAGACTAGAAGAGAATACAGTGCGAAGTGGTTCATTTGCAGACGTGGGCAGAGAAATGGCAGAGGGAGATTAACGCAGATAAATGTGATGTGTTACACCTTAGTAGGGCAAATGCATGTTAAAGGCAAGATCCTTAACAGTGTTGCTTGGGATCCAAGTTCATAGTTCCTTGAAAGTGGCTACACAGGTCGATAAGGTGGTTAAGCAGGCTTGTAGAATGTTTGCCTTTATTAGTCGAGGCATTGAGTTCAAAGGTCAAGAGGTTATGACACAACTTTATAAATCTCTGGTTAGGCCACATCTGGAATATTGCATACAGATCTGGTCGCCTCACTATAGGAAGGATGTTGAGGCTTTTGGAGGTGGGGTGTACAGAAGAGGTTTACCAGGATGCTACCTAATTTAGAGGGCATGTGCTATCACGAGAGGCTGGATGAACTTGAGTTGCTTTCTCTGTAGCAGTGGAACCTGAGGGGAGATCTGAAAGAGGTTTATGAGATTATGCGAGGCATAGATAGAGTAGACAGGGAGTATCTGTTTCTCAGGGTTGAAATGTCCAACATCAGAGGGCATTCACTGAAGGTGAGGGGGTAGGTTCAAGAGGGATGTGAGGGGTAAGTTGTTTTACTCAGAGAGTGGTTGATGCCTGCATGGTGATGCCTGGTCTGGTGCTGGAGGCAATTACATTAGAGGCTTTTAAGAGACATTTAGATAGGCACATGGACTTAAGGAAGATGGAGGGATACATGTATTGTGTAGGTTGGAGGGATTAGTGTTTGGGTGTTTTTGATTTGCTTTTTAGCTGGTTCAGCACAACATTGTGGGCCGAATGGCCTGTTCCTGTACTATACTGTTCTGTGCTCTACACTGTTGGACAACAAATGTGCAGTCAACAGAGAGCTGTTGTGTGGGACTTGTTACTGCTCTGGTTCATTTGCTCTTGCTCTGTAACCTGCCTGCATTTCTTGGTGAACTAATACATGAAGCAAAAGACTCACACTTAAATATTTGACAGTTCTGCTCTACTGGAGAAAGCCACAGAGTCTTTTATTTAGTTTTCTTCCTCACCATACACTCAAAATTCACATCACTGATCTTGTCCTGGTAGTGTAACAGAGAGGGCACTGATTTGCCTATTAAGCAATGGCACAATAGCAGTGGAAGAGCCCCTACTCTACCTTGCATTGTTTTTGACGGCTGTTTATTCTGATGTACAATACTGTGCAGAAGGCTTAGGCACCTATATAGAGCTAGGGTGCCCAAGACTTTACCACAGTACTTAGATGACGTATGCAAGGGATGATAAACCTGATTCTGATATGGGTCTCTATTGTGGGAATGGGGATGGGGGCAGGGAGAGGGAAATCATGCTTGGGAAAAGGGGAAGGGAAAGGGAGGGAGCAGGAAGCACCAGAGAGACATTCTTTAATGATCAATAAACCGGTTGTTTCAAATCAAATGACCTTGCCTAGTGTCTCGGGGCTGGGTGTGTCTGCACCTGCGCCATCACCCTTCCTTGACACCTGTCCCACACCCTTCCCATGATGCTCAACCCTCACCAATCCCAACATCCTTTGCTCCCACCAGATTTACAAACTTGCTTTCGGCTCCACATTAACAAATACAGTATTGTTCAAAAGTCTTTACTGGAAAGGATGTCCAGTAAATGACACTTCTGATAGTTCATGATTCCTGTAATATTATCTGTTTTGGTGAACTTGTGGCTGAAATGGGGCTTAATTTCATGAGATCCAGGTATCAGTTTGGTGGGCTGAAGGTCCCATTTCTATGGTGTAAAACTTTATGGCACACCATTCCACTTGGTGCTGCTGGTGGTGGAATTTAGTGGGCTTCTTATTCCAAGACAGTATCAAGATTTTTAAATGAATACAAAATTCACAGCACATAGTCTCTGAATCTATTCTGGCAGCACCTTGCAAGCTCTCACCCTCCATCACTAAGAGGGACAAAAGAAGCAGCTGAATGAGAACATCTCACCACTAGCGAGTCCAAATTTCACCCCGCCCTGACTTGGAAAAATAATTGCTGTTCTTTTTGTTACTCATTACTGAAACTCTGTCCATCAGTCTTGCTAAAGTGCCTTCACCAGAAGGACTCAGCAATTCAACAAAATGGCTCGACATTACCTTCCGAATAGCCAGAGATTTTTCCCAGGGGTGGAAGTGACTAATATGAGGGGAGATCATTTTAGGTTGATTGGAGGAAAATATGGGGGGGGCATGTCAGAGAATAGTTTTTTTTACACAGAGTTGAGTGCATAGAGCACCCTGCTAAGGGCGGTGGTCAAGGGACTTTTAAGAAACTCTTAGATGGGTGATATAAAAATAGAGGGCTCTGTAGGAAGGAAGGGTTAGATTGATCCTGGAGTAGGTTAAAAGGTCAGCACAACATCGTGGGCTGAAGAGCCTTTACTGTGCTGTAATATTGTGTGTTCAAAATAGTGGTGGATTTGCCAGCAACAATTTGATTGAGGAAATGAATGAATGAATAAATAAACTTTGTAGTAGAAGTTCCTTCCTCAACCAACACTATCAACGTCAACAACATCTCCTCCATGATCTCCATCAGCAAAGCTGCACCACAAGGCTGTGTGCTTAGTCCTGTGCTCTACTCACTCTACACTTAAGGTATGACTGTGTGGCTAAGCACATCTCCAATGCCATATTCGAGTTTGCTGATGACGCCACTGTCATACATCATCGGGGACCTCACCAGTCAGATCACGCTCTCTTCTCACTGCTGCCAGTTACAGGAGCCTCAGGATCCACACCACCTGGTTTTGGAAACACTTGCTACCCCTCAGCAATCAGGCTCTCGAACCAGAGGGGATAACTTCACTTGCTCCATCACTGAACTGTTCCCACAACCTATGGATTCACTATCAAGGACTCTTCATCTCATGTTCTTGATATTTATTTATTTATTCTTTTTCTTTTCTTTTGTATTTGTACAGTTTATTGTCTTCTGCACACTGCTTGTCCACCCTGTTGAATCTTTCATTGATTCTATTATGGTTGTTGGATTTACTGAGTATGCCTGCAAGAAAATGAATCTCAGGGTCGTATATGGTGTACTTTGATGATAAATTTACTTTGAACTTTGAGAATTGTCCCCACTGCTCACTTATTCATTATGGAATCGTTGTACGCTGCCGCTTTGATGAGTTTTAATAAATCATTGGTTGAAGTGCTTTGGGAAGTCCCAAGGATACAACTACAATTACTAAGATGCATGTGTTTTCTTATAAAATGTGAAAAGCTTCCTTTAAACATTTTCAGGAATGACTACGAAGAACTAGCACAGCAATGTAAGACCTTTGCAAAAGATCTCCTTGCGCAGGCCCGGAACTCCCGTGAACTGGAGGTTATTCTAAATCACACATCGAGTGATGAGCCGATCGATAAGAGAGGACTGCTTGAGGAGAGGATGAACCTAAGTCGACTTAAACTTGCAATTAAGTACAATCAGAAAGAGGTACGTGATCTGACTATAACTCAACCTGTTCTGACAGCATAAAATAGATAAATCTAAAATCTGTACAACTAATAAAAAAAATCAGTGTTTGTGGTGCACTATCAATTTATGTACAGGATAATATATCAAGTATTTGCATGTCTGTTAAAGAGGGCTTGAATTTTTTTTTTGTTTTTAATCAACACAAGCCCAGAAGCATACTCAAGCAATCATTGCTTCATCAGCAAATAGATATCATGTATGTACAATCCATATTTTCTTCATTCTGAAAAAGCCACATGTGACTATCAAAATGCTCACATGTGACTATCAAAATGCTCACGTGGACCACTAGCCTCTGGCATTTCTCTGTGGAATGTACTGGTCAGTAGATGTTATGGATAAATAAAAAGCCAGAAAAGTAAAAATGTTAGCCAAACAACAAAAGGACATTCACTGCTACATGAAAGAAAATGAAGGCTGTTGAGAACTAATTAAAGTTTTGAATTTGTTTGAAACTGTGAATTATATCAGCTTGGATTTATTGTGTAATAGACCAGAAGCTGGTCAACCCCTTGAGACTTTTGTTTAATAACTAAAAGTAGTCTCTTTTACTGAACTCTAATCAAATGCATAAATAGTCTGCAAATAATAAGTAAAACAGAAAAATTCAAGCCCTTTTTATTATATGAGTATGTAACTCTGTAACTAGTTACTGCCTTCCACTTTAATTGTATCTCCTGCAGTTTGTGGCTCAGTCAAATTGCCAGCAGTTCTTGAATACAGTCTGGTTTGGGCAGATGGCAGGCTACAGGCGGAAGCACACCTGTAAGAAGATTCTGACTGTTCTTTCAGTTGCCACCTTGTGGCCAGTGCTGTCCCTTTGTTATCTGCTGGCACCAAGGTCTCGAGTAGGAAGAGTCATTCACACTCCATTCATGAAGTTCATCATTCACAGTGCATCATATTTCACATTTCTACTGTTACTGAACTTGTACTCACTAGTGTACAATGAAGACTTAAAAAACACAATGGGCCCTGCATTAGAGATGATTGATTACCTCCTGATCATATGGATAATCGGTAAGTCAAGTTACTGATTTGTATTTATCGTTCTCCTCTGTGTGTTTCTTATCCCCAGTTCTTCACTTGAGATTGATGAATAGTAGCAGATGTCCTTTTGGTTACATTGGGTTGATAAGAACGATTGGCCAATTTGGGTAGACTTGGAATTGAAGCTGTGAAACAGTTTTATTTAACCTCGTTATTGGGAGCTGCTTTACCTAGCTTGGCTCCAGTTCTGCAATTTTTTTAATCTTAAAAAATTTAAACTTTGTAGTTTAATTTATCGAAATTACTTTTTTAAGCCTTCTTTGAGTGATCCAATTATTTTACTTTGGAAAACTAAAGGTATTAATTCTTTTTTGGATTCATTTAAAGAAGATAGACTGGTGTCTTTTGAACAATTAGTTGATAAATATTCTCTTTCATACTCACACTTTTTACAATACCTTCAAGTAGCAGATGTGTGACTTTTGTTTTGCATTACTTAAAGGGAAGTCAAATGAAGTTTAACACACAAGTAGGATGAAACTTCCTTAACTTGAAGAAAGTATCAGTTCCAGAATTGATTGAATGTACTCAGTGCAGTTTTCAGGGAGATTGTGTTGATGCTCAGGAGAACCAACACTGTATACAAATTGTATGATATAATTGTAGAGGAGCAAAACTGCTGCATTTTAAGACTATGGGTTGTGGTTCTAAACTCACAGCAGTTTAGTTTTGGTAGTTCTTCAAATGCTTTGCATTTTCTAATGAATATATAGTTTGCAATCTTGAATTGTAAAGATTACAGTAGCAATTTAAAAAAGTTAGAAAGATAAAGGGAAAGTGGAATAAATAAAAAGAGAGGGGGAAAAGATTGAGGTGGATTGGTTTAGGTTGCAAAAAGCAGCTTCTGATGCAAGGGCTGACAGCTCTTTTTGCATTGTACAATTCTATGATAATCTATTAAGCTTGTGTAGATACAGGAAACTAGTGTAATGGTGCACTGCTCACTATTGATAACATGCACTGCTGTGTTATAACGCATCTGCCAAGAGTAGATTCATTGGGATTGTGCTAGAGGCTGAAGTGGAAAAACAATCACAGTGGATCAGGAACCAAACTTACCTCAAGGATGCTCAATTCTAGTTCATTGATTTTACCTGCAGCCATTTCGGTTTCCCATACCTGAGGAAAACCTGGCAGCTGGATGTAGGTTCAAACATTGAGCACTTTTGAATTATTGTTTGTTAACAGTGAGAAGCAGAACAACATGACCCAACCTCATAGTTTAAAAAGCCCCCAAATCTAGCTCAGTTGAAGGATTCAAAGTACATTTATTATCAAAGTATGTATGCAGTATACAACCCCAAGATTCATCTTCTCTGCAGACAGCCACCAAAGTAAACCATAGAACCCATTCAAAGAAAAACATCAACCTCCCCACGTGCAAAAAAATCACACAAATGGCAACAAGTACATCAAACACATCTATGTGCAAAAGACAAATCGGACGACTGGCAACCCTCCGTAGCAGCTCTGCCACACCATCTAGTCCTGTGCATTGTTGTTTGGTACACTTCATAGTTTTACTTTGAATGGTAGAAATCCATACCAGCAAGAATCCTAAAGTTACAAATGTTACGAAATGGAATTTCCTGGGGATGGTGAATCGTCTGTCTGGTATGAACCCAGCTGTAAATCCCTTGGAAGGAATGACAGAGACCAGTACAATTTGTGCCAGTAGCATCGCAGGAGTTGCCAGTCAGCATTGAACTCAGTGCAGTTCTGCCTGAGGGACTCCGGCTCTGGAATTTTCCCCCAGGGTTTACTCCCGGAGCCTTCCTCATGAGTGTGTATAGCTGCAAAGGCAGTGGAAGTTTGAGATCAGAGGTTTCCTTCTAGATGAGTTGCCAGCCACAGCCGATAAGCCCCATCTGCCTGAAGCAACTGGTTTTAAGGTGTTAGTGATACGCCTTTGCCCCTTCTTCTGGTAGTAGAAACAGCTCCGCTGGGCTTAGTAGCTAAGCCACACGTGAAGGCCGGGAGTTGGACTTGGTTGTCAGAGGCTATTTGAGGCTCATGCCAGAGGGAGCTTGTCCCCGTTACCACACCTAGCTATAACAACCTTTAGTCTTAGTCACATATAGTATATATAGCCAGTGTGCCGAAAATGTTTGCTCAGTACTTTAGTTGAAGTGAGAAATGGCAATTTCTTAGATCTGCAAATATTGGTTTGCTTGCATTGTTCTGAGCATATAAGAACTGGTGATTATGGTCTTTTGTCCTCATACACCAAAAACCTGGAAACCCCTACTGACTGAGGCTAGTACCGTGTATTGTTTCAAAACACTTCTAAAAGTATGCTTTTCAAAATTTAGCCTACTTATAGGATTACTTATTGCCTATTGATGTTGATTACATTTATATAATATGGTATTTTGAAAAGTAAGATTTATTTTCAGAGTACATACATGTCACCACATACAACCCTGAGATTCTTTTCCTGTGAGCATATTTAGCAAATCTATAGAATGATAACTATAAACTGGATCAATGAACAACATACCGTGCAAATGCAAATATAATGAGTATAAAATTACAAGATAAAGGGTCCTTAAAGTGAGACCATCGATTGTGGAAACAGCAGCAGTGTACTTTCCTCTTTTATTCGAGAGCCTGATGGTTGAGGGGTAGTAACAGTTCTTGAAACTGGTGGTGCGAGTTCTGAGGCTCTTGCTGTTTTCTCACTGCTGCCATCAGGTAGAAAGTACATGGCCTGGGTGGTGAGGATCATTGATGATGGATGTTGCTTTCCTACGGCAGTGTTTCATGTAGATGTGCTCAATAGTTGGGAGGGTTTACCACAGACCCCTGAGGAAGTAGAGGTGCTGTTGTGCTTTCTTTGTTGTTGTTATACATTTATATGATGGGTCCAGGGCATATTACGTATTCCATTTACATTTATTTGATGGGTTCATTACATATTATTCTATATAATACTTGTCTTTACTTAGGATTTTTAATTTTGTTTCATATTTTTATGACTATTGATTTACCTTTACAATCTATGAAAAGCACTTTGAGCCTGTATCTTAATGTATGAAAGGTGTATTATTCCCCTTATATTAAGGGGAAGCTGCATAAAAAGTAAGATTGGTGGAAATGCTAACTGTTGAATCAAGGTGAAGGATTTGATGAAGTAAAGTGTAAAAAGATTAATTTGGTGTAGAATAATTGGAGGAAAGTTGTTTGTTATATTTCTTCTCTCACTGTGAAATGGGGACACATCTCTTTTTTTCTTACTTGGGAGAGTGAGAGCCTGTGGTATTTCAAATTACCAGGTGAATGAGTAGTCTTTGGGGTACTGCAAGTCTGTGTCTATATTGATGCTTTGTTGCACACTTGAGTACTCGGGGGCGGGGTGGGGGGTGGAGACCGCTGATGCTTTTATGCTGGGGGGGGGGGTCATTGCTTTGCTGCTGCTTGTACATGGGAGGGGGGAGCTGGGGGGGGCTTTGGGGTTTGAATGTTTAGCTGCCATTCATTCTTTCGGGCCCTCTGTTTTCATGGATGCTTGCAAAGAAAAAGAATTTCAGGATGTATATTGTATACATTTCTCTGACATTAAATGTACCTATTGAAACCTATATGGGGGGATGTCAGAGGTAAGATTGTTATACAGAGAGCGGTGGCTGTATGGAACGTGTTGCCAGTGGTTGTGGTAGAGGCAGAGACACTAGGGATGTTTAAGAGACTCTTAGATAGGTACACGGATGATAGAAAAATGGAAGGTATGTAGAGTTAGACTGATATTGGAGAAGGTTAAAATGTCAGCACAGTATCATGGGCCAAATGGCCTTACTGTGTTGTAGTGTTCTACGTTTTTTCAGGAATGTTTGTAGGGATTCAAAAATGACATCTTTTCAAGGAGCACGCAAAAGATCCTATCTACACACATATAAATAGAGTCATCCTTAAAACACTGTATCCTTGTTGGATTTTTCACCCTTCACAATGGAAATAGAGTCAGAAATTTGACACTCTGCTGTAGTCCCCATTTGAGATGTGTTCCCTTGGCAGCCTGCAGATAGAGCAGTATGGATTGTGTGATAAGGTCCAGCTGGAATGTCAACCCATAATCATCTATGTTCTGCGCCATTGCTCCAGAGACCCCTTCATGGCAAGCTAGGAAATTTCAATTCAAGTAATTAAAAGCAGCTGGCTGTTTACGTATTGTTAAAGGAAGAGATATTATTAGTAATGGTGGCAATGAAATTGATGCATTGCCTGCCTAGTTCATTAATGACCTGTGACCATGTGGAATTCACTAGATACTGCAGCATCATCCCATGACTCAAAGTTGTGTTGGAAGGGTACTGTCACATGCCCTTAATGTAGATGGGTGATAGAAGGATCTGGGAGGAGTTGGTGGATGTCTGGTAGAGAATAGGTTAGAGGTAAGGAAATGGGGAATAGGACTAATGGAAAAGATACCTGATTTATAGGAAAAGGTTGAATAGGATAAGAGTTTATTCCCTGCAGTGTAGGAGAATGAGGGGTATAAATAGGGTTAATGCAGTTGTATAGTTAATATTTCAGTAACATTTGAGTAATAATGTAAATATATTGTTTGATTAAGCATTCTTGCTCGTTTAAGGTCTATAAGTCATTATGTAAAAATATATGAATTCCATACGTTATCATGCCACCACGTGATATGCGCATGTCTCGCTTAAAATAAAAAATGAAGTTAGTTACGTTACCCTCTGCTCCCAATTTTTATTGCAATTAGCTTAATGTTTTGGAGTTACAAAACATAGCAGTGGTGACGAGGAAGTTCTAAGCAAACCCAAAGTGACTGCCTACCTGTGAAGCACAATGAGACAATGAAGTTTTTTTTAAAAGGCACTATGAAATGGTCCAACAAATAAAGCAGCGCAGTACGTGCTTCTACAGGAATGGTCAGACACTGTTGAGTTTTGAAAAAAAGGCAGAAAACAGACAAGTTCACAGGTTCATAAACAATGAGTACCAGGTGATGATAATCATAAAAAGAAAGAGGAGAAATGGCTGGCTACATCAGAAAGATTGATGCATTTGATTACACAACAGATAACTGTATATTGGATATGGAGCAAATTGAACAGCATTTTAAAACAAATGGACTAGATGATGAGAAGTGAGTGCCAATTTTGATGAGTTCATTGGATTTAAAGTCACGCAGTTTGTTTAGAAGTTTAACTGCTCCAACCAAACCAGCTGAAATGAGCTTTGCTGTTATCGTGAAAGTAATGCAGGAATACTTAAAATCAAAACCATTGTTTACAGAACACTTTAGGTTTCATATGTGGAATCAAAAGGAAGGAGAGTCCATTTTGGCACACATAGCTGAATTGAAGAGATTGTCAGAGTATTGTCAATTCAGCATGGGCTTAAAGATACAATGAAAGATTATTTAGTTTGTGGAATTTGACAAGAAAGCATCCAAAAATGGTTTCTAACTGAAGCATGTCTTGCATTTAAAAGAGCAGTTGAAATTGCTGTATCAATGGAGACAGCAGATAGAGATGCAATTAAGTTGCAGTCAGGAATGAAAGCGACTGTGAGCAAACTTGCGATGTCTAAACAGAAGCCAGCCTGGCTGAACAAGTTATGTTACCATTGGGCTCAGGGTTTCACATACACCAGACCAATGCAGATTTAAAAGTGAAACTTGCTGAAAATGCAATAAAGTAGGACATAAACAAAGATCAGCTCGGATAGACAAAAATAAATGGACTACACAGAAGGGAAGAAGCTAAAAAGCCAAGTTTGAAGTTTCAAAAAGGACACTAACCTGCATGCTGTTGACGAAAAATCTGATAATAATGAGAATGATACAGGATGGGGTAGCTTTGAGATTTACAGTGTGAAAACTAATAATAGACAAGCAATTAGGCTTTCTCCAGAAGTGAACAGCAGATTAATTAAAATGGAATTGGATAATAGCTGGACTGTTTCAGTTATTCCACAAAATGAGTTTGAACGGCATTTCAAAGATACTCAATTGAAGCCTGTAGATATCCAACTAAGAACTTATACTGAAGTAAAAATAACTCCTGTGGGAATGACATTCATAACAGTGAAATATAACAACTAACAAGCCACATTGGAATTGTGTGTAGTAAAAACAAGAGAGCCAGTATTGTGGGGGTGTGGTTGGCCTGAGCTAACTGCAACTTGATTGGAGATCCATCTACCATTTGCATGCCACATCCCCTGCAATGGAGTCAACTAAAAGCGAATTAAGAGAGATACTGAATGATGCCATGCAATACAAACAAAGTGCTGGTGGAATGCAGCAGGCCAGGCAGCATCTATAGGAAGAAGTACAATCGACGTTTTGGGCTGAGACCCTTCGTCTCTGACCGAAACATGGATTGTACTTTTTCCTATAGATGCTGCCTGGCCTGCTGCATTCTACCAGCATTTTGTGTGTATGCTTGAATTTCCAGCATCTGCAGATTTTCTCGTGAATTATGCCATGGCAGTGTTTCAGGGATGGCATTGGAAAACGCAACATATCAGGGGTAAAATAGTGTTAAATGAAAATGCCACATCCAAACCTACCTACAGATGGAGGTAGAAGAGTTCGAAGTTTTTCTCACCATAAATACTCACAAAGGGTCTTATCATTATAATTGGCTTATTTTTGGAGTAGCAACTGTACCTGCACTCTGGTAGAAAGCTATGGACCACAGGCTGCAAGGCTGCCCAGGCACTCAATGTTACATGGATGGCATCATTGTTATTAGATAGGATGATAAGGAACACCTCCAAAATCTCAAGACAGTCTTAAAAAGATTAGAAGCTTACGGGCTCAGAGCACGCACAACAAGTGTGAATTTTTTAAACCAAGCATCACTTAGTGTGGTCATACCATCGACACACAAGGATTGCACAAGTGTGCTGAGAAAAGTCAAGCAGCGGTGGATGCCCCAATGCCAAAGGATGTGTCACAACTGTGGTCCTTTTTAGGATTTGTCAGTTACTTATAACAGGTTCCTCCTAAACCTGGCTACTGTACTGCATCTCTTGAACTCGTTACAACAGATCGGGAGGAAATGGCAATTGGCAAGGCAGTGTGGGGCAGTTTTCAAAAAGGTAAAGGAAGTGGTAACATCAGACCCTGTACTCACATGTTATGATCCACATCATTCAGTGAAGCTTGCTATGCACTGTTCGGGATGTCAACATGTCCCAAGTCAACTCCAGAGCTGTTAGAACCACTTCCTACAGTCCCGAAGTCAACTCCTACAACACCACAGGGGAGGCCCCAGAACCTGCAATTGTTTAACAGCTAAGCAGAATGACCTCCCTGGTCAGTAAAGACATTATTCCACAAGAGTCACAGTGATTAAATCTTTGAGCAGAATGGGACTAGTTAGAATGTGCTGTGCTGTTGATCTCTGTATAGTAGTTATATAGTGTGTGTGTATTTTTAAAATTTATTTTAAAACAATGTTAAAATAATAATGCAGCCACAAACAAGAGAAAATCTGCAGATGCTGGAAATCCGAGCAACACACAAAATGCTGGAGCAACTCAGCAAGCCAGGCAGCATCAATGGAAAAGAGTAAATAGTCGATATTTCAGCAAGGCATTTGATAAGGTATTGAAAAAGTAAGGAGGCATAGGATCCAAGGGAACCTTACTTTGTGGATCCAGAATTGGCTTGCCCACAGAAGGCAAAGAGTGGTTGTAGACGGGTCATATTCTGCATGGAGGTTGGTGACCAGTGGTGTGCCTCAGAGATCTGTTCTGAAACCCCTATCCTTCGTGATTTTTATAAATGACATGGATGAGGAAGTGGAGGGATGAGTTAGTAAATTTGCGTTCATCAACCGTGGGATTGAGTTCAAGAGCCGAGAGGTAATGTTACAATGATATAGGACCCTGGTCAGACCCCACTTGGAGTACTGTGCTCAGTTCTGGTCACCTCACTACAGGAAGGATTTGGAAACTATAGAAAGGGTGCAGAGGAGATTTACAAGAATGTTGCTTGGATTGGGGAGCATGCCTTATGAGAATAGGTTGAGTGAACTTGGCCTTTTCTCCTTGGAGCAACGGATGATGAGAGGTGACCTGATAGAGGTGTACAAGATGACGAGAGGCACTGATTGTGTGGATAGTCAGAGGCTTTTTCCCAGGGCTGAAATGGCTAGTATGAGAGGGCACAGTTTTAAGGTGCTTGGAAGTAGGTACAGAGGAGATGTCAGGGGTAAGTTTTTTACACAGAGAGTGGTGAGTGCATGGAATGGGCTGCCGGCAATCGTGGTGGAGATGGATACAACAGGGTCTTTTAAGGAACTCTGGGATAGGTACATGGAGCTTAGAAAAATAGGGGGCTATGGGTAACCCTGGGTAATTTCTAAAGTAAGTACATGTTCGGCATTGTGGGCTGAAGGACCTGTATTGTGTTGTAGGTTTTCTGTGTTTTGATGAAATGTCGACTGTACTTTTTTGCATAGATGCTGCCTGGCCCGCTGAGTTCCTCCAGCATTGTGTGTTACTTTAATGCAACCAGTCAGATTCTGTGATATCAGTATGTAACGTTCATTTATGTTAGCCGAATAGCACAGTCAGAAATGGAATTGCAATACCTGTCTAAAACTTTACACTTTAAAGTTCGAAGTAAAATTTATTATCAGAGTACATACATGTCACCATATATAACCCTGAGATTTTTTTTCTGTGGGCATACTTAGCAAATCTATAGAACAGGATCTGTAAACTGTAAACAACCTGCAAATGCAGATTAAATATAAATAGGAAGAAATAGCGAGGATGAAATAACAAGATAAAAGTCCTTAAATGAGTTTAGTTATCCCCTTTTGTTCAAGAGCCTGATGGATGAGGGGTAGTGATTGTTCTTGAATCTTGGGGTGTGAGTCCTGAGGCGCTTGTAACTTTTACCTGATGGTAACAGTGAGAAAAGAGCATGGCCTGGGTGGTGAGGATCTTTGGATGCTGTCTTTCTATGACAACGTTTCATGTCAATGAGCTCAATGGTTGGGAGGGTTTTATACTTGAATGTAATGGGCCGAATCCACTAACTGTTCTATTCAAAGGCATTGGTGTTCTCATACCAAGCTATAATGCTGTCCGTCAACACACTTTCCACCATACATCTACAGAAGTTTGCCAAGGATTTGATGACGTGCTGAATCTCAACAGACTCCTGAGGAAGTAGAGACACTGTTGTGCTTTCTTCGCTATTGTATTTATATGATTTAGCAACTGTTTATTACTAATCCTGGTATAGAATTGTTCAACAGACATAAGAAAGGCTTGTATACTGCCAACAATTCACTTTTTTGAAAGGATTTCAACAGCTGTCAGTAGAAAATATTTCACAACTTCAGTGGTGCTCAGGATTAAACACAGAGAAGGTGTTTGATCTTTTTTTTGTTGGACTGCTGTAGAACTCGAAGCATACAACTTTCCGTCATTGTGAGTCCACAGAGTTACTCTGCATCTGTTTGCACGCAAGTGCTGAAGTTGACATTGGAGAGCATGAGCCAAGAACTTGAACCATTTCTACTTTTTCCTGGCCATTGGTGGTTTTGGAAATACAGAATACAGCAGGTGAAGATCACTGTTTGTTCACAGACATTCAAAACTTGGCAATTCTGTTAGCCAAAGTCTGTTAATTTATAAAAGTGCTGTCAGGCTATGATTATTTCCTTGAACAGATAGAGAGTCCAAAACTCAAATCCTGTTGTTTTTTTTGCTGGCTTGAAGACTTTGTGGAAGAAAGGAACATGATATTGAGAAGAATTGCCAGAATAAACATAATCATAGAAAAATGCTGTTTAAAAATCAATACTGAAATACTTCTAACCAGTGTTAAAATGTTGTGAAATGAACCAGTGGTGTACTGGTTCACATAAAGTAACAAGTTAGTAAATTTTTATTGTGACATTCATTGAATCCAGTTTCTGAACCATAGGGTAGTTTCTTAACAATTCTTGGCAGTAGTTCTGACAACTTATGCTTGGTTGTTTCTCTGTTGGAATGTTCCTTTTTGATTGACACAGATATGGTAGCCCAAAGAACCTGTTCCTTTGCAGTACTGCTGTACAATTCTCCAAAGAGCTGTATATCATATAAGTTTATCCTTTTAGAATTGCTGAGCTGTAAGATTGAACTTTCGTGGTGAACAGCAGGAATGTTGTAAACAAAGAGAGCTTGGAGTACAAGCTTGTGGTTCCCTGAAAGTGGAGTCACACTGTATTTCAAAGCTTTAAGGAGGCTTATGACTTGTTGGCCTTTATAAGTCAGGGCACTGTATATAAAAAGATAGGAGGTCATGGTGCTGTTACACAGGACACAAGTAGGACCACAAGCTGAATATTGTGTTCAGTTTTGGTTGCATGTTATTAAACATAGATTTATAAAGGAAGAGTTTATGAAGATGCTGCCAGAAGGCAAAGGGATGAGTTATAGGGGAGTTTGGATAGGCTAAGACTTTATTCTCTTGAGCATCAGAAACTGAGCAGTGATCTGTATTAAACCATGAGAGACATAGGGTGAGTGTGCTCCTTCCCTTCCACCTCCAAATTTGGGGTATCAAGAACTAGAGGGCATAGGTTTAAGGGGAGAGAAGGGAAAGATTTACTAGGAATTAGTAGTGTCACGTTCGAAGTACATTTATTATCAAAGAATGTATACAACTCTGAGATTCATTCTCCCACAGGCAGCCATGAAACAAAGAAACACCATGGAACCAGTTCAAGAAAGCATCAAAAACCCAGTGCGCAAAAAGAAAAGAACAAATTGCGCAAACAACAAACAGCGAGCGAACAGCACGTAGAATATCAGACATCAAACCAGGAGTCCAGTAGTGTTCAGTTCAGTTTAGTTCAGCCCCACGCCGCCCGCCCCCTGCAGGCCATGGGGCCATTCCTCGCCAAAGCACCCCAGTCTGCATTGATCGCCCTGATCAGACTGCTCGAAAAGCAAAACAAAAGAGTAACCAGAATCCAGGAACACATGCAACATGAACCTCAAAAGTCCCCCAAAATGAGTCCATGGCCTTGCCTTGCTGTTTAAAAAGGGCAGCTTTTTAACAGCAAGAGTGGTGTCTTTGTGGATTCAGTTGCGGGAGGAGGTGGTTGAGGTAGGAACAGTAGCAACTTTTCCAAAGACAGTTGAATAGATATATGGGTTGGAAAGGATTAGAAGGCTATGGGCCAAACACTAGTTTGGATGGGGCGTCTTGGTCAGTATGGACCAGTTTGGCTGAAGGGCCTATATGATTCCATGACAATATGAAATTCAGTGAAAAGGATTAATGTACAGTAGCTTCACCTGTTCCAAAGATCAGGTGAATAAATGCACAATCTGGAGCAAAAGTGTAAGGTACTGGAGAGGCTGTGCTGGATACCTTGCAGCTGTCAGCTTGGCCAACAACAACAATCATTGTTGTTACTCTTGGTGCATCTCACATATAAGAACATGGAAAGTAATTCCTGCTGCAAAGGATATGTTCACATATGTTAAGGAATAAGACTTGGCTGTGGTTGCATCATAATCAAGTGGTCTGCCCGTGGCTTTTTAAGCCAGTTTCTTAGGGTTGAGATTGTCTCTAGTTCTGCTGGTCCTAAATGAAATCAGCAAAATCTTCTTCACAAAGGATTACACAAGAGTGGGCTACTTGGCTGAAGCAGTCTATGTCAGTGTTTATGTATCAATTAGCCTTCTCCTTCTTCCTTCATTTAACTCTGTCATTGAAGCCCCTTATTCCATTCTCCCTTGTGTGCTTTTTCAGCATCTTAATTGCACGTATATTTTTATTGTTATCACTGATCCCCAATGGCTGTGAGTGCCACATTCTCACCACAAGCTGGAGTTCCAAATTGAATCTCATGAGTATCCGTTACACTTACATACAATGTATGATTGACAGAGTTTTGTTTGGTTAGAAGGTAAATAAAAATTGAACAGAGGCAGATCTATTAAGTTGCAATGTGGATCAGTTATAATTTAGTTATATGAAAGAATACATATTAGGGGATGAAGAGATTCTGCAAATGCTGGAAATCTAGAGCAACACACACACACACACACACACACACACACACACACACACCCACCCCCTCGGGGAAGCTCAGTGGGCCAGGCCGTTTCTACAGAAAGTGGTTCGGTTCAAAACCCTTCATCAGGGGATGAATGGCCCTTCTCATATTAACGTTCCTGTGTACACATTTTTAGAGAAAAATGACAGCAATCTAGTATGATGTGAGGTCAAATGTTTGACTGCTGAGAGAGAAGGATTACCTCCTTGAACTATGCCTGGTGGTAATGCTCTGACACCTCACACCCCCCAGTAACTAGCCTTTGAAGAAACATGTTTCAGGAGCATCATCAAGCAGACATATAATCTTCTGTCCCAGACAAGGAAACTCTGATGTGCGCTGGAGAAAAAGTCCTGGTGGAAGTTTCGTAATTTTCTGCATAATGCTCAGCTTTGTTGTGGAAAAGCAGGTGTTTACATGTCAAAAGGGAATAGTGACAAGGTATGACATGGGGAGGAGGAGAAGGCAAAAGCTGATGACAGAGAGCTGGCAGAATTTGTAAGCTACAATAGGGGACCTTCAGCATTTGGCAGTGTTTGAATGATACTTTTTTTTCTGAAGGGCTACCCTGGTATTTATTCAGTATTTTTTTCTAGGAAGAGTGGTTTAAAAGGAAACCAATGACTGCTTTGCTCAATGATGTGTTGTACCTTTAGTAATGAGACTCAGTATGTTGAAGGCTGCATTTTGTTTGTAATAGACGCGCTGGAGTAAGGGCAGCTTTTTTCCTTTTACTGCCCTTCATGCCATATCACTAAGTTTCTGTTACGTGTCAGTGTTAGTGAGCAGTGCAGTAGTCTTTGAGTCAAATGTTTATGGGTTCAAAAGTTACCTAAGACTACAGCACAAAAGCCGGGAGGTGATAAGTAGAAAAGGCAAAGGGCTGGAGAAGAAAGAATCTGATCAGAGAGGAGGGTGGACCATAGGAGAAAGAGGAGGAGGAGTGGAACCAAGGGGAGGAGGAGACAGGTTGAGAATAACCTCATCATGGCTGTAGAGTAGACCATGGACCAACATGTTGGAACAGGAATGGGGACTGGAATTAATGTGGTTGGCCACTGGGAAATTCTGCTTTCTTGCAGATGGAGTGGAGGTGCTCGTCAAGACGGTATCCCGATTTATGTTGGGGTACTATATTCCATTATTCAGAGTTTCGTAGACCTGCATAATTACCTTGTGGTTCATATGCTCAGTTGCCCAGCCAATGAATGGCAACACACTTTTCATCTTCCTAGCCACCCTATCAACTTGCATGGCAATTATGAGGGATCTGTGGACATGAACCCTAAGATCCCTCTTTTCCTCTGTACTGCTAAGAATCCTGTTCTGTACTCTGCTTTCAAGTTCAACTTTTCAAAGAGCTTCGCTCTTTTCTGGAGTGAATTTTGCATCTGTACCCATTGAAACCTGTGTTCTACATTTTCCAGGAGCCACCCATTTACAGTGTAAATCACAAACAACAGGAATTCTGCAGATGCTGGAAATTCAAGCAACACACATCAAAGTTGCTGGTGAACGCAGCAGGCCAGGCAGCATCTCTAGGAAGAGGTACAGTCGACGCTTCAGGCCGAGACCCTTCGTCCTGAAACGTCGACTGTACCTCTTCCTAGAGATGCTGCCTGGCCTGCTGCATTCACCAGCAACTTTGATGTGTGTTACAGTGTAAATCATATGGAAAGAAATGCTATTGATAAAACAATAAAAGATGGTTTGATCTAGGACCCTGCCTTAGAGTCTTGACTGTAATATTCTTAAGAAAATCATTTGCAGCATTGCTGAAATAACATCCACAGCATCATTTGGCAGCTGAGCCTATTAGCTATCTTTGTGAAGATAACACTAGTTAGCATAGAGCTTTACTTTCTACTCTGTACCTTTTGATGCCACACTGGGTCAAAAACTGATGACGTCAAGGGCAACTACTCTGGCTCATTTTAGTAGTCTAGCTGATCATTGCTAGCACGTTATTGGTGAATAAGCTGCATTAGACAGCTCTGTCGACAGCATCTCATACCCTTAGGTTGAAGCTTAAGATTTTTGTCAGTGAGTTAGACTTTGTTGTTTTTGCTTTCCCAGAAGCTGCAAATTATTTGATTACTTTAAATCATTATATGCTGTATGCACTAGATTCTGTTGGTTAAGCAAGTGCTTTTGAGTTAATCACTTCAGTATGTCCAAAATGCACTTTAAGTGCCCTGAAGGCAAATTGAACATTAATGATTTCCTGTCAGTATATTTAAAGGATACATAGAAAAATCGATTGCACTCTGCCCAGTAAATGCATTCCAGTTAGCATCAAGTGTAGTTTAGACCACAGTTCTGCTGTGGAGCATGTAATTCAATAACATTTTGCATCACTTCAGCCTCTATGCATCAATTATAATTTGCTTTTATTCTTCAGCTAAATGCAAGGAGCACTATATTGTTTCCTGAATGTGATACTTTAGCCTCTGTATGGCCGTGTTATTGGACATTTCAAAATCGGTTAAATTGTTCAAAATTATGCAGGTGTCATCTTAAGGCAATGTTTTTTAAGAAATGGGTCTTGAATTTCAAGTCCTCTGAATCCTAATACTGAATATAAAGTATAAATAAGTAATTTTCTCAGTGTAAGGAAGTTGCCTTATTGTTTGCAGTGCATGGAAATGAATTCATTGGCTCTTTTCTTTCCAAATTGTCACATCTGTATTTACGGTGTTTAGCAGTCACAAAGTGTTTGTCAAGTCATAGTTGCAGAAACAGGGCATTCAGTGCAACACGTTGATGTAGACCATCCAGGGTGGTGTGGTAGCGTAGAGTTAGTGTGACGCTATGACAGCGCCAGTGACCTGGGTTGAATTCCACCAGTGTCTGTCAGATGTGATGGTTTCCTCCAGGTTCTTTGGTTTCCTCCCACGTTCCAAAGGCAAAGGAGTTGGTAAGTTAATTGATCACATGGATGTAATTGGTAGCGCAGGCTTGTGGGCTGGTAGGGCTTGTTACTGTGCTGGAGCACGTAAAAAGAAAACTTTCATCCCAGATTAAGTAAAAAATACTTACAAAAATCTAAGAAAGAGGGTGGTTTGGCATTGCCTAACCCAAGATTTTATTATTGGGCAATTAAGATTTGATATTTAATATTTTGGACACAAGATTGGAATATAACTCCAAGCCCATATTGGGTAAACCTTGAAGGCCACTCTGTACAGGGGTTTTCTTTAGCTTCCATTTTAGGAACGTCACTGCCTTTTGTACTATCTAAATTGAATAAACAAATGTTTAACCTTATAGTTAAACATACATTGCGAATATGGTTTCAGATTCGTAAATTTTTTGGCTTGAACGAATTTACGTTATCAAGTCCTATTATATTTGATTTCTTTTTTCAACTCTCCGTAATGGACCAAGCCTTTTTGATATGGAAAAGGAAAGGTATAATATGATTTCGTGATTTATTTTTGGATAACTGTTTTATGTCTTTTGAGCAGTTATCTGAGAAATTTGATTTGCCCAGATCCCATTTTTTAGATACTTACAAATAAGAAATTTTTTAAATACTACGTTGCCTACCTTTCCGACTTCAAATCCTACTGGCATTATTGATAAAATTTTAAGCTTAAATCCTTTGCAGAAGGGATTAATAGCAATTATTTATGATATAATTGTGAAATTACAGCCAGGTATATCTGATAAAATTTAAAATGAATGGGAAAGGGAACTTCAACTTTGTTTACCTATAGAGAAATGGGAAAAAAATTTTCAGTTAGTTAGTACTTCTATATATGCTAAACATACACTAATACAATTTAAAGTAGTACACAGCGCCCATATGTCCAAAGATAAACTAGCTCGTTTTTATTCCCATATAAATCCTGTTTGTGATGGATGTCACTCTGAAGTGGCTTCTTTAACTCATATGTTTTGGTCTTGTCCTCTTTTGGAAAAATATTAGAAAGATATTTTTGATATTATTTCAACAGTTCTATGCTTTGACTTAAAACCCCATCCTATTACAGCAATTTTTGGATTGCCAATGGTAGAACATAGATCTTTGTCTTCTTCAGCCTGTCGGATGATAGCATTTGTTACTTTAATGGCGAGAAGATCTATTCTGTTGAACTGGAAGGAAACTAATCCTCCAACTACATTCCAATGGTTTTCTCAAACTATATTAAGTTTAAATTTTGAAAAAAATTAGAAGTGATATTTTTGACCCTTCGGTTAAATTTGAAGAAACTTGGAAACCTTTTATGCAACATTTTTATATGATGTAATCTGACTGTAAGGGGGTTTCGACTTTTATGTTACTGAGGAGGCTAATTAAAATGGCATCTTTGTTACGTTAATCTGGGGAATGCGGCTTTGTTGTGTTAAACGTTGAGAAAGTTTGCGCTGGCAGCTTGTTTTGGTTTAGAGTGTGATAAGAGGGTGCTATTAACCAATTGGGATAGTTGTTATGGTTTTGGTGTATTTGAAGATACTGTATGCGCGGGGTTTTGGGGCAGAAGGCGGGAGAGCGAGACAGAGGATGGACGAGGTGCTGTGATGTTCGCTAATGGGGTTGGACCCTGAGGAGGGCGTTTGGCGAGGAGATGGAGACAGACTCGTGTGGAGCGTCTGGTCGACCACCGTTGGTAGTCCCAGGCGGCCGGTCGAGGTGGTCTGAGGGGTCGCAGGGTGGAGAAGAAGGTCCTTGAGCTCCAACTGTTTTGTGCACGAAGAGATTGAACTTTGATAAGTGTGGCGCCTTTTATATTTATTCTCTCTTAATTATATAGTTCCAGTAATATCTATAAACTGTAAATCATTTAATTGTATCTGATGTATTGCCTGTTATTTGGGCAGGGTGGGGTACCTCACACAGCATCCACACAAACTATTACCCGGTTTGGCGGGGCCGAGGGCTGTTTCCCTAGACGACAGCGAGCCGAGCGACCCTGAGGGTGGCCAAGGCGGGGGGGCTACATGACCTTTCCGAATCTTTTTTCTAAACTTAAATTATATGATTAGAGGAGCGGAGTTAACGGCATTACTGAACGTGTCTGATACAAGCTATTGGTCTAGCCCTGTTTTGCTTTTTTTTGGGGTTTTTTTTCTCTTTTTCTTTTGGGGTTTTTTTGTTTATTTTTTTTTCTTTTTATTTTTTTTAATGACTAATTTCATTAGGAGTTTGGAAGTCTTTTATATCTATGTTACTTAAAATTCATTTTATATATGCCGATTAACATTATTCCAATCTCTTTGTACCAAATTTGTTATTGAGTTTATAATTTTGAAAATTAATAAAAAGATTTAAAAAGAAAGAAAGAAAGAAAACTTTCCTACTACCTTACCAGTCTGTATTACCTTGTGTCCTTCTTGAATAAAATTACCACAAAGATCCTCCAGTTATTAGGCCCCTTATCTGTGGCCGGGGTAGTTTAAATAGTGTTTTCCATAGTCCCAGCAGACTTCTTCCATTCCTTTTGATAGCAGCTGAGGATAAATCTCGTCAGGCTCTGACAATTTAAGATATTTAACACCTCAAATTATCTAAAAGCTGATACACAGAGGAGTGATGTAGTTATAAACTCTATGTTCCTGAGGGTGAAAAGGATTTGTGTACAGTTTAAGATTACATAAATTACCAGACTACCAGATAAAGGTTTGGATAATTGATTAGAAAGCTGTGTTCAAATTAAAAGATGACATCTTGTGTATTAAATAAACTGGAAAATGGCAAACAAGAAAATCTGCAGATGCTGGAAATCCGAGCAACAAACACACAAAATGCTGGAGGAGCTCAGCAGGCCAGGCAGCATCTATGGCAAACAGGACAGCCAACGTTTTGGACCGAAACCCTTCGTCAACTGTACTCTTTTCCTAGATGCTCCCTGTCCTGCTGAGTTCCTCCAGCGTTCTGTGTAAACTGGAAAAAGATGTTTCAGTAATAGTGACATAAATTATTGGATTGTTAGTTTAAAAAATCTTTAACTGGTCTGTTTGTGATTCTGGACTCTCAAATTTGGTTGACACAGTTGAGGTCATAGTTAGGAAGTGCAATAGGTTGTGCCATAATATTATGCAGTTGATTTTACATGGCAGTCCTTGAGTAGAAGAATATAGGCTGATCTTGGATAATGAATCAGTTATGTTTTTACGGACATCAGTAAGCTGATTTTTGTCCCTAAGTCAGAAATCACTTGATATGGTAACAACATCTCCATACTATTGCAATGAATGCATCAAACACATTTAAGACTGTTAAGAAAGAACAATTACTAAAAGTGAAGAAAGAGGAAATCAGTTCTGCTATTTGTAGGGATGAATGTATGTATGTGTATCAGACTTTTGAATTTGATAATATTATGAAAGCTCATTCATGTATTGTGATGCCCATAAGTTAGGTGTTTTTAATCCAGGGAGGGCCTATATCTCCTCATGCAAGAAGGTAGACTCCTTTCGAGAAATCAAAGGGGAGACTATGCATTGGTCACTGTTTTCTTTTACATAGAAACCAGGAAAGAAGAAAAGTTTGTAACAGGCAGCCACTTGGAAATAAGTACATTATGGCCAGGCAAAATTTGGTGGAAAGAAAAAAAATCATTTGCATGAAAAGATGGAGCTAAGCCTCATGGCTGTTCAGAATTATCTTAAAAATGAGCAGTTGGGCATTACTCAGTCACCAAGATGCTTCTGAAAATAAGCAGAACAGGAAACTGGTCTCAATTACAACCCTTTTTACTTAAATGGAAACAAATACTTGTGATGGTACTAATCTCCTTCCCAAATAATGTTTACATTCCCTGAGGGTAAACATTCTCTGGATGCAGATTATTTAATTCCCTTGGAATGCTGAACAGAAAACAGTGTACTTTGCATAATTCTAAAACTGCTGTTGCCATTGCTGCTACATCCATCAAGCAAGTATTAGTCTTGTACTGAGATGTGGCGTCATTATTTTCCACTGGACAAACCCAGACATTGTTGAATCAATGGTTTGAATATCTCAATTTTCTCTAAAATGTGCTGATGTGTAATTTGTCTCTAGGAATGGTGTGGTCAGATGTGAAGCGACTGTGGTATGATGGACTTGAAGATTTTCTGGAAGAGTCTCGAAATCAACTCAGTTTTGTCATGAACTCCTTGTATTTAGCAACGTTTGCTCTCAAAGTTGTGGCTCATTATAAGGTAAATAAGAGATGGGTTGGAAAGAAAGGCAAGACTGTAGTTCTATCAGGATGTGAGAATTGCCACTATAAGCAAGAAGATGATGCTACAAAAAATGAGAGAGATGTAGAGAATTTGATTAAAAATACAGCCAACTGACAAAATGGAAAATGTATCTTTAAACAAAATGTATATAAATCATAAAAGCTGACACACTGCATGTTAGATGTGTTGGTACAGTGTTTCCCAGTAGACAGCGATGTACTAGTCATTGCAAAAAATAGATTCATAAATCGAAGGCATGTCTGCAAAGAGTCAATGGCATGACTGCAAATATTCATAATTAACATTAGTAAATTATCCAATACTATTACCTGGTAATGGATATTTTGATGGTTCATTAATGCTGCAATCATAGTGAAATTAGACATAAATCTAATTGCCTGCAGATGGATATTTTGAAGTATTAAGCAATGAAGAAAAAAAATAGATTTATTTCATGTTATGGGACCACTTTTTTTCCTTCGGACCTTGTCACTCTCCTAGAGTGAAGGCAGGTGACTTGTTTGTGAGTTCTCTGTCGAACACTAGCTGCTTGAAGGAATATGACTCAAGGCATCTTGGATTGATATTCCCCCAATTGGGAGGATCCATTGCCAGGAATTCCCTAAAGCTGATTCTAATTAACTTCACAAAGTAGCAAATAATATATCTAATTGTATTTTTAGCCCAAGATTTGAAAATCTACTTTGCTGCTCTCCCCTTCACAGTATTACATACTTGGACTGCAATATCCGATGAAAGGTGCAAAAATAAAGCTTATTGATTGAAATTGTTGATTCCACTATTGAGTCCTCATGGTTGCATACTGCCAAGATGAAAGATGAGGTGCATTCTGTAAACTTACAATAGTTGGGAAAGTTTCGGAGACCAAAGACTTTCATTTTGACAGGACCAGAATATAAAAGCAGACATGTAGTTGAGGTTTTGTAAGGCACTGGGCAGACCACATTTAAAATATAGTGAGCAGTTTGGTCCCCATATCTAAGAAAGGATGTGCTACCTTTGGAGAGGCTTACAAGAATAATTCTGGGAACTGAAGGGTTAACATATGAGGAGCATTTAAAGGCTCTGAACCTGTACTCGCTGGAACTTAGAAGATTGAGGGGTGGGGGGATCTCATTGAAACCTTCTTCTTGTTTTACGGCAGTTAGCACCCAGTTTAATGGTGCATTACTGCCACGATTATTGAATATTGAAAAGCCTATATAGAGTGGACGTTTCTAATTTTGGGAGAGTCTAGAACCAGAGGGCACAGTCTCGGAATAGAAGGATGTCCCTTCAAAACAGAGATAAGGAGGGATGGTGAATGACTGGAGTTCATTTCCACAGATGGCTGTGGAGATCAGGTCAATGAGTATATTTGAAGTGTAGGTTGAAGGCAGGAGAATGGGGTTGGGAGCGGTAATAAATCAGCCATAATCAAATGGCATAATTCTGCTCCCATGTCTTGTATTCATATGGTCTTGTAAAGATAGATTGTAGAAGGAATGCTAGATGGACCTGATCAATGTTGGTCTGACTGTGGTAAAATAGTTCAAAATGTAGGTCCACTTAGGAACAGAAAGAATTACATTAGGACATGCAAAACAATGATTAATTCCTGTTTTGATGGACTTGCATTGTTCTTCACTCCAACATGAGTCTCTGCATATGCATTGAAAGTCATTGACATGAAATAATGAATTGAGCACAGATCCACCTTTTGAGTAGTTGCTTATGCTTGTAAAATCTTGTATGTAAACCATGGGCATTACAATTTCTAGTTTCATTGCATAGAGATTGCTGCACCTTGAAGGAGGCATTTTCTGTGTTTTTACTATATATGGTTTGTTCATTTTAGTGACTCATAAACTTATGTAGAGGATTACTTGCTCAAAAATAACACATCCTTACTATAGAACGAGCTTGTGTTTACCTTTTAGACCGAAAATATGTAAGCAACTCGCCAAATTTTACAACAAATCCCCTTAAGGAATCTTTTAAGAGTCAGGGTATCATGAATGAGTGTATTAGATAACGAAGAGTAATTTGTAAATCATGTTATTTTTCACATAAGCTCTGAACTTCTCTAATTTCTCTCCAGTTTCATGCTATTGCAGACCGGAAGAATTGGGATGCTTTTCATCCCACTTTAGTAGCAGAGGGTCTCTTCGCTTTTGGGAATATCCTCAGCTCTTTGCGGCTTTTCTTCATGTACACAGCCAGTTCCATCCTAGGACCACTGCAGGTAATGCCTTCATATTGGTTAATTCTTAATTCTTCTGTTTTTCTATTTCTTTTACGAGGCAAGCAGTGCAGAGTACACAGGGCAGGTAAACAGCAACAGGTCTCAGTTAAAGTTACCCCAGATGAACTGGGATATGTCAGAATGGCTTGTGGAGTAGTCTTGGTTTCTTTCAGGTCAAGTGCCTTGAAAGTCCTTCCTTGTGCCACATAAAGCATACACAAGACACTGTATATATTTTACCATTCTGTGCAAAGACTCGCTACATCTCCAATGTCATCTGCACTTCCATATTTTATGATGTACTATTTTCGCCCAATGGTTTTTTCGTATAATTGAAAGTTTTGATTAAATTAAGAATACTTCCTCCAGTTTTTCTTCTCTACATTATGTCCTGGTTATGGTGGGAGGCCACTTCTCAATTGTCTTCCGGAACTTCCTACTAACCGACTGACAGAAGTTCAGAAGTTTGGTGGTCAATAGGTTAATCTTTAACAAAAGAAAATCTGCAGATGCTGGAAATCAAAGTTATATTCACAAAATACTGTAGGAACTCAACAGGCCAGGCAGCATTTATGGAAAAGAGTAAACAGCTGACATTTCGGGCCGAGACCCTTCGTCAGGTTAGTCTTTTAATTCCACTTTTCCTTCCAACCAGAAATCTGGTGTGTAATGTATCTTTACGAAGTTGCCTGACCAGGGCAGCAGCTAATGCAATATGCCTATGCAGGCATCAGTAGGCCATTTTCATTTGTGAGCACCAGCCTGACCTGAATTCTAAATCTTGGAGGGAAACAATATGAATATTGTTTGTTATACTTCTGCCATCACCTTTAGTCAGCCTGGAATCAACAGTTTATTCAGTGAGCACTGTTAACCTAAAAATATTTGCACTGCAAATATTTTGAGACTGGCTGAATTTCACACCTAAAACCTCCAAGATATTTGCGGTTGATTTGTGAGTTTACCATTTTTCTTCGTAAAGAGTTTCTGTAGGTGTTACTGTATCTGACCTTCTGCAGAGTTTAGGCTAATAGATGTAGTGGCACCATGTGTGTAGTTTATTTCTCAGTAACTCCTTCATATTATAGCCTTGTCCTTTTAGGCAGAAGGAGTGGTGTCACCGTAATGTAGCAGTTGGTGCAGCAATTCCTGCCGCTGTCTGTAAGGAGTTTTACATTCTTCCCGTAAACGCTTGGATTTCCTCTGGGTGCTTCAGTTTCTTGACACATTCTAAAGATATTCATTTAGGGTTAGTGAGCTGCGGGCATGCTACATTGGCGCTGGAAGCATGCTGACACTTGTGGGCTGCCCCCAGCAGAATCCTCAGACTGTGTTGGCCCGTTGATGCAAACGCCGCATTTCACAGTACGTTTCGATAGACGTGTGACAGATAAAGCTAATCTTTCTCTATACTTGCAGTGTTATTAGCTGCCTTTCTTAGAATGCTATTCTATCAGATTAATTTGTGACAGTGTTAACTTCGAAATTGCTTTTAAATTCAGTTCATTACAATACAGAAACAGCTATTTAAACTGTGCACTAATGAACTGCACAGAAGTGTTAATGGCAAGGACCCCCCAAACGAAGCGCTTTCTAGTCTACGATGTGCTTTCAAGTTTTTGAATAATCTTTTTGAAAGGATATTGACTATCATCAGAATAGTGGCATTTATAGGGACATAGAATTAAACAGTATGGAAACAGGCACCTTGGCCTAAATTGTCTGTGCCAAGTAAGTTCTGTAGCTGAGCTAGTTCCCTGTGTTTGGCCCATATCCCTCTGAACTTTTTCCTATCAGTGTACCTGTCTAAATGTTGTAATTATAATTCAAGGTGAGCGCACCTGCTTGCTGGGCCACTCTGATAAAGCCACCGTTGTGGAATATTCTGCAATGGATCCACAGGAAAGATTGTTGGAGATGCTGGCTTCTAGACCAGAGTTCAACCAATATTCTGTCAGGCTTCTTCATTCAGATATAATCCAGCAGTGGCCACAACATAATTTGGCATGTTAATCCAATATCATGAAAGAAATGTATTTTGTCTTTTACCTCAGCGCTGGTTGCGTGCAAATCCATTGTTGCATTTCCTTGCATTACAGCGGTCACTGTACCTCAGAAGTGTTTCATTACCTGTAAAGTGTATTGGGACTGTGGTTGTGAAGGGTGCTGTTTAAATGAAAACTGGTGCTGCATTTTTAGGTGCAGCTCTTGTGGATCCTTGCAGATTCCATACTCAACATTGAACCAGTCCATTCATTTCAAAGGTAATGATAAAAGGAGAGATATACTAAATCTTCAAACTCCTGTGTTTGTCAGGTTCCATTGCCTTTGCCAATGTACTCTTCCCTTTGCTGACGTCACTAAGACCACAACATCAGAAATAGGAAGTCACAGCACAGTGTACTAGGCAAAAAATGTATCAAGAAATAGAACCAGATGGTTCCATCCCCAACACCACCACACATTGACCAGATCAGAGCTCTGTAGTCCACGTGCCATGAATTACATTGGGGAATTATATAATTGACAGGAGGAGGAGGTTCCAAGGACGCCACTCTCATTGACATCACTACTACCTAGGATGTGAGTGGAAAGCTATCTCTTCCATTGGACAATTACGGCTGTTCTTAAGTTCTGGTGAGACCATGTAGTTCACCTGTTGGAAAAAGGCTGGATTCCAGAACTGAAGGAAGGAAAAATTGCTCCATCTGTTGAATTGGCTTTCAACCAAATCTGGCATCAAGGAGCCCAAGTAAACTTGTCTTCAGCTGCTTCACTATTGACATAAATTCCCTCCTAATGATTGAAACTGATACATTCACCAAACATTAAGATCCATTCCCAAGTCTTCAGGTGAACTAGTCCTCACTAACATTGATGGATAAATTGGCAGAATTGGAAAGTAACTTCTGCAGACAGGCTTGATGATGAGGAGGATCTTCTTCACTGAGAGGGTGATGCAAGTGTGAAACGAGATCCCAGAGAAAGTGGTAGATGCAGATTTGATTTCAGCATTTAAGAGAAGTTTGGGTAAGTACAAGGATAGGAGGAGTGTGGTTCAGGTACAGGTTGATGGGACTAGATGGAATAACAGTTTGGCTTGGACAAGGTGGGCTGAAGGATCTGTTTTTGTGCTGTAGTACTCTATTGCTCTGTGAACCTACAAAAGTAAATCAGTGACAGGGTATGGTGCAGTATATCATTTATTTACCAAGCTTTTGCACAACAAGGCACAGTCAGCAGTGTGAAGTTAGAATAACTCTGCTTCAGATTCTACCTGCAGCTCCAACAAAGCTAACTGACCTGAATAATTCAACTCTTGTTTAACATCCCACCTCGGTCATTAATCTCCTTCTCCACTGTTGCACCACGGCTGCAATGTGTTGCATGGGCAAAATCTTCCAACCCTGTGTTTTTTTCTGTGTTGAAAGATAAGAACAACTTGTGCACTTGTCCAGTACCAACAACAGGTTTTCTCAAAAGTCTTGTTTGGGAAGCATCTCTCTTCATTGCTACCTGGTTTAAATCCTGGAACAGTCCAAACAATGAAACTTGAATACAATAGTTCAAGCAGATGGTTTGCCACTACCTTCTCAAAAGTGATGAGAGATGATGAGTAAGTGTTGCCTTTGGCAGTAGCAACCATCCTATGGTTGCAGAACATCAGAATGAGTAATAATAATATCTGATTCTATCCTTGACTACTAACATAAATGAGACAGTGAATTAAGCTTCCAGTCGGTCAAGGAACCAGAGACAACAGGCTGGGCTGTAAGTTCCAAGGCAACATTATGAAAGTAATTAAAAATGAGAAATGGACATTGCATCAGATTCAAGTTTATTATCACTGACGTAAGTATGTCATGAAATTTGTTGTTTTGTGGCAGCAGGATAGTGCAAGACATAAATTATGATTACAGTTTAAAAAAATAAATAAACAATGTAAAAGAGGAATAGTGAGGTAGTGTTGATGGACTGTTCATAAATCTGATGGCAGAGGGGCGGAAGCTGTTCCTAAAATTTTGAGTGTGGGTCCTCAGGCTCCTATATCTCCTCCCTGGTGGCAGTAATGAGAAGAGGGCATGTCCCAGATGGTGAAGGTCCTTAGTGATGAATGCTACCTTCTTGAGCCACTGCCCTTTGAAGGTGTCTTCCTTGTTGTGGCGAGTTGTGCCTGCGATGGAGCTGGCTGAGTTTACAACCCTTGGTAGCCCCTTCTGATCCTGTGCATTGAAGCCTCCATACCTGGCTGTGGTTTAGCAAGTCAGAATGCTCTCCACTGTACATCTGTAAAAATTTGCCAGAGTCTTTGGTGACATGCTAAATCTCTTCAAACTCTTAAGGAAGTATTGCCACATGAATGCTTCTTATAATTGTATCAATATAGATCCAGGCCCGGTGAAGATCCTCTGCGACTTTAACACCCAAAAACTTGAAGTTGCTCATCCTTTCAGCTAAACACCCCTCAATGAGGATTGGTGTGTGTTCTTCTGACTTCCTCTTCATGAAATTCACAATCAATTTCTTGATCTTGTTGACACTGAGTGCCAAGTTGATAGTGCGACACCAATTTCCAACTGATCTACCAAACTCCTATACATCTCCTTGTCGCCATCCGATGTACTGTCAATAAAAGTGGTGTCATCCGTGATGGCATTTGAGCTGTGTCTCGCAACACAGTTGTGATTATAGAGAGTAGACCAGTGGCTAGGCACGTATCCTTGAAGTGCCCCTGTGTTGATTGTCAGTGAGGAGAAGATATTATTATCATTCCATGCTAACTGGTTCCCCGATGAGGAAGTCGGGGATTCAGTTGCAGGGGTAAGTACAGAGGTCCAAGTTTTTGAAGCTTGTTGATTGGTACTGATGTTGTTGAACACTGAGCTGTAATCAATAAACAGCAGCTTGGCATAGGTATCAAATCGTTGTGGTGAAAATTGACATTTGAACTGTCCAAACTACTCTTTTCTCCCTTTTAATTTATAATAACATTGCTGTCTTCAGTGACTCCAGTGTTTATTATTTTCAGTTTGCTTGAAGGAAGAGAAAGATGAAGCACTCTGGCAATCTTGTAAAGATTCCAATAATGTTATGGTGCAGTTATAATTCACAAAGATTAAAATCACTAGCAATAATGTCCATAATAAGACTGAAACACCAAACCACAGACTAGATGCTGATTTTAGAATCCTAAAAATAAATAGGCACCAGATAAGTACTGGTTGTGTTCCAGTTGGCTTAGGTGCTTGTAAAAAAAAAATTCAATCACACATGCATTTTACGATTTCAGGCAATGTTTTTCAGTCAAAATATCGCATCTGAGATGTCATTAATTACATAGCAATTACTATAAAACAACATGCCGCCACCACCCACCCACACCTCCCCTCCTTCTGAACACTGCTAAGAGTACAAATAACCAAAGTGTAAAAAAGTTGGCTCGCACATTTATGCTTTACCATTGATTCATTTTAAAATGTCAATTTGGATTGAGTAAAACTAAGCCAGATCTTTGGAAGTAGTAGAATGAATGGTGGGACTTTGACATTGACTATCAAAATGTAAATATAAATACTGTTTGACATCTGTCTTGCTGATAATTTAAAATGATTCTTAATGCAAATTATCTTGACATAAGTATTCGTAATTGCTGTGTTAGATTTCTGTATCCTGTCCCCTTCTTATAACCAACAGATTAAGCCAATCAGCAATTTAACAACATCTTGCATATACATTTACTTGTCAGAAACGTGTACATCATATGGTATCAGTGATACAATGAGAAAAGCAATCGATATGTTTTTGGATAGTGTTATTTGGGAGAGGAGTGTTTTCCAGAATACATGGAGAAATCTCTGCACGATACATGGAGAAATCTCTGCACGACTTCAGATAATGTCATTAGAATCTTTGATGTTAGCTTGAGCAGGTTTATGGGATCTCTGAATGTTTATTCCATTCGTGCATTGCTATCTGGTTGGTCCAGTTGTACAGTACAAATTTCTCTCTGTTTTCATCTGCAAAGATTTCCTAATCTCAGCGGAAGTGTTAATGGAAAGGCTCAGGAAGTAAGGAGGTATTTTCTGACAGCCCCCCCCCTCCCCTTTTTGCATCTCTATATCTTCATCTCTGGAGATAAACTGTCAACCGACATCTTTTATAAACCTACCAATTTCCATGGTTCTCTTGACTATACCTCTTCCCACCCTGTCTCCTGTAAAAATGCTGTTCCCTTTTCTCAGTTCCTTTGTCTCCATCGCATCTGTTCCCAGGATGTCATAAATGTCGTCCTCCTTCAAAAACAGGGGTTTCCTTTCCTCCACTGTTGATTCTGCCCTCACCCACATCCCCTCCATTTCCTGAACATTTGTGCTCACTCCATCTTCCTGCTGCCTTAACAGTGATAGAGTTCCTATTGTCCTTATCTACCGCTGCATGAGTCCCTGCATTCAACACATCATCCTCTGCCAACTTCTGCCATCTCCAAAGGGATCCAACCACCAACATATCTTTATCTCTGCTGCCCCCTCCACTTTCTGCATGGATCGCTCCCTCTGTGATTCTCTTGTCCATTCATCCCTCCCGGCACGTAGCTATGCAGGTGGCCAAAGTGCTACGCCTGCTCATTCACCTCCTCCCTCACCTCCATTCACAGCCCCAAACAGTCCTTCCAAGTAAGACAATACTTCACAAAATAGTCTGCAGGTGCTGGGGTGAAAGCAACACTCACAACATGCTGGAGGAACTCAGCAGGTCGGGCAGCATCCGTGGAAAAGATCGGTCGACGTTTCAGGCCGGAACCCTTCATCAGGACTGACAATACTTCAGCTGCTGGGGTCATTTATTGTGTCTGGTTCTCCCGATATGGCCTCCTGTACAAGTGAGACCCTCAGGGTGGAGGAATAACACCTATTCTGTCTGGGTAGCCTCCAACCTGATGGCATAAATATGAATTTCTCTTTCCGGTAAAAAGAAATTCCCTCCCCTCCCTTCTTCTTCTATTCCCTACTCTGGCTTATCTCTTCTCACCTGCCTATCAGCTTCCCTAGGAACCCTCCTCTTTCCCTTTCTCCTATAATCAACTCTCCTCTCTGATCAGATTCCTTCCTCTTCTAGCCCTTTATCTTTCCGATCCACCTGGCTTTATCTCTCACTTTCTAGCTATCGTCCTTCCCCTTCCCCACCTCTTTATTATTTCCAGTCCTGAAAATGGTTCTCGCCCCGAAACGTTAACTGTTTATTAATTTCCATAGAGGCTGCCTAATATCATTTTGTGTATCATGAGTTCTTTAATGATATTGATAACTGTCTGAGAGTAGACTGACTGTTCACCCTGCTATTCAGGAAATCGAGCATAATGCACGATTACATAAGAAGGTAGCATTTTGACACTTGGCTACTTTACTTCCCGGGCACTGCTCCTTCATTTTCATGGGCTGATAGCTTTTAAACGGCCCACAAAGGTGAATGAGACAGTTCCTCTTTTCCACTGTCAATAGGATAATTTGGTAACCTATGTGTGTACAGGGCCATGTGATGGAATACTTCCTCTGGGTAGAATAGTGGGAAGCCACATCTGTCATGGCTTCCAGAGCATCGTATCCCAACACAACAAATGCCACCATGCTAACCAATGTAAAGCAAATATTATATCTATGATAAACCTTGGTTTGGCAAAAGTGTTGCATTTTCTGAATCTGTGAGTACAGCATTAAACAAAGGGATAAAAATATATCTTAAATTGTTTTCTCTCAGTGTTATTCTGAGATGCTGGGTTGAGATTGCAAAAAAAAATACTGTGTATGCTTTGAAAAACAAAGAATTTAGTTTTAAAAATCCTCGAATGAGTCAGACCATTTCAAGGGAACACTCGACACCCAAGGTTAAATCATGGATGCCTCATTAAGAATAATTTCATTTGAGAAGTAAACTTTTGCTGCCATTTAATCAGGAGAATGACTTGATGGAAGATCTTTTTGAGGAAATGTATTGGATTACGCTGTGTAAGCAATACAATATAAATATCTAAACTTCATATAAATGAAATCTAATTAAATTATTTTAAATGACTTTGCTACAGGAAATAGGATCTTTGATATGGACATCCTCTATATTTCCTTAAATTAATGCTATTATTTTTAGAAAGTAAAATTGATTTATAGGTTTTCGTTAGCTATTGAGATTTTGAAACAGAATCCAAACATTATGCAAATACAGTTGAAAGTGTAGAATTAATCTTGGAGTTTCACAACAGTGATGCCTTTCAGGTCCTCCAACTAATGTATGGAAAATGTGGTTGGCATCTGGCTTGAAAACACAGGTGGTTTGTTACATTTCCTGGTAATTACTTAACACAGTCACAAAGAAAATGAAGCAAAACCATTGCAAATAGGGCCACTGGCGGATCAAAGTGAAAGTATTACTGTCCGCTACTTATTTCGCACAGTTCACGTTGGTTTTCTAAAATTGACAAGACCTTTTTGAGTAACGTGCAGGCTTATATTCGCTCCTGGTGATTCACAAGCTGAGCGAGCAGGATTCAGTTCTAAAGGACAGAGCTGTGTCAATGTGGTCAGAGTGTCAACGTCGTAGATACAAATAGCAAAGCTTGCAGTTCTCGGGCTGAAAAACAAAATCTAAGTAAATAATAAAACCAAGTGGTTTTTCAAAGGTCTAGTTATAATGTTAGATCAGCTCTTTCCTCTCAAATAGACGGAAACATAAAAAGACATCATTACAAAACAGTTTAATTTATAAGCTGTTTTTCCTTCTTCTCTAGAGGCCTATCAATTCTGAGAAATAGAAAACCTTTCTTCCAATTTTCAAATTGTGTTCATGCCTTTTATATATTTTCTTCACTAGGATTCCTGAAGAAACAATAGAACCGTCCATTTTTTTGAATGGGCAGCTTCATTTGATCAATGATTGTGCAAATCTATGTAGTTCTGTAGCTTAGTGGAAGATGCCCATAAAGCATCCAATTTCTACTTAGGACACATGCATGCTATGGGTTCCAGCTCACATACCTGTTTTTCATTGTGAAAATCTTCATATACAAGTGGATTTGATGAAGATCTTCTGTGCTTCAGAGCTGATATGTGAATACAAGGACTATGTATCTTAAATTATAAGAAAGCAGGAGGAGTGACTACTCAATTGAAATTGCTCCAACTTACCTATTTTGATAACCCTTTGGATTAATGACTGGAGTAATTCTACTTCTCTGGCATCCTTCGTCAGAATTGAGCACTTGTACTGTGGCAAGGTTCAGGGTAAAACTATGCTTTGCTAAATGTGCCTTTGCTAGTTTTGGAAGACAAGATCTAGCCACATGTGCAAGTCTTATTTTGTTTTATTTTCTTGTTCTGTCTCTTAATTGGTATGAACTTGCAGAGTTCATGCTTTAACCTGAGTCGACTATGAACTAAACCGAGACCTAAATCGCATTTCTTCAGCCTTTTTATAGCACTCACTGTTTAATAACTATTATTTTCTGAATATGACTAATTTCATTTATGATCCAAAGTACTCAATAATCTGTTCTGGTATTTGTGATCAGATTTCTATGGGGCAAATGCTACAAGATTTTGGGAAGTTCCTCGGATTGTTTCTGCTTGTGCTGATCTCCTTCACCGTTGGATTGACTCAGTTATATGATAAGGATTTTTCAACAGTGGAAGAAGACAAGGGCTGCAGCGGAATTTACTGTGAGCAACAGAGCAATAGCACATTCCACTCGTGAGTTGTTTGCAATTTTGTGACTATTATTTTGATTTTTCAGAAGGTGAGATCACCCTGTTATTTCATTTCCATTGTGTAAAGCAGAGTTGCTACATCTGAGCAATTTTTCACTCATTACAATTAGTGCCAAATATTTTTCTGATTATTTTGTGCTTTTACCAAGCTATACTTGACAATCTGCTTGCCATACTCAAGTTGTACCACAATTATGCATGTTTCATATTTGATCCTTTATGGATTACCAAAGAAAGATTTCAAGATCCTGCATTTCCTGCAGTTGCTACATTACAGATTCTCATGTTTTGTCAGCATGCTGGTCTTTACTGAGGAATGTGTACAGGCAGGACCGTACAAGGTAAATCTAAGGGTGGGGGGGGAGAATCAGTAATAAATTCTAAATGCCTGAATCAAAGGCAACAGATTTTGTTTGAGTTAGAATCTCCATGTAGGTAAAACCTCAAGCATGACTGTAGACATTATTGTACTTTGATTACATTAAACATGGGTGGTCACATTGTGGTTGAGCTGCAGTGTCATAGAAAGGTGCACAATCATTTTAACCCAGGATGCCAGTGTTACTTTGAAGATCTTTCAGAAACAAATTCCTTCCACAAAGAGAATGGAGGAAATGTCAAGAAAAGTCATTAGTGTGTGCTTTAAATGACTGGTTTAAAGTTGTACTTACAGAGATTACTCTGTCTACACCAAGGAGTGTGGACCATGAAAGATGCCATGCCTTTTAAGTGTCCTGCCTGTCACAATCACAGAAGTACACTTCAGATGGCAGTACACTATCTAATCGGCCAACATTAATCCTGTTACATGTACTTGAAATCCAGGATAATAGTGTATTATAGATATGTGGTTTCTATTTTGTTTTTTTTCTTAAATCTCAGTTTCCTGAAGTTGGCAGGTGAAGGTTTAATTCTTTCTTCTTTTCTTCCTTCAGCTTTGTTGGGACCTGCTACATCCTGTTCTGGTATATTTTCTCCTTGGCACATGTGGCACTGTTTGTAACAAGGTTCAGCTACACCGATGACTTGCAGTCTTTTGTTGGGGTGCTCATCATTGGCACGTATAATGTGGTCGTTGTCATTGTTCTAACTAAGCTCCTAGTAGCCATGCTCCACAAAAGCTTCCAGATGATAGCTGTAAGTGGAATAGTTGTTGAGAATTTCAACATCTCTCTGGTTTTATTATATGTCAGAGTTATGGAACATTTACATAACAGCCTAACAACATAGTATGTCTGTGGCAATAATTATGCTCCATATGAGCCCTCTCCCATCTTACTATAGTTTACATTGCCACCATGTTTCCTTTTACTGTTTCATGCTGCTTTTTACCTCCATCACTCTATAGATGCAGTTTTCTACGTCACTGCTCTAAGAATCGAAGTAAGTGTTATTATTGCTGATATACATAGTGAAATCTGTTGTCTTGCAGCAGCAGTGCAGTGCGACAAATAAAAATTACTATAAGTCACAAAGCGAAATTAATGTAAGTGGTTTGGGTAGTATTCATAGACTGTTCAGAAATCCAGTGGCTGACAGGAAGAAGCTGTTCCTAAAACATTAAGTATAAGTTTTCAGGCTCCTGTATCTTCTCCTCAATGGTAGTAACAAAAAGAAGTGATGTCCTGGATGGTGAGGGTCCTTAATAATGACTGCCGCCTTTTTGAGGTACTACCTATGGAAGATGTCCTTGATGGTGGGGAAGGTGATGCCTATGATGAAGCCGGCTAAGTCTATTTCCCTTTGCTGGAGTTTTATGCCACAATCCGGTCATTAAAACCTTATTATTTTGAATTTAAGGTTGGCTTTCATAGTTATGATCATTCTAGTCATGCAATTCTGTCTTCTGCTGGGTTGGAGTGAATGTGTCTGGAAAAAAGCAACCCATTGAGTATATGTCAGTGTTGATCTCTATGATAAAGCAGACTGATCCCCTTTTATGCTAATAATAGAACATGGAATGGTACGGCATCGTACAGACTTCTAGGCTGTTGATGAGGATGAATCTTGCGAGTTATTGTAACACAAAAGATAGGCATCAGGCCCTTTTGAGACTCTACTGCCTCCTAGGAGAGCAACCTTGTTTGTCCCATTCCCCTGCTCGATCTCGAAAGATGCAATAAAACACTAACTTATGAACAATGAGGGAGATATTTCTCTTGTGTTACTCTTGGACTACCTCTCAAGCACTCAGGACCAGTCCAAGTCAATACAATGGATGTTAGTTACAAAGCCACTTCTTGAAGTATATTATTAGGATATCCACAACAGTAAGGTGTATACACTGTCAGAATGGAAGGTTCACTTGATAGCAAAATATTTAATGAATGTCTGCTTCTTAATCATTAAAATGATTATGAAAGAATATAAGTCAAATTTATTTTCAGTTTTCCGGGAGATGAATTTGCCTCTGATAAACTATGTATGTAAAAGTAAAGGAATCCATTTATAAAGCGTATTGACTCTCACAGGATTGCTTATCTTGTCAGGTCTTATTTTTCCAGTTCATTGATCCCATGAGAGAAATTTTCTTAAGAGAAAATATTGTGTAATTTATTCTGGCAATCAAACAAAACCCTCCAGGGTCTCAACTAAATAATATATTCTATATTATTGAACTATTGTGTAGACTACTATACAATTATGACCTGTTGCATTCCACAGATTTCATTCAAATCATTGAAATTGGTTTATTATTGTCACATGTACCAAGGCATAGTGAAAAGCTTGTCTTCTAAACTGTTCATATAGATCATGATACAGTCCTTTGAGGTAGTACAAGGTAAATCAGTAACAAAATGTAGAATAAAGTGCAACAGCTACAGAGAAATTGCAGTGTAGGTAAACAATAAGGTCATATGATCATAACAAGGCAGACTGAGGTCAAGAATCTATTTTATTGTACTAGGAAGCCATCCAATAGTCTTACAACGATAGAAGCTGTTCTTGAGCCTGGTGATATGTGCTTTCAGGCTTTTGTATATTCTGCCCTATAGGAAGGGGAATGTCTGAGGTGAGTGGGATCTTTGATTATGCTGGCTGCTTTACTGGGGCAGCAGGAAGTACAGACAGAGCCATGGAGGGGAAGCTGGTTTCTGTGATGTGCTGAGCTGTGTCCACAATGCTCTGCAGTTTCTTGTAGACATGGACAGAGTGGTTGTCATACCAAGCCATGATACGTCCTTATAGGATATTTTCTATGGTGTATTGATTAAAATTGGTAAAGGTTGATGGGGTCATGCTAAGTTTCTTTAACCACCTGGGGAAGTAGCAGTATTGGTGAGCTTTTTTGGATCTACTTGGTTCAACCAAGACAGGTTGTTCTCAACCCTCTTGACCTCAGCAATATCGCAGTGGACAGGAACATGTGCATTGCACCCCTTTCCAAAGTCAATTATATTTGTTTTGCTGACTTTGAAGGAATGGTTGTTGTCATGACATAATGTTACAAAACTCTCTATCTCCATCGTGTACCCTGATTCGTTGTTATTTGAGATGTGGTCCACTATGATGGTGGTATCTGCAAACTCGACCTTGCATACAGGATGTTGTGTACGGAGCTAAGGACATAACCTTGTGGCTCACCAGTGCTGAGAGTAATTGTGGTGGCAGAAGTGTTGCTGCCTAAACTTACTGATTGCAGTCTGTTGATCAGGAAGTCAAGGATCCAGTTGCAGAGGGAGGTGTTGACTCCAGGTTCTTGGAGTTTGGAGATGAGTTTGCTTGGAATTATAGTTTTGCAGGTGGACTGTATTCAATAAACAATATTTCAACATAGAAACACACACAAAGTGTCAGAGGAACTCAGCAGATGAGGCAGCGTCTATGAAAATGAGTAAACAGTCGATGTTTCGGGCTGAGACCCTTCTTCGGAACTGGAAAGGAAGATAAGATAAAACTTTATTTATCCCAAGGTTGCTCAGTCAGAAATACAGTGGCATGCAAAAGTTTGGGCACGCACTCCTGGTCAAAATTTCTGTTACTGTGAATAGTTAAGTGAGTAGAAGATGAACTGATCTCCAAAAGTCATAAAGTTAAAGATGAAACATTCATTTCAACATTTTAAGCAAGATTAGTGTATTATTTTTGTTTTGTACAATTTTAGAGTGGAAAAAAGGAAAAGGGCACCATGCAGAAGTTTGGGCACCCCAAGAGATTTGAGCTCTCAGATAACTTACCAAGGTCTCAGACCTTAATTAACTTGTTCCGGCTATGGCTTGTTCACAATCATCGTTAGGAAAGGCCAGATGATGCAAATTTCAAAGCTTTATAAATACCCTGACTCCTCAAACCTTGTCCCAACAATCAGCAGCCATGGGCTCCTCCAAGCAGCTGCGTAGCACTCTGAAAATTAAAATAAATGATGCCCACAAAGCAGGAGAATGCTATCAGAAGATAGCAAAGCGTTTTCAGATATCCATTTCCTCAGTTCGTAATTTAATTAAGAAATGGCAGTGAACAGGAACGCTAGAGGTCAAGTTGAGGTCTGGAAGACCAAGAAAACTTTCCAAGAGAACTGCTCATAGGATTGCTATAAAGGCAAATCAAAACCCCCATTTGACTGCAAAAGACCTTTAGGAAGACTTAGCAGACTCTGGAGTGGTGGTGCATTGTTCTACTGTGCAGCGACGCCTGCACAAATATGACCTTCATGGAAGAGTCATCAGAAGAAAACTTTTCCTAAATCCTCAGCACAAAATTCAGCGTCAGAAGTTTGCAAAGGAACATCTAAATAAGCCTGATGCATTTTAGAAACAAGTCCTGTGGACTGATGAAGTTTAAAATAGAACTTTTTGGCCACAATGAGCAAAGGTATGTTTGGAGAAAAAAGGGTGCAGAATTTCATGAAAAGAACACCTCTCTAACTGTTAAGCACAGGGGTGGATCGATCATGCTTTGGGCTTGTGTTGCAGCCAGTGGCACGGGGAACATTTCACTGGTAGAGGGAATAATGAATTCAATTAAATACCAGCAAATTCTGGAAACAAACATCACACCGTCTGTAAAAAAGCTGAAGCTGAAAAGAGGATGCTTCTACGACAGGATAATGAACCTAAACACACCTCAAAATCCACAATGGACTACCTCAAGAGGCGCAAGTTGAAGGTTTTGCTATGGCCCTCACAGTCCCCCAACCTAAACATCATCGAAAATCTGTAGATAGACCTCAAAAGAGCAGTGCATGCAAGACGGCTCAAGAATCTCACAGACTAGAAGCCTTTTGCAAGGAAGAATGGGCGAAAATCCCCCAAACAAGAATTGAAAGACTCTTAGCTGGCTACAGAAAGTGTTTACAAGCTGTGATATTTGCCAAAGGGGGTGTTACTAAGTACTGACCATGCAGGGTGCCCAAACTTTTGCTTCAGACCCCTTTCTTTCTTTTGTTATTCTGAAACTGTAAAAGATGGAAATAAAAAAGTAATCTTGCTTAAAATATTAAAGAAATGTGTCATCTTTAACATTATGCCTTTTGGAAATCAGGTCATCTTTTACTCGCTTATCTATTCACAGTAACAGAAATTTTGACCAGAGGTGCCCAAACTTTTGCATGCCACTGTATATACTTTAAAATACAGAATTTAGGCACTGAAGTACAAAGAAATACAAAATATACATTAAAAAGTATTAGTGCAAAATACAGATGTGCAATGAAACCACATACTTGAATACTTAAGGAGGAGGAGGAGTTGTAGAGTTTTATAGCCACAGGGAGAAAGGATCTACTGTGGCGTTCAGTGGTACACCTCGGTGAAATCAGTCTGTTACTAAAGATACTCCTCTGTTTGTCCAGTATGTCATGGGGGGGGTGGGGATGATACAAGAATAAGAAGGTGGGGGAGGGGAAGGAAGACGAGCTGGAAGGTGATAGGTGACGGCAGGTGGGTGGGTGAGAGGTTATGAAGTAAGAAGCTGGGAGATGATAGGTGGAAAAGGCACAGGGTTGGAGAAGAAGGTGAGGGACAGATGGGGCTGGTGATGCGGGTGCAGACACAACTAGACCTGAGACACCAGGCAAGGTCATTTAATTCCAAACAACTAATGATTAATCATTACAGAATGTCTCTCTGGTGCTTCCTGCTCCCTCCCCTCGCCCTTCTACTTTACCCAACCATGATTCTCCTCCCCCTGCTTCCTTCCGACTCTCAGTCCACAATAGTGACTCATATTAGAATCAGGTTTATCATCACTCACCTATGTCATAAAATTTATTTTTTTTGTGGAAGCAGTAGAGTACAATACATAAAATGACTACAATACTATGCAGAGGTCTTAGGCACCCTAGTTATATTAAAGCACCTAAGACTTTTGCACAGTACTGTATTTTCCCAGTCCTCCTGGATGTCAGTTGCTAAATTTGGACTAGAGTACTGGCTTTCAGAACAATGGTATCAAGTTTGTGAATTTCATGGCCATGCCATTGGAGCTTCTGGAGTGTTACCTCATGTTGGTCTGGGAGAGGGTAATGACAGTGGATGCAACTGATAAACCACCATGGATCACTCTATTTTCACATGGCAATGAAAAGCACATCAAGCAGGATAGATGTTCATTTCTGTCAGTAACCAGATTGTGGCATTTATACAGTTTTGTTGTTTTCATCCCAGTGGATCTTTTAGGAATCTTAATATTTAGACAAATTGTAGTGTTCAATGTGTTTTTCATTGTATCCTTCTTTTCTCACCTCCAAACAAGAACCACGAGGACAAGGAGTGGAAGTTTGCCCGCGCTAAGCTGTGGCTGAGCTACTTTGATGATAAGTGTACTTTGCCCCCACCGTTCAACATCATCCCGTCTCCAAAAACCATTTGCTATCTCTTCACGAGTCTCAATAAATGGATCTGCTCTCATACTAGTGCAGGAAAGGTGAAAAGACAGAACAGTCTTAAAGTGAGTAAACAGTTTGAACACTTGAGTTTCAAGAATGAATGATGCTTGCATGGGCTTGAAAATACCATCAGTAGCTGAATATGCCTGATTCGTACCCATATGTCAAGTGGACACCTTGGACCAAAAGTGGTGAATCTTTCTGAGAGCTTGTGCCAAAATTGGCAATAATCTTCAAAATAAAATTGTGCCCCGTGGCACGGTGACTTTCTCTTTTAATAAACAAGCTCTCAAGAAGAAAAGGAGCACACTCTAGCCATGATTCTTTAACATCACTGAAGTATTCGCTACTTCTTTTGGCAGTAGAGATAATCATTATGTATCTTTTTATTATGGGTGGGGTTTAAAGATTCGAGGGGTGGCATTGCTTTTTGCATGCCATCAAAAATTTTGTGCGTGCCATTGGTTTGCCTCCCATGACATTGCAACATGTGTAGTGTTGTGATAAATCCTAGACTATATTGATATAATTCCAGCAATTAAAAGCACTTCCAGTATCTCTATACTGTACTGACTTTAATACTTGTGGGGTGTCAGCTTGTTAAATCTTGTCCAGTGTAAACTGTTTGCCTAATTGGGATTCTGTGCCATGTGACACAACTGCCAATTCAGTTGTGCTTAATAGTAAACCATTTCCAGATGTGATTTGTATATGTTGACTGTTCTTACACATGTACAAAACATACCAGTTAAACAAAGGTTAAATAAACAGTTTATGTAACTCCTTATCCTAAATCTCAAAGCCATTAAAGTACGGTTTAATGGCATTATTGTAATAAAAGCATCAATTCACACATTCTTGGGATCTTAATTTACTGTTGGATATTCAGTACTGGGCAAAAGTCTTAGGCACATTTATAAAGTTAGGGTGCTTAAGACTTTTGCACAGTACAGTATTTGTCAACGTGAAATAGAGAGCAGGAGCAAAGGATGTTGGGAATGGTGTGGGAGCGGTGTGGGACAGGTGGCAGAAAAAGAGTGCTGGGGTAGGAGGTTGCATAGATGCAGACACACTAAGTCCTGAGATGCCAGACAAGGCCATTTCATTCCAAACGATTGGTTTATTGATCATTACAGAATGTCTCTCTGGTGTTTCCCACTCCCTCCCCTCTCCCTTCCCCATTTCCCAAACATGAGTTCCCTCTCCCTACCCCCTTTCCACTCTCAGTCCACAATAGAGACCCATATGAAAATCAGGTTTCTCATCACTCATATATCATGAATTTTTTTTTGTGGCTGCATTACAGTGCAATACGTAAAGTTACTATAGTACTGTGCAAAAAGTCTTGGGCACCCTAGCTATATATATGGTATGTGACCAAGACTGTAGTTTAGAAATTACTCTGCGAGTAGTTTTAGTTAAGAGATGAGTGTTAAACCAACACCAGTGGCACATCCTGCAATATTTTTAGAAGTATGATAGGGAAAAATAGTGGGATTTTCTAAAAAAAAATATATAATTTTTGGTATTTGTCATTAGCAAGGCCAATATTTGCTACTCATGCCTAACTGGGTTTTGGAAGGTATAGATGAGCTGACCAGTGAAATCTTTCTGGTGAAGATACTCCCTTCATGCTGTTGGAGAGTGTCCCAATGGTAAGAATGTAAGAACTAGGAGGAGAAGCATGTAGCCTGTCGAACCTTTTCAGTAAGATCATGGCTGATCTGGCCATGCACTCAGATCCACCTAGGTAGCTGCCTTTTCCCCATAACAGTAATTCCCCTGCTATGCAAAAATCAATCTAACCGTGTCTTAAATAGCCTCTTTTAATAATAGATGAAATCTTCTGAAGCTCTTTACAGGAGCAAAATCAGATGATAGTTGAAGCTGAGGCAAAAGACATTTAAGAATGAATGCCAAGGCTTTGCTAAGGAGATGGCTTTAAGGAGCAACATGAAGGGTTTCTAATATTTCTTCTCTGTTGAAACATGGCCTGCCTTTAAATAACATTTGTTTTTGGTTTAATCTGACAAGGAATGGAAGACCCTCAAGCATAAGCAAGATGAAAATTACCAAAAAGTAATGTGCTGCTTGGTTCATCGTTACCTTACTGCTATGAGACAAAAGATGCATAGTACGGACCAGGCCACTGAGGAGAACCTGAATGAACTACGGCAAGACCTTTCTAAATTTCGCAATGAAATGAGAGACATTCTTGGATTCAGGACAGCAAAGTACGCCATGTTCTATTCACGGAACTAACAAGTATTCCAACATTCATGGGACTGGATACTGAAGTATGTTGCCACGTTATTCTAAGCATCCGACTACATGAAATGACTTCTTTGGCTATAATCATCTTTGCCAAATGTTTATTATTTAATCAACATCCTGCTTAATCACTATCCTATATAACACTATTAATGTGTGGACATTTTTGAACAGTTCCCATCTATATGGTTTGTGCCGTGTTTAAAAAGGAGCAATGCAATGATAAATAATTTGTCATCAGAATCAAACTTTGAAATGGCAGTTTAATGTTATGGGTGAAGTTGGCCTTTATAATGGCAATTAATATATTTACAAGTTTCCATGACTCTTGCAAACTGTTCCAACAAAGGTAAGGACTCGTTTGACATCAAGCTCACATTTTTATTATGATTGTGGACAAAGAAAAATGCATATGTGTGAAAACTTTTAATAAACCTCTTCTATAATGCAATTTGAACCCTATAATCTTGTTTATAGATACCAAACAGGAGAGTTCTACATGCACTAATAAGGTAAGTGTGTTCAGCACTGACAGTAGATACATTTTCTACTTTAACTTGTATTTAATCTTAAACCTTTTTAAAGTTGTTTTCTCTGCCAGAATGAGAGATTGCAGTTCTCTTAAAACTATTTCATATCTAATGTGATCCACAATAACCAAGTTAAAATGGATCTTCAAGCAGCTGCGCATGCTGTCATAATAACTTGGACATTATTTGAGCAATTCATTTTGGACTTGTTCTGATAAAACACACAACAGGAGATGGGATGTTATGTTGAAGTTGTATAAGATGTTGGTGAGGCCTAATTTGGAGTATTGTGTGCAGATTTGGTCACCAATCAACAGAAAAATGTAAATAAGATTGAAAGAGTACAAAGTAATTTTAAAGGAATGTTGCTGGGATTGGAGGTCCCGAGTTATAAGGAAGGGTTGACTAGGTTAGGACTTTATTTCTTGGAACATAGAACACTGAGGGGAGATTTGATAGAGATATATAAAATTATGAGGGGTATAGATAGGGTAAATGTAAGCAAACTTTTTCCACTGAAGTTGGGTGGGACTACAACGAGAGATCATGGGTTATGGGTGAAAGGTGAAAAGCTTAAGGGGAGCATGAGAGACAGTTCGTCACTCAGAGGATTGTGTGTGGAATGATCTGCCAGCTCAAGTGGTGCATGCGAGCTTGATTTCAAAGTTTAAGAGAAGTTTGGATAGGTACACGGATGGCAGCACTGTGGAGAGCTATGGTCTGGGTGCAGGTTAATGGAAGGGGGCAGATTAAATGGTTTGGCATGGACTAGATGGGGTGAAGGGCTTGGTTCTGTGCTACACTTTTCTATGACAACTAGCCTGAAAATGTAAGGCTTAGATATGAATGGAGGTTTAAAGCAGCACACTTTGAAGTCATACATTCAGATTTTGGTGCATCTTGATGTAAGGAAAATATGGAACTGATACTTTGTTCTTCAGAGTGTTATTCATGATATTCTTATGTGGCAGGTTCTTCCATTGTTCAAGTGGCATTATGGTATGAAATTTATCTTCTGCAGGGTCTCAAAACATCAATATCTTATCAACACAAGAAATTCTGCAGATGCTAGAAATCCAAAGTAACAAACAAAACTGGAGGAACTTGGGCATCATCTATGGAAATGAATAAACACTTGATGGTTCAGGCCAAGATCTTGATGAAGGGTCTCAGCTGGAAACATTGACTGTTGATTAATTTCTGTAGATGCTGTCTGACCTCCTGAATTCCTCCAGCATTTTCTGTGTTAATCAGCATCTTGTTTGCTGGTTATATGCTCCATGTGTACAGTTCTATTGTTTTGAATCCTTGTCAAAAATCAAGGTTCACTTATTTTAAATCTGGTAACGATACACCAACGTACCACATCTTAAAAGGCCAATTTAATATAATTGTGAAGCAGAATTCATAGAATATGGGCTATACTCCTAAAATGAATGTTTTTAAGTTCATCCTTTAATGGCTGGGCTATCTTAAGAGGGTAATTAAGAGTTATGTTGCTGCAGAACCTACTTGGCCTGTTATGCACTTCAGTCAGAATGTATGGTGAGGTCACAAAAATTAACATTTGAATATTAAATTGAAAAAAATAAAACTGTGAACATTACATTAATACTTAAATTATTGTTCAACATATAAGCAACATGGCCATAATGGAAAAGTGCTCCGTAAAGCTAGAACATTCCCTTGTTATTAAATCTATGTCGAATAACAAGCTGCAGTTATTTTCCAGGGAGAGGAATTAATTATCATTTTCAATTACACATTTCCAATATGTGCTTTTCACTCATCTCTTGTTCAACTTCACAATCAGAATGAAATAACCTAAAATGGTTGATGATCAACAAATTGTTTCTATCTTCTTGACAGGACAATAATTTCAGTCCCAGCTCGCTGCTCTTTCCATAGATGCTGAGAAAAAGATACTGGCTGTTTATCCATGCCTCTATCAATCTTGTAAACCTCCATCAGATCTCCCCCTCAGTTTTACCACTCCAGAGAAAACAACCCATTTGTACAACCTCTCCTTACAGCATATACCCTCTAATCCAGGCAGCGTCCTATTAAAAACGCAAACAACAGGAATTCTGCAGATGCTGGAAATTCAAGCAACACACATCAAAGTTGCTGGTGAACGCAGCAGGCCAGGCAGCATCTCTAGGAAGAGGTACAGTCGACGTTTCAGGCCGAGACCCTTTGTCAGGAAACGTCTCGGCCTGAAACGTCGACTGTACCTCTTCCTAGAGATGCTGCCTGGCCTGCTGCGTTCACCAGCAACTTTGATGTGTGTTGCAGCATCCTATTAAAACTCTTCTGCACCCTTTCCAAAACCTAAACATGTTGCTTATAGTAGGATGACCAGAACTGAATTCAAAATGACATAAGCAGAAAACCTGGGTTTTCTAAAGCTAACTCTTGAACTCCATTCATCAAGTGTGAAATAAGCCTTCTTTACTGCCCTATCAACCTGTGTAGCCACATTGCACTTAAAGCCCAAAATTCCTCTGCACATCATCACTGATAAGGGGCTTGCCATTAACAGTGTACTGTCCCATTGCATTGGATTTGCTAAAGTGTAATACTTAAAATTTGGCTGGATTAAATTCCATTTGCCGTTTCTCCACCCGTATCTGTAACTGTTTTATATTCTGCTGTATTCTTTGCCAATCCTCTGTGCAACCCACAACATCAGCAATCTTTATATCATCTGCAATCTTACTAACCCAGCCATCTGTTTTCATCCAGGTTTTATATGCATATCACAAACAGCAGACGTCTCAGGATGGATCCCTGCAGAATACCACTAGTCACAGACTCTAGCCATGATAATAGCCATCAACCACTACCTTCTGACTTCTATGGATGAGCCAGCTCTGAATCCAAATGGTTGATTCACCGTGGATCACATGCATCTTAATCTTTTGAATGAGTCTCACATGAGGGATCTTGTCAAATGCCTTACTAAAATCCATGTGAACAACTTTCACAGCTCTGTCTTTATCAAGAATCTTTGTCACCTCATTGAAAACTTCAATTATGTTCATAAAACACAACTTTACCCCTCAAAGTTGTACTGACTGCTCCTAATTACACTTTTTTCCGAATGCTCATAATTCCTATCCATAAGAATCCTCTCCAGTAACTTCCCTATCACTGACATTAGACTCACTTATCTATAGTTTCCAGGATTATCTGGTTCCCTTCTTGAATAATAGAACAATGTTAACTACTGGCTTGACCTAGAGGAAAGGAAGATATTGTTTCAGACCCCTCTCGCAGTAACCTGGGGTAATCCCATCAGGCTCGGGGGATTTATCCATCTAAGAGATTCTCATTATTCTCTTGCCCTTCATGTACGTTTAGAGCACTTTGCGACTCTCTTTAATTCTACTAGCTGAGGCTCCTCCTGGCTCTCATAATTCCCTTCTAGATTTCTTTTTGGCATCTTTATAATTCAAAAGGCCGCAATTTGATTTTACTTTCCTATACCTTGCATATGCTTCCTTTTCATTTTTGCCAAATTCACCGCCTCTCTTGACATCCAGGGGTCCCTTACCTCGTTGTTCCATCTTGCTGAAACATATTGAGTGGCCATTTTATTAGGTAGAGGAGTGGAACTCAGTGTTGTCTTTTGACGTCGTTGCCCATCTAATTCAAAGTTCGACATCCTGTGTATTCTGAGATGTTCTTCTGCACATCACTAATGTAACACATGGTTATTTGATCTCTCTCATTAACAAGAGACTCGGCTGGTGGCGTAGTGGTATCAGCGTCGGACTTCGGGACAAAAGGTCCCGAGTTCGAATCCAGCCAGCTCCCCTGCACACTTTCCATCTGGGCTACGAGCTGGTGATCTCTTTGGTAACTCACCCGGCAGAAGGTAATGGCAAACCACTGCTGTAACTTGCCTCGTACGCGGTTCCCCACTACATCAGAGAGGCGTGGAGGGAAATCGTCTGCTAACCGGAGAAACTCCAGATGCAATGTACCTTTCCTTTCCTTCATTAACAAGGCATTTTTGCTCACAGAACTACTGTTCACTGGATCTCTTTGCACTATTCTTTGCAAACTTTATAGACTTATGTGTGTGAAAATCAGCAGTTTCTAATATAATCAAACAATCCCGACTGGCACCAACAATCATTTGACGGTTAATGTCACTTGGATAACATTTCTTCACCATTCCAATGTTTGGTCTGATCCTCTTGAACATGTTGGCCTGTTTTTTTGTAATATATCAATGAGTTGCTGCCATATGGTTGGCTGATTAGACATTTGTATTAACAAGCTAAACCTCATAAAGTGGCCACTGATTTGTAAATGCCCAGTAGATTCAAGATTCAAAGCACACTTGTTATCAAAGAATGTATAGAGTGTATACCATGAAATTTGTCTGCTTACAGGCAGTCACAAAGCAAGAAGCCCAAGAAACCAATTAAAGGAAAAGATCAAAAACCACTGCGCAGAGAAAGAGAAAAAAACACACCCACATCTTGCAAGCAATAGAAGCAAGCCAACTGCATCCTGAACTAGACTGAGTCCCAAATCTGCTCCCAGAGCAAGAGTAGACCCAAGCTTTGGGCCCCGGTCATCACACCAACGGGGCAGAAACGCACAGAAGCTAGATTAGTTCACAACCTTGGCACCATGGATAAGGGAATGAACATTTGCAGGAAAGTGAGCAAATTCAGCTTGCCCCTCATCTCCGTTCCCGACAGTTGAGCTTCCAGTCTGTTTGGGCTGATGTTTAAATTATCTAAGTACAGAGTAGTGCCTGGGTCTTGGCACCCCGATACGCTAGAGCCTACAGCCCAAAGCTGTTCTTGATCTCACCAAATTGGCTCGGTGCTAGATTTGGTGGATGGATATCAAAACTCGTCTGCATTGACTCCTTCCTAAATCACTCACTCCATCTCCAGCAGCAATATGAACTCAGTCTCCCTCTGCACTCCAACACGCTCATCCCCCAAACCTGCCTCGTTTCCACCTGTCTCCTCTATGCAGTTTGTCTTTAAACACCTCCACATGGCAGGTGTGAACTTGCCCAAAAACTGCTTCCGATTAACTCCCCATAGTTCCTGCTTTAGCCTGCTCCCATTTAATACTTTCTCGCAAGGTCTACACTTAGCTTTACCTATAACCATCTTAAATTCTGATCACTGTACTCCCAAAGAGCTGTCTCTTGCCAGGTTCATTACCCAACACCAGGCCCCTTCCCCTTGTACTATTTACATATTAATTTAAGAAACTCTCCTGGATGCACCAAACAAATTTACAAGCAATTGATTCATCGCATAATAAGTCTGCATTAAAATTCTGTAATGTGCCTGGTGTTCCTTTACCGATCATTTTAACTCTGTCGTCTGAACGCAAATGTCTTTTGCTCTCTATTTTTTGCACTTTCTATTTGAACAAAGATGGGTGCAGCTTCTCTATGTAACTTAAGCTTCTTCATACCGTTCTGATGAAAGTCACACTGTCAAAGGCCTGAGCATGATTCTTGAGTACAGTGTGCTGAGCTGAACACAGCATTCCAGCTCAGCTTGCACCACTATCTTAACAGGGTTTGCTGTGGTAATCCCGCAGCCTTCTTAGTTTAGCCTCCAAGTCAGGCCTGGCTGTGTTCTCTTCAGAACTTCATTTAGGTTGCTTCTCTATTATTCCTATCACTTCAGGTTTTGCTGCATTAAATCTGATGTGATGTATGTGCGGCCATTTCACGGGCCTGTTTCTAACTGCCAGAGATCTTGGCAAATTACCAAATGAAGAAAGATGAGCCCTGTTTTTACAAGATAATACCCTGGCATAAGTGCTGAAGCTGCCTAATGTTCCTCAACTTTCTATCATCAACTCAGCATGAAAAAATTAGGAAAAGAGTGTAAGAGCTTTTCTCTTTGCACAGTGGAGTGTTGATTCTGGCAGTCTTGAAATGATGACTTTAGGACATTCAATAGTTCTAAATATACCATTTTTTATTAAGCAGCAGATACATTATGTAAATAATGACAGTTGAAGAAATAAAAATGATTAAAACATTTCAATACATCATTTGCTGTACATTGTTATTGCACTTAAGACCATTTATTATGATATGAAAGAATATAAGATATACATAGGTTCATTCTCTGTCATTGCTGTTATGAATAGACAGTTCCAAAGCCAGAGTGAATATGGGGCTAATCTTTCTGTCCAGACTTTCCCCTGCTAGTTCGAGGATTAAAATACCCATAGCAAGCATTCAGATTGGGAGCACTTTAAATATATTCCATCAAACTTACTTGAATGCTTCTATTTGCCAATATAACATCTCCTACCAGTTAGCAAGAGGACCTCGTAACAAACCAAATTAAAACCAGTGAAAGATTTCTTGCATCATAAATAGAAAGTAAAGTCACTGCTATGTGTGTTTAGCATCGTCTGTTTTTCAAGTTGTTCAGAAACCTTTGGTTCTTTGATTTATAGGGCACAACAAAGCTGTTGGGAAGTACTCTGCCTCTTCCTGTTTCATCCACTTGGCCCATGAAAATGTAGTTCAGTCCTGCAAAAATAAAGAAAGATTCCTCAAAAGACAGAACTTTACCTATTATGTAATAGTTTGAGTCATTGTATAACTGGTCTATGCCAACCTGGATGCCCATCGAAGCTAGTCTCCGTTGCCAGTGTTTAGCCCATAACCCTATAAACCTTACCAGTCTATGTACCTGTCTTTTAAAAGGTGTTGTACCTGTCTCAGCCATTTCTGGCAGTTAATTCCACACAGATACCTCTTTCTTTAAAAAAAAAAATGTTCCCCCTCAAGTTCCTCTTAAAATCTTTTCCCCTCTCAATTTAAACATATGTTCTCTAGTTCTTAATATGCTTTCTCTGGGGTAAAGGTACAATTACCCTAACTATGCCCCTTATTATTTTATACACCTGTACAAGAGCATATCAGCCTGCTACACTCAAAGGAATAAAGTCCTATCCTAGCTATCCTCTTCCTATAACTCAATCCCTCAAGTTCTTGTAAATCTTTCTTGGACTGTTTCCAGTTTAATAACATTTCCTATAGCAGGGCAACCAAAATTGAACACTATACTCCATTCCTTGCACGTTCATGTGTTTGACTACATGCTTCTTAAATCTCACTCAAAACGACTTAACTTCTGTATCTCATATGCTGTACACCTCCCATAATGTTATAAAGTTTTATCAGGTTGTCCCTCAGCCTCCAATACCTCAAAGAAAATTGCTGTTGGTTTATTATTGTCATGTACCAAGATACAGTGAAATGTTTGTCTTGCATACTGTTCGTATCAAATCTACTCAGTGCATTGATGCAGAACAAGGTAAAACAACAATGCAAGATAAAGTGAGTAAATTTAGATATAAAAGGAGTGGAACTGTTGTGATAGAAGTAATGAGTAAGTCTGCAGGGAGCAGCTTGCAATGAGTTGCCACACTCTATCATCATGTCCAACTAATCCTATAGCTAACGGTGCCATTCTAACAACTTCTGTACTCTCTACAAAGCTTCCATATCTTTTCTGTAAGGGGGTGGACATAACTACACACAGTACTCCAAATAAAGCCAAACTGAAGTTTTATACTCCTGCATCATGACTTCTTAAATTCATTGTCTTGACCTATGAAGGCAAGCATGTGAATATTGAAGGTGAAGATCAATGGGACAGAAATGAGAATGAACTAGCAGAGATGGTATTTGTGAATACAGGCCTCTGCTTACAGCTTTAAGGTTAGATAAATATTAAGGAAATCTCAACAGCACACACGAGTTAAGTCTTAAGCTGTATTCTGACAAATTGGAATGAAACTATCCAAAAGGAAGAAAGGGCATGTGGTTGGAAGTAAGATGTCTCTCACCATTAGAAACATCATGTCCTCATTGCTGTATATACTGTATCTTGTCTTACCAGAAACACTTGGATTGCAGTCAGGAAAAGTAGCTGAACAATTCGTATATTTAGTGTGGAAGTAGAAAAGGATGATGAATTTCCAAGGAAATTAGTTCTGGATTTTGGGGAAAAGGGCAAATTATTGAAATAAATGGTGATCTGATACAAATTAACTGAAGTTATCAGACTAGTTTATAGATTAGCAGTAGCAACTCTTGGAATAGAAGGTATATAGCTAAGAAGGGTACATCAAAGCAAAGAAATGTGCGGATAAATTAAAATGAAACAAAACTGAAGCATTAGGAACGTGCAACTATTGTTAAAACTTAAGATAGTCATTGCAAATACAAAAAGGTTACATTAAAATCTTTTTTAAACCTTTAAAGATGGAAAGTGAATGGTGTTAGGCTGGTAGGCCATTCCATGTCCGTTTAACATTATAAAGATTTAAATTTCTACATAAAGTTTAGTCTTTAAATGTAGAAGTGACAGTACTCATTAAAGCCAAAGAGAGCACAGGATGGAGATGCTGGTGTCTGGTAAAAAGCTAACAGAAAAGGAGCATAATCCCTTCTCCCCAGCTGAGCCAGGACATTAAGTGTTTCTGATCTTATTACAAATTTCAAATAGTGAGAGTACTTCAAAAAAATTGATTACAAGCATCTTTCCTACTGAAAGCAGAGGGGAAAGTTTACTAGATTTTTTTTTAAGAAAAGGATTACTGCTTACACAAAAAGTGAAAAAGCATTGCTTTTCACTTTTGTGTTGTTAAACCCTTCCGGTTTAAATAGCCAACACGAGAAAATCTGCAGATGCTAGAAATCCAAGCAACTCTCACAAAATGCTGGAGGAACTCAACAGGCCAGGCAGCATCCATGGAAATGGGTTAACAGTTGACGTTTCGGGCCGAGACCATTCATCTGCCAGCATCCACCCTGCAGTATCTGCATCCTCTTCGCATTTTGTTGTCCTTTTCCAATAAATTTGAGACCACCCTATGTGTACCTTATCGGTCCACTTGAGTCCTACCTACCATGTACTCTTCAAGCTTGCTTGAGCTTCACCTTGCCAGGCGTGCGTCCCGTTGGTCAAATCCACTCTGGATCATCCAGTCACCTGCTACCTCTGTACCTTACAAGTTTGCTCCTGCTATGCTCTGCCATCTCGGCCTGTTCATATTTCACCCAACCTGGTGCGCTGGCTCACTGCCTTGCTCCTCTTCACATTTCATCAACCCCCTGGTTTCCCTACCTCTGATTACCATTGCACATTCTCTAGGTTAGGTAAACCTTTGCTCTGTCCATACCGGCTCCTGCTTCACCTTACGTGGTCTGCTGGGCCTTTGTCCTCTCTGGTCCACTCGAACATCATCCTTTCTGGCCCACTTAAGCTCCAACTACCAGGTCCACTTTTCAAATCCATTCTCAATCTCTCGCAGCCTCTCCCTGCTGTGGCCTCCCACATGGCTTTGCTTTCTCAGCCTATTTGTACTTTACTCTATTACGTGTGCTGGATCATCACCCTACCCATTTCACTTGCTATAGGAGACCAGTTCAATAAGGTTAACTTTGAAAACGCTGTGCCACAATGCAACAATTTAATGGCCTCTCCCTATGATCATAGCGATTGATGCCAAATTCTATTGTTATGTCTGACTTGAAAAAAAGTTATTAAGGCAAAGTACTATCTGAAATCACTAAAACTGGTAATGGTCAAACCTGGTGATGATCATTGAGAATTTTTATCCCAAGGAAGGAAGATTTTCTTAATTCCTTAAATTTTTCATTCTTCCTACAGATAAGATTTTTTCTTTTTTTTTTGGTGTGTGCCTCCATGCGTGCAAGTCTGTGCGTGTGTGCCTGCGTGTCCATGCGTGCATCCGTGATGATGTCTTTTTCATGGCTTCTACAAGGCGCGGAGCGAGAGAGAGAGAGAGAGAGAGACTGTGTGGCGTGCCACTCCTCACACAGACATTTTTGAAGTACTTTCCCTTTATTTTATGAGGTCGAGTTGCGATTCCGACACTCAACCCGGCATGGATGGAAAGCGTACTCGGGAGTGGATCCGACTGGTTTCGAACCTGGGAACCTCCGTTCCCAGGTCCGGCGCCGATGTCGTTGCGCCACCAGCCGGCCCCAGATAAAAGGTTTTCAAAGCCAAAACTACTCCCCAATGCATATGCCTCCTCACAGTACTTTAACTACCAATGGATATATTAACAGACAGGTGCTAGGCACTGCTCCTAGCCAATCTATTCCTGTTACATCAAACAACTAAATTTTAAACATACAGCAAACATAGACTACATATTGATAAAATAGCCATCAAAATAGCAAGCTTACCTCGTTTAATAATTGGACACTTTTTACACACTGCAATTATTTTGACACTCATGTTCTTCCCTGCCTGTTGAATTGCCAGAGTCCCTTCTTTATAAATATTTATAATAGAGATCGTTGCATGGATGCTACCATTGCGTGTTACAGCAGTTATAACTGTCCCAGTTAAAACTGTAGAAAACAAGAATTCAATATTAAAAAAAGCTTTTCAATCACCTCATGATAAAACAATACAAAGATGTCAGTTCCATATTACTTTTATTTGAAGTTCATGTTTTCTTTCAGGCTATGGCTAAAATAAACAATTCAATTGTAAAATAAATAAGGTACATCAAGATTGCTTGAGCAGTTGTATGCAAGTGTTGAGAGTGCACTGACATGATACGAGTGCATTTCCCTCAGTAACTGCTAATATCAGGGACTTCCCAACCATGTAAATCGGGAAGGTCCAAGTCTTGAACTTCTTCAAAGTGTGTTGGTCAGTGATTTCTTAAAATGCTCAACGTTGGGCTCTTCATCGAGCAACTGGGAACCAGCTTCCAGCAATTTCCCAGCAGTTACAATGGCAAACCACCTACGAATTCCATTTAACTGAGGGAGGAGAGCTGTGACATCAGCAAGCTTCAAATAAATTATGTCTTTTAACTAGTTGAGTAGAGAACATAGAAGAGGAACAGACTTTTCGGCCCATAATGTCTGTACTGACCATGCTGTCAGTCCAAACTAACAAGCAATGGTCTACATCCTTACATTCTCCGTCTGTCTAACACCTCTTAAACGTTGTTGTTAATTCTGGTTCCGCCACTTCCCCTTGTGGCATTTTTTACACTCTGTAAAAAGAAAAAAAACTTGTCTCACACATCTCCTTTAAGCTTTCCCTATCACCTTAAGTCAATGCTCTCTAGTATTTAGCATTCCACCCTGGGAACAACACTCTATTTACCCCCTATCTATGCTTCTCAGAATATCATATACACTTGTAACAGGTCCTCCCCACCGAGAACTGCATACACTACAAATATAAATAAACATCAAATGGAACATGACTTGCCAATTTTTATACTCAATATCCTGACCAATGAAGGCAAGGATACCATATCCCTTTCCTTACTACCTTATTTACTTGTGTTGTCACTTTCAGGGAGCAATGGACTTGCACCTGAAGATCCTTCTGTATATCAGTTCTTGTAAGGGTCCCTCACTTAAATGGAACTCATAGTTAGTTTGCCATTGTAACTGCTGGGAAATTGCTGAAAGCTGGTGCCCAGTTGCTCGATGAAGAGCCCAAAGTTGAGCATTTTAAGAAATCACTGACCAACACACTTTGAAGTTCAAGACTTAGACTTTCCCCATTTACTTGCTCCTTCTTCTATTTACTCTTACATTTGACTTTCCAAAGTGAAAGACCTGACACTTGTTAAACTCCACTTGCCATTATTCCCAACTGGTCTATAACCTGCTGAATCCTCTTACAACATTACTCACTATCCACATGTTTTTGTAATAAACATCTATTTGCACAAGATCACAAAGTAAGGAACCTTCAATCAGTTTTCTTCCCTCCCCAACTATATAGATTTCCAGAGACACTTGGGAAAACTGTAGCACCCACCAGGGTATTATTGTATGGGCGGGAACCACAGCTTGACAATTCAAGAACCACCAAATATATTGGCTAATGTTAAAATACTTCAGTCTCTTTTGCTGCAGGATTTTTTAAACTGATAAGAAATTCTTAATGAGGAAGTTAACATGCTCTCCACAATGGCCTGCCTTACTCACCATTCCAATTGAGAGTGGCTTCTGAGTGATCATTGAGTTACTCCTGTACAAAATTATTACTCAGGATGAATGGGTGCAAGCACCTTCTGAAAGTGGATGTGTCTCGGAGGAAGAGTTAGATCAAGGGCAGTATCTTGGTGAGTGATCACACACAGCATCAGTTAACAAAGAGACAGAGGAAAAGTTCTCAACAGTCCAAAGGTTAATTTTACTGAACTGCGATGCCACTAAGCAAACACGGACTGGAAACTGGACTGGACGATGAAGAGAACACAAGGAATGGGATGTGGTTTCCTTGATTCTGCTCCACCATTCAACAAGATAACAGTAAATCCCTGAAACAGCTGAGGGAACACTAGAGGAGAGGGCAGAGCAATTATATTAAGAGGAAGTTAAAGGGTCAGAGACCAAATCTAGAATAGACTGGACAGGAAATGGAAAGTTGATGCTGGTTAATTGAAACACTGTTACTATGATGTCAATATTAAACCAGAGTAGAGTAGGTGAAGGAATTTCCAGTGTTTCAACCTAAGCTTAATGAAAGACAATCACATGGTGAAGAACTGAGCTTTGAAAGCAAGGATTGAGAGCCTGGGTTTGTTAGTGAATGTTATGTCTTCATATTCAAAGAGACTACCAGAACTGATATAACTTTTATGGATTTTAATTAATCTTTACTAGATCCTTGGCAGGGCAGTCAGATATACAGTATAAAAAATAAAAGCACATGGGATCTGAGGGTAAATGACAAGTTGGACTCTAACTTGCAGTAAGCAAAATGCAATGGTTGTTAAGTGTTTTGGTGACAAGACCTTTTGCAATTGGATTCTGTTGGCAGTTCATTAGGCATTTTTAATTTCAAGGTATTTTTCAATGAATCTGACTATTTAGGCCACAGCTGTAGTTCTGAGCATCACATCACAGGAGGTACAAAAAGCACTAAAGAATCACTAAAGACATTCATAAGAATCACGCCAGAACTGGAGAAATGGAACAAAAGAGGATTAGCTTAGCTCTTTTTGTTTAGAGAACATTAGACCAAGGTGAAATTAAATTATGAGAGACCTGGATAAAGTGAATTTGAGGACCCAATTTCCAAAAGCAGAGAGGTCACTAACTAGAAACCACTAAGCTAAATTAAATGGTAAAAGAATTAAAACATAATTAATTTTTTTTCCTACTGTGGTGTCTAGAATTGTCTTCTTGAAAGGTGAAGGTGCAAGATGTCACATTATACTACAATAGATTTTAAGTGCCATAAGATATTAGATTATGAAACAAGAGCTAGGTACTGGGGATTGGGTTTATATAGGATACTTATTTTGTTTGACCAGCAAAGATGTAATTGGCTGAATGATCACCTCAGTACATCATAAACCTACAGAAATGGAAGGGCAATGGTAAGCAATGAATATGTATTATTAATGTATTACATTATATGCTAATAATACATTCATAATACTAATATATATGACACAGCACTGGGTTGGGCTGAACTGAGCTGGACTGAATATGCCTGGACTCTTTCAATCACTTTGTGACAGTTTGGTGGTTTTTTGCTCTTTTTTTTGCATGTTGGGAGTTTGATGTTTTTCTTCGAACGGTATTTCTTTGTTTTGTGGCTGTCTGCAGGAAGACAAATCTCAGGGTTGTATACTGCATATATTCTTTGATAATAAATGTACTTTGAATTGTTACTCACATTCCAACAACGTACATCAGAACAATTACGGCATTGCTATGAGCAGTTAATTCAGGTAAAACTGAACACGTCTGTATTCGTAAAGCTTACAGCATGGCGTTTTTAGCTTCTGGGTGATCACAATGTGACAACTGCACCATTATGCCTTTGGCAGAGGGATAACATGCCAAAAACTGTAACTGAATAAACACTTTAAATATACTGACAATTCAGCCTATGTTTCATGACTTGTGTTTACGCTTTGGAGCTGTACCTGTTTTTAATACACAAATTCACTCTTTCACAAGAAAAGCTTTCTGTGAAGCCCCAATACATATAGCTGGTTGTAGATGGTAAATACCAGCTTTTTCATTCACAGATATATAGAAAAAAATTTACTTAAGCTATTGAAAGCCTAGGTTTCTCACCAAAGTCACTGTTACAGTAATTGCTTCCCATTGTTCCACTTCTTTTGCATTTCAGTTGGCAAGGAGGCACTGTTGGCTTCATGGCTTTAGAACAAAATGGGGTATCCAGAATTCAGTAAGGCAGGCATTAACTATCAGAAATTACAGTATTCATACCAACAAGTCAACTTAAAGCCATATATAATTACTTTCAGAAGGGGGAAAAAAACTGTGACTTACCTATTATCTCAGATTTACTTTTCAGAAGTTATACTATAAACAGCTTGCTCTCAAAAAAATTCATTTCTGTTCTACTTCAAGGTATATAATGTTAACTTCTGTGAAAAAGTCAGTCAGTGTAGATGTCCGTGATCAAACTACATAAGCAGTCAAATACACTGAGTTATTAGAAGCTTCGGCTATGATATCTTATATTGCACTTTAAGTACAAAAGTGTGTTAAAGTAATACTACTCAACTCTGAATTTTCATGGAATGCACTGCAGCTGTTAGCAGATGATGTATTAGTAAATAAATCAACAAATATTAGTCAAATAATTCACTTTATCTGATGAGTCACTGGGTTATTCAGGCAATTATAGACACAGACTGCCTGACCAAGTCCAAGATACCAAGGCAAGATTCATGCTGCAATAATCCTTGGAATTCTTGTCTTAATGTGCACTGCATGAGACAGACACTGCACAAATAATAAATGGCCTGTCCAGTGAGAGCTAGACAAAAGAGAAACATGCCATATTTATTACCTCATCAGCAAACTGTTATGTTGATGATGTATCTGTGTATAAGTCGTTAGTACTTTAATAGTTTTTGTGAATATTTGTCAATTGAGGGCAAGCTTTTCTCTATCATTTGACAACTACATGAAGTAAACAAAACCCAATCTATAAACCCATATTTAATAAAAGTAAAAGGTTTGAATTGCAGTAAATTATGTCCATATGGTCATCTTAATTAAACACAGAGAGAGAGATGCATCTTTGTAAAGGCCAGTAGAGATTGAGTTCTTTAGGTACTTATAACATGCTACTTATGCAGCTCACAAATAACATTTTGCTCACTGAAAACTTAATGGGGTGGGTGGATTTACCAAAGAATTTATTAGTGAAAGAGCAGCAGTGTTCCAGAGCTTAGTGAAAAACATACTCAGGCACACTTAAACACTTTGTTCAATCCCAACTGTTCCCTGTACAATAATGAATTAGTATTCTACAATACTAAATATTCTCTATTCAATGACAAACTTACTTGTTACGGTTGGTGCTGTGACTGGTGCAGCTGTGCTGACAAACTTCTTTGATCTGAATTTGTAGTGAGCCAAAAAACCATCAGCTGTGACACTTAGATCCGATAGGAACTGCACCACTATTTCATTTTCTTGAGACAGAACTGGCCTACACACATCAAAGCAAACAACATCACAACAAATTGAGGTGGACATGAACTAAGAAATAGATTTCATAAGGCAAATAGATTCATCTTCAGGTTCAGATTTATTTATTGCACGTACATGGGAACAAACTGTGAAATGCATCATGGTGTTAATACTAACACACCTGAAAATGAGCTAGGGGCAGTCAGCAAGTGTCATCACACATTCCAGTGTGAACCTAGCACAATTAGGTCAAAAATAGCAGGGAATTGAGTGAAATAGTGCTAAGGAATGTTTACAAAAACAGCTATATGAACTTCTCTATCACAAATATGCAGATATGAAGAGGAAACATACCAGACTCCTGATAGTAGGTGCTAGATGTCTCCAGCTTGCCTTCCAGTACTCAAACCTCATTGCGTTCTTGCATTTTAAGCACTTTCACCTTTCACAAATCATTTCCAAATAAGATATGATAATGGTTTGTAGTCAGATAGGTGTTTAAAAAAGGCAATGTTATATACACTCAGTGACTATTAGCTACACCCGCTCGCCAATGCAAATGTCTTATCAGCCAATCATGTGCCAGCAACTCAATGCATAAAAGCATGCAGACATGATCAAGAGGTCTAGTTGTTGTTCAGAGCAAATATCAGAATGGGGAAGACATGTAATCTAAGTGACTCTGACTGTGGAATGATTATTGGTGCCAGACTGGGTGGTTTGAGTATCTCAGAAACTGCTGATATGTTATTTTCATGCGCAATAGTCTCGAGTTTAGAGAGAGTGGTGGAAAGACATAAAAACATCAGTAAGTGGCAGTTCTGTGGGCAGAAACGCTTTGTTAATGAGAGAGGTCAGGAGAATGGCCAGGCTGGTTCAAACTAACAGGAAAGCAACAGTAACTCAATTAACCACTCATTACACTGGTGTGCCCAAGAATGTCTCTGAATGCATGACATGTTGAACTGTGACGTAAATGGGTTAAAGCAGAAGACTGCAAACATACAGGAAAGTTCCTAAAAAGTGTACCTGCATATCCGTATAGAAGCCTATAAACAGACATACATGTACACCTACTCTTAAAACATTTAAGCTATCTTAATTAAATGAAGAGCTTCACTTGCCTTTATCCCAGCAGCCAATTTCTTGCATTCTTTTGAATGGACCCATGATAATTGCTCCAGGTTAAACAGGCTTGGACAGATTTCCCAGCCTGTGTGCAGTGCAGGTGTCCTGTAGCTGTGCTCTGCTAAGCAGAAGCCTAAACCGTAGCTTCCTCTCAGGAATAACACAGTTACAGGAAAGGAATGGAGGGTTATGGGCCCAGTGCAGGTCAGTGGAACTTGGTGAGAGTAAGAGTTCAGCACGGACTAGAAGGGCCAAGATGGCCTGTTTTCGTGCTCTAATTGTTATATGGTTATATCTGTCAGCAGATCAATGTGAAAAATTAGCCAAATTTACTTCCTTCCTCGAGGCCTCATCAGACTGGTTCAAACTGATAGGGAGGTGACAGCGACTTGAATAACCGCACATTATAACAGTGGTGTGCAGAACATCATCTCTGAATACACAACACGTCAAACCTTGAAGACCACGAGCATACCTTCTGTATCTAATAAAGTGGCCACTGAGTGTGTACAGTCAGTTTCCCCAGCTTTTGAATACAAATGCTTTATTTATGGCTCTCCGATATCCCCTTCAGCGCAAGTCGATGTATTTTTCTTACACCTGAGCTACATCTCCATATGAGATCTCCACAACTTTATGCAAAGTTACTAAGTCAGCGTGTGTACAATGAACATCACAGTAAATCTCCACAAGTTGGCTTGCTTGTATTCTCTCATTTCAGCATCCAGTGCCTGCATGTGAATATTATTCACACTGAGAAATGTTTCCACTTGCTTACATACGGGCTTTGGTATCCAGCCCCACTTTGTCAATGAGGCCTGTTTACATGTAACTTGCCATTTTTCTGTCATTTCCCACCAGAGTACTCCTGTCTCCTGTGTATTTCCCATTTCTACACAACATCTTCCTTTTATATTAATACTACTACAAAGTTGGAGCGTTTTTTTCTCCCTAAAAATTAGTCAGAAGCTCCTGACTGGAGCTCACTCTGGGAAAAAAAAAAGAAACACAAAGAAGTACAGTTTCAGGCTGAGATTCTTCATCAGAACTGGAATGGAAGGGGGCTGAAGCCAGAATAAAGTGGTGAATAAAAATAACATCTATTTCTCTAACTTCCCATAATTAGTCCCGCTCCACTCTCGCCTCTTTTTCTAATTGTCATTCTGGTTACCCTTCTCACCTCTTCTCTTCACCTGCCCATCACCCCCCTTTGGGCCCCCTTCTCCTTCCCATTCTTCCAGTATCCACTGTTCTCTCCTATTACATTCATTTTTTAGCCCTTTACCCATCACCTCCCAGCTTCATACTTCATCCTCTCTTCCCCACCCACCTTCCCCCTCACCTATCACCTACCAGCTTATACTCCTTCCCTTCCTCTCACCTTATTCTAACTTCTTCCCCTTCTTTCTTTCCAGTCCTGATGAAGGGTTTCAGCCCGAAACGTTGACTGTGCTGAGTTCCTCCAGCATTTTTGCTGTGTTGCTCAAGATTTCCATCATCTGCAGAATCTCATGTTCAGAAAATACACTTTACTGAGGTTGCAGTTGTATAATTGAACATCCAAATCCAATTTTCTGTTTACAGCAATGCAAAAGTCAAGAGACAAGAGCTCTCCTGAAAATTTTTGATTTAGAAGTTACTTTTCCTGGTTTATTCCCCATTTTAAACTCTTCCAGTCCTTGTATTATAATTGAAGTGTATTTTAAGGTGGGCATTATATGTTGCTTAAGTTTGAAAAAGTTCTATTTATAGTAAATCAAGATGAGTTTCAAACAAGTGTATTAGTTCTAAATGGAACAGTAAGGACCTCAACATGCAATGGTACATTTATAACATGTAATGATGTTATTATGTCATCTGATTACAAGATATATTTGCATAATTTATAGAAATAAACCAAAGATAGGCATGATTTTCTTCATTTTTCCACAATAATTAGTTGGATACTTTTACAAAATAGTGGTTTTAATTACATTTAGACACAAGATGCTGGGACCTACAGCAACACTCAAGATGCTGGAGGAACTCATTGGGCCAGACAGCATCTATGGAGGGAAAATGCACAGCTGATATTTTGCAGTGAGATCCTTCACGTCTGTCTCGACTCAAAACTGTTCATTTCTCTCTGGTTTTAATTATAACCTTTGCCTCAAGGTATAATTTTATGATTGTATATCAGACTAAAGATTGATAGCTTGGAGGTATATGGTAAAAGTTTTGAAGGACCAAGGAAACAAAAGGTCAATTACAATATCCTACTGAAAGTCTGGAGCATCTGGATGCTTGTCAGTGGCTAGTTCTGAATGACAACAGAGGAGTTCTCCCCTTTCTATGAATTTTGAGTTCCCAATCTTAAGGTCTTTTGTGATCACTTGGATGAGGAGAAGTGGATGTTGAGATGTTGAGGAGGAAGGCCAGCAAGATGTGACTCACCAAATGGAGGCATCAAAGATGAAGTCAACTTTGTTTATTTTGGTTGTTGGTAAGAATTCCAAAATACTAGGGTAACACCCAACTCAAAAAAATGACGGAGGGAGTGAAAGGTGCTTCTACCTGTTGCCATCTTGTGTGAGATCATTTTTAGATGAAAGACTAATGGGATGTTCAGAATCTCATCAGTTCAACCCAATGTACCACTAGTACTTTCCCCCGGGATCAGTAAAGTATGACTATGACTAATGATTCATGAAGGAAATGTACAACTAAGTGTGTATCTTTGAAATTACCTTTAAAAAGGCAGGATTTAGAATCGTTTAGATAAACAGTATGCGAATAAGCCACTTGGCCCATTAGGTCCACCCTGACCAGTGGGCATTCATCCACAATAATCCCATCTCCAGCACTGGTCGACCATGCCTAAGCAATTCAAGGGCTCATTCCCACACTCCCTAAATGCTGTTGATAACTCTGCCTCCACCACTCACTAAGGCAGTGCTTTCCAAATACTTGCCTCTCTCTGGGTCACAGAAGTTCCTTCCATATCCCTTCTGAACCTCTTCCCCCTCATCCTACATCTCAGTTATCTTGCTTCCTCTATGCTGATGGGGGAAAAGATATCTGCGGTCTACTCTACCAATACCCTTAATAATTTTATGTATCTCAATCACATCTCCGCTAAATGTCCTCCACTTCAGGGAGAAGAGACTTAACTTCTCCAGTCTCTCCTCATAACGGAAATGCTCAATCCCCCCAGGCAAAGTTCTCCATCACTATGACATCCTTGCTGTAGTCTAGCACCCAAAACTACATGCAGTTCTAGTCTAAACCAAAGCTTTATGAAGTTAGAGCATACTTTTGTATTCACTGGACTGCTGAAGGCAAATATCCCACATGCCTTTCTAACCACATTATCTACTTGCACTGCGATGTTCAGGGATCTCTCTTTTCCAATGTTCCTTTGTGAGATCCTACCATCCACAGTATATCTCCTGGTCTCATTAGTGCTCTTAAAATGCATCACCTTACATTGATCTGGAATGAATTCCATTTCCCATTTTTCAGTCTATTTCACCAATACATTAATATCACCCTGTAGACCGAGACTACCCTCCACAGCATCAACTCCACCAATCTTCCTGTCAACTGCAGACTCCCTGATCACACCTCCTACTGTACATCCACATCCAAATCATTCACATATATTGTAAACCGCTAAGGTCCCACACCAATCACCAATGAGAAACACCACTTGTAGCAATAACACAATTCTCTATCACCACCCTTTTGATAAAGGGGCATCCATTTGGAACAGAGATGAGGAGGAATTTCTTCAGCCAGAGGACAGTGAATCAGTGGAATTCATTGCCACAAACGACTGTCGAGGCCAAATCATTGGGTATATTTAGAATGAAGGTTGATAGGTTCTTAATTAGTCAAAGCGTCAAAGGTTACAGGGAGAAGAGAATGGGGTCATAAGGGATAATAGGTCAGCCATGATAGAATGTCGGAGCAGACTCGATGGGCCAAATGGCCTAATTCTGCTCCTCTGTCTTATGACCTTATAAAGAGGGCTACAGTTGCTGAGTCAACCCAAACCTCATCTGGTCAGCAAAGATTTAAAAATCATTTATGGTCCCAGCAAGTTGTTCCCTTGCCTCCCACAGCTGCCATAAGTGGACACCATACAGCCACGGGATTTATTCGCCTTCAAGCCTACTAAGGCATTGGATACTTCTTTAATTATTAAGGCTTACACAGGACTTTCACCACCCCACCCCCTTGCTAAATTCTCTAACTACAGAATCCCATTTCCTTAGTTATCATGAGAATGTCCTCTTTTAGTACCTCTCCTATCTTCTGGCTCTATTCATTGAATTCCCATGTTATCCCTAAGTGGGCAGACCTACTCTTTCCAGGCATGACTCATCTTAATCCTGTTTGACAGTAATATTTCATAACTCCTCTCTTCCTTTTTAAGCACCATCTTACACCCCAGATGAGCCTGATCTTTAGTTCCCTATACCTGCCATATGGTTTCCTTCCTCTCTTTATGCAACCCTCAATACCTTCAACAATCAGGGTTCCGTGAAGTTGTTACCTGTGATCCACACAGGAACAGGTTGCCTGTGAACTCTTGTTGTCTCTCCAATAAATGCTTTGCATTATGCATCTGTAGACCTGGCCACAACTAAATGCAGTCAGCGTTAGCCGGGTCCTGGGTTACTCTGTTAAAATTGGCCTTACACAATATAAGATGTTTATTTAGGTCCATGCCCTCTCACCCTGGCAGAGTAGTTGGATTCTCTTTGGAACGTCACTGCCTCAGCATGTTAGAAGCACCATGAGCAAACACCTATCCTGGTATTCGAATCAATCCCTTTCCTTGGATCAGTGACCAAGCCAAATTCCTATTCTGTCATAATTGTAGAAAAATATTAGATCTAGCAGAACTGTCACTGTGCCCAAAGAGTGGTAACTCCAAAAGACCAAGGAGGAAGAACAAACACACATTTGTAAAAACAAAATCACCAAAATCACTTACGCTGGAGGGCTATCTCCACAAAACTTGCCAATTCGTTTTGCATCATTGTTTTCGCCACCATTATATACAGAAACATAATCGTATCGGCAATAGTTGTCTCGTTCAACATCAAACTTCTCGAATTTTAACTCAATTATCTGTTAAAGATGGAAATTAACATACATCAGTTGTTGGATAGAGACACTGTTGTAGCTATGTTATTGTTCTACTAAAAATTCCAGTTCCTACGGCTGTCTTACAGTTATTACAGGTTCCTCTACTGTTGCAATGAGGCCACACACGTTGGAGGAGCAACACCTTGTATTTCATCTGAGTCATCTCCAACCTGATGGCGTGAACATCGATTTTTTGAACTTCCAGTAATACACCCCCACCCCACCATTCTCCATTCCGACTTCCCCCTCTCACCTTATCTCCTTACCTGCCCATCACCTCCCACAGGTGCTCCTCCCCCCTTTTCTTTCTTCCATAGCCTTTTGTCCTCTCCTATCATATTCCCCTTTCTCCAGTCCTGTAGCTCTCTCACCAGTCAACTTCCCAGCTCTTTAATTCAACCCTCCACCATCCCCCCATCTGCCTCCATTTTTTTTCCAGTCCTGATGAAGGGTCTTGGCCTGAAGCGTCAACCATAATCTTTTTCACAGATGCTGCCAGGCCTGCTGAGTTCCTCCAGCATTTTGTGCGTGTTGCTTGGATTTCCAGCATCTGCAGATTTTCTCATTTGTTTTTAGTTCTTACAGCTGCTGAATTTCCTATCTTAATTATAAATATTCATCTAATTGAACATCTCATTAGACCCTGGACCCATTAACTTTAAACCTAGCTTACAAGTACCTCATGCCCTTGCCAGTCCTCAATGATGTAACCTTATTCAGACCCACAAGTTCACCCTCTTCACCTGTTCATTACAAGTCTACCCAGCGCATCAATAGTGTTTCCTCCCTTCCTAATAGGCTGAATGCATGATTTGACGCATTGAATGAGGTGACATCGAGGAAAGCCCCCTCTCCTCAAGGAATAGGCACCCTGTCTGATTACAGGAAGGTGAGGAGGATCCTAGCCGGGATAAACCCATGTAAAGCTGTGGGGCCAGACAACATTCCTGATTGGGTGCTCAGGGATTGTGCAGCCCAGCTAACAGAGGTCTCAATGGACATCTTTAATTTCTTTGTAACAGTCCAGTGTCCCTGCAGGCTTCAAGGTAGCGACCATCATTCTGGTGCCCAGGAGAGTCACAGTAACTGGCCTAAATGATCACCGCCCTGTGGCACGGGTCTCAACAATCATGAAGTGCTTTGAGGGCAGGTAATGGATTGTATAAAATAGCATCTTCCAGCTACATTGGACCCTTTCCAGTTCACCTACTGCTCAAACTGGTGCACTGATGATGCCATAGCGTCAGCCTTCCACTCTGTCCTGTCCAACCTGGAAGACCATGCCTCCTAACGCCAGGTTGATGTTCATCAACCTAATCTCAGCACTTAACCCAGTCATCCCTCAGAGGGTGGTGGGCAAATTGTCCTCATTAGGAGTCAGCACCCCTCTATGTAACTGGATCTCGGACTTCTTGACAGAAAGAGCCGAGGCAGTGTGAATTGACAGGAACATTTCAAGCTCCATCATGGCCCCCCTCCCCCCCAGGGCTGTGTGCTCAGCCCGCTGCTGACTCACGACCATACTGGCGGGTCCAGCCTAAACCACATCATTAAGTTCACTGATGACACAACAGTGATGAGTCAGCATACAGAGAGGAGGTAGAGAGGCTTGTCAAATAGCGTGAGAACAACCACAGATGGGCCAAGACAAAGGAGACGATTGTGGACTTCAGGAAGGCACAGGGCAACCCCTGCCCAGTCCACTTCAACTTTACAAGAAGCAGAAAGTTCCTTGGAAATTATAACAGATGATTTAACCTGAAACCATGACATCTCCTCATTAGTCAAGAGAGCACAGCGGCGTCAACCCTTTCTGAGGCATGCAAGGCCCCCACAGTCTAGCAACTTTCTACAGCAGCACTCTCGAGAGTGTTCTGTCTGGCTGCATCGTCGTGTGGTACAGAAACTGCAAGTCATGGGAATGCAAGACCCCGCAGAGGACAGCAAAAACCGCTGAGAGGATCATGATTTACTGTCTTACAACATTGAACCACAGTGGATTTAATTTGGCTTTATTGACACTGATTAACAGAAAATGACTCTTTTGTGTCAAACTGAAAACAGACCTCTACAAAGTGATCTAAATTAATTACAAATATTAAGTATTCACCCCCCTTTAATACAATCACTGGTGCAGCCAACTGGTTTTAGAAGTCACATAATTAGTTAAATGGAAATCACATGTCTGCATTCAAGGTGTTTCAATTGATTGTAGTAAAAAATATACCTGTATCTGGAAGGTCCAACTGCTGGTGAGTCAGTATCCTGGCAAAAACTACACCATGAAGACAAAAGAATACTCCAAGCAACTCCACAAGAAGATTATTGAAAAGCACAAGTCAGGAGATGGGTACAAGAAAATTTTCAAGTCACTGAATATTCCTTGGAATATAGTTAAGTCAATTATAAAGAAATGGAAAGAATATGGCATAGCTATAAATCTGCCTAGAGCAAGATTTAAAACTAAGTGACCATGCAAGGGATTAGTGAGGGAGGCCACCAAGAGACCGATGACAACTCTGGAGGAGTTACGAGCTTCAGTGGCTGAGATGGGAGAGACTGCACATACAACAACTGTTGCCCAGGTGCTTCACCAGTTGTAGCTTTATGGAAGAGTGGAAAAGGGAAAGACACTGTTGAAAAAGCTCTCACAAAATTTCGGCTGGAGTTTGCCAGAAGGCATGTGGTAGACTCTGAGGTCAGCTGGAAGAAGGTTCTATGCTCTGATGAAACCAAAATTTACCTTTTTGGCCATCAGACTTAACACCATATTTGGCGTAAGCCAAACACCGCACATTATCAAAAATACACCATCCCTACCGTGAAGCATGATGGTGACTGCATCATACTGTGGGGATGCTTCACTGAAGCAGGCCCTGGAAGGCTTGTGAACGTAGAGGGTAAAATTATTGCAGCCAAATACAGGGAAATCCTGGAGGAAAACCTGATGCAATCCGCAAGAGGACTGCGACTTGGGAGAAGATTTGCTTTCCAGCAAGACAATGACACCAAGCATAAAGCCAAAGCTATACAGGAATGGCTTAAAAACAATAAGGTTAATGTCCTGGAGTGGTCAGAAGTCCAGACCTCAATCCAATTGAGAATTTGTGACTGTACTTGAAATGGGCTGTTCACTCATGATCCCCATGCAATCTGACAGAACTTGAGCAGTTTAGTAAAGAGGAATGGGGAAAAATTGCCGTGTCCAGATGTGCACAGCTGATTGAGACCCATCCATACAAACTCAAGGCTGTAATTGCTGCCAAAGCTACATTTACTAAATACTGAATTGAAGAGGGTGAATACTTAAGAAATCAATTACTTTGTGTTTTATATTTGTAATTAATTTAGATCACTTTGTAGAGATCTGTTTTCACTTTGACACGAAAGAGTCTTTTTCTGTTGATCAGTGTCAAAAAAAAAGCCTGATTAAATCCACTGTGATTCAATGTTGTAAAACAGTAAGTTATGAAAATTTCCAAGGGGGTGGGGTGAATACTTTTTATAGGCACTATACAAAAGTGCAGAGCATAATCAACTCTATTGTATTATTTAATCAACAAAATTATTCTAAACTGAATGCATAATCAACAGTGAACTTCATCATATACTCCTCTCAGCATGGCATGAAAGTATGTTTTAAAAAGTGCAGAACTTGAAACTTACCTGGCCCTTAGCATTTTGCACTGACCTTTAAGTTGATCAGTATCTTTTTGAATCAGGATGCCATAAATGAGTTAATCTATTCATAACTAAATTGCAATTTTTCAATATTTGCAGAGTCTGTGCTACAAAGCCTCTACTGCATTTTTTTTTGTTTGACCCATCATTGGTGAATGCTACTAAAAGATGCCCTCTCACCCCCTCTGGTCCAAGATGCCCCATCTGTCGAGGAGAAACAGCACGGAGACAGTGGCAGTGACAGTGAGGAGAGGGATCAGATATGTGAGCCCAGGTCAGAGGTCAGCTACTGTAACAAGGTGAGGGAAATGGTAAGCGAACTGAGCTGCTTTCAGAAGTTTCAGAAGGTCAGCCCAGCTACCCTGTAGTGAGCAGATGGAAAACAAATCAGACCAGTTCCTCAGCGTTACCTGCCCCAAGCCCGGGTGTGAAAACGATGAAGCAGCACCAATCCTCAGGCCAATGATGCCAAGCACCATCTACTCACTGCCAAGTCCAGATCTTAACAATGATGATTGATGGCAGAGAAAACACAAGTAGACACAAACCATGAAAGGTTTTTTTTAAGATGTACAAAAAAAAAAACATATTGAACAAGGTAAGCATTGAAAAATCAGGAGGGTTAACAGAAGACATGAGGTTGCACTAGCAGACAAGGCAAAGGAAAATCCTAAGGGCTTCTGCAGAGATATTAGGAACAAAAGGATAGCAAGGGACAAAATTGGTTCTTCGGAAGATCAGAACGTTAATCTATATGTAGCGGCATCTATATTTAGTCAGGAGACAACTGTTCTGCCTTTCAGGCAATTGATTTATGTTAAAACATGTTCAGCCTTTATTTTAACGAGCAATTTCAGATTTGTATTAGGTCACTTCCTGTGCAGCCAGGAAATAGCAAGTATAAAAGTACCACTTTCAGTACACTGGATGAACTCAGCAGGTCGGGCAGCATCAGTTAGAAACGATGAGTCGACGTTTCGGGCCAGAATCCTTTGTCAGGACTGAAGAATGAAAGGTGGAGAAGGATTTGAAGAATGCTTGTAGCTTCAGTTGAAAGACCAGTAATTTGAAAGACAAAGGGGTGAGGCAGGGGAACTATTGACATCATAGCCCTGAGAACAATGGGTAGTAGAAGAAGGAGGCGGAAACCTCTTCCCACCCCGCCACATGCAAAAATGCCATTCCCTATTCCCAGTTCCTCCGTCTCTGCCGCATCTGCTCCGATGATGAGGCTTTACGTTCCAGGACATCTCAAATGTCATCTTTCTTTAAGGATCGTGGTTTCCCTTCTACCGTCATCAATGATGCCCTCACCCGCATCTCCACCATTTCCTGCACTTCGGCCCTCACCCCATCCTCCCACAACCACAACAGGGACAGAGTTCCCCTTGTCCTTACCTACCACCCCACCAGCCTCCGGATCCAGCACATTATCCTCCGCAACTTCCGCCACCTTCAACAGGACCCCACCACTAAGCACATCTTTCCTTCTCCACCCCTCTCCCCTTTCCGCAGGGATCGGTCCCTCCATGACGCCCTTATCCGCACGTCCATCCCCACTGATCTCCAACCCAGCACTTATCCCTGTAAGCGTAAGTGCTACACCTGTCCCTACACCTCATCTCTTGCAACCATTCAGGGCCCCAAACAGTCCTTCCAGGTGAGACAACTCTTCACTTGTGAGTCTGTTGGGGTCATCTATTGCATCCAGTGCTCCCGTTGCAGCCTCCTCTACATCGGTGAAACCCGACGCAGATTGGGGGACCGCTTCGTCGAGCACCTGCGCTCTGTCCACCACAACAGACAGGATCTCCCGGTAGCCACCCACTTCAACTCTGCTTCCCATTCCCATTCAGATCTGTCCATACATGGCCTCCTCTACTGCCATGATGAGGCTAAACTCAGGTTGGAGGAGCAACACCTCATATACCATCTAGGTAGTCTCCAGCCCCTTGGTATGAACATAGAATTCTCCAACTTCCTGTAATTCCCTCCCCCTCCCTTCCTCTATCCCTATTTCACACTGCCCCCTCCCCCAGCTCCCTCATGGTTCCGCCTCCTTCTTCTACTACCCATTGTTTTCAGGGCTATGACATCAATGCTTCCCCTTCCCCACCCCCTTGTCTTTCAAGTTACTGGTCTTTCAACCGAACCTACAAGCATTCTTCAAATCCTTCCCCATCTTTTATTCTTCAGTCCTGATGAAGGGTTCCAGCCCGAAATGTCCACTCATCGTTTCTGACTGATGCTGCCCGATCTGCTGAGTTCATCCAGTGTACTGAAAGTGTTGCTTTGATCACAGCATCTGCAGATTATTTTGTGTTTAAGTATAAAAGCACATTGACTGGCAGTAGGCTAGAGGTTTATGTTAGGAGCAAAAGAAGTTTCTATCAAGAGCCATGCTGTTGTTTCCCCAGCACAAGCATTGCTTTTCATTCCTTATTCTCTACATCATGCCATTGAGTCGGCAATAAAACTAAGGAGCTAGGAGGCCATTTCCTGACTCTCCTGTCATTTTTGAATGGCGTTTAACTGATTGTCTAGTTGATGTTACAACACCAAAGCCAGGGCAGTACAGATGTGAGGCAAAGCAGCAGAGAGGTCATGGACCCTATACAGATTACAGAGGAGGAGGTGCTTGCTGTCTTGAAGCAAATTAGGATGGATAAATCCTCAGGGCCTGACAATGTGTTCCCTCAGACCCTGTGGGAGGTTAGTGCAGAAAGTCCAGGGGCCCTAGCAGAGATATTTAAAATATCCTTAGGCACAGGTGAGGTACCAGAGGATTGGAGGATAGTTAACGTTGTTCCAATGTTTAAGAAAGGCTCTAAGAATAAGGCAAGAAATTACAGGCTGATGAGCCTAACAGCAGTAGTGGGAGAAGTTAGTGGAGGGTATTCTAAGGGACCGGATATTTGGATACACAAGAACTAATTAGAAATGGTCAACATGGCTTTGTGTGCAGTGAGCCGTGTCTAACTAATCTTCTAGAATTTTTTTTTAAGGAAGTTACCAGGAAAGCTGATTAAAGACAAGGTAGTGGATATTATCTATAAGGACCTTAGCAAGGCCTTTGACAACGTCCCACATGTGAAGTTTGTCAAGGAGGTTCAGCCACTTTGCATTCAAGATGTAGTAGTAAATTGGATTAGACATTGGCTTTGTGGGAGAAGCCAGAGAGTGGTTGTAGACAGTTACCTCTTTGACTGGAGGCCTGTGACTAGTGGTGTGCCGCAGGGACTGGTTTGGATCCGTTGTTGCTTGTAATCTAGATCAACAACGTAGGTGATAATGTGGTAAATTGGATCAGCAAAATTGCAGATTACACCAAGATTGGGAGTGTAGTGGACAGTGAGGAAGACTATCACAGCTTGCAGAGGATCTGCACCAGCAGGAAAAATGGGCTGAAAAATGGTAGGTGGGACTTAATGCAGACAACTGTGAGGTGTTCCAGTTTGGGAGGACCACCCAGGGTAGGTCTTACACAGACACTGGTAGGGCACTGAGGAGTGCTATAGAACAGAGGGATCTGGAAATACAAGTCCATAATTCCTTGATAGTAGCATCTCAGGTAGATAGGGATGCATTATAGGGAGAGGTTGAATAGACAAGGACTTTATTACCTAGAAGGTATACGGAGGAATTTAAGGTGGGGGGTTATATGGGAGGCAGGGTTTAAAGGTCGGCACAACATTGTGGGCCAAAAGGCCTGTATTGTGCTGTACTATTCTATGTTCTATGAATGCAGAAGATTGTAGAGGTATGAAAAACTCTGAAGGGTATAGATAGGGTAAATGCAAGTAGACTTTTGCCACTGAGGTTGGGTGAGACTACAACTAGAGGTCATGGGTGAAGGGTAAATAGTGAAATGTTTAAGGGGAACACGAGCAAATTTCTTAACTCAGAGTGCATAACAAACTGCCAGTGCAAGTGGTGGATGAAGGGTCAATTCCAACATCTAAGGGAAATTTGGATAGGTACATGGATGGAAGGGGTCTGGAGGGCTATGGTCTGGGTACAGGTCAATGGGACTAGGCAGATTAATACTATGACCTATGAACCTGGAGATGGTTTGTCTCCTCAGAAATGGAAATCTATTGACTTGCAAATTACCACTATTAATGAAAGATTAATACTGCTCTTCCACAATTTTGCCTGCCTTGTACGCAAACTAGCCACAATTTTTTTGTGAAGTTAGGTAGAGCCTTGGCAAATGTGGCGTCTGCCAGGAATAGAGGAATCAATGTATTTCGCAGTCACAAATGAGCTGCATAAGGAGTGAGTGAATTCTTTCTCACAGGAGTGGATGGGATTATTGATAGGGGCACGTATGGTAACAGGAAGGTGATCAATTACTCTTTATAATTTAGTGAATGCTTCCCCTTTGTCAGACTCCAGCACCCTGCCAAGTTGGTGATGACAGTCTGTAGGGAAGCTGATATACTGGCTTGCTTCAGTAATCGTTTGGCTGATGAATGTATGCACAGCAGATTAGTCAGTCACATAACACAGTAGTTAGTTAGCTCATCGTGCTTCAGCCAGCTCACTGACAGAGTTACCTAATTAATCCATTCCCCTGCTCTTTCACCTCTTTTCTAAGAATATATCCAATTGCTTTTTGAGAGCTACTCTTCAATTTACTTTGATCCATCCTTCAGGCTCTGCATTCCATGGTTAAAAATTGTCCACATCTCACCAGATTCAGCCATTCAGCTTATTTACAACAGAGAAAGGTTCAAATCGGTAATGGCATGAGCAGTGCTTTTCCAACTTTGCACATACTGGTCCAAAAACCACTGAAGAAGCAGGATTGCTTGGGCTAAATTAGCGTGAATGAGAAGTGATCTCAGGTCTCCTGCAGACCCTGGTTTTTCTCATCTTCACCTAAGTTACAAGGGTAGAAAGAAATTCCCAAATAAAGTAACGACTGTGTAGAATGAATGAGCGGTAAAAGTAGAAGCCCCAGAACAAAAGGAAAGTAAACTATATAATCAAAGCACAAGCTTACAAATATAAGTTTCAGATTTTTTTAAAAACTAGTTATTTATTCTTCAAATTCACTTTCATCTTAGTTTTAGATGGCAAATCTTTTTGGCAGGGAAGAACAACATTTGACATTTAGTCAGGAACGTTCATTCCACCTCATACTGCAAAAATGTGAAACTGATGAACAAATTCTTGGCTTAAGAACAGTTGATGCTCAAATATCACCTTGAATGTTGGTTCTTTGTCTTTCTTTTTGTACAGCCAACCTGTGGGATCTCAGGATTTAGAAGAATTCTTCCCAGTTCATGCATTGAGTGCAAGAGTTGTGATGTCTCGTTGGAGCTGTACAAGATGTTTGGTGAGGCCACACTGTGTGCATTTCTGGTCAATTAGCTACAGGAAGGCTGTCAAAGGGTGCAGGAAAGAATTCACAAGGATGTTACTGGGACTGATGGGCTTGAGTTATAAGGAGGGGCTGAAAAATGCTGGGGCCAAGGAGAACCTAGCTGCTGTGTTGAGCTTGCCACATTGCTCACGTGGCTGACACTCAGCTCCTGAAACAGACACCTTATTTCCTCCTCTGTTGAATGGAAGGGCTGAGGGAGTAGAAGATGATTCAAGGATGTGTCAAAGCCGACTTGAAATACAATACAATATCCCCATTCATGTTTGGGAATAGCTGATTCATGGTGGCTCAGAATGGAAAAGGCGCATTTGGGATGGTATTGCTAACCTTGACCCCCATACACTGGGAGCACACAGACGCCCTGCATAAGTAACATCAGCAGTATACCACCTGTAAGACCACCCATCCGTAAGACATGTCCTGCTCCAGTGTGGAAGGGGCTGGTGTCCCACACTGGTCACTTCAGAACCCTCAGAAGCAGAGTGCAAGCATGCCATCCTCAATCCCAGGGGACTGCCTAAAGTGGCAGGGAAGTAGGACACTTGTTTCTGGGTGCCAAAGGTACCTGATTTTTGGGTGCCACGATGTGCCACGAGCAGGAGACTCCCGCTGGGTAGTCATAGTCTGGCCAGTTGGGTGTTTTAAAGGAGCCAGGTGACTTTTCCAGACGACCACCGCAAAACTGATCATCTATGGTGATGGAATAAAAATCTTCTCATTATATGTTCAGAGTGAGCATTCAAGTGAAATATACATATGCATAACTAAGAAACCACATACTGGAAATATGAACAGGACAGAAAATGCTAGAGATATCCATTTAGTCAAACAGGATCTGTGGAGAGAAACAGAAATATGAACTTTATTGAGCTGAACTGGTAGTTCAATCTCTCTCCCCACAGATGCTGCTGGACCTGATGACATCACATTTCAAACATATTTGTGTTGCACGTATTTTCAAGATGTCAACAAAACATTGTTCCTTTGCTTCATATCTGTGAGATCTCGTTGAAACAGTTCTTGCTTATCTGTTGTTGTCAGCGATGACCACTAATTGAGATGGTTTCAAGTGCACAAAACTTCTCACACTCACCAGCAAAATAGCAACTGTTTAAAAGTGAGCTTAAATTAGCACATGCATATTCACTCGTCAATCTGGTGACTTTTAACTTCATCTGCCAATATTAATAGGACACCTACCAGCTTGGAACTGGAGTATTTTCTCTGCCAACAATCCAAAATAATAGTATTAGATTCCATTGTTATAACTTCAGCAACTGGAATCTACTTAAAAACTTATTAACAGTACTCTGTTCTATCGCCAGCCAGTGATGTAGTGGCATCAGCACCATCAGCACCGGACTTTAAGGCAGACAGTCCCGGGTTTGAATCCGGCTGGCTCCCTGCATGCTTTCCATTCATGCTGGGTTGACCAGTGAGCGAGCAACTTGGCCTCGTAAAAAACAGACAAATGCTCAGGAAACCGAAAAAACTGCTGCCCAATGCACCACAAGACATGAAAAGGAACAACAGCAGCTCTGATTTACATACTGTTTACACCTTAGAATTTCCAAATTTTATTTTGGAATTATTAAAATCCAACATAAACAAAAACATTTATGCATATCTTTCCGAATTAATTACTTCTATTATAATCATTTTACTCTTTTCTCAATGCATTGTGTAATGATTTCACCTATATAAACAGTATGCAAGTCAAGGTTTTCCACTATATCTTGGATCATATGACAGTAAACAAATAACAATACTAATTTATTTTAAAATCCTTTAATAAGAGTTAGGCCAATTTGAAATTTAAGTGCTGAAATAACACTAACATTCATATAAAGATGCTCATAGACGATTTGTATGAACTTCACCATTTGCACTGGCCTCCTCTAAATGATCAATAGTATGATTATTTTTCGGAGTTCAATTGGATTAAAGGAATTTTCCATGATGTGTTTGATTAATTCATTCGGACCAGCTCACTGAATGAACTCCTGTGCAATTCAATATATAGTGCCATGGGATTTTTATCTTTGAAACTTCAGTTAAAAAGACTACACCAAAATGATTGATGTGTGCACTCTGGGCTAATGGAGCTGGGTATAACATCCAACATTTTCCCCACAAAGGTGAGAATGCCACCACTGAATGAATTATATATTGGTTTGTAGATGTTTCAAGTTTTATCATTGGTTAATAGTGCATAATCTGCCAATAGAAATGAAATGATCTTACTTCTCTGGTTTGGCCCGGTTGCAGAGTACATAGCAACAAAACCATTTCCTGCAGTGTTGGCATCGGTTACCATCTGGACCAACATTTTGTTGCCAGATGAGATGATGGCGCCAGGCTTTGAAGTCCCACAAAATCTGCCCAACCTCTGGCCATTGACGTGTCCATCGTAAACATCAACATAATCATACCGACAGAGTGTGTCACGTTCCAGATCAAGGAACCGGAAATTAAGAGCAACCACCCGGCCTTTTGGTACCTGTGAACAGCAACATTAAAAAGCAAAATTCACTCAAAATTCACTGCTCACATTACAAGGTTTAAAAGGACGAGTACTCTGGTGCAGCATAGTACACTAAAGATACTATTGTACAGAGCTGTAGTGTGAGTGAGACTCACTTATTCAAATTTATATTTTAGTGGGAATTTTGCAAAATCTGGATTGCTATTTAAGAGGAAACCAAAGAAAATTATTTGTATTACTGTAGCTGTATTACTTGCTTGAATTAGCTGTCCTACTGGATCCATTTCCCTGCTTGCTCCCCTTAAGATTTGAATTAAATATTCACACGCTTGCTTTTGTTTTTAAAAGCAGTCATCAGACTACATCCATAACCGTTCCTGTCCCAGCAAAATTGTATAAACAACAGCTTCCGATTCTGCTACATGCTGACCCTCCATGAGGGCCACAACCTTGTTGTGACTTGAAGGCTTGCTTGCCTCGATGCCCTGGAGAGCTTTGCTGGCCGCAGTCAGGGCTTTATAGTTTGGCTCCTGGTAGGATCACCCATGCCAAACAGGTCAAAGGGTAGAGGCCAGGCTAATACTGGTCCTCCAGGTTCAGGAGTTCCAGCTCAGGGCTAACAACCCTGACTGGTCAGCCAAAACTGTTACAGAAACAGCAATGAAGAATTCTTCTACACCCGTGTGTGATGGTATTCCTGAATCTCAACCCAGGACTTAAATAGTTTCCAGAAGATGGCCAAGGACAGACAGAGACAGAGGACCTTCATTGCTGCCCTGAATGCCATGTGTTAACGAGCAGTAAGTTACATGCTGATCGTAACTTTTATTCTCCAGAGGCTGACTGTAACTTGTGGAAATTTTTCCCATTTGTCTTGTTAAAAATATCACAAACTTCACTTATAAGGTCCCAGCCTTCTCCACTCTAACGAAGCAATCTAGGTTCTTTGCAAGTGAATAAACTTAACAGTTACCTTTTTTTTAAAAAAGAGGAATTGATGGGGATCTGCTTCAAACAGTTACAAAGAAACAAAATTAACTTTAATTAGATTTGTTTGTAACAGCTTGAAATTTGACATGTTTGGATAGATTTTAAAACTTTACACTTTTGTTTAGTCTGCAATGCTTACATTGGACAGTCAGATTTTACCGAGGGCGGAAATGGCTAACATGAGGAGGCATAATTTTTGACTGGAGAAATGTATAGGGGGAGGGGTGTCAGAAGTAGTAGTTGTGTTTTATTTTTACATAGACAGTGGTGAATATGTGGAACATGTGGAATGTGTGGTAGAGGCAGATACATTAGGGACATATAAGGGACTCTTAATTTGGCACATGAATGGTTAAAAAAAATGGAGGGCTATATGGAAGGGAAGGGTGAGATTGATCTCAGAGTATGTTGAAAGCTGGGCATAACATCGTGAGCCAAATGGCCTGCATTATGCTGTAATGTTCTATGTTTAATGTTTTAACCTGAAAGCATTGTTACGCAAGTGTCAGCATCATGTAATAATTGTAAAGTTAGCTCAGAACAAGCACCCATACAAAAAGACGAGGTTGACCAATGAGTCGTCCACAGCAGGGTATCCTACAAAGCAAAAGGCTGGGTATCATTGATGACTACCAGTGTTTCCAAATGCGATTCAACCATTAGAGTGGCGGTAAGTACTGGAGCTCCGTGCATGCACTGGGCTTCCTGAATGACAACAGGCAGTTTATTTCACCATCAGACTCAACTTAGAGTCCAACAACACAGCCCAGACATGGCACAAGATTAACCGGAGACTCTAGTTGAGGGGAACAGGGAGGGTGTCAGAAAGTGGTGTCTGAGGTCAGTGCTGGATCATCCATGATCTTACTGAATGATAGAGTAGATCTGAGAGGGTAACTGGCCTATCCCTGCTCTTGGTACTTGTGGTCTTTATCAATACTTGGAAGACAAGGGAGTGGTCTATATTTCTTGTTGCGTCAGTCAAGCAGCCAGCACAAAGACCAGTCATTCTCTCTTCTTCCGTTGGAAGGCACAAAACCCTGAAAGCACATACAACCAGACTCACGAACAGCTTCTACCCTGCTGTTATACGACTATAAAGTGGTTCCCTAGTACAATAAAATGGACTTCTGACCTCACAATCTACCTTGTTATGATCTTGCACCTTATTCTTTACCTGCACTACACTTTCTCCGTAGCTGTGACACAACTTGGCATTGTTATTGTTTTACCTTGCCCGATCTCATTGCACTGGGTAATTATCTGATCAGCGTGAACAGTATGCAAGACAAGCTTTTCACTGTATCTCCATACGTTTAACAATAATTGACCATTGCCAAGTATGTGATCAGCTCATTTTACTTATAAATCCATTATCTTCAGTATTTTCAGAATGAAAGAAAATTAGCTAAGATTTGTAATAGTTAAAAACAAGTAATCATGGCATTTGGTCTCAGGCTATGCAAGAGGACTACTGGGAATTAATTGTAGTCATTGCACTGGAATTTCTCTGACCTTTAATTAATCCTAAGCATAATGAATACACTCATGGCAATGCTCCAGGTGTAACAAGTAATTAGGAAAGCTAGTAAAATTGCATCATTTCTTACAAAGGGAGTTTACTACGCAACTAGGAGAGTTATGCTTTGGTTTTGTTGGTGTAACTGGTAAATTCTACTGTTTTGGTCTCTTATTTAAAGGAAGATGCAAATATATTGAAATCAGGTTTGAGAAGGTTTACTGGCCTGATAACTCAAAATGGATAGTTTGTTTTGTAAGGACAGGGCTAGGCTTGTATTCCCTGGGATTTAGAAGAGTGAGAAAGGGGTTGTTAGAAACAAATAAGATCCTAAAGGTCTGGACAAGATGAATGGAGAACACTTTGTCCTGTGGGAGACACTAAAACTATGAGACACTGTTTAAAAATAAGGGGTCACCATTTATAAGAGGTGATTTTCTCCCCCTTACAGAGTCTTTGCAATTCTTTTCCTCCAAGAAGTGTTAGTAATGTCTTTAGGGCAGATCCAGATGGATTATTCATAATAGAGTAAACGATAACAGTGGGCAGACAGAAACGTAGATCTGTGCTTACAATCAGATCAGCCATAAGTTCATTGAATAGCAGAGCAGGCTCAAGGGGTTAGTAGTCTAGTTCTGTTCATGATTCATATGTTCATATATTTGTATTTTAAAGGAGGTTGCAAGAAACTGATTTAGGAGAAAAAGGAAAAAGTTATAAAAGTTACCAGTTAAGTATATTAAGTTTTCAAATCAGTTTTGTACCATCTCTTACGCAGTCTTAACCCCAATTTAGCCAGACGCAAAGGGCTGTCAGTGAGATTTTAGGGATAGGACCTCCTTAATGGACTGTCAGAGCCCTAGTGACATCAGATATCAAGTGACTCTAGGTTGCAGATGATCAGCAGAATTGGCTCAGGTGTGTGCAGAGGGAGAAACACCAGACATACAATTCTGCCCAATATTTACAGTCAGATAATTGGTTAATCAGACCTAGATACACCAAAGTCAAAACTGCTGGTGTACAACCTATTCCTGCTATTTTACCTTCTGATAGGCAACCATGACTACAGTTCAAAATTCATTCCATTAGCTGGAATACCCCAAGATTCTAGACCATAAAAAGTTACATCAGTTTATCCAAGTAAAGATTACTTATGGCTAAACTAGCAGAATAAGAAGCCGTGCCTTTAGTTTCCAAGGCCTTAAGTTTCTGTAAATTCTTACTCTAGTTCGCTGACTCACCACTCCTTTGAGATGCTGCTAAAGATTTACTTCTTTGATTACATTCTCAACATTTACAGTAATAGCTCCTCTTGAGGCTCATCACGAAACCCGACTTTGATAGCACTCTTATAAATTAAGAGTTGCCATCAAATTTTGACTTTATAAACACAAATTGTTTGCTACATCATCATGGACATACTAGGCATCATATTCAAACATAATCTCAGATGTGGCATTAAAAGTGCTTGAAACAGAATATGGAACAATATTTGAGTGCACTTCTGATACTATCTCGAAATTTTTTTTAAACAAAGTTTTATTCCGGTTTCAAAAAGCTAGTTGTAATATTACCTACAAGTGTTGGCATATCTATGATTATTTTCTCACAAGCAGTCCCTCCCCGCCCCCCCAGAACAAAAATGAGAAGTTTAAGGATATCACACAGCCCAGCAGATACCAAAAGTAGGTTGTTCTCAACTGCCAGTACCCTCCCACAGGCAAGGATAGATTTCTGAATATGTACAATTGCCTACATAGGCTCTGGGTTAATTAACAACACAACAGAGAGTCATTGTTGATATATTGCAAGAGATACTCAGTTATGACCTAAAGTCATCTTCCTCTGTCTCCCTTCAGTCCACCTGCAATGTTGTCCTACGCAAAAAGTGCATGAACTGGCAAACAGAGAAACGTGCCATTTCATCATTCACCACCACCAGCTACAGGCCAGAGTACCACATCAATGATTCTCAATGTTCTACTTTATCATTCAAACCACGAAATTCAGAAAGTTATTTTGAAACTAAGACAAACATAACAATACCTGAAATATGTTATTAATGCAATTGTTTTCAAATGTCTTTATTGCGAAGCAACATCAGCTTAACCACAACCGACAATGTCCTAAAGTACAATGCTTCTTTTTCCTTTTCTTTCTTATAACATAATGAAAATCAAATGAATGTATGTATATTAAACAAGCAAAAAGCAAAGGAAACCCTACCACCCCGTCTCCTTTCCCCTGCCCAGCCCTCCCCTCCCCTCACCCCTCCCGTATGTGCTGTTTAAGTCCTACCGCCCCCCCCCACACATACTTCAGCTGTTGGTCTCTTCTAAATACAACAGTAATGGTTGCCAGATTTTTTTCAAATTCCTTGAGTCTGTCCTTGATAACGTATCTCATCCTCTCTAGACGCAGAGTACCCATTAATGCATCCAGCCATTGTCTGAGTGATGGAGTTTCCTCCTTTTTCCAGAACATCAGTATGAGTTTCTTTCCATTAAGTATGCCAGAGGTCAGGAGTTGCTGCTGGGTAGTCTGGAATTTATTTGACCTCGCAGAAGTTCCAAAAATTATGAAAATGGGGTCTGGTATCATCTGAACCTTTAGCACCTTCGATAGGACCTCAAATATTTGCTTCCAATACTCTTGTATCCTGGGACATAGAGCATAACTATGTAACAAATTTGCCTCCGAGGACTTGCATTTCTCACACATTGGAGACGCCTCTGGAAATATTTTATGAATCCTTACTTTTAAGTAATGTAGTCTATGTAGGATTTTAAATTGTATTAAACAATGCCTGGCATTGATGGAACAGGAGTTAACATACTCCAAAACCTCATTCCATATAACCTCCTCTATCTCTGAACCCAACTCCTTTTCTCACTCTTTTTTAATATTACTTATTGTTGTATGACACTTGTTTTGTATGGCATCATACAGATAGGTGCTGATGTGTTCTGTCCCTAAACATGATCTTAAATGATTATCTAATTTATCAGGTTCTGCCGTCTCAAAACTAGAAAGATGAGATCTTATATACTGTATTGTCTTAGCTGGAGATACCTGAAAAAAATACTCTTTTGCAATCTGAATCTTGAGCTGCCGAAATGACGCAAAAATCCCTTGTATGTATAAGTCTCCAACATTGCATATCCCTGATTCTTGCCATGCATCAAAGGCCCCATCTATACATGAGGGGATAAAAGAGGGGTTCGCTGATATAGGTACAAGAAAAGATAATGTTCTGAGTTTCAAATGCTTCCCTATTTGTCTCCACATCTGTATGGTGCTATGCATAATGGGATTGCCTCTATAACAGGCTTTATTTAACCGAATAGGGGACATAATGATTGCCCCTATGGAATATGGTAGGCAATCCTCACGTTCCATCTCCAACCATCCGGGAAGTACAACTGTATCATCTATCCAGTATGCTATATGGCTAACGTTAGCAGCCCAGTAATAAAAAATAAAGTTGGGTAGTGCCAGCCCCCCACTAGTCTTATTCTTGCAGAGATGTTCTTTCCTAATTTAATGGGCTTTATAATTCCATATAAAAGGTAGAATTATCAAATCTAATCCTTTAAAAAAGGTTTTGGTAAGATAGAGGGGCAGGTTCTCAAATAGATAGAGCAGTTGGGGAAGAAAGATCTTGACTGCACTTACTCTACCCACTAAAGAAATTGGGAGTGTCTTCCAAAATTCTATTTTCTTTTTAATCTTTTCAATTAGAGGGATAAAATTTGCTTCAAATAGAGAACTATACCTTTTGGTTATTACAATTCCAAGGTAAGTAAACTTCTCAAGGGTTATTTTGAATGGAAATTGTTTAAGCCCCTCCTGTTCTTCTACTCGGACTGGGAATAATTCTCTTTCCCCCAATTAATCTTATACCCCGAGAAGGTGTCAAATAAATTGACTATTTCCAGCAAGACTGGAATAGTAATATATGGTTTTGTTACAAACAAAACATCGTCCGCATAAAGGGAAATTTTATTGATAGTATATTCTGTATTGTACCCATAAATTTCGGGGTGAGAACGTATAGTCTCCACCAGTGGTTCCAGGGCCAACGCAAACAATAAGGGACTTAATACACAGCCCTGTCTTGTGCCCGTGCAAACTGAATGGTTCCGAGAGGGTCTAATTAGTTAGTATTTCAGCACTAGGGTTACTGTACAGTAGCTTAATCCAAGTTATAAATTTGTCTCCCATTCCAAATTTGTTCAAAACCTCATAGAAGTATTGCCATTCCACTTGGTTGAATGCTTTCTCAGCATCTAAACTTATTATAAGGTCTTCCTTACGATGTTTTGGAGAATGCATTATATTAAGAAGGCGCCTGATGTTATGGAAAGAATTCCTCTTAAGAGTAAACCCTGTTTGATCTGAGTGTACCAATTTATTTATCTGCTGACCGAGTCTCCTTGCCAGCATTTTAGCCAAAATTTTCTGATCCGAATTTAGCAGTGAAATCGGTCTATAAGATCCTACCTCCTCTGGGTCTTTGTCCTTCTTTGGAATAACCATGATAATGGCCTCATTCAGGGTTTGGGGTAACCTGCCAATTTCAAATGACTTGCTATACATACCATATAAGGTACTAATAAGTCACTAAACTTCTTATAAAACTCATTACCTATTCCATCTGAACCTGGACTCTTGCCATTTAATGCAATTGTTTCATATTACGATATGTAACCATTTAATCTTATGCAGATGCAAGTCTAACCCTTTGTCAGCAGCTTTTGAAGAGTGGTTCCTAGTTTCCTCTGGTAAACAATGAATACCAGACCCATTCTCACCCCTGAGATAACTCTGCTTAGGCTAAAGATAGCTCAGTTAATCAATGCACAGAATTAATCCACTCTCACTTTAAATAAAAGAACCTTACTTTGGACAGTGATCATAATTCTGCAATCTGTTGCCTTTTCTCAGTAATTATCCTAGTTTATCCAATGATTAGGAATAACTGCAAAAAGGTAAAACTGTCACACTATACATTTTTTAGTTTTCTTTATATACTTTTAACAAATCGATGGGGAGGATTTTGTTTTTGAGCTAGATTTCCCAGAAATTTTGATGGGCAAGGAACCAGTGAGCCGTGGGAGTCCTTGGAACAAACCTTTAACATGAGTCATTGATTAAGAAAAATAACTGGAATGGAACAAGTCTGTTTGCTGTCTTCCAAGACGAAAAAGAATGTTAAGGCCATAACATAATGATGGAAAAAGGAAAAAACTCATCAACAATATACTTTGTCACGTCTTCACATAAGAGTTTTCAACAGATTTAAATTTCTCTGTGGAGATCTACTATGTCTTAATTTGTAGCATTAGAGTCAAAGGATAGCAGGTTCAAATCCTATTTTGGACTCTACCACAAAAATCTTCTTTGCGGGAATGGGAATCACTCTTGGGGTTTCACGACCGGCCATTATTCGACATGCCTAGGACGCAGCCTAAGAGTTAAGATCGCCTTCGGAGGGCTGAGATCTCATGGTTCTGGAGACAGACAGATTGAAGGTTGGTGTCCCGGCAGGAGATCGGTGTGTCGTGGGAGTCGGAAGATCTATGGCTGTGTGCCCAGAGACCCAAGACTTTTGGGCACAGAGTTCGGAAAAAGCGACGGAAAGCAATTTTACCATCATAAACCAGCAAGTTGTTTGTTGTGTCTCCCCTCTCGCTGTGAAATGGGGACACCTCTTTTTCCCTTAAAGAGAGAGAGAGCGCCTGTGGTATGTTGAATACCAGGTGAACGAGTAGTCTTTGGGGTACTGCAAGTCTGTATATTTGATGTTGCTTTGCTGCACACCTGAGTGCTCGGTGGTGGGTGCCAATGCTTTTTTTTGCTGGTGGAGGGGGGGGATCATTGTTTGCTGCCGCTTACACATGGGAGGGAGGGGAGCCGGCGGGGGTGGGGGGGTACTTTGGGGTTCTAACATTTAACTGTCATTCATTGTTTGGGAGCACTCCTCTGCTTTTGTGGATGGTTGTGAACAAAAAGCATTTCAGGATGTATATTGTATACATTTCTCTGACATTAAATGTACCTTTGAAACCTATGCTTACATGCCTGTGCAGTACTGAGGGAGTTCTACACATTCATTTGCTGAGATGTTAGTCAATATCCTTTCTGTCCTCTCAGATACACTTAAAAGAACCCAAGGCATTATTTTGAAAAAGAAATAGGGAGCTATCCAAAAATTAAATGTAAATTAACTGCACATTTCCTCTTGTAGAGGGATTAAATTACTAAATTACCATTGAAAGGTTTTGACAGTTAATGTGGAATTTAAGTCCCACCACAACATCTGGGAAAATTAAACCGAAGAAGTTAAAATAAATCTGAAGTATAAATGTTAATATCAGTAACGGTGATCATAAAACTCAAATGATCACGAAAACCCATCTGGTTTAATAATAAATGTCCTTGGGGGGATGAAATCTGCCATCTTCACCCAGACTGAACTACATGTAATGCGATTGACTTTTAATTCATTTTAGGTGCAGTTAGAGGGGGACAATTCCTACGTTCCACAAATGAAAGTGCACAATCACAACAGTAACTGTACTTGAAAAATGCACTATATTACTGTGAGATGCTTTGGGACAATCGCTGGCTGTGAAAGACATAAAAAGTCCTTTGTGGAGGTGTAAGGGACTGCAAGATGCTGGAATCTACACAGGAACATAGAAAACCGGCAGCACAATACAGGCCCTTCGGCCCACAGAGTTGTGCCGAACATTTCCCTACCTTAGAAATTACTAGGGTTACCCATAGCCCTCTATTTTTCCAAGGTCCATGTACCATTCCAAAAGACCGTATCAAATCCGCCTCTACCACAGTTGCCAGCAGCCCATTCTACGCTCTCACGACTCTCTGCGTAAAAAATTTACCCGACTTCTCCTCTCTACCTACTCCCCAGCACTTTAAACCTGTGTCCTCTTGTGGCAGCCATTTCAGCCCTGAGAAAAGGCCTCTGACTATCCACATGATCAATGCCTCTCATCATCTTATACACCTTTATCAGGTCACCTCTCACCTGCAGAAACAAACAATCTGCTGGAGGAACTCAGCAGGTTATAGAGTTATGCAGCATGGAAATAGACCCTTTCGCCCAACTAGTCTACACCAAACAAGATGCCCATCTAAGCAAGTCCCATTTGCTTGCATTTGACCCATATTCCTCCAAACCTTTCTGCTCCAATTTGCTTTTCTTTTCTTAAAAAGTGGTCTCAGCCATTGATATCCAGATGCTGTAGTTGCATAAATGCTGTTCTATACTAATAACAGAAGCTGATCAAATATTCTACGAGTAGCCTTAATAGCCCTTATTAAAGATTGAGTATAAAGGGTTTCTTTCGCCAGAGTTGCTGCCAAACATAAAGTCTTTTACTATATTTTCTGTTCTATATTTAATACCTCTACTTAAGTCCAAATTTCCATATTTTGCTAACCACTCTTAATATGCTCTGCAAAGTTAGTTGACGCGTTCATGAATCTCCCCATCTACCACCAAGTTTCTCTGTCTACAAACACCCTTAGAACTCAGCAAGTCCACGTTGCCTTTTCCCATTCTTTCTGTGAAAATTATCTCTGCATAAATGGCAAATGCTACTCTTCTGCTGGCCTGTTACAGCTGATTAGTTTTATCTGCTCCATTTATGATAATTCCAAGTTTTATAAAGAATCAGAATCAGAGTATCATAAAGCACAGAAACAAGCCTTATCTGAGATAGCCTGTAGCTCCTCACATTGATTGGCCCACTTTTAGTTGCCCTTTATTCTGTCCATCCTTGCTCCTGGTTCACCCTACATGATCCACCCGAGGCCATCACCCTTTTAGGTCAGCCTAGAGCGGCACCCTGCCTTCTCATTCTCAAGTCCGCTTGATAAGCCTGATGGAGCAATTTCAACATGAATTGTCAACAACTTCTTCCTTTCCCTGCACCCCACCCCTACAGATGCTGCTCGACCCACTTGAATTTCTTCAGCAGATTGTTTGATGTTACATGTTCTTTCTGTGCAGGCATGCTGTTGGTGGATGTTAGAATAGACATAGACATAGAAATCTACAGCACATTACAGGCCCTTTGACTCACAATGTTGTGCTGACCATGTAACCTACTCCAGAAGCTGCCTAGAATTTCCCTATTGCATAGCTCTCTATTTTTCTAAGCTTAAGTACCTATCCAAGAGTCTCTTAAAAGACCCTATTGTATCAGCCTCTACCATCTTCATTGGCAGTGCATTCCACGCACCCACCACTCTTTGTGTGAAAAACTTACCCCTGACATCCCCCTTGTGCCAACTTCCAAACACCTTAAAACTATACCCGCTCGTGTTAGCCATTTCAGGCCTGGGGAAAAGCCTCTGGCTATCCATGCGCTCAATGACTCTCATCATCTTATACACCTTTATCAGGTCACCTCCCATCCTCCACCGCTCTAAGGAGAAAAGGCCACATTCACTCAACCTATTCTCATAAGGCAGACTCTCCAATCCAAGCAACATTCTTGTAAATCTCCTCTGCACCCGCTCTATAGTATCCACATCCTTTCTGCAATGAGGTGAGCAGAACTGAACACAGTACTCCAAATGGGGTTTAACCAAGGTCTTATATAGCTGTAACATTACCTCATGGCTCTTGAACTCCATCCCACAGATAACAAAGGCAAACACAGCCCATATGCCCTCTTAACAACACTGTCAACCTGAACAGCAGCTTTAAGTGTCCTGTGGATATGGACCCCAAGATCTCGCTGATCCTCCACACTGCCAAGAGTCTTACCATTAATATTATATTCTGTCTTCAAAGTTGGCCCACCAGAATGAACCACTACACACTTATCTGGGTTGAACTCCATCTGCCACTTCTCAGCCTAGTCCTGCATCCTATCGATGTCCCGCTGTAAACTCTGACGACCCTCCAGACTATCCACAATACCCACATCCTTTGTGTCATCAGCAAACTTACTAACCCACCCTTCTACTTCCTCATCCAGGTCACTTGTAAAAATCACAAAGAGGAGGGGTTCCAGAACAGATCCATGCAGAACACCACTGGTCACAGTCCTCCATGCAGAATACAAACCATCCACAACCACCCTTTGCCTTCTGTGGTCAAGCCAATTCTGGATCCACAAAGCAAGGTCTCCTTGGATCCCATGCCTCATTACTTTCTGAATGAACCTAATCATATGCCTTACTGAAATCCATGTACACTATATTCATTGCTCTACCTTCATCAATGTGTTTTGTTAGATCCTCAAAGAATTCAATCAGGTTTGTAAGGCACGACGTGCCCTAGACAAAACCATGCTGACTATCCCTAATCAGATTATGTCTCTCCAAATGCTCATAAATCCAGCCTCTCAGGATCCTCTCCAACAGTTTGCTGGTCTATAATTTCCTGGGTTAAAATGTTCCGTAAATTGGTATCCTGGCTGAAAAGATGAGGCTGGATATCAAATGAGTACAGTACAGTGGATTCCGGTTAATTGGGCCATCAGTTAATTTGAGGCAGCTACTTATTTGGGACAACTCTTAAAAAAACAAAAACTAATTGAAAAAAAAATAGGAAGGATTTCCTTTATTTGGGACACTAAGCACTTAACTGGGACAGGAGGCTGTTGCCGAACAGTTTCTAACTTGCCTCAGATGTGTGCACTTGTGTGGCCATTAGATGCTACACCATACTTAGAGCAAACGGTTTTTAAATAGTATCAATTGCATGTGTTTGTGTTCAAATAGCAGTAACTTTCGCTACTGATAGTTGGTGAGAAATAAGCAATGAGACATTTCGGAGCAACACACACAAAATGCTCGAGGGACTCAGTAGATCAGCAGTATCTATAGAAGGGAATAAGCAATCAATATTTAGGGCCGAGGCCCTTCTTCAAGACTGAAAAGGAAAGGGGAAAATGCTAGAATAAAAAGGTGGGGTAAGGGGACTAGCTGGAAGGTGATAGGGGAAGCCAGATTGGTGGTTGGTAAAGGGCTGGAGAAGAATGGAATCTGATAGAGGAGGAGAGTGACCGCCATACTTACCACGGTTTCAAGCATGCAGGCTTGGAGATGACGTAAACAGTTCAAAGTGAAAATGAAATGATTTCACTACTTCAACAAGTTAGGACTTATGACGAATTTGATGGTATCGGCAATCACCTTGAAAGTTACAGTGACAATGAAAATTTGGAGGATGCAATTGTTAAAAACATTGTACGATGGCAGTCCATTATCTGCACTAGATGTCTGCATTCATTCTGTTCATTTGCAGTCTTATCAAAAGAACACTGAAGCACATACTGGATGAATTCCTCTGTTGATAACTATTAGGAACTAATACTCAGATTTATAGTAATGTAGAGTTATTGGTAATATTCTAATTCTGTATTTTATTTAAGTACACACATTATTACTCAGTTAAGTGGCAAGTTTGTCTCTTTTTTTTAAAAACAACTTTCCATGAAATTTCAGCTAATTGGGGCAGCCACTTAATTGGGCCACAATGTACTGGTCCAAATGTGTCTCAATAAACTGGAGTCCACTGTTCTAAGATAAAAGAAAAACATTAAATATTAAGGCCAGAATAAATTTAAATGTATTAGGTGTGATTCTGAGTATTTACAATCAATGCATTAATTTAGCTTTCTGAAAAATCGTCATACCCAAACATAGTGCTTATAATTACAATTTATCTAATATGCAGGTCCAGTAGTTTCTGATTTTGTACGACTTTGAGCCAATGGGGTCTATGGTGAATATACGGTATCCCCCCACACCCTGTCACAACCACTCAATTTACATACTGTGGAAAAAAAACCACAATTGTGTATTAAATGTATATCTAGTCACGTACACAATGCTACTGAAATTTTGAGGAGGGGCCTTGCCAAACTCTTTCCTTTTTATTGTTCTTTTCTACTACATGTCCTAGCTAGAAGGCCCAAGAGACACATTTTATTTTTCTGTGCCCCTGAGCTCTGCCTTTGGAACTTGTAAGGAGTTGGAATAAAACATGAAAAGAACAAGGCCCTAAAAGACCTGGAAAAGCCCAGCAGGATAGGCAGCACCTATAGAAAAACAGAAGTCAGTCAGTCAGTCAGTATTTCAGGGTAAAGGTTCTTCCCTGGGGCTGGTACTTGCACCTTACATCTGGTTCCTTTATGTCAGAGATTCATTTGAATACTGAAAGCAGAGATGCCAATCTTTCAAAGCAAAAATCCCTTAAAACAAGGGAATAACGAGGGGGTAATATTTTTAGCACTTATTTGACTATTAGGGAGGCTGTAAAGGGAAGGCTGATTGTCATATGCTGATGGAGAGAAAGTTAGTGGGCAAATTACCCCAGGCCACTTTTGCATACCTCCTAGCTGATCAAAAGCGGCTTTGGCAGAGAAGAGGAACCAGGCCTCCTGCTCACTCTTTAGCCTTGGTACATGGTGTGGAAGAACCTATAGGGGGGAGAAAATTAAATGGTTTAAAAATATAGAGTGGATGGAAAATAGAAGTTAAAGTATGTAAGTACAGTGCCTAGATTTTGTTGAGATTTCTTGGTTGGATGCTGTCCATTGTAGAAGTGGGAAGATAACTCAAAGAGCCATATTTCAATTGAATTTGCACACTTCCAATTACAATATCTTCAAACAGTTGCTTGGAATGAAACATTTTCAAAAGCTGCCTTCTTGGTGGACTGATTAGCAGACAGTGGGTGGAGTTGCCAACCAGAATCCACCATTACCTAGCTATAGTGAAGTGGTGTGTGAATCCAGGTCTAGTCTGCATAATGTATGCATAAGATATAGGAGCAGAATTAGGCCATTTAGCCTCTTGAGTCTGCTCTGCCGTTCAGTCATAGCTGATCCTTTGTCCTCCTCTTCAACCCCATTTCCCGGCCTTCTCCCTGCAACCTTTGATGCCGCGTCCAATCAAAAACTTATCAATGTCTGCCTTAAATACAACTAATGACCTGGTCTCCACAGCTGCATGTTTCAAGAAATTCCACAAATTTACCACCCTCTGGCTAAAGAAATCTCTTCACATCTCTGTTTTGAATGGACGCCCCTCTATCCTGAGGCTGTGCCCTCTTGTCCTAGACTCTCCTACCATGGGAAACATCCTTTCCACATCTACTCCGTCTAGTCCTTTCAACATTTGAAAGATTTCACTGAGATCCCCCTCATCCTTCTAAATTCCAGCAAGTACAGACCCAGAGCCATTGAAAGTTCCTCCTATAATAGCCCTTCCATTCCTGGAATCATCCTTATGAACCGCCTCTGAACCCTCTCCAATGCCAGCACATCTCTTCTAAGATGAGGAGTCCAAAACTGTTCACAATACTCAAGGTGAGGCCTCACCAGTGCCTTATAAAGCCTCAGCATCACATCCTTGCTCTTGTATTGGAGACTTATTGAAATGAATACATTGCATTTGCCTTCTTCACCACCAACTCAACCTGGTGTTCTGCACAAGGGCTCCCAAGTCCCTTTGCATTTCAGCGTTTTGGATATTCTCTCCATTTAGAAAATAGTCCGCATATTTATCTCTACTACTAAAGAGCATGACCATGTATATATTTCATTTCCCATTCTCTTAATCTGTCTTAAATACTTCTGCAACCTACCTATTTCCTCAACACTACCTGCCCCTCCACCAATCTGCAAATTTGGCAACAAAGCCATCTACTTCATCATCTAAATCATTTGTATACAGTATAAAAAGAAGTTGTCCCAACACCACTAGTCACTAGACAAGGATCCTTTTATTCCCACTCGCTGCCTTCTTCCAATCAGCCAATCCTCTAACCATGCCAGTAACTTTCCTGTAATACCATTGGCTCTTAACTTGGTAAGCAGTCTCATATGTGGCACCTTGCCAAAGGCCTTCTGAAAGTCCAAATATACAACATCCACTGCATTCCCTTTATCTGTCCTACTTGTAATCTACTCAAAGAATTCCAACAGGTTCGTCAGACAGGATTTTCTCTGAAGGAAACCATCTGACTTTGTCCTATCTTGTCCTGTGTCACCAAGTACTCCATAACCTCATCCTTAACAATCTGACATCTTCCCAAACACTGAGGTCAGGCTAACTGCTCTGTAATTTCCTTTCCGCTGCCTTCCTCCTTTCTTAAAGAGTGGAGGGACATTTGGAAATTTCCAGTCTTCCGGCATCATGCCAGACTCCAATGATTTTTGCAAGATCATTTCTAATGCCACCACAATCTCAACACTACCTCTTTCAGAACCCTAGGCTGCAGTTCTTCTGGTCTGGGTGTCTTCTAGGTCTTTCAGCTTTTCGAGCACCTTCTCGTTTGTAATAGAAACTGCACCCACTTCTCTTCCTTCACACACTACAACATCTGCCACACTGCTAGTGTCTTCCACAGTGAAGGCACTGTGGAAGATATTTTCTTCTGTATTGGTTGAAAATCACCATATATTTGGAAGCAAAGTGAGTGAAATTGGATTATATCCCTGGTAAAGTTTCCACCCCATACTCATTCCCAGAGCACTCTCTCTTTCAGCCAACAAGAAATCATTCAATGGGGATCCAGAAGGGTTTTGATAGTCAAAGATTTTGAGACAGTAATTGGTGAAAGATATTTTTTCCTGCATGGTGAGTCAGCCAAAGGCTTTCAACATTGGAGTATGCACAAGTTAGAAGAATATTTTCATCTATCTTACAATTGTATGGTTTAGCTCAAGTGGAGATGGTGTCAGGAGGTTAGAATACTATTTGAAAATAACATTTCAGAAATGGCACATGAAAGAGGAGTCGTTGAGAATAATGTAGACTGTTCCAGTTCAGTCCAAAACAACCAGAAGACAAATGGCTTCATCATTTGAATATAATTCATACTATTCTGTCTGCATTTCAGGCTTTAAAGCTTTATTTAAGTAATAGCTCACATCAATAGAGGCAGCTACTGCCATGATTTATGTACTAATTGGTGCAGTTATTTAATGATTTTAACTAATTTTGTCACATTTGTTCCTATGAAACGCTTAAATACATTGCGACCTTCAAAATATAAAGTTATCCGTTTGATGCATACCGTAATTTTCCATGTGCATTTGCTGTTGGCCGGGTAGAGTCCAGGGAACCCCTCACTTCCAATGAAACCCGACACTCCGCTTTTAACTCCTCCACATTTAAAGTTCCTGGTAATGGCAACAAGACAGGCAGATTTACAAATCACTCAATGGCATGCGTCATTAATCCTCAGTTCCACAGTAAGGAAGCGTCCAAATAAACCCATCTATTACTGCCTGAACGCAGTGCACGCCTTTCAAATTCCGAACGCGGTTACTTTTAACGATACTTGTTAACTTATTCAAGGCTACCTTAGCGGGCAGCGCTTCAGCTAAAATGGTGGACAAAGGAATATGACAGAAATAGTTAAGCAATCGCAGCATTGATCTCAAGCGATTCTTCTTCGCAAGTCTCACTGTGGCAGTTTAATTTCACAGACTAACTGATACATCACCATTATCTGAAAATCAAGATCCAATTTTAATCCCCCAAATTTGCGTGGTAGTCCGAATAAGCGAGGCATAACTCACTCGGTTAGTATGAAACAGCAATTAAGCAGACTACAGCACGATTTTACACCAAAGTAATCTGCCATCGATTACCAGCGAACCTTTGCCTAATATACCGTAATGCAATAATACAAAAATATGCAAAATACCCTGGTCGCATTCAATCTAAACGTTCTTTACCACATGAAGCACCGTTTCAAACATGAAACTTCAAATCAATTTTTTTTTAGCATTTATTCTCCCACAATGGAATCCCGCGCATGAGAACTTGACAATGATTTATTTATGTTGAAGCCTTCTTCTGACCCTCATGTTTTACGACTGCAAACCTCTGACCAGAAGCAGCAGTGAAGCCACAGGGTAAAACTCCTGCGTGGATGTGGGACAGTAAAACGGGAGCTCCATGTGGGAATAGTTGGTTGCCTGACGCTACCACATTGTAAGTAGCTTCCAGCGCGTTTTACCAGTCACCAAGTTGATCTTAGGTGCTCGAGTACAAGGATCATCTATTAATTCTGACAGTGCGGAATAGCAGGGAGTAAATTTTCAGCCTCGTTACCCTGGATGACATGAACAAACGCCGGAATGTCTCTCCCGCTGTAATAAACCAGGCATCCGATGTTCGAGAGTAGACGGCAGTTTAAGAACTAAAAGTTTATGAAATAGTTTTTGTTTTACCTTTTTCCGATGGAAAGCTGGCCTGAGACCAGACTCGCGCACGAAAGGCAGAGTAGGTAAGCAGCGAGTTTCATGTTTCTCGACGTGAATCAGGTCAGGAGCCTAGCAGGGAGAGTCCGGGGCGCAGTCAGACTCGCACAGGGTCTGGGTCGTCTCTGGAGCCGCCTCTACGATTCCCCGAAGGAAGGCAGTTGGCTCGCTGCACATGAATATCGCGTTTGTTCTTCGGGGGAGGAGGCAAGCCGCCTTCACAGGGCAGTCGCCTCTTCTCTAGGTCTTAAAACACTTTTAGTTACGATTTTAACAAATGGCAACGTATTAACTTTTATCTGCGTGGATCTTTAAAGAAAAACATCCAAATTAAAAATTAATTTGAGTGAGGTAAAATGTTTCGATTTTCTCTGATTCGCAGAGCAACGGGAAGAGCAGTGCTTGTTATGCGGCAGAGAGTACAACCAAGTCGGTGACTTTTATACAGGAGGCTGACTTCAGAGATGTGAAGTGCGGTGTTTTTCCATCACCCTTTGGAGACATTCGTCGGCAGACTTCGGGTTGCCACCTTTGGCTCAACCCCAGGCTGATTAGGGGCGGGGATGGAGGCGGAGAATTGGCTTAAACGCCTAGTTGAGCGAAAATCTTTGAGAATCCCCATCCTATCGACGCCATAGGTGCACATTGTACCTGGAGTAAAGTATTTAGTTGATAGAAGTTGTAAGAGTTTTTTTTTTAAATAAACGCATTTACTTTGGTTTCGCGTTTTTTTCATTGGCTACGTTATTTTAAAGAATGCGTGCTGTTGGGCAGAAAGTCTCCCCGTTTAACCAACTCGCAGAACTTAAACTAGTTTGCAAGACTGTTACTTTGATCGTCGGAGTGACCTCAGCAGGCCAGTTTATGAAGTGGTTGCAGTTAGAGAATAGGTTTGTTAGTTTGTAAAATTAAGGGTCATAACCTCCGCGTGCGGCTAACATTCGGAGCCCACATAGATGGAAAGGTCACTTTTACTTGGTAGAGAGAGACTCGCTAAATAAGAGACCAATTCGGGCTCCGGTTGGAACCTGCGGAAGCCCACGCAGAAGCGCTCCTGAACTGCTGAAGATTTCCAGCATCTTTTCTTTTTACATTAAGTCCACAATCAATACGGTTCGCTATGTTATTCATAATTAATAAAAATTATCAGTATAATTTTGTTTTTAAATACGGTGCGCGCCAGAAAATAACCCCTGCGCCGATATTAAAAAACGGTTCGTGATCATGTCTCACCTCACACTTCCACCATGTTCAAGATCCAAGCATTAGAGGTCAACAGTATGGTATATACTATTTATATAGTTTGTTTTTACCAAGGAGGGTAGCGCTGAAAGATTTTGGCAGTGGCAAGATACTTTCAAAGACGATTTTGAACACTACTCTGAAACATTAAAGTGAGAGGAATTGAACTATTGTACCTCATTTTGCTAAAAATGAATTCCACACATACACTGCCCTTTGAAAGAACAAATTTCTTTGCACCCAGATCATAGCAAATTTAAACTTTATGATTCTTTCTAGATGCCAGGCTAGGGGAAACGTAGAACATAGAAATCCACAGCACATTACAGGCTCTTCGGCTCACAATGTCGTGCCAAGTAACGTCTCCGATATTACCCTGTCAAAGCCCCTGTGGGTTTTGTTTCACTGAAATTGCTATAATCCTTTGAGATTCAAGAGTATATAGCTCTAGTCTAGAATGATTCATTTTTTTCCTGCTAGTCAAAGCCCACATTCTCAAGAATCAATCTGCCGAATCTTCATTGCACTTCCTCCATCACAAATACAGTATATCCAGCTTTGGGTAAGGCGGCAAAACGGTGATCCAGCTGCAATCCAGCCAGGGCTCCTTGTAATCCAGTAATGCTACTCCTGTTCTGGAATCGCCTTTAACAAACGCCTTCCCAATTGATTGCTTCATCTACATGGTAGCTTTCAGTGATTTACTGTATGTTTTTTATTTCACTGTATGTTTGATGTATATCTGATAAATAACTGAATCTGAATCGACATGCAGGCATCCAGATCCATCTTTCATCATTTAAGAAATGTTTGACTTTTCAATTTTCTGCAAATGTACAGCAATGAGATAAGCATGGGGTAACAATAATGACCCATGCAGTACTCATTGTAATACATTCCAGATTCAGCTTGGAATAGAGGGATTACTAAAATGAATAATGGTAAGGCAAAACACACAAAATGCTGGAGGGACTCATCAGGTCAGGCAGCATCCATGGAAATGAACAAACAGTGGACATTTTGGGCAGGGACCTTTCTTCAGGACTGGAAAGGAACGGGGAAGCCAGAATAAAAAGTTAGGGCAAGGGGAAGGAGCATAGCTAAGTGATGGGTGAAGCCAGGTGGGTGGGAAAGGCAAAGGGCTGGAGATGAAGGGATCTGGTAGAGAATGGTGAGATTAGTTCCCGAAATAGGACCTAGATAACACAAGGAGTCGGATTATCTGAGGAGTCTTTTCCCATTGCGACTCTCGAATGTGCTCTTTAATGTGAGATTTCAGACTAGAAAAAAACAAACAGCGTTGAGTGTTCCTACGCATAGATTTTTTGAAGGAAACAGAATAGATCGAGAGAGGGTATGAGCTTCATGTTTAGAGCTTCATAAGTGGGGCCAAGAGCTGGTAAATGGAATGAATATTGATGGACATGGTGGGCCAGATAGCCTGTTTCTGTGCTAGACGATTCTATTACGACGACTCAGTACAGCAATGAGATAGAGAGTATTCATGTCAGCTGTTGATGTTTCTGGGCTATTCGGGTATTGATCCTTGGGAATTTCTTTTACATTCCAGAATTGAAATTGGAGATTCTCGTCTGTAAGAATACATTTGAAAGCAATATCTGTACTCTGTGGTTTCCAGTTTAGTCCATTGATATATGGCATTGCTGCTGCCTAGATGTCATTGCTGTTTGTAAATTTCCTTTTATTTGAATAAAGCAAAAGATTTATTCCAAACCAAATGTAACTTTTTCCACAATATATCTGGATCTTTTTAAAAAAAAATTGAACTATCTTTTTTTTGTGGAAACTAAGGAGAGATGTTTTCCCTAAAGTGCTGGTGTGGTTTGGCATTTAGATATAAATATCAGAGGGCATATGAGAACTTGAAATAGTATTGTAGCACTTTCAAAATAGATTGCAGAAAGGGTGATAGCTACAAAAATACATTAGAATTATCTCCCGAAGTACTAATCATGTTAAAAGACCATAAGACATAGGATCAGAATTATGCCATTTGTCTCATTGAGTCTGCTCCAATATTGAATCATGGCTGATTTATTTTCCCTCTAAACCACATTCTCCTGCCTTCTCCTCATAACCTTTGACACCCTTACTAATCAAGAACTATCACCCTCCGCTTTAAATATACCTGATGACTTGGTCTCCATGGCCGTCTGTGGCAATGAATTCCACAGATTCACTACCCTCTAGCTACAGAAATACCTCCTCATCTGTTCTAAATGGACATCCTTGTATTCTGAGGCTGTGCTCACTTCAATATTCAGTAGGTTTCAATGAATTATGATAATTTAGTGTACAATTTACCAAGTGTATATCATTAATTTTGACCAATGTGCAATTGCAACAATTTTACTCCTCACATTGGCAATTCCATGCCCTTTCTTCAAATCTGTTCTTGACATATTGCTGACATCTGACGTGCAAGAAATTAACTAATGCACGGAAGAGGATCGATGAGCATTTTCACAGCCTAACATTTTGTTTAATAACATAATGTTAAAAATATCATTCCCACTGATTTTTAGGAATGCCTGGCCCAGGACTGCTTGAAGTGAATAAGAAGCACTACAGATGGTACTGAGAAATCCATTCACAGGGTCACAGGAAAACTCGCTGTGTATAATATAAGGAACATAGCACCTCTCAAACTACCCACCCATCTCCTATCCCATCAATCACTTCCGGGCCTACCGATAGCGAATGTGTCTTATGCGTCACATTATTAGCCTATCAATCACCCCAGAACCACACATTGAGAGGAAGTAAGTTAACCTTGATCCCGAGGAATAGTCGACAAAGTAAAGACAAATCCATTTATACAGTTTTTTTTCTTTTTGCCTAAATCAGATTAATTCTCAACACGTTGCTCAGCCAGTTTTAGTCTGCATTTCAGTAGATGAAAGCAAGGCAGTGTATATTGTCTGCATGGACTTTAGCAAGGCATTTGACAAGGTCACGCATGGGCGGTTGGTCAAGAAGATTCAGTTGCTCAGCATTGAGGATGAGGTAGTAAATTGGATTAGACATTGGCTTTGTGGGTAGGTGGCTGCCTCTCCGACTGGAGGCCTGTGACTAGTGGAGTGCTGCAAGCATCAATGCTGGGTCCCTTGTCGTTTATCATCCAGATCATTGATATAGATGACAATGTGGTTAACTGGATCAGCAAATCTGCGGATGACACCAAGATTGGGGGTGTAGTGGACAGTGAGGAAGGCCATCACTGGCTTGCAGAGGGATCTGCATCAGCTGGAAAAATGGGCTGAAAAAATGGCAGATGGAATTTAATGCGGACAAGTGCGCAATGTTGCATTTCAGTAGGACCAACCAGGGAAGGTTTTACACAGTGAATGGCAGGGCACTAAGGAGTGTGATAGAATAAAAGGACCTGGGAATACTGCTCCATAATTTGTTGAAAGTAGTGTCACAGGTAGATAGGGTTGTAAAGAAAGCTTTTGGCACATTGGCCTTCATAGATCAGAGTGTTGAGTATAGGAGACGGGATGTTAAGTTGAAGTTGTATGAAGTTGGTGAGGCCTAATTTGGAGTATTGTGTGCAGTTTTGGTTACTTACCTACAGGAAAGATATAAGTAAGTTGAAAGAGTACAAAGAAAATTTACAAGGATGTTGATGGGTCAGGAGGATCTGAGTTACAAGAAAAGGTTGAATAGGTTAGGACTTTATTGCTTAGAGTGCAGAAGATTGAGGAGAGATTTGATAGAAGTATACAAAATTATGAGGGGTATAGATAGGGTAAACGCAAGCAGGCCTGTTCCACTAAGAACAGGAATTCTGCAGATGCTGGAAATTAAAGCAACACACATCAAAGTTGCTGGTGAACGCAGCAGGCCAGGCAGCATCTCTAGGAAGAGGTACAGTCGACTGTTGCTTGTTCCACTAAGGTTGGGTAGGACTATAACGAGAGATCATGAGTTAAGAGTGAAAGATGAAAAGTGAAAAATTTTTTTTTAATATAATTTTTATTGAATTCAGCATGGACTAAATGGGCCAAAGGGCCTGTATCTGTCCTATACTTTTCTATGACTCTATGACCAGTTTTACAATGATACCACCATGCACTAAGAATGATCAGGTTTCCTACCAAACCCAAAGAAATGCCTTCAGGTTTTTAAATCACTATAGAGGATTCTTTTTCCCCCAGAAGTTGAAATCCCAGTTTCCACGGACAAAACATAGAAAGGCAACTGCTCTTTTTTTTTCATTTTTTACATTCTTCAGTGTTTTGTTATTTTTCACACAGCTGCCAAGATATTCAATGCTGCTAATAATTTCCCCCCAAAAAATCAAGCACAAGTATGTTGGCAAAGCTGCAGTATTTTTGTGGAATGTGGTTATTAATTATATAACTTAAATAGGTATCCAATATATCTGTCAGCTTTTTGATACAGAGAAAATTTCTGTATGAGTTGTGCGCTCAGCTTGTTCAGTTTTATCTAGTTATGTTTTCTATTTAAGAGTGTAGTGGAAGTGTATACTGAAGGCGATCTCCTGCTGTTGTTTGGTTTCCAATTGGGTTACAGGAGTGACTTGGCCATATGTCTTCCTCAAGAGGCCCCTGTAAATCCAGCCAGCAAAGTACCAATTCCTCTCACCTTTGTGTTCTTGCAGACTGATTAAGAAGCACAACAAAGAGGCTTTATCTGAAATGCAAGCAAAATATTTCTATTTTGTTCATAAATGAAATCTTGCATACCTACATGATATCTTACGAGCTGAAAGAAAATGTGTTGCAAGATATTAGGAAACTGAAGATTGCTCTTTGACAGGTTTTCAAACTATAATATTAATTGATGTTTCCCTGCAATCACCTGCCCCCCTCACCACTGTCCAGAGACCTGAGCAGCCTCTGAGGTGAAGGAGAGGTCCAAACTGGTCCACTACACTTGGTGCTCATGACACGGCCTGATCTGCACTGGTGAGTCAAAGGGTAGAAAAGTTGATCATTTCACAACGTGTCTGCATTCAGTTCCACCATGAGCATCTCGAGGTTCTGGTTGCATATCATTTAACTCTCCTTCCCACTCTCACATTGGCCTCGTCTCTCCTCGGGCCTTCTGATTCTCTGATTCTTCATTGCTGTGGAGGGACCAAAAGCGAATTGGAGGAACAATATCTCATATTCTGCTTGGATAGCTTACAGACCAATGGTATGACTGTTGCATTTTCCAATTTCAGGTAACTCTCAACTCTCCTCCCTCCCACCCCCTTTGCTCACTGGGTTTTCTTGTCGATTTCTTCTATGCTCCTTGCTCCCACCACTAGGTTCCATCTGTCTATCATCCCCTCCCCATCTCGACCCACCTTTGTCCCCATCCCTCTTCCATCTGTTTCCAAGTGCTTGTCACCCCTCACCATCTACCAGCCTCTACCCACCTCCCCTGCCCATGTACTGCTATGCATTGCTCATCTTTCTTGCTCTGTAGGCCTGATATAGGGTCTCGACCTGAAACATCAGCTTAAAATGTTTGCCTCCACAGAAACTGCTTGACCTGCTGAGTTCTTCAGGCACTGCTTACGTTCCTAGATTTCAACGTCCACAGGTTTTTCTTGTCCGGTGATGTAAACTTAAGTAAATCCACAGATCTAGTCTGTGATTAAAAATCAAACATCAGTCTTACGTATGTGAATCATATTTCAAATAGTTACAACAATTCTTTTGTACTCTGTTTTATTGATGCATCAGCATTTTTCTATGGGCAATAGGTGAGACAGTAGAAGCAAGAGCAAAGTGCAGATATGCCATCTAGTGGCCATTCTACAGTGTAGACTATATGGTTAAAGCCCACTGTGGATGTTATCGATCACGATCAAACCACAATATTTCCACCATTTTCTGTCTCTTTTTCTGCCCTTTCAATAACACATCTCCTTTAAAATTTTACTGGAGCAAACCTTATACTTAGAATTTTTAACATGAGAAAATCAGCAGATGCCAGAATTTTTATTTGTCTTTTAAGCCTTGTGAAGTATTTTGGCCATCATTTTTAAAGTTAAATATACAACTAATCACCCTTGTTACAATTCATTTTATCACACAAACTCAAGTCTGTAGATATCCTTTACATGTAATTTCTCACATCTTCCAGTGTACATGCAGTTGGTTTCTGATGAACTATTATGTAGAATATGCTTTAGCAAAATCTATGTTGCGGCCACAAACGTTTGCAAAAAATGTACAAAGTAACTTATTTAAAATATATTACATAGTAAACTCAAACTAAAAGCTGAAATTAATCAAGAATTATATTCTAATGAATTATTTGGCATTGAACGAGCTGATGGTCCACCTAATTAAATAAATTTAAGTGACCATGATGTCCAAGACTATGTAAGCACAATTTTCTTCTCAGTCTTCCTCACCATAATACTGCACCTCAGCTCTATCAAACTTCCTACTGAAGTAGAGCTGAAGAACAGAATAAATGGGAAACTCTCCAACCTTCAAAAATTTTATTCCACAACCAAAATCACCCAGCCTCAGTGATTGATACACAATATGCAGACAATGCTTACATTTAGAGACTGAGCTCCAAGTCATTGTTGACTCCATCACTTAAGTACCTTACACTGAAAATTGGGAAGACAAAGGTTGTCTACCAACCTGCACCTGCTACACAACTTCCATTCCTGTCTCCAATCTCATCAATCAATAACTGGTAAATTTTCAACAGAAGGTTCCTCAGAGAAAATCAAACAGCAATGTTGAAACTTAACACTGCTTCCAATGAACAAGCACAACCTTCAGAAGGGGAAGACCACAAATCTGGTACCAGGCTCATGATCCTCGTGCTTCTGTGTGCCCTCCAGAGACGAACAACCTACACAGGTACGTCAAAACATGCTAAAAGTACCATCAATACTGCCTCCATGAAAAGTTATTCAAATCCAAGGGCTGAATCAATGTCACTATCCCTTCCTTGTCGACAACAGCTTTTTTGGCCTCACAATTATTCCAAGCTGTTGCGCTTCTGACAACTTGCTTTTCACAGCAACGTTCAGGAGACCTCTACGAAAGGAGTGTGTGTGTGTGTGTGTGTGTGTTGCTCTGCCTGTCTGTGAATGTGGGTGTGCATGAGTTGCTGACTGTGGAATCCGACAGTTAAGCTCATGCAGAATACTTGCCTTCCCTTCTTTACTGTGACATATCCACATGTCCTATAGAATCGCGATATCTCTTTCACTGTTACTCCATGTGGTAGAGTGTATCACTGTGAGTGGACATATCAGTGGCAACTCTCCACTTTGGCTTTGGATTATCTTCTAGGTCCCAAGCACAAAGTACTTTTCTTCCATTTTTCACCTTCTCCCCAAGGATATTGTCCTTGATAGAAGTGACAGGTGTGCTCTCCTGTTGCCTCTTTCTCTCAAGTTCAAGTTCAGTTTATTGTCATTCAACCATACACGTGTATACCACCAAATAAGACAAGATTCCTCCGGACCAAGGTGCACAACACAGCATATATAACTCACACACATACTGTACATAGAGTATACTTACCACAAGTAAATTAACAAATCATAAGGTGCATATATGATACAAATTTAAAAAAATAAACAGTATACCGGTTCTGGTATATCAAGCATGATGAGACTTGGGTGACGGCAGAGAGTGCAGTAGTCTTACAGCCTGGGGCAAGAAACTGTTTCCCATCCAAACAGTTCTTGTCCTAATGCTACAGTACCTCCTGCCTGATGGTAGAGGTGGGGTCAGAGATATTGTTGGATGGATGGGAAGGGTCGCTAACAATGCTAAAAGCCCTGTGTACTCAGCACTCCTGATAACTATCTCTAAAGGGTCGAAGAGAGACCCTGATAATTCAATCAGCAGTCCTCACAATCCTTTGTGGGGACTTGTGATCAGATGTCTGCCAATTCCCATACCAAACAATGATGCTGCTGGTCAGGACACTCCCAATCGCACTCCTGTAAAAAATTAGTTAAAATAGGGTTGTGGGGAGGGGGAACCCTTTCTCACCTCAATCTCTTCTGGAACTGGAGACATGGCTGTACTTTTTTCAGCAAAGAGGTGGCGTTGAGGGACCAGGTGATTTTGTCCGTTAAGTACACTCCCAGAAACTTGGTGCTGCTATCCCTTTCCACAGAGGAACCGTGTATGTGCAACGAGGTCAGCCCGCACATTCCTGAAGTTCACAATCATCTGTTTGGTCTTGTCCACATTGAGTCTCAAATTGTTGTGCTCACACCGTTCTACCAGCTGCCTTACCTCCTCTCTGTACAGCAGCTCATCATCATTGTTGATGAAGCCAAACACTGTTGTGACATCAGCGAACTTGGTGATTGATTTGAACTGGATCTAGTAGTGCAGTCAAGCGTCAGCAGCTTGAACAGCAGCAAGCTGAGTTTGCAGCCCTGCGGAGCACCGGTGCTCAGCATGATGGAGCTAGCACGTTTCTGCCAACGTGGACTGACTATAGCCTTTCTGTCAAGAAGTTCAGGATACAGTGGAAAGTTTACCCACCAGCTTCTGAGGTACAATCGTATTGAACACCAAGCTGAAGTCAATAAGCAGCACCCTGGTATATGAGCCACATGCTCCTCACACTGCCATTTCAGTCCAAAACCTTCAGCCCTTGCAGCAGAGTTGCATTTTGTACAGAGACCTTAAGGGCTGGAGCCCTTATATGATTTAGACAGCAAAGTGCTGACAGCTGCGATAAATTCAACACTTTATTTTTGAGACCATGTCATTCCTCTTGTGTCGAAATGTTGGCTGGGTATAGATAGAGTGCATGCAAGCAGACTTTTTCCACTGAGGCAAGGGGAGAAAAAAGCTAGAGGACATGGGTTAAGGGTGAGGGGGGAAAAGTTTAAAGGGAACATTGGGGGGGCTTCTTCACACAGAGAGTGGTGGATGTATGGAATGAGCTGCCAGACGAGGTGGTAAATGCGGGTTTTTTTTTAATATGAAAGAATAAATTGGACAGATACATGGATGGGTGGTGTATGGAGGGATATGGTCTGTGTGCAGGTCAGTGGGACTAGGCAGAAAATAGTTCGGCATAGCCAAGAAGGGCCAAAAGGCCTGTTTCTGTGCTGCAGTTTTTCTATGGTTTCTATGGCTGAGTGAAGAAACTGATGGCAGACCTCCCAGCAGTAGCTGGGATGTGGACCACTGATTATAATGGAAAATAGAAAAGGTGCATCAAAAGGGCAATGTTATGATAGTCATGGGAGATTTCAACATTCAGATCAATTGGGAAAATCAGGTTGGTAATGGATCTCAAGAGAGTGAGTTTGTTGAATGCCTATGAGATGGCTTTTCAGAGCAGTTTGTCGTTGAGCCTACTACGGTATCAGTTATACTGGATTGGGTGTTATGTAATGAATTAGAGGTGATTAGGGAGCTTAAGGTAAAAAAACACTTACGAGGCAGTGATCACAATATGGTTCAGTTCAACTTGAAATTTGATAGGGAGAAAGTAAAGCCTGACATTGCAGTGTTTCAGTGGAGTAAATGAAATTACAGCGGTATGAGAGAGGAGTTGGCCAAAGTAAATAGGATGGAGCCGCTGGCAGAGATGACAGCAGAGCAGCAATGGTGAAAGTTTCTGGGGAAAATGAGGAAGCTGCAGGATAGATGTACTCCAAAAACAAAGAAACACTCAAATGGGAAAATACTACAACTGTGGCTGACAAGGGAAGTCAAAGCTAATGCAAATGCAAAAGGGAGTACATATAACAAAGCAAAAATTAGTGGGAAGGTAGAGGATTGGGAAGTTTTTAAAAACCCACAGAGAGCAACTAGAAAAGGGGCACAGGTCTCTGCTCTCTCAGGATCTCAGGGGAGGGGGAGAAGATGGCAGCGCGCGTGGCCATTCCGAATGATAGCGATATGTGTTAACTAGGGGCCGTGCGCAATCCTGCACGGAGGAACACCTGGAGAAACTTCTGAAATGCCCATTTCGCTGCCGCTGCTACTGTGCAATCGAGAATCTCCTGAGGGGAAGGCCCCAAATCCTCAGCTTTGCCTATTGCTTGTTGCCAGGGCCGAGGTCGAAGCGCTCGGCAGAGATGGTGCTTGGTGCTTGGTGTCGGAGAGCTGGTCGGAGGCTCGGAGTTTTCGGACGGACTTGGAGTCGGACTGTGGTCGGATGCTTCCAGGATGCTGCATCTGCAAGTTTGCGGTGCTGGAGGTTCACCGTCTGCGTGAGATAATGGGACTTTCGAGAGACTTTGAGACTTTTTACCGTGCCATGGTCTGTTCTTTATCAAATTACGGTATTGCTTTGCACTGTTGTAACTATATGTTATAATTATGTGGTTTTTGTCAGTTTTTCAGTCGGTTTGTCATGTGTTTCTGTGATATCATTCTGGAGAAACATTGTATCATTTCTTAATGCATGCATTACTAAATGACAATAAAAGAGGACTGCGTGTCCTCATAATCTAATCTAAAAGAATCATTAGGAGGGAAAAGATGAAATATGAAAGCAAGCTAGCAAATAATTACAAAGCAAATAATTACAAAATAATTACAAAGCCTTTTCAGTATGTAAAAATAAAAGATGAGAGTGGATGGACTACCAGAAAATGAAGCCAGAGAAATAATAACAGGGGTCCAGGAGATGGCCGATGGACTAAGGGAGTATTTTTCATCGGTGTTCACTGTGGAAGACACTAGCAGTATGCTAGATGTTGAAGGGTGTCAGGGAAGGGAAGTGAGTATTACAAGGGAGAAGGCAGCAAAAAGGAAATTATAGACCAGTTAGCCTGACCTCAGTGGTTGGGAAGATGTTGGAGTCAATTGTTAAGGATGAGGTTATGAAGTACTTGGTGACACAGGACAAAATAGGACAAAGTCAGCATGGTTTTCTTAAGGGAAAATTTTGCCTGATAACATGTTGGAATTTTTTGAAGAGATTTCAAGTAGGATAGAAAAAGGGGATGTGGTGGATGTTGTATATCTGGACTTTCAGAAGGCCTTTGACAAGGTGCCACACATGAGGCTGCTTACCAAATCAAGAGCCCATGGTATTACAGGAAAGTTACTAACATGGTTGGAGCATTGGTTGATTGGTAGGAGGCAGCGAGAGGGAATAAAAGGATCCTTGTGTGGTTTGCTGCCAGTGACCAGTGGTGTTCTGCAGAGGTTGGTGTTGGGACCGCTTCTTCTTAAGCTGTATATCAATGATTGAGATGGTGGAATAAATACCTTTGTTGCCAAGTTTGCAGATGATACAAAGATTGTTCGAGGGGCAGGTAGTGTTGAGGAAACAGAGGGGCTGCAGAAGGACTTAAGACAGATTAGGAGCATTGGCAAGGAAATGGGAAATGTTGGAAAATGTACGGTCATGCACTTTGGTAGAAGAAATAAATGTGCAGACTATTTCCTAAAAGGGGAGAAAATCCAGAAATCTGAGATACAAAGGAACTTGGGAGTCCTTGTGCAGAACACCCTAAAGGTTAACTTGCAGGTTGAGTCGGTGGTGAGGGATGCAAATGCAATGTTAGCATTCATTTCAAGAGGTCTAGAATACAGGAGCAGGGATGTGATGCTGAGGCTTTATAAGGCACTGGTGAGGCCTCACCTGAGTATTGTGAACAGTTTTGGGCTACTCATCTTAGAAAAGAGGTGCTTGTGTTCTGAAGAGGTTCACAAAGATGATTCCGGAAATGAAAGGGTTATTATACTTGGAACGTTTGATAGCTCTGGGTCTGTACTTACTGGAAGTTAGGAGGATGAGGTGAGATCTCATTGAAATCTTTCAAATATTGAAAGGCCTAGACAGAGTTTCCCATGGTGGGGGAGTCTAGGGCAAGAGGATGCAGCCTCAGGATAGAGGGGTGTCCATTTAAAACAGAGATGTGAAGAAATTCCTTAGCTAGAGGGTGGTGAATCTGTGGAATTTATTACCACAGGCAACTGTGGAGACCAGGTTTTTGGGTGCATTTAAGGCAGAGCTTGATGGGTTCTTGATTGGATACGGCATCAAAGGTTACGGGGAGAAGGCCGGGGAGTGGGGCTAAGGAGGGGAAAAAAAAGGATTGAATGACGGAGCAGACTCAATGGGCCAAATAGACAAATTCTACTCCTATGTCCGTGGTCTTATGGTCATGAACTAAATTGTTTGAAACTTTACTGTCAAGTTTCATTTTATTATTTAATAGTTGTACTTTTACATTTCCTAATAACAGACAAGAACGTTGTTTGGCTTTAGAGGCTCTCGGAACAATTCTATTATCCCAGCAATTCCATTGTCTCACCAATTTCCCTGCGACACATCGTTTTACACTTATCTATGAATTCTGGCCCTCTTTCCCCACCACCCCAAGATTTTCCCACTGCCCACATACACGTAATGGGAGTAACAGTAACCAGCATGACTTGGCGATGTGAGAGTAAACTAGAGCACAGAGGGGAAAACCATGAAGTGTCAGCAAGAATGTGCAAACTCCACATTGACTAATCCAGAGAGCAGAATCGTGCCTAGGTTGCTAGAGCTGCATGACTAGTAGGTTTTCAGCCTCACTGTGTCACCCATAAAATACCATTTCACTACCTATTTGCAAAAAAGTATTTACTTATTTGGAGACACAGCACAGAACAGGCCCTTCCGGGCCTTCTAGCCGTGCCACCCAGCAACTCATCTAATTAACACTAGCCTAATCACTGGACAACAATGACCAATTAATAGGTATGTCCTACTAACCAAACGTAGTCACCTGCCTCAATGATTATCATCCAGTAGCAGTTACATTCACAGTGATAGAAACATAGAAACATAGATGATAGGTGCAGGAGTAGGCCATTCGGCCCTTCAAGCCTGCACCGCCATTCAGTATGATCATGGCTGATCATCCAACTCAGAACCCTGTACCTGCCTTCTCTCCATACCCCCGATCCCTTTAGCCACGAGGGCCATATCTAACTCCCTCTTAATGAAATGTTTTGACAGGTTGGTGATGAATCATATCAGCTCCTGCCTGATAAGTGAGTTGGATCCACTCCAATTTGCCTACTGGAGCAACAGGTCCACAGCAGATGCCACCTCACTGGCTCTTCATTCAACCCTGGAACATCTAGACAGCAAAGGTGCATCTATCAGGATGCTTTTTACTGACTACAGCTCAAAACCAATCAATAAGCTTCAAGACCTCGGCCTCAATACCTCCTTGTGCAATTGGATCTTTGATTTCTTCACTTCCAAACCCCAGTCAGTTTGGATTGACAACAACATCTCCTCCACAGTCTACATCAGCAGAGGTGCACCACAAGGCTTTGTGCTTAGCCGTCGGCTATACTCGCTTTACACATGTCTGTGTGGCTAAGCACAGCTGCAATGTCATATTCAGGTTTGCTGATGACACCACTGTCGTAGACCGAATCAGCATATAGAAGTGTGATTGAAAATCTGGCCGAGTGGTGCCAGAAAATCAACCTCTTACTCATTGTCAGCAAGACCAAGGAGCTGTTCATTGACTTCAGGAGGAGGAAACCAGAGGTCCATGACCCAGTCCTCAAAGGAGGATCAGGGTCAGCAACTTTAAATTCCTTGGTGTTATTAGTTTGGAGGACCTGTTATTCCTTGGTGTTATTAGTTTGGAGGACCTGTTATTCCTTGGTGTTATTAGTTTGGAGGAATGCAATTACAAAGAAACCACGGCAGTGCCTCTACTTCTTAGAAGATCGCGAAGGTTTGGCATGACATCTAAAACTTCGGCAAACTTTTATAAACGACCTGGTTTGGAAACGCCAATGCCATTGAATGGAAAATCCTACAAAAAGTAATGGATGTGGCCCAGTCCATTATGGGTAAAGCTCTGCTCACCATTGAGAACATCTACACGGAGCGTTGTTGTAGGAAAGTGGCATCCACTATCAAGACTCCCACCAACCAGTCCATACTCTCTTCTTGCTGCTGCCATCAGAAAGAATGTACAGGAATCTTAGGATCCACACCACCAAGTTCAGAAACAGCTATTACCCCTCAACTATCAGGCTCTTGAACCGGAGGGGAAAACTTCACGTGCCCCATCACTGAACTGTTCCACAACTAATGGACTCACATTCAAGGACTTGTCATCTTATGCACTCGATATTTATTGCTTATTTACCGATTACTATTCTTTCTTTCTTTTTGTATTTGCACAGTTCTTTCATTGATTCTATTCCAGTTATTATTCTATTGTGGAATTATATCTCAATAAAGAATCTCAGGGTTGTATATGGAGATATATATGTACTTCATTAATAAATTTACTTTGAACTTTGGAAAGTGGGGGGAAACTGGAGCACCCAGAGGAAATCCACGTGCTCACGGGGAGAATGTACAAGCTCTTTACAGCTGGCACTGGAATTGAACTCCGAAACGTTCCAAGCTGTACTAGCACCGCACTACTGTGATCTATGTCTAAATTTTTCTACTCCAATGTACAGCTGGCTGATCATCCATATTCTACTCTCTTTAAACTTAAAATCATCCAAAATCCTGCTATCCATATCATAACTCACTATGTGCATTCTTATTTTATCACTGAGCTCACTGACCTTCTTTGGCACTCAAATAGTAAATGCATCAGATCTTCAGATTTGTTTTTCATGGTCTTTTTCTACCATTGTCTACATCTGAATGTAAAAGGTAAGGTAAAGTGATGTTGCTGGTCAATTGCTTCTGAAATTATTTAGAAAGGAGGCTTGATACCCTAGGTACATGTAATGCATTAGTGTGTGTGAGACAATGTGAGTGTTGGTGGAAGTATATGAGCAAGTTGTGGGGGGGGGGGTGTTGGAATGTGATTGGAATACTGAGCCTGTGCTTTGGAACTGGAGCTAAGAATAAGACACTTTTATTAAACAAGATCTTTAGTTGGTCACCCCCATGTTTGCAAGTTGTTCATCACACCTTCCTCTGTGCCATCTCTTCCCTGTACTCTTTCCATTCACAATGGAATGTTCTGCTGGAGTTGACCATGAAGATACCAACATTTGCTTGACTGCAGGAAATTCCAGCTCTTCCCCACTGCCTCTAATCTTGTTAACATGATAATGTGGCTGGAGCTGCAGCAGGGTATTCACCTTAATTGACTACAGTATGAGATAAGATTATTTCATCCCCACACAGTACACGTTAGTAGCAGTACCTGTGGTGTTTTTGAATGACCCCGTGACAACGTACCTGCAATGTTTTAAAGTTGATGGATCTCACGTTTGACCAAACTTTACCTGGCAGCCACATATCTGATCATTTCACAAGTATGACTGGATCTCCCACCATCAACCACAATAGGATCACCACCAATCAGATATTTCACAAAAGTAGCCACATAAATACTGTAAGAGCAGGTCAAAGGCTGAATACCTTATGGTGAAAGATTCGCCTTCTAAAACCCCAGTGCTTCTCTATCAGTACAAGCCAGGCATTTACATAGAATATAGAATATTACATCACAAAAAGGCCCCTTAGCCCACCATATTGTGCCGACCTTTTAATCGACCCTCAGATCCATCTAACCCTTTCCTCTGACATAGCCCTAACTGTTTCTATCAAAGTGTTTCCATCAAAGTGTGTTCCATGAACCCACCAACCCCGTGTAAAAAAAAACAAACGTTGACAACCCCCCCCCAATACTTTCCTCCAATCCCCGTAAAATTATGTCATGAGACTCTCCATATTCCCTGGATGGGTGCAGCCCCAACAACTTAGGAAACTCCACACTCTCCAGGCTGTTTGATTGACATTACACTCAGATCATAAGACATACTGTAGGAGCAGAATTAGGCCATTCTACCCTTTGAGTCTGCTCTGCCATTCCATCATGGCCGATTTATTATCCATCTCAACACCATTCTCCTGCCTTTTCCCCATAACTTTGACAGCCTAACTAATCAAGAACCAATCAACCTTTGCTTTTAAAACACCCAATGATCTGGTCTCCACAGCCATCTTTGGCAATAAATTCCACAGATTCACCACCCTCTGGCTAAAGAAATTCCTCCTGATCTCTGTTCTAAATGGACATCCCTCTAATCTGAGGCTGTGCCCTCTGGTCCTATACCACACACTAAAGGAAACATCTGCCCCACATCCACTCTTTCTAGACCTTTGAATATTCCATAGTTTCAATGACATCGCCCTTCATTGTTCATTGTTCTAAACTCCAGCAAAAACTACAGGCCCTCCTCAAACACTCCTCATACATTAACACTTTCCAATGCCAGCATGTCTTTTCTTAGATAAGGGTCCAAAAGTGCTCACAATACTCCAAGCGCGGTCTGACCAATGCCTTATAAAGCCTCAGCATTACATCCTTGCTCTTATAATCTAGTCCTCTCCAAATGATTGCTAACATTGCATTTGCCTTCCTTACCACCAAGTCAACCTGCAAGTTACCCTTTAGGGAACTCTGCAGAAGGACTCCCAAGTTTCTTTGCACCTCTGATTTTTGAATTTTCTCCACATTTATAAAATAATGTATGCCTTTATTCCTTTTACCAAAGTGCATGGCAATACACTTACCAAATTGTATTCCACCTGCCGGTTCTTTGTCCATGCTCCCAATCTGAGGACGATGCTGAGGATGTTCTACGAGTCTGTGGTGGCCAGTGCTATCATGTTTGCTGTTGTGTGCTGGGGCAGCAGGCTGTGGGTAGCAGACACCAACGGAATCAACAAACTCATCCGTAAGGCCAGTGATGTTGTGGGGATGGAACTGGACTCTCTCACGGTGGTGTCTGAAAAGAGGATGCTGTCTAAGTTGCATGCCATCTTGGTCAATGTCTCCCATCCACTACATAATGTACTGGGTGGGCACAGGAGTACATTCAGCCAGAGACTCATTCCACCGAGATGCAGCATAGAGTGTCATAAGAAGTCATTCCTGCCTGTGGGCATCAAACTTTACAACTCCTCCCTTGGAGGGTCAGACACCCTGAGCCAATAGGCTGGTCCTGGACTTATTTCATAATTTACTGGCATAATTTACATATTACTATTTATGGTTCTATTACTATTTATTATTTATGGTGCAACTGTAACGAAAACCAATTTCCCCCGGGATCAATAAAGTATGACTATGACTATGTTCACATAAGACCATAAGACATAGGAGCAGAATTAGGCCATCTGGCCTTCAAGTCTGCTCCACCATTCAAGTCTGCTTCACCACTGATCTTTTTTTCTATCTCCTCCTCAACCCCAGTTCCCGGCCTTCTCCCCATAACCTTTGATACCATGTCCAATCGAGAACCTATCAATCTCTGCCTTAAATGCACCCAACGACCTGGCCTCCACCACCACCTATGGCAATAAAACCCCGAGTTCACCCACCATCTGCCTAAAGAAATTTCTCTGCATCTCTGTTTTGAAAGGGTGCCATTCTATCCTCAAGCTGTGCCCTCTTATCCTCGACTCCCTCACCATGGGAAACATCCTTTCCACATCTATTCTGTCTAGGCCTTTCAACATTCGAAAAGTTTCAATGAGATCCCCCACATCCTTCTGAATTCCAGCGAGTACAGACCCAGAGTAATCACATGTTTCTCATATGATAACCCTTTAATTCCTGGAATCATCCTTGTGAACCTCCTCTGGACCCTCACCAATGCCAGCACATCTTTTCTAAGATGAGGGGCTCAAAACTGTTCACAATACTCAAGGTGAGGCCTCACCAGTGCCTTATAAAGCCTCAGCACCACATCCTTGCTCTTGTATTCTAGACCACTTAAAATGAATGTAAGCATGGTATTTGTCTTCCTCACCACTGACTCAACCTGCAAGTTAACCTTTAGGGTGTTCTGCACAAGGACTCCCAAGTCATGTGCATCTCAGATTCCTGGATTTTTCACCATTTAGAAAATAGTCTGCACATTTATTTCTACTACCAAAGTGCATGACCATGCATTTTTCAACATTGTATTTTATTTGTCACTTTCTTGCCATTCTCCTAATCTGTCTAATTCCTTCTGCATCCTACCTGTTTCCTCAACACTACCTGCCCCTCCACCAATCTTTGTATCATCCGCAAATTTGGCAACAAAGCCATCTATTTCATCATCTAAATCATCTATATACAGTATAAAAAGAAGTTGCCCCAATTATTTCATAACATCCAATCCAGTATAGCTGATCCCCAGTAGGCTCAACAACAAACTGCTCTAAAAAGCTATCTCTTAGGCATTCAGCAAACTCACTCTTTTGAGATCCATTACTAACCTGATTTTCCCAATCGACCTGCATGTTAAAATCTCCCATGACTATCATAACACTAGCCTTTTGACTCGCCTTTTCTATTTCCTGTTGTAATTTGTGGTCCACCTCCCAGCCACTGTTGGGAGACCTGTATATAACTGCCATCAACGTCCTTTTACCCTTGCAGTTTCTTAACTCAACCCATGATTCAACATCTTCCGATCCTATGTCATATCTTTCTACTGATTTGATGCCATTCTTTACCAGTATAGCCACACCACACCCTCTGCTTACCTTCCTATCCCTCCAATATAACTTGTAACCCTTGAACATTCAGCTCCCAACTACAACCATCCTTCAGCCATGATTCAGTGATGGCCACAACATCATACCCGGCATTCTGTAATAGTGCAACAAGATCATCCACCTTATTTCTTATACTACGTGCATTTAGATACAACACCTTGAGTATCGTATTTGCTATCCTTTCTAACTCTGCATCCCTAATGATTTGATACTCAGCCTGTTGGCTGCAACTAAGTCCCATCACTTGCCTGCCCTTCCTGACAATCTGACTGCACGTTATCTTTTTTACCATCCGTCCTTTCCTGAGTCCCTTCACTCCGGTTCCCACACCCCTGCCAAATTAGTTTAAACCCTCCCCAACAGCTCTAACAAATCTGCCCGCGAGAATATTGGGCCCCTTGGGTTCAGGTGCAACCCGTCACTTTTGTACAGGTCATACCTCTCCCAGAAGAGATCCCAATTATCCAAGAACCTGAACTCAGCCCCCTGCACCAGCTTCTCAGCCACGCATTTATCTGCCAAATCATCCTGTTTCTACCCTCACTGGCGCGTGGCACAGGTAGCAATCCAGAAATTACTACCTGGGAGGTCCTGCTTCTCAGCTTTCTACCTAGCTCTCTAAATTCTCTTTTCAAGACCTCATTGCTTTTTCTCCCTATGTCATTGGTACCAATATGTACCAAGACATCTGGCTGCTCCCCCTCCCTCGCCAAAATGTTGTGAACTGGGTATGAGACATCCCTAATCCTGGCATCCGGGAGGGAACATACCATCCGGGTGTCCTGTTCACGTCCACGGAATCTCCTGTCTGTTCCCCTATCGAGTCCCCTATCACGACCGCTCCCTTATTCCCTCTCTTACCCTTCTGCACCACAGACCCATGCTTGGTGCCTGTAACCGAATCGGTGTGGCATTCTCCCAGGAGGTCATCCCCCACAAAAGTATCCAAAGTGGTATACTTGTTTTTGAGGGGAATGGCCACAGGGGTGCTCTGCTCTAACTGCCTATTTCCACTTCTCCTGATGGTTACCCAGCTACTCGCCTCCTGCAACTTCAGGGTGGCTACCTCCCCGTAACTCTGATCAATTATATCCTCACTCTCCCATACAAGCCGAAGGTCATCCAGTTGCTCTTCCAGATCCCTAACATGGTCTTCAAGGAGCTGCAGCCAGATGCACTTCATGCAGATGTAGTTCCCCGGGAGACTCCAAAGTCCAGCCTGAAAAGCACACCACAACCATTTAAATAGTACAGTAAGAGGGGGGAAAAACAATAAGAAAACTTTAACAGATGCTTTACACAGAGCCAATGCCTCCTCCGAGCCGAAACCTGGTTTGAGCCAAAGCCTGTTGCTTCTACTGTCGCCACTGGCCTACTCCCGTACAATGGCCGATCTGCTTATCTGTTCTGTACTTACTTAGTTTGCAGAGCTCTGTTGACGCTGCTGACAGGCCACGTACAATGGATAAACACTCTCAAAGCTCCCTTTTTAAATAACCACTGCTGACCTGTGAGAAATCCCTCCTGATAGAGCTCTGCTGATGCCGTTGATAGGCCATGTACAAATCCTGTAGACTCCCTGATTCCTCAACTTTACCTGACTCTCCACCCATCTTTGTATCATCTGCAAGTTTGGACACAAAGCCATGAAATCCATCATTCAAATCGTTGACATATAAAGTGAAAAGAAGTGGTCCCAATACCAACCCCCGCGGAGCACCACTAATCACTGCAGCCAGTCAGAAGACGCACCCTTTATTCCCACTCTTTGCCTCCTGTAAATCAGCCAAAGCTCTATCTGTGCTAGTATCTTTCCTGTCATGCCATGCACTCTTAACTTGTTAAGCAGCCTCAGGTGCGGCACCTTGCCAAATGCCTTCTGAAAATCCATGTAAGCAACATCCACTGACTCTCATTTGTTTACCCTGCCTGTCATTTCCTTAAAGTATTCCAACTAATTTGTCAGGTGAGATTTCCCCTTACAGAAACCATGCTGACTTCAGCCCACTTTATCATGTACCTGCAAGTACCCCAAAATCTCATCCTTAATAATGGACTCTAAAATTTTCCCAATCACTGAAATCAGGCTAACTTGCCTATAATTTCCTTTCTTCTGCCTTCCTCCCATCTTAAGGAGTGGAGTGACATTTGCAATTTTCGAGTCCTCATTAACCATTCTAGAATCTAGTGATTCTTGAAAGATCATCACTAATGCCTCCACAATCTCTTCAGCTACCTCCTTCAGAACCCTGAGGTGTCATCCATCTACCTTCAGAACTTTCAGCTTCCCAAGCACATTCTCCTTAGCAACATTTTCTCCTTTTGATTTGAAACGCCTTAAACAGGTATCTAACCCGATAGTTAAATATACCTTACATATTTGGTTCCAATTTAGAAAATTTTTCGATCTTAACCAATTTGGGCTAGCCATTCCCATTTTAGGTGACATATTTTTTCCTCCCTCTTTTATGGATCGTGCTTTTCAAATTTGGAAGACTAAGGGTATTTCACGGTTTTTGGATTTATTTTTAGATGGTTCCCTTATGTCTTTTGAACAATTATCTAATAAATATAATTTATCAAGAATACATTTTTTTAGATATCTACAAGTTAGAAATTTCCTAAGTACTATACTTTTTTCTTTTCCAATGCTTCCTCCTACATACATTTTAGATACTATAATTAACCTTAATCCATGTCAGAAAGGTGCATCGGCTATGATATATAATATTATTATGAAACTTAGGAAAGCTCCATTTGATAAGATTAGGGTAGATTGGGAACAGGAATTGGGGTCTATCATTTCCGTGGATGACTGGGGGCAGATTTTACAATTAGTCAATACTTCCTCTATCTGTGCTAAACATTCCCTAATTCAATTTAAAGTTGTTCATAGAGCACATATGTCCAAAGATAAATTAGCTCGCTTTTATTCTCATATTAATCCTTTTTGTGATAGATGTCCGGGGCAGATAGCCTCTTTAACTCATGTTTTGGTCTTGCCCTACTCTGGAAACTTTTTGGAGAGACATTTTTAATATTATCTCAAAGGTATTGAATATAGATATCTCCCTATTACTGAATATAGATATCACCCTATTACTGCTATCTTTAGACTACCTAAAATTTCCAGTAATCTTTCTCCTTCAGCCTGTAGAATGATTGCATTTCTTACTTTAATGGCAAAAAGATGTATCTTACAACATTGGAAAGAGCTTAACGCTCCAACCACCTTTTTTTGGTTTTCTCAGACGATACTATGCTTGAATTTGGAGAAAATTAGAAGCAATCTTTATGATTCCTCACTTAAATTTGAACAGACCTGGAGATCTTTTATTCAATATTTTCATTTAATGTAATTTTTTTTTCTTCTCTTTTTTGCTCCATATTTATATACCCTTCTTGTTTTTTTTTTACTGTTTTTAATGGAGGTCAGGTTTGAGGACGTGATTTTAAGTTCTTTAACTCTATTTGGTTCCAAGTTAGCCCATTGCTTTGCTTTGCTTTAGTTTAGTTGCACGGTGGGTTTTTTTGGGTCTTTTTTTTCCTTTTCTCTATTGATATATATATATATATATATATATATATATAAATTAGTATACTATTATGTTACCTTAGTATGTTATGTTTAAATTACATTGTTTGTATCACTTTTTTTTCTGTATTAATATTTCCTGTAATTTTATTATATTCTAACAGTGTATTAGTGCCTATATGGCTTACCCTTTTGTATACTTATTCAATAAAAAGATTTAAAAAGAAAGAAAGAAAGTAACATTTTCAAATTTCTGGCATACTGTTCATGTCGTGTACAGTGAAGACTAAAGCAAAATACTTAAGTTTTTCTGCCATTTCTTTGTCCCTCATTACTACCTCTCCAGCGTCTGATATCTATTCTCGTCTCTCTTACTCTTTATATATCTAAAAGAAACTTCAGGTATCCTTGTTTATATTACTAAATAGCTTACCCTCCTATTTCTTTTTTCCCTCCTCATGGCTTTTTTTAGTTGCTTTCTGTTGGTTTTTAAAAGCTTCCCAATCCGCTAACTTCCCGCTAATTATTGCTCTATTATATTCTCTCTTCTGCTTTTATGTTGCCTTTGCCTTTTCCTTGTCAAACACAGTTGCCCCATCCTCCCTTCAGAATACTTCTTCATCTTTGGGATGTATCTATCCTGCACTTTTTGAGTTGCCCCCAGAAACTCCGGACATAGCTGTTCTGCCATCGTCCCTGATAGTGTCACTTACCAATCAACGTTAGCCAGCTCCTCTACTATGCCTCTGTAACTTCCCCTACTCCAATGTAATACTGATACATCTCACTTTATCCCTCTCAAACTGCAGGGTAAATTACATCAATTTATGATCGCATCCTCCTAAGGGTTCCTTTAGTTTGAGCTCCCTAGTCAAATCTGATTCACTGAACAACACCCATTTCAGAATTGCCTTACCCCTCGTAGGCTCAACCACAAGCTACTCTAAAAAGCCATTTTGTAGGCACTCTACAAATTTCCTCTCTTGGGATCCAGCACCAACTTGATTTTTCCAATCTACCTGCATATTGAAATTCCCCCATGACTATCATAACATTGCCCTTCCTGCATGCCTTTTTTTAATCTCCCACAGTATCACACATCTTGGCTATCATTCAGAAGCCTGTATATATACTCCCATCAAGGTCTTTTCACTCTTGCAGTTTCTCAGCTCTATCCATAACAATTCTACATATGTCACCTCTTTCTATAGATTTAATTTCTTGCTTTTAACCAATGGAGCCACCCCAAACCCTCTGCCTACCTGTCTGTCCTTTCAAATCAATGTTTATCCTTCTATGTTAAGCTCACAACTATTATCTTCTTTCAGCCATGACTCAGTGATGCCCACAATGTCATACTTGCCACTATCTAACTATGCAACTAGATCATCTACCTTACTCTGTTTTCTGCATGCATTTAAATACAACACCCAGTCAAATATTCTTCACCCTTTTCGATTTTGCCGCCATGTTCCACTTCAACTCATCCCACTGACTGGAATTTTATCATCTGCATGTTTTTCCTCACAATCTCACTACACAAAGCATTGACTTGTCTACTAACTGCCTCATCCATGGCCCTATTACTCCAATTCCCATTCCCTTGCCAAATTAGCTTAAACCCTCTCCAACAGCACTAGCAAAGCTGGATATTGGTCGCCTTTGGGTTCAGGTATAACATGTCCTTTTTGAAAAGGTCATACCTTCCCCTGAAAAGATCCCAATGATCCAGAAATCTGAAAGCCTGTCCCCCATACCATTTCCTCAGTCACTCATTCATCTATACTATCATCTTACCCATTGGAAGTAATCCAGAGGTTGCCACCTTGGAGGCCCTGCTCTTCAGCCTCTTCCCCAACTCCCTATACTCACTGCACACGACTTTTTCCCCCTTTCTACCTATTTTATCAGTGTCAATGTGCACCATGACCTCGGGCTGCTTACTCTCCCACTTGAGAATCTTGTGTAGCCGCTCTGAGACTTCCTAGACCTTAGCACCTGGGAGGCAATGACTCTTTTGTGGCCACAGAATCTCCTGTCTCTCCCCCTAACTACTGAGTTTCCATCACTACTGCTCTGCCTGACTTTACCCTTCCTTGCTGAATGCCACTGACCTGGCTGTTGCTGCTGTGCCCAGATAGGTCATCACATCCCAGCAATATCCAAAGGGATATAGTTATTGCTGAGGGGAATGGCAACAAACATCAGAGGGGATCATACGATCATACGAGGGGATGGTTCATCATCTTAAATATTATTCCCTCCAACACTATGACTATGGCGTGAACCACCTACAAAATGAACCACAGTAATTTATTTGGGCTGCCCCAATAGCACCTCCCAATTAGCACCAGCATCCAGCTAAATAAGAGCAACAGGCACATAGAAACATTCCACTACCTTTACACTTCCCTCTAAATCACACACAGTCCTGTTTTGAAAATATATTGCTGTTCCTTCCTCACGGTCTCACTACACAACGTATTGACTTGTATGCCAACTCATCTTCGGAGGGTCTAAATCACAGAACTCCTTAGCCAAGAGCAAGGTGTGAGCACCTTGACGAGAAGCAGGAGTGCGAGTAGGGACGTGCAATAAATCCAGCCCTCAGCAATTCCTTGATCCCAAAAGACGATTAGTAGAGCTCCTTTGACTGAGAAACACCAAGGTTGAATTGTGCTGATAAATGCTGCCGAGCTTTGGGCATAGAAGCTCTGAACTTGTGGTTTTCTTCAGGATGAGTTCTGAGTCCAGTGATAGAATGCTAAGCTGTGCCAATTTCCCAGCACATCATCTTGGGAAGTGGTCCACAGATCCTATGACAGAGCAAGTTAAGCAATTTATGTAATTTTGAATTATTTGGACTTAATTCCATGCTTCAATTTTGTGGTGTACCTTTTGTATATTTTCCTTTGAATATTTAATAACTTTCAATATTAATTAATGTTTCATTTTAATAGATTTTGAATATTATTGGATGTCTCTGAACGTAGAATGTCAAAATCCTTTTCCCAGGGTAAGGGTATTAAAATGAAGTGTGTACAGGTTTAAGGTCAGAGAATGGGTTTTAATGAAGATCTGAGGGTGAAATGTTTCTTTTACACAAAAAATGGCTGATATCTGGAATGCTCTGCCAAAGTAGGTGGTGGAATTTGATGCAACCTCAACTTATTTAGCCAGATATTTAAATAGGCAAAGTAAGGAAGGATATCATCCACCCTTGGGTAAATGGGATTACTGTAGATGGGTGAAAAGGTTGGCATGGAAGTCGTTGGCTGAAGATCATGCTTCATTGCTGTATGAATCTATAGTTCTCTATGATCAGTTTGGGACATATATGAAACCTGTGGGGTGTAGCTGTCAGATTTATTTTCCACTGATCTGAGGACTTTTGTAATTGTGTTATTTCTAATGGAGTTTAAATATATTTCTATGTTTCTAAATGTCAGGTGCAACAATCAGATAAAAACAAGTTTTAAGTGATGGAGAAAGAGAAGAATGGAGGAAAGAACAAAAGGTATGGATAGTGATGGGATGGAGGTCAGGAGAGATTGAATGATTACACCAGCTGAAAAAGATAGGTAAGAAGCAACAGGAATTAACAAAGGGATGCCTCAGAGATTTAAAATATAGAAATAGATAAAAACTGAGCATTTTCTGATATAGCATGTTCCAGTAACCAGATACAAGATAAAATGTTGATATTTTAAGATAAAATGGTATGAAATATTATGGATTTAGTGTCCCACACTTACCCCTAATGAAATTTTGAACTATTATATGTGAAGATGCTGAACGAGACTTGAAATATTTCATTGTCAGAAAGAGAAGGAAGATAAAATCAGCTGAATTTTCTTCTTTATTTCTCCCACAGTGTTCAATGTTGTTTTCAAGGAACAGAATCCTAAAGTTCCACACCACCAAATTCAAGAATAGCTACTTCAACCATTTAGTTCTTGAACCAAATGGTAAAACCCTAATCACTACAGTTTGGCAAAGCTATGACCATTTTTTTTCACTTTGCACTACAATGGATTTTTTTTTGTTTTGTGTTCTCTCTTTTAAAATGTGTAAAATTTATATTTTTCTTGTCAATTCTGCTTACATGATGCTGCCTGTGATGCTGCTGCAAATAAATTTTCATTGCATCTGTGCACACTTCTGCATATGACAATAAATTCAACTTTGATTTTGAAATTACATTAGACAAACGTTCAAGATCGTTTTCAGTTCAAAGTTACAGCAGATGTCCTTATTTTGAAAAATGACAATTCCACGTTGTTAAATTTATATAGCCCTAACGGGATATTGCAATGAGTGCTGGAGAAAAATACTACTTTGGACTGTGTTTACGTCTGTAATGAAGGCGATTTTCACACTGCAAGCTCCTACAAACAACACCATTTGATAACGAACAATTTGTTTTACAGCACAATTGGTATTTAAATCTCCATTTGTAATGTTAATTAAGGAATAAACATTGAGGACACAGGGGAACAATTATCCTGTTCTTCCTCAAATTAGCGCAGGAGATTATTTTTTTAATGCTCATTTGAGGAATTGGTCTGTTTATTATCAAAAGGGTAACACTTCTGACAGAAAACCATCCTCTCCACACTGCAAGCCTGGATACCAGAATAACACTGGAACCCAGAACTTAAGTCAAACCCCATCCACGGTGTTTTAGTAAAAATCCAGGGTCACGGAGTTCCATGGTTGCTAGTGGAGCTGCTCAGATTTACCGTTTTCATTTTAGATTCCCAACCTCGGCCCCGCCGGCGCCGCTTTCACCGAGCCACAGTCCGGAATCTGGGGCGACGTCACGTGAGCAGGCCGTCGCGGCGCCCCTCCCCCTCCATCGATGCCTGTCCTCGCTCTGTGCTCGATTAACCCGTGGGGGGAGAAGATGGCGGACAAAACAGCGGCGTGCTTAGGGAACGGCAGTGTGTGCGGTTCTTGCCAGGTACGGGTTACAGGTGGGGCCGGGAAAGGGGACTTAGGGTACTGCCGAGGTCGACTGCACCCGTCTCCACACTGTGGGTGGAGGGGGAGGTGATCGGCGCTGCTCGTACTCAGCCTGGGTACGGGAGGCACCACGCGAGGAAGGCGCGGGCCTTGGGGGGGAAAAGGAGGTGAGGGCGGCAGCTCCTTGCCCCTGGAGTCACTCCTGCACCCCGCCGCCGTTGGTGGTTGCTGGCCCGAACGATCGACGTGCCAGGACTCCTTTTGTTGTGTGGAAGTTCACTGAAGCAGGTATCTGCACCTTGCTGTCTTGACCAGCCCAGGATGCAGAGACTCGGCTGACTCAGGCCTACTGCAGCGCTTCACTTGCTTCTGGGATTATTGCACGCTCTTTTCTCTGGGCAAGGCGCGAGCAGCAATTTAAAGGGCTTTTGGAGTGCATTATATGTTCGTATGTTTTAATATTTGACTTTCCTCGTTAACTCACGCCCTTAGTTATAACTGCGATTTATTCAGGACCTTTCTATGCAGAGATGGCATTGGGAGCAGTTTTATTCTATTGTCCCTTTCCCCTGATTTTAATAGAACAGTTTTGATTTGTAAGTAGATAGGTAAACAATTTGCAGGTGTTCCTATTTTTAAATGCAACAAATGGTTTCTGCTCATTGTCAAATCAGCTGACCTCCAGTCTTTGATGCCATATTATACTTACATAAAATTTGTGAAGGTTTTCCAAAAACTCAATTTTATAGTTATGTCCTTTTTCTGAGCTTCATAATATAGATTTAAGCAGTGGCTAAATTAATGATATGACTGTCTTTGAGAGTTTTACTGTCTTCCATTTCTTAGACATGAGATTCTTCAATTTCTTGTACATGAGATTCTAAGATGTTAATATTTTGGAAGATGTGAGTAGGATAATCATTGGAAAGAATCTCTCATTCCACAAACTTGCATGTAAGTGATTGCTGTTATTAAAGATGTGATATTGATTAAATAGATTTCCAATCTATTACTGTAAAATATTCTATATTTATTTCTACAGGTGCAAGTAATGTGTTGCTGAGTTTTTTTGTCTGCATCAATAAGAAATCTGTCAAGAGATACAATCAGGTATGTAGTATTTTTTTTCAAACAAAGTCTTAAACTGTTACAAGATAAATGCAAGTAAATTTTAAATGTTATTTTTTGTAAGTTTCAACTTAATGAGTAAATTAATGTATTTATTTGATTATTTAGTACTATAGTTGTTTTCATAAGCAGTTTTCCTTTGAGGACCTTGATCATATATATAGCGTTGCCTTTACTTGCAGTAGTAATATTTGAATAATTAATAATTAGGTTTTGGTGGAGAAGTACTTGAATTATGAGCTATTGGGTACAATTGTTCATTGATATTTCAGCAAATAATAAGTTAGCCACCTGATTGTTTTATATTGCATATGCTAAAGTACCATGAAAATCTCACATTTAATTGACTATGGTCTATTTAGGCCTGTGGCTCTTGAACTCAATTCCTCAACTAATAAAGGCTAGTGCACCATATGTTTTAACTACACTGTCAACTTGTGCAGTATCTTTGAGGGATCTGTGGACTTGGGCCCCTCTGTTACTCTACACGGCTAAGAATACTGCATTAACCTTGTACTCTGCCTTAATATTTGATCTTCCAAAGTGAATCACTTCACACTTTATTGGATTGAACTTCCATCTACCATTTCTTTGTCCAGTTTTGCATCCTTTCTATTTCTTGTTGTAGAAGATTGATTTAGGTTACACTATCCATAACACCATCAATCTTCATGCCATCTGCAAACTTACTAACACACCCTTCCACTTCTTCATTCAAGTCATTTATGAAACTCACAGCAACACACACAAAATGCTGGTGGAATGCAGCAGGCCAGGCAGCATCTATTGGAAGAGGTACAGTCGACGTTTCGGGTCAAGACCCTTTGTCAGGACTAACTGAAAGAAGAGATAGTAAGGGATTTTAGAGGGGGAGGGGGAGATCCAAAATGATAGGAGAAGACAGGAGGGGGAGGGATGGAGCCAAGAGCTGGAAAGTTGATTGGCAAAAGGGATATAAGGCCGGAGGAGGGAGAGGATCATGGGACAGGAAGCCTAGGGAGAAAGAAAAGCCGGGGGAGCCCAGGGGAAGATGGCGAGCAGGCAAGGAGTTATAGTGAGAGGGACAGAAAGAGGGGAAAAAAAAGAGAAAAAAAAAAGTAAATAAGGGATGGGGTACGAGGGGGAGGTGGGGCATTAAGGAAGTTAGAGAAGTCAATGTTCATGCCATCAGGTTGGAGGCTACCTAGATGAAATATAAGGTGTTGTTCCTCCAAACTGAGTGTGGCTTCATCTTGACACAGAGGAGGCCATGGATAGGCATATCAGAATGGGACGTGGAATTAAAATGTGTGGCCACTGGGAGATCCTGCTTTCTCTGAGTAAAATCACAGAGTAGATTCCGAGAACAGATACCTGCGGGACACTACCAGTAACCAACCTCCAGTCAGAATACACTCTGTTATCACCCTCTGCCTTCTATGGGCAAGCCAAATCCAAATACACACAGCCACGCTTCCATGGGTCCCATACCTAATGACTAGAAAGTAGATGAACCTACTATGGGGAACCTTGTTAAACACCTTACTAAAATTCATATTCACAAGATCCACTGCTCTACCTTTATTAATTTGTTTTGTTATCTCCTCAAAATGTAATCAGGCTCGTGAGACATGACCTGCCCCACACAAAGGCATGCTGATTATCCCAAATACTCATAAATCCTGCCCCTAATAATGCTCTCCATTAGTTTTCCGCCAAACTATCTGATGTAAGAATCAGGATTGTTCCTATTATCTTTCTTGAACAATGGAACAACAGTTGCCATCTAATGTTTTGATACTCATTCTGTGGCTGGGGGAATGCAAAGATCATCGTCAAAGCCCCAGCGATTGCCCTGTAGTAATTTGGAGTATATTGCGTCTGGACCCAGCGATGTTATCTATCCTAATATTTTTTAATAGCCATTTCCACCTGTCATGCTCACTTTGTGGATCTTTGTCAAGATTTCTCGATGTCTCACTGTGCTGTTGTTGGTTAGCACACTTGCAAAGACTTCCTCTTATTCAGACATTTACTAAATTGTATTTGAAATATTTACTTGTCTCATCTGCAGGCTTGTTAGTCATGCAAAGTACACTTCAACTTCACTAGAAATGTAGGAGTACAATGTTCACGTTCTTTAGTCTATTCAGTAAGTGAATTGGATTATGGTCTAATCATGATCTAACATAATGTACCCACCATTTTTCCCCGCTCCCCTTGTAACTTTAAAGAGCCGAATCTATCAATCCACATAATAATATGAACAACTGTAAAAGAGCTTTCCAAATTCTAATCAGCTATTGTTTGTAGAACAAAGAGGCTAAGCTCTTAATTTGTAACTCTGCCCTCATGTTTTCCTCCTCCCTTCCCAAAAAGGCTGGATATGGGTGGAATAGTTCCTTTGGCTCTAACCTAATAATTCCCTTTATTTTGGAATCCAAAGGGAGCGATATGAGAGGTGACATTTATAACTGTGGAAGACACTAACAGTGTGCCAGATTTTGAAGGGTGTGAGGGAAGAGAAATGAGTGCAGTTGCTATTTCAAGGCAAAAGGTGCTCAAAAAGCTGAAAGACCTAAAGGTGCATCTGTCACCTGGACCAGATGAACTGTACCTTAGGGTTGTGAAAGAGGTAACAGTAGAGATTATGGAGGCATTAGTAATGGCGAGGTACTCTTCAGAAACACCTAGAGCAAGGCAAAAGAGTGATCCTGAGTCAGTTTGAGGAGCGGAGAGCTAAATAGAGGGCACAACAGACAACAATTCCACGATGCCCTACCCATGCAGCGACTGTGGCAGAGCCTACCGTTCCAGGATCAGCCTCAATAGCCACAGTCGCTGCTGCTCAACAAACCAGTGACTACCAGAGGCGCAGTACCCATGGTCGACCACGACCGACAGAGGCCACACGCACAGTAATGATCTTTCAATATCATTGGACTCTGGCATGGTTCCGGAGGACCGGAAAAATGGAAATGTCACTCCGCTCTTTAAGGAAGGCTGGAGGCAGCAGAAAGAAAATTATAGACCAGTTAGCCTAGCCTCAGTGGTTAGGAAGATGTTGGAGTCAACTGGTAAGGATGAGGCTATGGAGTACTTGGTGACACAGGACAAGATAGGACAAAGTCAGCATGTTTTCCTTCAGGGAAAATCCTGCCTGACGAACCTCTTGGGATTCTTTGAGGAGATTACAAGTAGGATAGAAAAAGGGGATGCAGTGGATGTTGTATATTTGGTCTTTCAGAAGGCCTTTGACAAGGTACCACACATGAGGCTGCTTACCAAGTTAAGAGCCCATGGTGTTACAGGAATGTTACTAATATGGTTAGAACCTTAGCTTATTGTTAGGAGACAGTGACTAATGGTGAACCACGGGTCGGTGTTGGGACGGCTTCTTTTTATGCCATTATCAATAATTTAGATGATGGAATAGATGGCTTTGTTGCCAAGTTTGCAGATGATATGAATATTAGTGGAAGGGTTGGTAGTGTTGAGGAAACAGGTGGGTTGCAGAAGGACTTAGGCAGATTAGGAGAATGGTAAGAAAGCAGCAAATGAAATACAATGTTGGAAAGTGAATGGTAATGCACTTTTAGTTGTAGAAATAAATGTGCAGACTATTTTCTAAATTGAGAGAATATCCAAAAATCTGAGATGCATAGGGACTTGGGAACCCTTGTGCAGAAAACCTTAAAAGGTTAACTTGCAGGTAGAGTCGGTGGTGAGGAAGGCAAATGCAATGTTAGCATTCATTTCAAGAGGTCTAGAATACAAGCAAGGATGTGATGTGATGCTGAGGCTTTATAAGGCACTGGTGAGGCCTCACCTTGAGTATTGTGAATAGTTTTGGGCTCTCCTCAACGATGAAAAGATGTGCAGGCATTGGAAAAGTTTCAGAGGATGTTCACAAGGATGATTGTGGGAATGAGAGGGTTATCATACAAGGAACATTTGATAGCTCTGAGCCTGTACTTGCTAGGATTTCAAAGGCTGAGGGAGGATAGCATTGAAGCCTTTTGAAAGTTGAAAGGCCTTGACAGAGTAGGTGTGCCAAGGATGTTTCACATGGTGGAAGAGTCCAGAGCAAGAGGGCACAGCCTCAGGATAGGATCTGTCCATTTAAAACAGATGCAGAGAAATTTCTTTAGGCAGAGGATGGTGAATTTGTGGAATTTATTACCACAGGCAGCTGTTGAGGCCAGATCGTTGGGTGTTTTTAAGGCAGGTTGATAGGTTCTTGATTGGACATGGAATCAAAGGTTACAGGGAGAAGACTGGGGAATGGGGCTGAGGAGGGGGGAAAGGATCAGCCATGATTGAATGGTGGAACAGACTCGATGGGCCAAATGACCTAATTCTGCTCCTATATATAAAAAAAGGAAAAAAAATTGATTTAATCAGATAAATATTGATTTATTCTGTTCCTCAATTAATTCCAATAATATGCCCATTATTGAACTTGAACTGTACTTCAGTTTATCTTTTTGAAACATTGGTACACCCCGAGTAGTTACTCCTGCAGGGATGGTTGAAAATTTATCACAGCCTGTGCCATTTTTCTGTTATTGTTTGTAAAAGCTTGGAATATGTCAGGTCAAGTCAGTTGTTGTCATGTGCATAAGTAAAGAGAGGGTATAAATATATTGTTTGAAGCAATATCGTAGGCACATGGGTGCAAACAACACAATATTAATTACAGTGGGTTCCAATTAATTGTGACACATTGGAACTAGTACATTTTGCCTCATTTAGCTGAAGTTTCATGGAAATAGTTAAAAAGGTGTACCATTTAACTGAGTAACAAAATACAACAAATTAGAACACCAGCAATACTTCCACAGTACAAGAAAACTGTAATTCCTTATACTGTACTTATTGACGGAGGAATTTGTCCACAGTGTATGCTGTTGTGTTCTTTTGATGGAGTGAATATATCAGCACAGGCACCTAGTGCAGATAATGACTTGCCTTCATATAATGTGTTTGACGATTGCATCTTCTATCTTCATTTTCATTGTCACATTCAAGGTGATTGTTGAAACCTTCAAATTATTTGTAGTTCCGAACTTGTTAAAAGTAGTGAAATCATTACATTTTCATTTCCAAACATTTCTGGCATCTACAAGACTGAATGCTTGGAACCTCTGAGCAAAATGGTTCTGAATTGTTTTAACTGCTTATTTCTTGCCAATTTTCAGAGACAAAAGTCACTGCTTTTTTTCACACACGCACACGCAACTGACTCTATTTAAAGCTGTTCGCTCCAAGTACATTGTAGTGTATAGTGGCCACCCAAGTGCATGTGACTGGCGCTAGTTAGCAACTTAGACAACAGTCTTCTGACCAAATTAACCTGTGTAATGTCCCAAATAAAGGAATGGAATCCTGGCTATATTTTTAGTTTTTGTTCTTTAAGAATTGTCGTAAGTTGTGCAATCTATATTAAACTGACATAAAGACACACGTGAGGGGTCAAAAGTGTTTCATTGCTGAAGTTGTTCTCCATCCTTTTTTGTTTTACTTGGTTTTATTTCAATGCTCTGTTGTACTGAATTGATCTTGGTACATGTGACAAAAATAAACCAATTTACCTCTTTGAGGTCGAGCTTCCTAAAGAGGGGGGAGATTTGTGTTTGTGATGAGCCAGGCTTTGTCCATTACTTTCTCCAGCCTCTTGCATTCCTGTGTGTTGAATTTGCTATACCAGGCGATGATGCAACCAGTCAGGGTTTTGTACTGGTCTAAGGATTTTATTAACTTTAAAACCTAGTAATTTCTCTTGCTATGCTTGTATATTCAGATATTTGTGTGCATTTCCCTTTTAAAATTAAAAAAGGGCTGCCAAGTAGTTATTAAGAACCCTGTTGCCACCACTTTGACACGCAAGTAGCCTTTTTGGTCCCTAATGGATGTTTTCTTTGTGAAATACAACAAAATGTATTTGTGTTTACATTACCTGCTAGTATATCATCCATGTCACCATGCTTTTTCATTCTCATTTTTAATTTCACCACAACCTTTTTCATGTTCTCAGCTTTTGTGGTCAGGTTCTTAGTAACATAAGCTTGCCTATTTCTAATTGTGGTACTAAATTTGTCAACCTGACCAAATTTCTTTCTGACAGACCCTTTCTCGTCAGTATACATTTGCCCTAAACCTTTTGAATCTCCTTGAGTACCCTTGTTTACCTTTTTATTTGTCCAGTACTTGATTTATTTTGAGCCTAATAATTTGGTTCCCTGATTTCCTCTTCCCATTTTCTAAAGTAGTAGATTAACGTACAAGTGGCAGAAGTGCTACACTGCCCATTCACCTCTAATGAGGGCCCGAAACAGACCTTCCAGGTGAGGCAACGCTTCACTTGCAAATCTGTTGGGATTGTCAATTGTATCCGATGCTCCCAATGCAGCCTTATCTACATAGGTGAGAACCCGATGTAGATTAGGGGATGGCATTATCGAATACTTCGGCACCATCCACAAGAAAATATAATAGAATTCCCAGTGGCCAGCCATTTTAATTCCTATCACCTCTTCTGCCATGATGAGGGCACTCTCAGGTTGGAGGCGCTGCACCTCATTATATCTAGACAGCCATCAACTGGATGGCGTGAACATCAACTTCTTGAACTTATAGTAGATTTTCTTTTCTCCTCCGTCTATCACCTCCTCTGGTGCCCCTCCTTCCCTTTCTCCCATGGTCTATTCTCTTCTATCAGATTCCTTTTTCTCCAGCCCTTCGTCTTTCCCACCGATCACCGCTTAGCTTCTTATTTAATCTCTCCCCACCTGGCTTCACCTATCACCTCGCTTGTTCTTCTTCTCCCCTCCCCCCCCAACCACCTCATTCTATCATATATCCCTTTCCTTTCCAGTCCTGATAAAGGACCTTTGCCCAAAATGTTGACTATTTATTACTTTACATGGATACTGCCTGACTTGCTGAGTTCCTGCAGCGTTTTGTGTGTATTGTTCTGGATTTCCAGCATCTGCAGAATCTCTCATGTTTATGATTAACATACGACAGTTTTTCAGTCAAGTGGACTGGCTCTTAAATTGAGAAACCTAATCTAATCAAATCTAACCAAACCTAATCGTGGGACAATTTACAATGACCAATGAACCTGCCAGGTACGTCTTTGAACTGTCAGATGAAACTGGAGGACCTGGAAAAAAACTCAAGCATTCCACAGGGAGGACGTACAGAGACTCCTTACAGAAGATTAAGCTTCAAATACTTTATAAACACTCCCCAAATCTCTGTAGACAGGATACAGCAAACATTTTTCCTGTTCTCTCATAGTTATATCTGACCTGGTTGTGCATGCAAAGCCATCTGCGTATCCCTCCTCATTGTTACCAGTGTCTGCATGTTACTTCTCTGTCCTCTTTCTGGACTGGTGGATGCAGATGTGTGACTTGATGAAGTGAGACGATATGGGTCTGTATCAGAGTCAGTGGCACTGATGACGTGACTTGACAGGGCTGATGCTGTGAGGTGGTTTATTCTTGTGGTTAAATGATAGGACATGATCCTATCAGCATGCAATCTTTGACCATAAGACCAGACTATCCACCAATTATTATTGTTAATTTTCGAAAGTAAGAGTTTGTAAAAATCCTGTTTAAAGATTCCCCAGAAACTGAAGCAGTAGAGGCAGCTTTAAGCAACAATAGGCAGTTATTTGTACATACGTTGTAGTAGTTTTGTCGGTTCATTCAAGTTTGTTGTTTGGATGTCTGGATTATTTTTCTGTATGGTTGGATTCCTGGAAAATGGGAAGATTATTGTTTTTCAGATGATCTGGTTAGTAGGGAAGCTGAGGCTCTTAAACTATTAGAAATTTTAAAACTGTCACATGGAGTCATAGAGAAGTACAGCACAGAAAGACCCCTTCGGCCCATCTAGACCATGCCAAAAATCTTTTAAACTGCCTATTCCCTACATAGGGACCTAGTCCTCCGTAAGCCTAGTATACATGTGGCTGACCAAACTTGAGCTTGAAATTGAGCTCGCGTGGGCCATTTATGCTGGCAGCTCAATGCACGCTCTCATAACCCTCTGAGTGTAGAAGTTCCCCCTCATGTTCCCCTTAAGCTTCTCGCCTTTCACCCTTAAGCCAAGACTTATGGTTGTAGACCCACCCAAACTCAGTGAAAAAAGCCTGCTTGCATTTACCCTATCTATGCCCCTTATTATTTGGTATACTTCTGTCAAATCTCCTCTCAATCTTCTACGTTCTAAAAGATACAGTCCTAATCTATTCAATCTTTATGTAACTAGGGTCCTCCAGACCAAAGTCTTAATACAACTTCAACATAACATCCATCTGGGGGGGGGGGGGGGGGGGGGTCACGTGATGACGTGGGATTGAGACGTGTAAATCCAGCTCTCCCGCAACAAATCAGTAAAGTACCGTTTAAACAAAACAAAGTTAGTAAATATTTTCTGAAAACTATTTATAAACTTTGTAAGACTACTTTACGATATGCTTCCTAAACCGCAACAAAAGAAGTCTGCTGTTGCGAAGCAGCCGCGAGACGGGAAGAAAAAAGGGCCTACTGCAACGATGGAGCCTTGGACTCAGGTTGGATCTCCTTCGGTAGAACAGGGAGCAATGGCGGTGGTAACGGCTTCTTCGAAGAAGACTCCGGAAATGCGCATGCGCAAATCGACACAACGCAAACTACAAGAACCGACAGCCACTGCAATTGAAAATGACTCAGAGTCAGAATTGGATTCTTCAGAGAACACAGATGAAGAAGAGGAGGAAGAATTGGAAGCGATTGGAAGTAAAGGAGATGATAGAGATATGAGAGAGGCTATATTGCAGTTAACAGCTGAATTAAGAAAAGTAAGAGAAGAGCTTAGAGATACGAAGATGTGCTATGATAAAGTTATGGCATGACAGGACAAAATGGATAAGAAGCTTCAGAAGATGGAAAGAGCAATGGGGCATATGAATGATAGAGTGGAAAAAACAGAAAATGATCTGCTTGTCTGGAATTTGGAAAGAAACTGACTCTTGGAGAAAGTGGACATGTTGGAAAATTTTAGTAGACGTAATAATATTAAAATTGTTGGTCTTAAAGAAGGTACGGAGGGAGATAAACCAATAGAATTTTTTCGAAGATGGATCCCGGATGTTTTGCAAATGGAAGAGGAGGTTCAACCAATTGAAATTGAGCGGGCACATAGAGCTTTAAGACCAAAACCAAAAGATGACCAATATCCACGATCGATTTTAATAAAATTCTTAAGATTTCAAGACAAGGAAAGGATTCTACAGGCAGCTGCTCGAGCTGCCAAAGTTAGAAAAGGGCCATTGAAAATGGCAGGGAACAAAGTTTTTTTCTACCCTGATATAAGTTACGAACTTTTGAAGAGAAGGAAGAAATTTAACCCAGTGAAAAAAACCCTGTGGGATCATGGTTATCAATTTACATTGCGTTATCCTGCAACCTTGAAGATTTTTTTGCCTGGTGGAGAAAAAAGATTTTTTGATGACTACCAGCTTCACCAGATACAAGAACAAACCCAGGAGAGCGAGATAGGTTGAAGATGAAGATTGGGTTAAAGAATGGACTTGTTGGATTTTTGAAGCTGGATGAATGTATAAATATATTATTAATTATACGAGGGGGCTAAGAAAGGTTAAAACTGGAGGAATATTAGTTGGGAATAGTAATACTAATTTTGTCTATGTATATATAATGTCTTTTTTGTTGCGGGGGAGTTGGAAGAAGCACTGATCGATTGCTACGCTAGTCATGTGTGCAAGCGTGGCTTTTGCCACAACCCGTAAAATGGAGGGGGGTAGTGTTGTGTATCCTTTCATTCACAACATTAGTGGGGGGGTATTTTGTTTTTTCTTTTTTTGTTTTTTTTCTATCTTCTTTTTTCTTTCTGCCTGGAAGGTTGGGAGGGAGACACATAGCAACATGGTGAAGTTTAAAGAGATTCCCCAAGGAACTATGAGAGTTGAGAAGATAAATAATGTTTTAGATTGGAGTAACTTTGTTAAGAATAATGACTAATTTATTGAATTTTTTCAGTTTTAATGTTAACAGGCTTAATGGACCAGTGAAAAGAAAAAGAATCTTAACACATATTAAAAAAATGAAGATAGATTTAGCTTTTTTACAGGAAACGCACCTAATGGAAACAGAACATCAGAAATTTAAGAGAGATTGGGTGGGTAGTGTTGTTGCGGCTTCATTTAATTCAAAAGCGAGGGGAGTAGCAATTTTGATCAATGAAACGTTACCAATTAGTATACAAAATGTAATAACTGATTCTGCGGGGAGATATGTGATTATACATTGTCAACTTTTTTCTGAACTATGGACTTTTATGAATATTTATGCTCCAAACGAAAATGATGCAAAATTCATACAAGAAGCTTTTCTGAATTTGGCAGATGCGCATGAAAAAATATTAATTGGAGGAGATTTTAATTTTTGCTTAGACCCAGTCTTAGATAGATCAACCAAGGCTGTTATAAAATCGAAGGTAGTAAATTTAACTTTATCATTGATGAAGGATTTAAATCTGATTGATATATGGAGAAGAATCAATCCTAAAGAAAGAGACTATTCGTTCTACTCCCATAGACATAAAACTTTTTCAAGGATAGATTTGTTTCTATTATCAATGCATATTCAACACAGTGAAAAATATGGAATATAAAGCAAGAATATTATCAGATCATTCCCCTTTATTAATGACAACAATAATGGCTGATAAGGAAGAAGTGGCTTATAGATGGAGATTTAATTCAACATTATTAAAACGTCAAGATTTTTGTGATTTTATGAAAAAACAGATTCAATTTTTTTTGGATACAAATTTTCATTCAGTGGATGATAAATTTATATTATGGGATGCGATGAAAGCATATCTTAGGGGCCAGATAATAAGTTATACGTCTAAAATTAAGAAAGAATATATGGCAGAACTAGATCAATTGGAAAAAGAGATTACAAAATTAGAAAAAGAATCTCAAAGATATATGTACGAAAACAACTTGTCAATAAGAAGTTACAATATAATATGCTTCAGACATATAGAACGGAAAAAGCAATTATAAGAACTAAACAAAGGTATTATGAGTTAGGTGAGAGAGCACATAAAATTCTTGCCTGGCAGTTGAAAACAGAACAAGCTTCCAAAGCAATAAATGCAATTAGAACAAGGGCAAATAAAATATCTTATAAACCTCTTGAAATAAATGAAACCTTTAAAAAATTTCTGTTCTGAATTATATCAGTCAGAATCCCAAAATGATGTTAACGAGATAGAAAGGTTTTTATCACAAGTTTCTCTTCCAAAATTGAATTTGGAAGAACAGAAGGGATTAGATATGCCTTTTACATTAAAAGAAGTTGAAGAAGCTTTAGCATCACTCCAAAGTAATAAATCTCCAGGAGAAGATGGTTTTCCACCTGAATTTTATAAAAAATTTAAAGATTTATTATTTCCTCTTTTTATGGAACTAATACATCAAGCAGAAAAAATACATAAACTTCCAGAATCTTTTTCAACAGCAATTGTAATAGTATTGCCCAAAAAAGACAGAGATCCTATGAAACCAACATCATACAGGCCTATTTCTTTATTGAATACGGATTATAAAATAATAGCAAAAATTTTATCGAATAGATTATCTAAATATTTACCAAAATTAATACATATGGATCAAACAGGATTTATTAAAAATAGACAATTGGCAGATAATGTAACCCGGCTACTCAGTATAATTCATTTGGCACAAAAAAGGGATGAGAAGAGTATAGTAGTAGCTTTGGATGCAGAATAAGCATTTGATAGATTAGAATGGGATTTTTTATTTAAAGTACTAGAAAAATATGGGTTAGGAACATCTTTTATAAATTGGATTAAAACTTTAAATTCTAACCCTAAAGCTAAAGTAGTGACAAACTCTCAAATTTCAACACCATTCCAGTTAAAAAGGTCAACTAGACAAGGTTGTCCACTATCACCTGCTTTATTTGTATTGGCGATAGAGCCATTAGCAGAACTAATTAGAATTGATCCAGATACTATGGGTTTTAGAGTTAATCAGGAGGAATATAAAATTAATCTTTTTGCCGATGATGTTTTGATCTATTTAACAAACCCACAACATTCGTTACATAAATTATCTTCCAGATTGGATGAATATGGGAAGGTATCAGGTTACAAAATAAATTGGGATAAAAGTGAAATTTTACTTCTTACTAAAGGAGACTATAGTCAATGTCGATTAGTAACCCAATTTAGATGGCCGGTAAGTGGTATAAAGTATTTAGGTATAAGACTTGATAATGATGTAAAGAATTTATATAAATTTAATTATTTACCACTATTGAAAAAAATTCAAGAAGATCTTGACAAATGGATGATATTACCAATAACACTAGTAGGTAGAGTCAATGTTATAAAAATGAATATATTTCCTAGATTACAGTATTTGTTTCAAACATTGCCAATACAATTGCCACAGAAATTTTTTCAAGGTTAAATAAATGTGTGAGAAAATTTCTTTGGAAAGGTAAAATGTCAAGAATATCATTGGAAAAATTGACATGTAAATTTGGGTTAGGAGGGTTACAACTTCCAAACTTTAAAAACTATTATAAAGCAAATCAACTTAGATTTATTGCATCTTTCTTCGATGATCGAAAACCAGCATGGATTAAAATAGAACTAGACAAGATAGGAGAAAATAGACCTGGAGATTTTATATATAAATGGGAATCTAAATTGATACGGGAAAAGAAAGAATCTCCTATATTAACGCATTTGATTGATCTATGGAATAAGATAAATGTTGATAATGAAACACAGAAATCTCTATTAGCAAGGAGGCCTTTGTTCCAAAACAGACTTATTCCTTTTACAACGGACAATCAACTTTTATATAATTGGTACCAAAAAGGGATTAAATTTATAGGAGATTGTTTTGAACGAGGTATATTGATGTCATTTGAACAATTAAAGGATAAATATAAAATATCTAGTAATACTTTCTTTTGTTACTTTCAATTAAGGGCTTACTTAAAAGGTAAGCTGGGTCAAACAATGTTTTTGCCAAAACCTAATGAAATTGAAATTTTAATACAAAAAGGGAAAATTAAAAAATTTATTTCTTGTATGTATAATTTGATTCAAGAACAGACAATTAAACAAGGAACCCATAAGTCAAAGCAAAAATGGGAAACAGATCTGAATATTAATATTGATGAAACAAATTGGTCAAGACTTTGTCTTGACAGTATGACAAATACAATAAATGTTCGACTTAGTACAATATAATTTTTTACACCCATTATATATTACACCGCAAAAAATAAATAGATTAAATTCAAATCTATCTGATAAATGTTTTCGGTGTAATCAAGAAATTGGTACTTTTTTACATTCTACTTGGTCTTGTTTTAAAATTCAACCCTTTTGGATAAATTTAAGAATCTTATTGGAACAAATTACTGGAACTCAACTTCCACATAACCCTGTATTAGTTCTATTAGGTGATATTGAAGGGATAAAACCGAAACTTAAATTGAATAAATACCAGAAAGAATTTATAAAAATTGCATTGGCAGTAGCTAAGAAGACTATAGCAGTTACTTGGAAATCTGATTCGTATTTAAGTATGGATCGTTGGAATAATGAAATGGCTAGTTCTATTCCACTCAAAAAAATTACTTATAATTTAAGAGACAAATATGTAACATTTTTGAATATTTGGCGCCCTTATTTACAAAAGATAGGATGGCATATTTAAGTGCTCCGATAAAGACTTTGGTCACTTGGGGAAAGTAACGAATAATTATACCAAATTTATTTTGAATCCCATGGAGCATGTGGAAACCTTCCAATACCCAGGCGGCTCTTTTCTTTCTTTCTTTCTTTTTAGGTAGGACTTTTTATGGGGGGGGGAGGGTTAAGGGGAGGGGGGAGGGTAGATTCTATTTTTTCATGTATTCCTTTTGAAAATTCAATAAAAATTATATTACAAAAAAAAACATAACATCCATCTTTTGTACTCGGTACATTGATTTATGAAGGCCACTGTGTGAAAAGTATTCTTTACAACCCTATCTACCTGTGACTCCACTTTCAATGAATTATGTACCTGTATTCCAAGATTCCTTTGTTCTCCCACACTCCATGGTGCCCTGCCATTGTTCACTGTGTAAGACCTACCCTGGTCGGTCATACCAAAGTGCAAAACCTCGCACTTGTCTGCAATAAATTCCATCTGCTAGTTTCTCAGCCCATTTTTCCAGCTGATGCAGATCCCTCTCAAGCCACGATAGCCTTCCTCACTGTCCACTACACCCCCAGTCTTGGTGTCATCCATAGTTTTGTTGATCCAGTTAACCATATTATCCAGATCATTGATATAGATGCCAAACAACAAAAGACTCAGTACCAATCCCTGCGGCACATCATTAGTCACAGGCCCCCAGTCAGAGAGGCTGCACTCTATGACCACTCTGGCTTCTCCCACGAAGCCAATGTCTAATCCAATTAACTACCTCATCCTGAATGCCAAGCAACTGAACCATTTTGACTAGCATCCCATGGAGAACTTGTCAATGCGTTCCATGCAGACAACATCCACTGCCTTGCCTTCATCCACCTTCCTGGTAACCTTGCAAACTAAATAAGCTTGGTTAGATATGACCTACAACACATGAAGCCATGCTGACTATCCTTAATCAGTCTATGTACATCTAAATGCTTGTACCTGGTCTCTTAGGATACCTTCTAATAACTTTACCACAACTAATGTCAGACTCACTGGCCTATAATTTCCTTGTTTCTGTTTAGAATCTTTTTTACATTAGCTAGCCTCTAATCCTCTGGTACTTCTGTCACTAAGGATGTTTTAAATATCTCTGGTAGGGCCCCGGCAATTTCTGCATTTGGCTCCCTTAGGGTCAGAGGGAACATCTTGTCAGGCCCTGTGGAATCGTCCACCCTGATTTGCCTCTGGGTAGCAAGCACCTCCTCCTATGTAATCTCTACAGGGTCCATGAAGTTGATTCTTCACTTTGCCTCACTTCCATAGACTCTGTATCTATCTCCCAAGTGAATACAGATACAAAGAATACATATAAGATCTCCCCCATCCATTTCAGTTCCACACATAGATTACCATTCTGGTCTTCTAGAGGACCACATTTTGCCTCTAGCAGTCCTTTTGCTCTGATCATATCTGTAGAATCCCTCCTTAGGATTCTTCTTCACCTTGTCTGCTTGAGCAACTTCATGCTTCCTTTTAACCTTCCTGATTTCTTAAGAGTTGTCTTGCATTTCTTGTACCCCATAAGCACCTCATTTGTTCCTACTTGACTATACCTGCTATGGACCTCCTTTCTTCTCTCGACCAGGGCCTCAATATCTCTTGAAAACCAAGGTTCCATATACTTTTTACCTTTACCTTTTATTCTGACAGCCACATACAAGCTTTGTACACCTTTGCCAGAAAATAGCCTGTCCCAATCCACATTTGCCAGATAATTTCTGATACCATCAGAATTGGCTTTTCTGCAATTTATAATGTCAATCTGCAGACCAAACCGATCTCGTTGCATATTTACTTTGTGGTCGCTGGATGCAAAGTGTTCCCCTACGCAAACTTCTGTCACCTATGTGTCTCATTCCCTAATAGCAGATCCAGTATTGCACAGTCTCTCTGGGACTTCTATGTACTGATGAAGGAAACTTTCCTGAACACATTTGACAAACTGTGTCCCACTGAGTCCTTTTACAGTAGGGATTCCCAGTCAATATGTGGAAAGTTAAAATCACCTACTTTAACAGCCTTATGTTTCCTGCAACAGTCTGTGATCTCTCTACAGATTTGTTCCTCTAAATCCATGGGACTGTCAGCTGGTCTGTAAGATAGCTTCATTAACGTGGTCATACTTTGTTATTTCTCAGTTCTGCTTCTAAATATTGCTGATGATATTACATTACATATAATAGGGAGGTAGTTTAATGCCACTTCTTTATCTGGAAGTGTCATTTTGTTAGTCTAAGGGGTACAAGTGCTCTTAATTTCTAATCATGAATACTCAACAAAGTACTTCAGAAAGTAACAAATGGTTACAGTGTTGGAGCAGAGCCATTAATCTTGGTTGTTTTGTGTTCACAATGTTCTACATTTGAACTGTGGGCACAGTTGCATCTGCTCTTTGCAATTGACATAGAAGTTTTTGGTCTTGTCACAATTTTTCAACTCACAATTTGAATTTTAACACAAAAATATACACCTATAGTATTTTAATATACTTTGGCTTGCATTGCTGTAGCTTTTTATTTGAACCAAGTTGATTTCAAAATCTGCTTCTATCACATAGCTTTTGTATAAGATAAATAGGGTACAAATATCAGTGTCCATAGAAAAAATACTAAAGTTGGTAATTAGTTTTGTTTTTGTCACGTACTGTAGCGAAAAGCTTTGATTTGCTTGGTATACAGACAGACTGAGTCAAGTCTATTCACAGATGCTAAAGCTGTTGTTAGGTTTTCTATTATGTGGAGGGTATACAGTCGAAAATGTTAATATCATCCAGGTGTTTCTACTTGTTTTGTATGATTCACCTTTCTAAAACAAAATCACATTCTGGTGAACATTGCTCTTTTGTGTGTTGGTTCTGATAAATTGTGATAATTGTTCTTTTATCCAGTGAGTGCTTTATCAACAACAAAAAACCCAGAGCCCCGGCAAAATGACTTCCTCAAAAAGGACCCTCAGTAAAAAGGAACAGGAGGAAATTAAAAAGAAGGTATGGAATCTTTAGGACTTGCAGGATATATGTATGGAAAACTCAATAGAAACATGGGAAGAATTGCCAGATTTAAATGATCAGTCTTGGAAATGTACAGATCTATTTGTGCTTCCGTAAAGTGTATCAAGCCCCTCCCCTTGGGGAAAAAGTAGGAATTTTGTCAGTTACTTTTTTTGAACAAAATGGATCAGTGATTATTATTTGCAGTATAGTTACAGTAAATGATTTCCCCAAATGTAGCTTTTTTCATTCTTATTATCTCTTTCCTGTGAGGTGTTCATTTTTGGTCTCTGTTTTGGAAAGGTTGCTAAAATATACACCTAGTCAGGCACCATTTGTGGATGCAGGAATTGTATCAAATCATAACAATTCATTAGAACTATTTATCACTTTTAATTCTTTAAATTTTGGACATAAAATCAATTTTTTGAATCTCTAAATTTTAAAAATCCATTAATTTTGAAACTGACTTGTTTAAGCTTTTTGCCTGCAAGGATATTGGGAATGTCGTAGGCAGTTTCTTTTGAATGACCATGTCCACTTTTACCTTCAGTAAAAGTTGGGATTGGAGAACAGACTATTACAGCACACCTCAATCCTCTCGTAATCCTATGATTGAAGTTGTGGACATAAATGTATTGGTTTACTGGGTAGAACACAGTGACAAGACCCCTGTACTTTTATTCCATTTCTTTCTGTCAACTGCTTTAAAAACTCTAGAAATGAAAAACAGAGGCAAACTACCACTAATCTGAGATGACTTAATTGGGCATGGAACAGAATACTTTGATCTGTCTGGCTGCAGTATTGCCTTTGCCAGCTGTCTGCTGATAATAAGCCTTGGGTAAAAGTGAACAGTGCAGTGTTATGAATAAAAAAGCACATTAGTTTCTAAACCATGATGTTTGGACTCTTGGTGATTATCAGTTCTGTGCTGAATTAATGTGCATATTTAATGCATGCATAATGAATTTTGCAGTTTATTATGGATGCCACTATTTAAAGCAATTTAATATGTAAAGTGCATTCGGTAGTTAATTGATTTTAAATATATTAATTTTTATTACACATGGAAGTAACTAACAATAAGCTATTTGTATCCCCCAGGAAGATGAGAAGGCAGCAGCGGAGATATATGAAGAGTTTTTGGCCTCTTTTGAGGGGGCTGACTCCAGCAAAGTAAAAGCTTTTGTAAGAGGAGGCATTGTAAATGCAACAAAAGGTAAATTTAAAATGCTATGTCTATCATACTTTTAATGTAAAAGGAAAGTGACTCAAGTCATGTTATAATTCCTTTTCATAAAGCTTATAACGTCCATATTTCAGTTCATATGTGAACTATTCCATGTCAGTAGGATTTAATCTCAGCAAAAATGGTGCAAAGTAGACTTCTGTTTGGCCAGGAGGTATTGTAATATTCTCAACGATTTACAGTTTGTGTTTTCCGGATATGCTTGCCCTTGCATTTGTGAGATCTATTATAAACTTTCTATAACTCGAGTATCCCAAACTACTTTAGCATATTGAGCCCAGTAAGTTTCATCAGTGTTCCAACCTGTTTTCTTGGGGAAGTGTTAGCATTATTGACACTTGCATTTCTATAGCAAAACTGTTATTAGTAGATATCTAAAATGAACAGGTTATATTAAACACCTGTTTCAAACATATAAAGTAGCTAAGAATATTGCAGATTCTACATGAATTCCTTTGATTTTGTTGAAGGTGCAATTCTGTCACTCATGGCAGATGATGAATTTCCAGAAGCTAGGGGGATAGTTAATAGGTAGTTTGAATTGTAGTATTGATTTTTTAAATTACACTTATTTGGTGTAGTAATACAAGCAGCAGTTTTTGAAACTTTTCATTTGAATATATTGGAGACAAATTAAGATTTGCTTGGATAACAGTTGGAAGGATCGTTGCATCCTATCAAAAAGTCTGAAAGATAGTAATGCAGATAATGATCATGCTGTGATTTCCTCTTTGGACATTTTTAAGTCATGGAATGTTATTACTGAAGTTTCCTTTGGAATTCAGTTGGCCAGGAATTACTTACCCATCCAAGAGTTCAGGTGTATCCATGAGCTATGCACAGGTATTTGATATTGGCTGCCAGAGCTTACACGTACGTTGTATGCTATAATCATCTATTCAGGTAAAACTAAGGCATCCATTAGTCATATGCAATAGCATATTGCCCAATAAAGTTTACTTGAGATGAACAGAGGAATGGGCCCTTCAGCCCACAATGCTGGATTAATCTAATTCTCTTCTCTTCCGCATGTCCGTGAACCATATCCCTCCATTCCCTGCATATTTATGTGTCTACCTAAAGGCCTCTTAAATGCCACTACCATAATCTGCTTCCACCACTCTCCCTAGCAGCTTATTCCCAGCGCCTACAGCAGGAAATAAAAGCACAGGTCATCTCCTTTGAACCTCCTCCTGTCACCTTAAATGTATATACATGGCATTACTACCTTGAGATAAAGACTCTGACTATTTAACCTATCAATGACTCCCATAACCTTAAACTACTTTCAACCTCTGCTCCAGAGTAAATATCCCAAGTTTGTCTAGCCTCTCCTTGTACAAACGTTTGTAGTTTATGCCCTCTAATCTGGGCAATATCCTGGTAAATCTGAGTACACTTTCCAAAACAAGAAGTTTATGACCAGAATTAAACATAAAATTGTTGGAAGTCTTGAGGCAAAATGCATTGTGATCTTCTGTGTGTGGCTAGGGTGTGGTTGGGAATTGTACGTGAACTTCACCCCGAGCTACCTGCCAGCCTAATCATCATATGGGAGCCCAAGCACAGGAGGATGAATCCTGGGCGCCCTCCCAAGACTATGGTCAACACGCTCCTAGAAGACAGCGGCGCAGCTAATGTAGATGAACTGAACACACTGATGAGGGAGAAGTGGAGAGTCCATCATCGTGCCCGACGCCGGCCTCTGAGGCCTGAATCGACGTAGTAGTAGTTCACACCGGAATGAAGTGCATTTGGAAGATGGAAAAGGAATTGAGCAAAAAGATTTAAACTATCCCTACATAATTATTATAAGCAACACACACAAAAGTTGCTGGTGAATGCAGCAGGCCAGGCAGCATCTCTAGGAAGAGGTACAGTCGATGTTTTGGGCCGAGACCCTTATAAGAGTGCATTTAAACTAAAGCCAACAAGGAATTTTTTTATACAGTAAACCTTAGTAACGAGGGGTACAGTGCATGTTTCTAATCTGCATTCAATGAAAATTGTGTCATTTAGGAGAGCAAGAGGTTGTCAAATGAGAAAGAAATCTTTAACAATATGATGGCATTATTTTAGAAGAAGTTCGAATAGGACTTGTAAGATGCTTAAACAACGTGGCCCATTTGGTTTAACTTTGACGCTGTGGGCGCTTAAAGTGGCTTTTCCATCCAACAATTTGCATCCAGTCTAATTGAAAATAATTAATTTTTCAACCACCAATCCAGTGATTCTGGTCTCTCTTTGTGCGTTCCTCTGACTTCTTCTCTTACATCTTGGATTAGACACTTACATCTTCTCTTACATCTTGGAGTAGCACAGTAGATTTTGGTAGATAAATCTGATAATAGGAGAGAAGCAGTTGGTAGAAGTATGTTTGCACAAGTTGGAAATTTTGTGTGATGTGTGTCTGAACTGAACATATTAAATAGGTTTTGGGGAGGAAGGCACTGATTATGTGGTAGATTGTACTTAAAAGAGAATTTCCTACATACTTTATAGATTTTTGTTGAAGTTTTACATATAGATTAATGAGGAAAAAAATTAGGTCTGGTGCTAATTATCTTATAAATGGACCAAAAACTAATTTTTCAGTATTTTGGAGTTATCTGATTATCATTTATGAATAGCATTTTGAATGGATTGCTAATTTGGAATAACTTGTCCATCAGTTTCTGAATTGATAAGTTGGCCTAGGCAGATAATATGCAATGTTAATTATTAAGATGAACGTAGTATGAAAGAACACAGAGTTGGAGGCAGTGACTAAAGTAAGCAGTTCTTCTTTCAACTTTTAATGAAAATGGTTATGAGCAGAACATCTGTCATCAGGCTGCTTAGGATTGTATAGAAGCTTCCAGGTGTTAGCACTAGTTGGTCATAAATGCACTTGTTACCACAGCTTGAATCCACTGTTCGTGAGAAAAATACTTAATAACATAAAATTTATTCTTGCATTATTAGAACGATTCGAGGAACAGAAAGGAAAGCTATACAAGCCTTCTACACGGGTTCCTGAAATAAAGAACGTAATGCCAGATAAATCTTCTCCACCATCTTTCGTATCTGATCCCAAGAAGCCTGTAAGTGTCATATTTTAATTAGTCTAATGCATAAATACAAATTTGCACCGCACAAAGTCAAGTGTCCTGCATTTAGTGAGTATAGTGGAAAACTATCAGCTGGTTTGCCTGATAGTTATAGAAGAGATATACTGCTTAATCCAATTTTGAAATTCTTTGTCTGTAGTCTTAGTCTATGGCATTTCAAGTACTCATTTTAGAACTTTTTATCGTGCATATGAGAAATTCTGCCTCCATTGCCTTTTAGGCAATTGAATAATTTCACCCAATACATGTACAGACTGCCTTCAATTTGTGTCCTCTTGAAATCGACCAATTTCTTAAAGGAAATGGGTTCTTCCAATCAATTCAATCTTTCCCCGTTCCCCCTCAGCCTGCTGCCTTCCATTCCAAAGAAGAAAATGTCATCCCATCCAATCTGGTGTCTGGAATTTCTCCAGTTTTGAAAATATCCTAATCTTTCTAAATGGAAAGAAATTTTCTCTCCTGATTATCATGTCTATAGCTGCTCTTGTTTAGCTGCTTGTTTGAGCAAATATGAGGTAAAACGATTAGTAGAGCATCATTTATTAATGGCAAAAATGTATAGCTAAGTAACAGTAACTGATTTAGCAATATCTTGAGATCAGAACACAATACTTCAGTTTTTAAGGTGTCCTTGCTATGTACACTACACTGTCTCCTTCCAAAAAGAGAGATCTGCACAAGCCAACTATTTACATAGATTGGGGGACAATTTTGTCATGAATCTCTGCTTTATCTGCAAAACATGGAATTACACTGGCCAACCATTTTAATTCCTATCCCCATTCTTGTTCCAACATGTTGGTCCATGGCCTTCTCTTCTGCCACGATGAGACCACTCTCAGGTGGAGAAGCAACACTTCATATTCCATCTAGGTAGTCTCCAACCTGATGGCATGAACGTCGATTCCTCTGACTTCCTAGAATTTTTTTTCACCTGCTTCTCTCTGCTTCAATTCCCCACTCTGGCCTCTTGCCCCTTATCACCTGCCTATCATCTTCCCCTTGTACCTCCTTCTTCCATGGTCTACTCTTCTCTCCTATCAGGTTCCTCCTTCTCCAGCCCTTTGTCTTTTCCACCTATCACCTCTCAACTGCACTTCCCCTCCCCCACCCACCTGGCTTCACCTATCACCTTTTAGCTTGTCCTCCCTCCCTTCCCCTCACGTTCTTATAATATCGCCAGCATATGTTGTGAAATTTGTTAACCTTGCAGCAACAGTACAATACACGATAAATATATTTAGAGAGAGAAAAAACAATTACAGTAAGTATATACAGTTGCAAGAAAAAGTGAACCTTTTGCAATTAACTGGTTTGCTGCATTACTCATAAAATGTGGTCTGATCTTCATCTAAGTCACAATAATAGACAAACACAATCTGCCTAAACTAATGACACAAAATTATATTTTTCATGTCTTTATTGAACACATTGATTATTCATTTGCAGTCCAGAATGGAAAAAGTATGTGAACCCTTGTATTTAATAACTGGTAGAACCTTCTTTAGCAGGAATAACCTCCACTGAATGTTTCCTGTAGCTGATGATCAGACTTGCACATTGGCAAGGAGAAATTTTAGACTATTCCTCCACACAAAACTGCTTCAGTTCTTCAATACTTCTGTGGTACCTCACATGAACAGCCCTCTTCAGGTCATGCCACTGCACCTCAGTTGGGTTAAGGTCTGCACTGACTTGGCCATTCCAAAACATGAATTTTCTTCTTTTTAAATCACTCTGTTGATTTACTCTTGTGGTTCGGATTGTGTTGTTGCATCATCCAACTTCTATTCAACTTCAGGTGACGGACCGTGAATCTGGCATTCTTCTGTAAAATGTCTTGATCCAGTTTTGAATTTATTATTCCCTCAACGATTGCAAGCTGTCCACCCATGATGCTTCTTCCACCGTGCTCCACAGTTGGGATGAGGTTTTGGTGTGAAGTGTTGTGGAACACACGGGTGGTCTTGTGCAAATGAGATGTACAGCAGTGTTTTTTTTGGAGAACAGTGGTTTCCTTTGTGGTGTCCTTCCACAAACATTCTTGTTCAGTGTTTTTCTTACAGTACACAGATGAACAGAGACTTTAGCAAGTTCTAGATGTTTATGTGGGTCTTTTGCTGTTACCCTTGGTTTCTTTTTCACTTCCTTTAATGTTGCACATTGTGCACTTGGTGCGATCTTTGCAGGGTGCCCACTCCTAGGGAAAGTAGCAAAAGTGTTGAATATCCTCCATTTGTAGACAGTTTCTCTTACTGTGGTCTGATGAACATTCAGGTCTTTAGAAATGTGTTTGTAGCCTATTTCAGCTTCATTCATCTGTACAATTCTTCTAAGGTCATCTGAAAGTTGTTTTGATTGAGGCATGGTGCACATGAACAGATATTTCTTGAGAAGAGCAGGCTCTGACAGGTGGGCACCTAGCTTTGTATGTCTTATTTTAATAGGGCAGAGCACCTCCACAACCCATACCTCCAATCTCAACTTGTTGAGTAATTAATGCAGAAAACCAGGTAACTGCAAAGGGTTCACAAACTTTTTCTTGCAACTGTATATGTATATTAAATAGTTAAATTAAATATTGGTGCAAAAACAGAAATAAAATGAAGTAATGAGGTAGTGTTCATGGGCTCAGTGTCTGTTTAGGAATCAATAGCAGAAGGGAAGAAGCTGCTGAATCGCTGAGTGTGTGCCTCCAGGCTTCGGAACCTCCTTCTTGATGGTAACAATGAGAAGAGGGCATGTCCTAGTTGGTGGGGGTCCTTATGATGGACTCCTCCTTTCAGAGGCACCACTCCTTGAAGCTGTCTTGGATACTAAGGAGGCTAGTACCCATGATGGAGCTGACTAATTTTACGATTTTCTGCAGCCCACTGATCCTGTGCAGTTGCACCCCACACCCGATACCAGATGGTGATGCAGCCATTTAGAAAACTCTTCCACGGTACATCTGTAGAAATCTTCGAATATTTTAGGTGACAAACCAAATGTCCTCAAACTCCTAATGAAATATAGTTGCTGTCTTGCCTTCGTTATAGCTGCTTTGATATGTTGGGACCAGGTTAGGCCCTCAGAGATATTGAGATCCAGGAACTTGAAATTACTCACTCTCTCCACTTCTGATTCCTCTGAGAATTGGTTTGTGTTCTTTCATCCTATCCTTTCTGAAGTCCACAATCAGTTCTTTGGTTTTATTGTCATTGTGTATAAGGTTGTTGCCTTGACATCACTCAACTAGCTGGTATATCTTGTTCCTATATACCCTCCCATCTCCATCTGAGATTCTGCCAACAATGGTTGTATCATCAGCAAATTTATAGATGGCATTTGAGCTATGCCTAGCCAGACACTCATGGGTGTAGAGAGAGTAGAGCAGTAGTCTAAGTCAACATCCATGAGGTGCGCTAGTGTTGATTGTCAGCAAGATGGAGATGTTATTATCAACCCACACAGATTGTGGTCTTCTGGTTAGGAAGTCATGGTTTCAGTTGCAAAGGGAGGTACAGAGGTCAGGTTCTAAGGGGTTTCAGTCAGGAATGTGGGAATGCTGGTGTTGAGCACTGAGCTATAGTCAGTAAGCTGGCAGATGGTATAGTGGCATCCGCACTGGAACTTGAGGCGAGTGGTTCCAGGTTTGGGTCCAGCCGGCTCTTTGCAAGCTTTCCATCCGTGCTGGGTTGAGCGTCAAGCTAGCAACTTGGTTTCATTTTTAAAAAAACAGACAAAATTGCTCAAGAAACAGCACAGTTGTCACCTGATGCGTCACAAGGTGTGGAGAGGAACAGCATTATCCTGATAAACAGTTTATCCTGATATGTCAGGGTAAACAGCATCCTGACCTATGTAAAACCTACCTAATTTTGGACTCCATAACACTTGTATTGAAAGATAACATTTCATTTACCATCTTATTAATTGCATTACCTGTGTGGTAACCTTTTGCTTTTCTTGTACAAGAACTCCTTCATATATTTCGGTTTTTATAGTCTTGTTTAAATAGTTTTCTTTCTCTAGGCAGCTTCTAGAGTAGATTACATGGTCGGCACAACATTGTGAGCCAAAGGGCCTGTAAGGTGCTGTAGATTTTCTATGTTCTTCCCAAAACAGCTAACCTCATGTTTTTCTACATTATACTTCATTTGTTGACTACTTCACCATTCATCTATAGTTTGCTATTTCTTTGAGGCCTCTTCACAACTTGGTGATCTACACATCTCTGTACCATCAGCAAATTTGGCTATAGGACCTTACAATACCTTCATTGAACTTGTTGCTATAATTTATAAATTATTGGGATTTCACTGATTCCCAGGGTAATCCACTAATTGATAAACTGAAAATGACCCATTTATCCCATCTTTTTTGCTGTTAGTTACCAGATTCCTATTAATGTCAATATTTGTCCCCTAACTCCCAGCACTCTTAACTCTCAGTAATAATGTATTCTGTGATACCTACATATGTTGAGTACACTTGATAAACTTGGTTTGTACAGCCCTCAAACTCTTGTAAATTTGTCCAAATTTGGGTTGGAGAACAATGGTGACTTGATGAATATTGGCTTTTGCCTTCCACTTACTAGCTCACTTTACAGGAAAGAATTATGTGAGAATTGGAAATACATTTTTATTTTGTTTCCTTAATAGGTGAAAGACATTAAAGAATATGTGTCTATTTTCAGATCAGTAATTTATCCAGTCACTTGCACTTGGTTAGTGTGTAGAAATAATTAGGAGTAATAAGTACTCCATCTTGATCATCAGTTGCATGAATTGTTGATCAAGATCAAAGGTATGGTGTTTACTGTGGTTGACTTGAGGCTCAACTTGGTGTTCAGTCTTGGATGTGAGGGCTGACTTCTTCGAAGGTGTTGCTGTGCCTAGAAGTTGTGGAAGAGTAACTTGGCCAATGAAAGAAAAAGCAGATCTTGAATTAGAATGTGTTTGTCACTGCGTGTAATATGATGAACATATCAGTGAGCATTTAGATTTGATTCCTTTTCAGTCTCTGTTAGTGGGTTACTTTCGGAAACTTTGGGCATCCTGCTTGCTTCTCATCAACTTGGACTGCAGACCATTGCTTTTTTTTTGTTTTTTAAGATCACAGTTGAAGCTACTGTGGAATATTAGCCTCGACAAATTCATTGCCTTTCGGACACTGAGAAGGATAAATTAGTAACTTAAAAACAAATAGGAAAATCTTCTGGTGCACAATCAGTTGAAGTATTTCCTAATTCCATGTTTGACATGTACAGTTAGCTCTATGCTAATGCAGCCTGACATCTCTATGCAAAGCTAATGTGTCACTTTCAACCTCACTCTGGTATTTAAACGTGGAAGCTAGCCTGGATTCTTGAGGCCATATAGCTATTGCCTATTATAGGCTAAAAGATTCTATTTGTTATTCAAAACGCAATCTGTTAGTCAACAATGTACACAATCAATATCATGAGTTGATCTGTAGCGTGCTTCAGCTACACATTTTATGTTCTTTTCTGGCAAATTTGGTCCCTTTAAGACTTTCTAAATTAAAATTGTTAACAGTACTTATCTCACAAGAAAGAAAGAACCATACTTTCACCAGTTTTGAAACTGACAAAAGGTCAGAAAATGTTAACTTACTTTATCCTAGTATATTGCTTAATCAGTGGAGTATCAACCAGCATTTTTTAAATCTCAAGTTTCCAGCAGTTGCAATATTTTATTCTTGACTTATTTAAGCACGACCTTTTTACCCATTCTCGGTAGGTTGTGTTTAATTGTTGAATTAAGTGTGGTGGGGATAAATTTGGTGCTGTACTTATAGACATGACAACTAGGCTCTTGTGGAATAGCTTGAATTATTTTTGTTTTCATTGTTAACTTTGCAATTTAAATTTCATAATACTGATGAATACATTGTTTCAAGTTAACTAACTGGATTATTTTCAGCCCCTAAAGAAGGGTGAAAAGGAGAAGAAGAAAAGTAATTTGGAGCTTTTTAAAGAGGAATTAAAACAGTAAGTAAATGTTCATCATTCAAAAAAAAATATATACCTGGTCCTCGTTACCCACTGATTTACTGTGTTATAGTGAAGTTGGCCCCATCTAGATACACACTGAAGAACCATTGTTTGTATATAGTGAATGTTTCCAGACAAAGTTCGTCAAGAGTCTCAGTAATGGTGACAATCATCCTTATTTACATAGCTGGACCTTGTGATTTAAAAAAAATCTGTCACTCTTATAAGTTTCAAAGGATGTAGTTTTTAGTAGAAATTTTTTAGCCATGAAAACATTTTTAATGGTTAATTTGTGTTTCTACAACACTGTTTATTTGAGGAGTATATGGGTACTGAGGAAAATGTTTTAATAGCTGTTTTTAAGTACCTACATAGACTCTGTGCCTCTATCTCTCAAACAATCAGGACTTGGTATACAATAATTCCACTAACAACAGCATTTTTCAGTAGATGAAAACATTTACGTGATATAAAAAGAGTTTAATATTGGTTTCAGAATCCAGGAAGAACGTGATGAACGGCAGAAAACAAAAGGGAGTAAGGATACTTCTTTCAGGCCTAGTCGTTTTGAACCTCTGCCGTCAGAAGATTCTTCGCAAAGTCGCCGCTCTTGTGAGTAAAATCTATTGTTACACCAGAATTCAAACCCCTTTGAGTTTAATTTGATTCTCATAAGAATTTAGTTGTTGGAAGCCAGATATTTCAAAGTAAATTTATTGTCTAAGTATGTGTACAACACTTCGATTTATTTTCTTGTGGGTATTCATACTAACTAAAAGAAACAATAAAATCAATGAATGGCTGCCCCCAACAGACGGACAAACAACCAATGTATAAAAGACAACAAACTGCAAATACAAATACAGAAATAAATAATAACTAAGCAATAAATATCAAGAATATAAGATTGAGTTCTTGAAAGTTAAGTCCATAGAATGCGGTAACAGTGAAGTTGGATGAAATTATCCACTCTTGTTTGAGTCTGATGGTTGATGGGTAAACTGTTTCTGAACCTGGTGGTGTGGGCCCTGAGGCTTCTGTATCACCTTCCTGATGACAGCAGCGAAAAGAGAGCGTGACCTGGATGCTGAGGTTCCTTAATGATGGATGCTGCATTCCTGCAGCAGCGCTGCATATAGATGTGCTCAGTGATATGGAGGGCTTTACCCGTGATGGCTTTTCCACTTGAGCATTTGTGTTTCCATACCAGGTAAATGGGTCTTGTTCTTGAGTGTACCAGATCAATAATATTCTGTTGTTGCCTCTTTTAAAATTTGTACATTGCATAGCATGTGGATTTTTATCATAGTTAATCTTGACGAAGTATATTTATTTTGAAAGCAGGATTCTTCAGAAATACTAAACTCTAAGTGTTAAGATTTTAGCATGGTAAATGAAATGTAGTGTTTGGGTATTGGATGTGGAGTTGCATTTAAAATTCTATCATTTCAAAGCAGTAATTGTGTAGATGTGCATTTTATGTTCAAAAGAGTGAGTAAATATGTGACAAATGCTAAATTTTAGAAAATTTGTAGTTTTTTCAGTTCATGGCTGAATTTGTAAAGTAGCACACTTGGGACTTCAGTTAAATTTTATTTTATTAAAACTCCAACACACTTTGTTCATTTTTAAAGATGTTGCAAAGAAAGTTAGTTTAAGGGAAGTGTGGGAAACAGAAACAGATATGTTTCTACAGAGCAAGGCCAATATAGCTGGGTGAGTTTAAATGTGATGTGGGAACCAGGACCCCACTAAATCGACAGAACATGGGAGCTGTTTCCTGGTGATGAGCCAACAGGATTTCTGAATGCTTGGATAACAGATGTCAGAGTTGTATGGTATTTATAGTTGGAACACTTGGACTCTGCGTGATGACATGTGTTACATAGAAATAGTATTGTCACATAGAATGCCATCATACAACTGAACACTAGGGGGTGCATGAATGCAGTCTGAAATAATCTTGCACCTAAGGGTCAAATTTTCCAAGTTTTAGTGTTGAAAAATTTGTTCCTGTCCCTTCCTGAACTGTTGCATAGCTTGGCCCAATGTATGAGATTTTGGCTGAAAGAATAATGAGCAATGCAGTCTGATGCTCATAACACATATGTGTATTATAGCTGAATATTATGTCATTCCCAATTGAAATATTAATTTTAAATGCACTAAAATTCAGCAGCTGCTGGCAAGGGTTAGTCAAGAAGAGCAAATATTCGTATCAGATTTTGCAGCAAGTCTTCAAGCAGTCCCACTATTCAAGTTCCACTATCAGAAGACTTTTAATATTTCTGCTTACGTTTAGCTTGCCTGCTCTCCCACCTCTGTACCATTAAACAGCTGACATATTCTCTTATGGGATAGTTTTTGGATTGGCGTAAGGCCATTGGAATTAAAACCTCACCTACCTGTTTGTCCACTTGAGCATTCAATTGTTCTCAGTATCCTGCTTATTCACTGGTTATCTTCATTTGAAGCATAGAAGGTGTATGGGCCCTTGTTGCAGTATTTAAATCATATCTGATTTGTAACTAATTTATAACCTTTCATCTGTTTATACAGTTTTTATCTTGCTCTCAATCTCTCGTGTAAAATTCAAAATTGGCTAACGATATTTTTTGGTTTTTAGAAGACTTAGAAATTTCTACCACCCACAATGTAACCATGTTTCCTGACTTCCGTTAGGAAAGGCTCTTGTCTAACTTTTTGACAAGTACCTCAAGGCCCTGAAATACTGGCATTCTGAGGAAGTATTTCTCAACCAGTTTGTGTACCTGGAGATTTCTTTTTTAATATCTTTAGCAATTAAGTCAAATTATTGACTAACTACTAACCTCTTTGGAATGCAACACCAGGTAGTGTAAACTCTACTTATGATTTAACCCGTGAAGACTGGATTTTATTCTAGTAGACCAAGACTAAAAGCAAAAAGTAAACAAAAAAGCCTGGAAATGCTCACTAGGGTCAATTGCTATGAGGATACTGCTGTTGGGGTACTGACTTCATCATTCATTCATTCTTTCTTTCTTTTCAAATCTTTTTATTATTATTCAAAAAAATAACACGAGTACATCGAAGTAAGCAACACTTAAAATATCTCAAGGGAAAAAAAGCATTATTTTAAAGATTGAAAAATTTTTGTGATGAATAAAAAAAAACCATACTAAGCAGAAAAGTGGGGGGGAAACCCCATTAGGTGTACAACCCCGGAGCCATGCATCATACAAAAAGCTTCTAAAGATAAACATCAAACCGCCAGCAAGGAAAAAAAATACCAGAAATTTACAATTAGATCGTGGAGAAAATCTATCAATTAACTCAAATGATAGTAACGAGTAAATGAACCCCATCTTTTCTAAAATCAAATGAAGGTTCAAAGATTCGACTTCTAATTTTCTCCAAACTAAGACATAGCATCACTTGAGAGAACCATTGTGACAAAGTGGGAGCTGATGTATCCTTCCACTTCAACAAAATGGCCCTCCTGGCTATCAATGTCACAAATGCAATAACGTGTTGGTCAGATGCAGAAATACCATAGATATGTTGAGGAATTATTCCAAAAAGCACAGTTAATTTGTTAGGTTGTAAATTAATTTTAAGTGCTTTAGAAATTGTTGAAAAAACTGACTTTCAGAACTGTTCCAGTATAGAACAAGACCAAAACATGTGTGTCAGTGTAGCTGTCTCAGTTTTACATCTATCACAATAACTATCAGTAATAGGAAATATCTTAGTCTCTCTTTTGTCAGATGGTAACGATGTACAATTTTAAATTGAATCAGTGAATGACTAGCACAGACCGAAGAAGAGTTAACCAGGTTCAGAATCCGTGTCCAATCCTCCGTCATAAAAGTCAAATTGAGTTCCTTTTCCCAATCTTGTTTAATCTTAAATAAAGGACGCTTATCCCATTGTAATAATTATAAATTCTTCCAATAGAACCCTTCATCAAAGGATTCATACTTGTAATAATATCTAACAGGTCAGCCTCCAATATATAAGGAAAATTACTTATAAGCAAGACCTCTATCCTTGTTCAACTTTTGTAAGTGACATTTACTAATTCTTGGTCTTTTATTATTCCAAATAAAAGATAAAATAATAGAATCAATCCGATCAAAAAACTTCTTAGTCAAAAAAACAGGGATATTCTGAAGTAAATATAAACATGTTGGTAAAATCATCATTTTAACTATATGGATACGACCGACAAGTGAAAACGTAAGTGGACTCCATCTACTAAATAAGTACTTCATAGGGTCTACCGAGGGAACGAAATTGGCTTTAGAAAGATCCTTATTTTTTTTTAGTAATTATAACACCTAAATATCTAAAAGAATCCGTGACTCTAAAAGGAGTATTATCATATATGGAGACAGATTCATTTAAAGGAAACAGTTCACTTTTACTAAAATTTATATCCTGAAAAATCTCCAAATTCATTGAATAATTTTAGCAAGGCAGGAATAGATTCTTCAGGATTAGATCAGCGGTCCCCAAATACCGGGCCGTAAAGCATGTGCTAAAGGGCCGCGAGGAAACGACATGAGTCAGCTGCACCTTACCTCATTCCCTGTCACGCACTGTTGAACTTGAACATAGGGTTGCCAACTGTCCCGTATTTGCCGGGATATCCTGTATATTGAGCTAAATTGGTTTGTCCCATAGGGGACTGCTCTTGGTCCATATCTCCCCTGCTAAGGTAGAGCGTTCCTAAGAAACCTTTTGTGCTGAAATGGCGTAAAGCGAAGAAGCAATTACCATTAATTTATATGGGAAAAATTTTTGCGTGTTCCCAGACCCAAAAAATAACCTACCAAATCATACCAAATAACACACAAAACCTAAAATAACACTAACATATAGTAAAAGCAGGAATGATATGATAAATACACAGCCTATATAATGTAGAAGTAATGTATGTACAGTGTAGTGGGGAAGATTAAGCCAAAACTGATTTGTGGGAAAAAATTGGCATGTAAGCGCATGCGCACGTCACATATGTGCACGTCACTCACGTGTACGCACACAGGTGCCCGCGCAAGGCTTCATGGTCATGGTAGTCTTCCCTGGGGTAAACACAAGTGTCCCAGGATTTAACTGCTACTTTTGTCCCTTATTTGGGAGTGAGAAAGATGGCAATCCTAACTGTAAAAGACATGTTGAGGTGAGTTTAACCCTACTTGAACACCCCCCCCCCCCCCCCGGTTGGCCGGTCCACAAGAATATTGTCAATATTAAACCGGTCTGCGCTGCAAAAAAGGTTGGGGACCCCAAGATTAGATATATAAACCAATACATTGTCAGTGTAAAGAGAAATCTTATGAATGGTCTCATTCACAAAAATCCCATGAATATTTTTAGCTTCACAAAAAGCAATAGCAAGGGGTTCTAATATTAAATTAAATAACAAAGGACTTAATGGACAACATTGTCTTGTCTCTCGAGAAAGCTGAAGAAAAGGAGACCTGCAGTTGTTAGTAATAACAGTAGCAACAGGAGCTTTATATATCATTCTAATCCAATTATTAAAATTAACACCAAAGCCAAATTTCTGTAAATCATTAAATAAATATTTCCATTCAACTCGGTGGAACGCTTTTTCAGCATCCAAAGAAACAACACATTGTGGAGTTTTAAAAGAGGACGAATATATAATGTTAAATAGTCTCAAAACATTTGAAAAAGAATAACGACCCTTATAAAGCCTGTTTGATCTTTAAAAATAATTTTACCCAAAATATTCTCCAACCGATTGGCCATTATCTTTGACAGAATCTTAGCATCAACATTCAATAATGAAATAGGTCTATATGAGGCACAGTCAGTAGGATCTTTATCCTTTAAAGATCCTACTGATGAAGAGAAGCCTCTTAGAAAGTAGAGGGTAAATCACCTTTCACAAAAGAATCCTTAAACATTTCCAACATATACGGAGAAAGCAATTTTCCAAATTTTTTATAAAATTGTACAGGATAGCCATCAAGTCCAGGGGCCTTACCAGACTGCATTGAAAAAATAGCTCTATGAATTTTGGCTTCAGTAATTTGGGCATCAGGTGTTTTTTGATCCTCAACAGAAATTTTAGGAAAAGCAATCTTTTGTAAGAAAACATTCATTTCAGAAGAATTTACTGGACATTGAAATTTATAAAGTTCAGTATAAAAATCTTGAAAAATCTTATTAATTTCTTCGTATTCCCAAGCCAAGGTACCATCTTTCCTACGAATTTCAAAATTTGCCTTTTGGCTAGCTGTTTTTAATTGAGATGCGAACAGTTTGTTATTTTTATCTCCAAACATATAAAATTGGCTCTTTAACTTAAGCAAATAGCCCTCAATGGGATAAGTTAGTAATAGGATATATTGTGATTGAAGTTCCACCCTTTGTTTGAGTAAATCAATATTAGGGAAAATTGCATAAATATTACCTAAGTCTTTAATTTGTTTTGAAATCTTATCTAATTCTGCTTTAGTCTTTTTTAAACTTAGCTGAATAAGATATGATCTGACCACGTAAAAATGCTTTAAATGTATCCTATATAATTAATTTGGACGTGCCCCCTATATCATTAAAAAGAAAAAAATCTTTTATCTGGGTTTCAATGAAACTGACAAAGTCAGAATTTTGCAATAATGTCTGAGCCATGGTGGACGGGCAAGAATAACATCATCAAATTCAAAAGACAAACTCAAAGGCGCATGATCAGATATAGCAATAGCGTCATATTCACAATTTTTAATACTAGGCAAGAAGCGGGGATTGATTATAATATAATCAATCCTCGTATATTTTTTATAAACCTGTGAAAAGAAAGAATATTCTCTGTTACCAGGGTGCAGATACCTCCATAATTCGATTAATCCAAAATCGATCAAAAAGGGAGTTACTAAGTATCGCGGAGCGATTTGGAAGTCGCTGATTGGTTGAGCTGTTGTCAATCATAGGATTTAAACAACAGTTAAAATCCCCACCCATTATCAACATATACTCATTTAAATCAGGCAGTAAAGCAAATACCTTTTTAAACAAAGAAGGATCATCTAAGTTAGGACCATACAGATTGACCAAAACAACTTTTCTGTTACAGATCACTCCTTTAACAATTAAAAATCTGCCATTAGAATCTGACTCAATATCCTCTTGAATAAATATATCGGATTTAATAAAGATGGACACGCTTTTAGTTTTACTGTGAGAAGTAGGGTGGAACTGCAAACCTCTCCACCATCCAAAAAAATCTATTTTGATCTTCTGCCCTGATATGTGTCTCTTGAGCAAAAATTATATCAGGTTGGAATCGATTAATAATTTTAGTCTTTTTTTTCCTTTGGTGGGATGATTCCAACCACGTACATTCCAACTTATTACATTAATCTGTTTAAGTACCATGCTATAATTTTATTCTACTACTAAATACATGCGCAGAACACATACCAATACGGGATGATCAAAAATGGCGGCGATGAAGAATATAACCACATAGAAAATACGCATGCTCCGGAATCACCCAATGGGGAAAACAACTCCTAACTCTAACCCCACGCCCCCCTCCCAAAAGCCCAAAGGAAAGGCAAGCAACCTGTGATAGAATACAAAGCCTCTGTCTGTACAGAAAAGTTTTTTAAAAAGGATTTTCTTTCCCTCCCCCAGTTAGTTAAAAAAAAAGCCGAGTGACCTTGTAAGAAAAAAAATAAAATCTCAACCAAGAAAAGTGTTTACATTCCAGCATTTATTAAACAAGAAAGAACCAAAATAATGTTATCTCTTAAAAAGAAAAACCAGCGCCATTTTAAAGTTTAACATTAAATCCCCGAAGATTAAATCGGTTATAAGACGCTATAATAAAGCAGCAAAAAAGAACATTAAACCAGATACTAGGTTAAAGAAACAAATCCCTTTATTTCTTTTCTCAGTCGAATGTCCAAGTAACCATTTAAACAGTCATACTTGATCCATAAATCTTCTTTCCAAAAGAAAACCAATAATATGCAATAATAAACAAATCTTTTTTTTATTAGTCTCTCAATGGAATATCCAAGTAACCTTCATAAACCTTTCCAAAATGTGAATAATATATAGATAACCAAACAACCTTTCAGATAGTTCATTCGGTAGCGGCGACAGGTATAGTTTGAACGAAGTCCAGTGCGACTTTTGGATCAAAAAATGTACGAGGAGGAGAATTAGAGGAAAATCTTTAACTCTTGTCAGGTAACACAAAGAAGGAAACAATTTCTTATCTTATGCCTGTTTCATTACCAGAGCAAATCTTGATCTTTGTTCCATTACCTCCTTCGGATAATCTTCATAAAAATGGAGCTCGGATTCCTTAAATCTAAAAACTCTCTGTTTTCTTTCCTGTCGCATTATTTGATCTTTAATTTTAAGGTGATGAAAACAAACCAAAACAGATCTTGGCTTATTTGGGTCTTTAAATTTCGAAGTAAAAGCTCTGTGTGCTCTTTTTATAGCAGGCGGCTGTGATACTGTGGTAGGAAATAAAGTATGAAAAGGCTTAGCAAAGTAAGCAGTTAATTCTCCATCTTCAGCTCCTTCTTGCAGCCCAACTATTCGTATATTCCTTCGGCGAGACCTAGTTTCCAGGTCTATAATCTTATTTTGATATCTTTCCAAACGGATTGTAGCTTCAAACAATTTTTGCTTAGTTATCTTCAATTCCTCTTTGTGTGTAATGACTTGAGTTTCCAAATCTTTAAGTTTTCCCAGAAATGACTTTATTTCATTACTATTCTTTTCCAGTTGGTCTTTAATTGATCCTTTCTGATCTTTAATTGCATTTGGTGTCCGAACGATATCTTTAGCCCAGGGTGGCATTTCATCAGATCTTTCCTTTTGAATCTTTCCTTTCCCATTATCTTTGTCACTAGGTTCAGACAAGTTCTTCCCACTCCTTATAGACATAGACATACTGTTCCCCCTCAAAAATCAGCAAATAAAAATTTTAAATTTGAAGTTTAAACTAGGGGGAGAGAAACAAAACTAAGAGCAGCACAAGATTGCTGCTACTCCATTTGCAGACAGGCGTGGTCTCCTGACTTCATCATTCTAGTAAATCTTTGCTCTCCCTCTGAGGTCAATCGATAAAGTTGCCTAAGAAATGGTGCTCAAACTGTTCACCACATTTCAGATATGTTCTAACCAAGCATTTAGGTTTATGAAACTAATTCCTTTTTATCAATTTAAATAAACTAAGGTTGGATTTAATATTGTTTTCTCGCATTGTCTGTGGTGTTACTTACCAGGTATAAATGCAAACTAATAAATTGGCATATTAACCTTCTTATCTTTACATCTACATCTTTATAATAGTCCTTGATTACGCTCTACGTCAAACTACCAAAGATTATGACAAGCTTTGTTTCACCATAAAACCAGGATGAACCAAAAGGGTCAGACCAGTTATGCTCACAGATCTCGATTTTTGCAGATGACAACGTCCTGCTCTCTGATCAGATGGAGGAAGCACTGCAGCTGCTGACAAAAGTGGAAATTGAGTGCAATAAAGTTGGACTTCTCCTAGGCGCTAAAAAGAGAGTACATGGTGTTTAACTGCGACGAAGGTACTCTCAAGACCGTAAAGAATGATACCATTGAGAAAGTCTTTGACTTCATGTACCTTGGGTCAAGTATGATGAGTTCGGAGAAGGACATAATGATATGGAAGGCACTGGCTTGGAGGGCTATGAACAACAAAAAAGCCTTGCAGAGGGTGGTTAGGGGAGCAGAGAAGGTTATTGGGGTCTGCCTACCTTCTGTCCAAGACCTCTTTCAGAGTCGATTCCTCCGGAAGACACGGTACATCATTAAAGACCCCTCATACCCTCTCCATGAACTGTTCTTCTGCCATCAGGCAAATGTTACAGGAGCATCAAAACTAAAACCACAAGGCTACTAAACAGCTTCCTCCCACAAGCAGTCAGACTGGTAAATAGCTGCTCCACCTGACTCTGCTTTGGACACTTTTAACTTGCACTGGACACTTACAACTGATTTTAACTGACATGTGGCTGTTGTGTTTTACTATTTATTGTTATGTTTATTATTTAGTGTTGCGTTTGTTATGTTATGATTGCACTGCCCCTGAGAAACGCTGTCTCATTCTGCCCTGCAGAGCTGATGTATGGTTAGAATGACAATAAAGTTTTTTGAATCTTTGAATCTTGAAATTTGGAAGTCGAACCTGACCAGAGGACTTAAAAAGAGGATCTTCATAGCAGTCATAGAATCTATTCTCATGTACGGATGTGAGGCGTATACACTCACCAAGACTATGTGAAAGTCTCTAGATGGTTGCTATACACGAATGCTCCGGATGGCTCTTGACTGGAGTTGGCAACAGCACATGACGAACGTCGAGCTCTATGACGACCTACTGATGCTCACCACTAAAATCGAGGGGAGAAGACTGCAACTAGCGGGGGACTGTCTACGCCACCCCGAGCAACCTGCCAGCCTAGTCGTCATATGGGAGCCCAAGCACGGGAGGATGAACCCTGGGCGTCCTCCCAAGACGATGATCAACACGCTCCTAATGTAGATGAACTGAATACACTGATGAGGGAGAGGGAGAAGTGGAGAGTCCGTCATCGTGCCCGACCCCCTAGGCCTGAGTCGATGTAGTAGTAGTAGTAGCCTTCTTAATTTTATCATTTACTATTTCATTCTTAAGTGTCCCAATTTATTCCTGAGCTTCCTTTCTGTAACTGCTTCATAAAAATAAAAATTTAAGAAAGATAAAGTTTAGCTTTATTTGTCATATGTACATTGAAACTTGCAGTAAAATGCATTGTTTGTTTCAATGACCAACACAGTGTGAATACGTGTTGGGGGGGGCACAAGTGTTGCCATACTTCCAATGCCAACATAGCACGCCCACAACTTGCTAACCTTACTGATGCTATCCGGAAAATATCTTGCTTGTATTTTTTCTTGTACTTGCGCAGATGATAGTGTTGCAAGTGCTAATTGTCTGGTGAATTTGGCAGTGGATTGATATTTGATGTGGTAAACACAAATTGGAAATTTTTTTTCAGTTGTCAGGAGTTTTAACCACCTCATGTTGTTTGATTTGTCAAAGAAGAGTTTAATTTGTTGGCATGTAGTTCGTTCTGAATTTACAGTCACCAATGCCACATTGTCATCAAAACTTTGGCCAATTTTTATAGAGTAAACACTTCTATTTTAAAGTATGACACTGAATTTTTTTTTCTTTTCAGCTGAATCTTCAAGGCGAAACAGACAAACAAATGGTAGTACCTCTAATTCATATTTTCAAAACATTAAACCTCTGCTTGTTTTTGAAACCTTTACTAAGAAATATTTTTTGTCTTTTTAGCACTTGAAGAATTTACTCCTGGCTCTCATGATTCTGGAGATCCAACTACAACTAATTTATATATTGGCAACATTAATCCGAAGGTACAGATTTTTAAAATTCTGATCAATTGGAATTGTTGGTATTTATTCAGATTTCTAATGCAAATTCTGAATGTATTGGTTGAGGCAAAAATTATAATCTGATGGATCTATATTGAAAGAATCTCTTGCTCTCTGCAATTGAGTGAAGTGTGATAAACATTGGTCCAGTTAGACCAGCAACTGGCTCATCAGTTCAAACTGGTACTGGTTAAGTTTTCTTTCTTTTTTTGGCTATCTCCCTTCCATGTTCGACAATGTACTTTTATGCCGTTCGGTATGATGCCATTTCCCTCGGTCTTGTTTTGATGGCATTTAAAGCAGAAGTGGAATTGAGCAGGTGTGGATAGATTTGGGTTTAGATTCATTTATTTATCACATGTTCATCAAAATACAGTGAAATGCATTAACCAACGCAACCTAAGGATGTGCTGGGGCAGCTTCAAGTGTCTCCACACATTTTGGTGTTAAAATTGCAAGCCCACAATGTTCGCAGAGCACACAAGCAACAGCACTAAAACAACAGTAAAACAGGCATGAATATTGACTTCTCTAACTTCTGTTAATGCCCCTCCTCCCCTTCACACCCCATCCCTTATTTTTTTATTTTTTTTTAATTTTTTCCCCCTTTTTTCTCTTTTTTTCTCCCTCTGTCCCTCTCACTATACTCCTTGCCTGCTCTCCACCCTCCAGGCTCCCCTCCCCCCTTCTCTTTCTCCCCAGGCTTCCCATGATCTCTCCCTTCTCCAGCTCTTAGATCTACCCCTCCCCTCCTGTCTTCTCCTATCATTTCAGATCTCCCCCTCCTACTTTCAAATCTCTTACTATCTCTTCTTTCAGTTAGTCCTGACGAAGGGTCCCGGCCAGAAACGTCGACCGTACCTCTTCCTATAGATGCTGCCTGGCCTGCTGCGTTCACCAGCATTTTTTGTGTGTGTTGGTAAAACAAGCCCCTTACCTCCCATGCACACATAGAGACGGCCCTCTAACCCCAGGACAGGCAGTCTCCAGGTCACCAGGCTGATCTTGAGTGCATGTGGAGTCCCCAGAAACTAAGGATGAGGGTAACTTGGGACATAATTCATTGTTAACCAACAAGGTATTTGGCAAAGTAACTGGGGCTGTGTGCTCATCCCACTGCTGAGGCTTGACTGCACTGCTAGATCCAATTTAAATAGAATCATCAAGTTTGCTGATGACACAATAGTGGGTGGCCTCATCAACAATGATGATGAGACTGTGTATAGAGAGGGAGTAGAGTGGGTCGTAGAATGGTGTGAGCACAGGAATTTAAGTAAAACAAAAAACCCCTCTGGACTTGAGTGTGCAGGCTGACTACTCCACCAGCACATACACTGCTCCTCTACAGAGAATTAAGAGCACCAAGTTTCTGGGCGTGCGCATAAGGGACGATCTCACCTTGTTCCTCAACATCACCTCTTTGGTCAAGAAAACACAGCAACTCCACTTTCTGAGGAGAGTGAGGCTCTCCTCCCCCATTCTAGCCAGTTTTTACAGGAGCGCCATTGAGAGTGTCCTGACCAGCTGTATCACCATTTGGTACGGGAATTGCAAGACATCTGACCACAAGCCCCTACAAAGAATTAGGAGGACTGCTGAGAAGGTCGTTGGGGCCTTACTTCCACCCATCAGAGATATGTATCAGAAGTGCAGAATATGCACGGCCCTTAGCTTTGTCAATTCTTCCAACCGTCAGTCTTTTATCCCCTACCATCAGGTAGGTGGTACCATATCATTAGAACAAAAACTGTTAAAATGACAAACAGCTTCTTCCCCCAGACTAAGAGGACTAAATTCCCTGCCACCATCCAGGACTCATCACTTGTGAAGATCCAGTAGTGTTTATGCTGTTTACTTATTAACTTGTATCATATATGCACCTTATTATTTGTTCATTTATTTGTAGTAATATTACGTCGTGTTGTGTGAGTGAGTTATATTTATTTGTTGTACTCTGTGGTCCAGAAGAATGTTGTTTCCTTTGGCCGCGTACATGTGTACTGTTGAATGACAATAAATTGAGCTTGAACAAGAAAGCTTGACAGTAAATTTGGTGAGTTTTCTGATGCTGTTCACTATTCTGAGAGCATTCAGAACTGCATCAGTCCAACCCAGCTGATTGGTTCTCCAAGATGTCATATCACATGGTGTTAAATTCAACAGATATCAAGTTTCTTTTAATCTTAGAATAAACCTTAAAATTTTATTAGGTAAGAAAACCTAAAGTATCTGTACAGCAACATTTTGTACATTCTCCTGATAATACAATACCCATGCAAAATTGCCATATAATCTAATATAACCAGCTGTTTTTTTTCCTATTTAAATTGACTTAATTTGTAAGGTAAGGTTCAGTATTCCATTTATTTAGGTGCCATACCTTAGAAATTAAACCCATTTAAATATATTGGTGAAATATTGTTGTTTTGACAAATGATATCTAATCATCTAAATATAGCTGACTTGCATGAAATGTTTCATTCTGATGTACAGATGAATGAAGAAATGCTATGCCAAGAATTTGGACGCTTTGGCCCCTTGGCTAGTGTTAAAATTATGTGGCCCAGAACAGAAGAAGAAAGAGCCAGAGAAAGAAATTGTGGATTTGTAGCCTATATGAACAGAAGGGATGCTGAAAGAGCTTTGAAAAATCTAAATGGTGAGTAATTGGAAACAAATTTACTGGAATGTATAGGCAACATTGCAGGGGAGGTATCGGCTTGTTTGTGGTATCAGAGTGAAATACTGTATGTTAAACTTTTCTGTATCTTTTTGAACAAATTGTTCGTTCATCTTTCTGCTGATCTTTATTTTCTCCACCTTTGTGGTTGTACCTTGACTTGAGCCACTCAGGTAAGTTTGTTTGCTTTTGCCGTTCTTCTGTTGTACTGTCTTTATTCTGATTCTTTATAGATTGGTTAGAGTTGTGATTTGCTATGTGGCTGAAATTTCACCCCAGCGGATAAGCTAATTTATGTATGAAAGATCAGCTTTAACAGCAAGTAGTTTTACAGCTTGTCAGCAGCTATATCTCTCATGGGATTTCAATATAAACCTCAACATCTGGCTCATTCGTATCCTTTCCCCATCCAATAGATTATGGAGATCTGCACATCTAAATTTTCCTCAGAATATTCACAGTAGAGCATACTGTAGCTTTAAGCAAGCTTCCCTGCCTTGGTAAGATAAATAACATGGGGAACTAAGAACGAACAGAAAGGGAAAAGATACTACAGAAAGGTAAAGGGTGAGGGATGCAGAAACAGAGAAGAGACAAAAGTGGCAGAAAGAGGGAGGGAGGTAAAATGGCTATTCCAAAAAAGTTATCTTTTGGAAATCTATGATATTTAATCATAATTCTGACAAGTAATTGCCGATAGTGTATGGATTTACCCACCATCAAAAATCCTTTTAATTTTGCCATAGTGGTTCCAAATACTAAAAGCCTAAAATGAAGCAGTTTTTCTGTTGTGGAATAAAAGTAGTAGGAAAATCCCAGTGAATAGGAGCTGGTTACTTCACAAAAAGGAAACTCCATTTAAAAACTTGTCTTGATTTGGTAAACTTTCTCAAACTATTTCCTGCAAGAGCAGGGAGGCTAATTGTTTTTTAAGAAGGTAGAGACGCTTTCAAATCAAGTTTGAAATAAAGGAACAGTAATATTTCACCTTTGCATCAATTCACAAAGTTTTACTTCCTTTCAGGGAAAATTATTATGGATTTTGAAATGAAGTTGGGCTGGGGGAAAGCTGTGCCCATTCCACCTCACCCTATTTATATTCCACCTGCTATGATGGAGTTGACTCTACCACCACCTCCATCTGGGTTACCTTTCAACGCTCAGCCACGGGAGAGACTAAAGAACCCCACAACACCAGTGATGCCACCGAAAAATCAAGATGACTTTGAAAAGGTAATTTTAAAAATCTAGGTGAGGAATTTGATGGAATATATTTCACTGCAATTAATGTGTGCTGGTATTTAGATTTTTACACATTTTATTAAATAAAAGTTTTCATGGACATCTTTGATCAGAGTTTTTATTAGCTCTGTCTTCTCTGGTTAGTGTACATTTTGCTAGAACTTAACTTTTAGTTTCTGATTCTTAACTCAGTGCTTTAAGGTAGAATGGTTATTGGAACTAACCTGTGAAATCTGTAGTCCGGCTTTGGAATATTTTATTTCATGACTTCAAATTTATATTTAAACTTCCCCATTTTTTTTCACAAGGAATAAAAGCAGAACTTGCATTTATATATCACCAACTCTACAATAAATATTGTCTAAACTGCAAATTAAAAGACTGTAACAGTTTAAACATGGGGAATGAAAAAGACCATTCAACCCATCAAGTCCATTCCTTCTACATAACATGCAAAATTTAGTCTGTTGTGGGTTCTGCCTATATCCCTGAGGAAGATCTATAAAGTTTCTCTTCACCCAGTAAAAGGAAAGTAGTCAACTCTTGCACGTTCACCCACTGTCTTGACTTACGATTTGTTGGCTTTGAGGCCTCTATTATCCCAGCAGGAAAATACTGTGTTTAAAAAGTGTTTACAGCTGAAATCTTTCCAAGGTAGGCTTTGTTATTCCAAATCCTCTAAACTGTATATGACTAACCTGTAGGCTATATGCTTCCATGAGGCAGAAGGCTTGTAGTTTTGTGACCTTTTAGAAATCCAGAATTGTTACTTATTAACCTCACTGGATTCTTCCTCTGCCTTTTAAATAGATTTCATGAACTGTCATCCTTCTGCCAGCAATTTTCATTAAAAAGCTGTGGATGACCCTGAACTAAATTAGTGCTATTCTGTAAGCAATGCACACTTTTTGTGGTACAAAGTGATTTTCAGGCTTATTTCCCCCATAAATTATTTTTCCAGTTGAATATTACACTGCAGGTGCACATTCTTGTGACCCAAGTGCAGACATCCAAAGTATTTTACCAATTCAGTAGCTGTTTGTAGACGTCCATTCCCTGATGTAAGAGATTAATTTGAAGAGTAATGCATGTCTATAGCTTGTGGTGGTTGCTAGGCCACTAAGCAAAACTCAGTGAACTCACCACTAGATACACTTCTGCTATTCTGAAAAGTTGGGAATAGGTGAGGATGTGGAGAAAGACATCAGTTTCCTTGTTTTGTGTATTTAGATTTTTCTTGGATTTATTTGTCTACAAAATAGATGGTCTCTAATCTGTGGGATAATCTTTACTTTCAAATTTAATGCTGCACAGGTTACTAGACTTTTGATAGAAAGATGTATTTTAATTTAAATTTGATCACTTGAAAATTGAGATGTTTCATTTCCCCCAAAGAATTTGATATCTAATATTTAAAAAAACATTAGAAACAATGTACATTAATAAAGTCATGTCATGGTAATCTTAGTATTTTGAATAGCTGTTCATATATTTGTCTTTATTCTGCACGTTAGGTCTAGGACAAAGTTTAAGATACTACTTAGGCACTTGCAGTTTTTCTACACTTAAGGATTTTGAGTGTGTTTCAGTAGAGTTTCATCGTTTAATGTCAGTGCTAAATTCTATCATAATGATTGAGGTGATGGTTATGAGAAGTGACTCATCCCTCAATGTGACCGTTAAACTTAAGGGATGAGTTGATTGCGTGTTCTTGATGTCACAAATTAAATATCCCACTACCTTCAAAACAAAATTCGTACATTGACATAATAACGGATTACAATTGTGTTATGTGTCTCCTGCCTATTAAAGTATTGTCTAATACTCTGTTATTATGCTGTGCAAAATATCAATTACTCTTGAGCATCAGAAAATATTCCTACATTAACTGATCTATGATCAGAGATTTGTCATAATCATTTCTACCATTGGGACTTTGTCCTGGTTCTAATTTCATTGCAATGTAAAGACAAATATCCAGTTATTTCTATCTCTGGTTTTCTGTTTATTTTAGTTATCTTAAATACTTGTACTTAGTTTATTAAGTGTTGATTTATAATAGCATGTTACCTTGAAGGTTTTTAAAATGCATTTGTATTTATATTTTTGTATACTTGCTGCTTAAGTTGCCAATACTCATATTATCCTATCTTTATTGTCTGATGTGACTTCATATACAGACTCTGTCGCACGCCATAGTCAAAGTGGTTATCCCAACAGAAAGGTACACGTTTCTTCTTTAATTTTTCATTGCTGCTGATAGTAGAAAGTGTCCCTGACATAAATGACATCAGGTTATTTGTCAATCATGTGCTTATGGCTAAGATTTTGGGTAGCTGAGCAATGGTTCCTTTGTATGCTTGGGGTTACTGCCTGTGTAGTTTGGTAAATGAGATTACTTTGCTCATTTACTGGTGTAGCAGTGTTAAGTTGTGTGCAATGCTTTATCAGATGTATGGAATATGTGTATTGCTTTTCAATGCATTCTTTTAGTCTTTCATATGCTTAATTGCAAGATTGTTCAGAGGAGTACTAGTTTGTTTTATTACTTGTTATAATGTTAGGGTGAAATTTCAAAATTGAGCAAGTTATGTGTGGTTGGATGGAGCAGTGTAGATTTGACTCTAATGTACGAGTAGTTGATGCTAGTGATAACTAGACCTAGATTTGATGCAATTTGTGAAACTTTTGCAAGTAAAAGCTGTGTTTTAATATGACACTTTGAATATTTAAACCTAAAATCTTTGTTCTGTTTCTGCTTCACAATGCATGAACATTGCTTATAATATCTTATAAATTGTAACTTATATCTTATGAATTGTAACTTATGTGAGATGGCTGGATTTTTTTTCTTAAACGTTCTTTTGAGGTGATCAGATTGATGGTATTTTTGCAAGGGCTTAAAAATGTTGACTAGCTGTCTAAAGTCAGCATGAAATCAGATTTGGTTACATTACTACATCACAATTCCCCAATGGCTGCATTGATTAGTTGATGGCTGTATTGGTGTTCTTTAGCTTAATCGATGCATTTATTTAATTTTAGCTACTTATGGTCTAGTAGATGCTTCTGGAAAGAAACTTTTAAACATAACTGCTCAAGCAACTTGTACTACTTAGGTAAATGAGAGATTAAATCTATATCTGAAGTCATTTCCTGAAATTTGGTACCTGGGGCTTGTTTGCCTATTCTTGGAGGAGAAAATTTTTAAGAACTGAAACTGTAATCTATATATATTTAAATATAGAAAAAATTCAGGTTTTTATAAAGTAATCTCATTGTCTTTAGGTTTCAGGAAAACTAATAAATATATCTGTATGACATTTGACTGTTTTAGAGTGGTTGGCTGTAGAATGATATTGCTGATATGTCAATAGGTTTCCCTTGCTCAACTAAACCAGAACCTTGTCTTACAATGCACATTCAAAATTCTGAAAGACCAGAATTTGACCAAGTTGGCCACCAGTGTTTTAAATAAGCTCTATGGCTTTTGACCTGGCCATGGTAAGCAACACAGGCCGAACAGATTTTGCTGCGAGGAACCTGAACAAAGCATCATGGATGAATTGTGGGAAGTATTCAGATTTTGAATCTGGTTAATATCAGATTCATTGACTCTTGTTGAACTGCTTTTGTTTAGCTGTTGGCTCTCGTGGTTAGGCTTTATTTCTTTAAAATCATGTTATCTTTCAAAGGATTTGATGAAGGATGTTGGTTATATCAGGAAATCTTCATTTGTTATTGATCCTAATCTTTATGAAATTTTATGAACCTGCTTCAGTCTATCACAATTTTAAAAAAAATTGAATCAGACTGAAGATTCTAAAATCTCTATCCATAACTTGATTCCTTATGATTGCTTAAAAATTACTGATGAGAAGCATTTTGAAGATGCTGTAAGTTTTTTAACAAATTAACACGTTTGTTTTATTTCAAATTGTTGCTATTTTTCTTCCAAGAATCAAAATCCCATATTAAGATTTGAAATAATCTTGGCCAACAAACAATGGATATTGTTTTGTAAGCAACATCAATGGGAAAAATTGTATATTTTGACCCATACTTTTCAGAGTAATGTGTAGCTGTAGTTTCATCTTTCACCAAGGAAACTTTAGTTGGTTGGAATTTGAACATATTTAGATTACTCAGATTCTTTCTCACCTTTTCATCAAAAGATTTGCACATTCTCGGTATAAAATAATACAATAAAATTACTTGTGTTTTTATTTGCTAGTTGAGAAACTTGTTGTTTCAGTATTTTGTTGGGGGTGGGAGACAGATCAAGAAAAAATGACTTAAATTTAGGGAAGGCAACTTGCATTAATATTGGGGAACACCTGGCCAAGGTAGACTGGGAGCATCCATTTGCAAGTCGGTCTGCATCTACACGGTGTGAAGTATTCGAAGGACAAATGAAAAGTGTTCAAAATCATCATTATCCAAAGGTAAAGAGGGAAAAGAAAACGTAGCAGATCTGAGAACTAAAATGGGAGGCCTGCTATGTATTTTAAAAAAAGCGGAAAGACGCTTAAATAAGAAATTGGGAAAGCAAAGAGGGCTGGCCATGAAATATCACTGCCAGGCAGGATTAAGGTATATTCAAAGGTGTTTTATGTACGTTGAGGATTAAAGATCCAGGCAACAAGCAGGGCGCTTTAGGGAAATTGGTTATCTGCATAGGGCCAGAAGGTACAGGTGAGGTCCTAAATGAATACTTATCAGTATTCACCAATGAAATAGATTTTATAGTTGGAAGTTTCAGCAAAGGGAAAGGTAAAATTCCAGTTTACATCTCCATAAATAGAAGGTACTTGATGCCTTAGCAAGCTTAAAGGTAGGCAAATCCTGGGATGAGATTAGATTTATTCTTGGTAGTTTTGGAAGACAAAAGAAAACGTTGCAGGGGCTTTGGCTGATATTTTGAAATTTTCACTGCCCACAAGCAAGTTACCAAATGATTTAAGGGCAGCAAATGCCTCTTTTTAAGAACAGCAAGGAAAAAGACTGGCGATTAAAGACCTTTCAACCTAACTGAAATTGAAATGGGGAGCCACTAAGAGATCCTACCTTGTGCATTGGACTAGTCTCGCAGTCTGTGTCAGGTGTCATCAATGTAGAGGAGGCCTTTTGCCTCTACCGATGCCAATTGGTCCACTGAGTTCTTTCAGTATTTTGCTTTTTCATCTGGATTCCAGCTTTTGCAGTCACTTTTGTCACTGGTTTTACACTTTGTAAAACAACATTGTACCGTAACCTCCTTACTCTTGTATTCCAATGAAGGCCGGTGACAAGTTGACTGCAGATGCTGGAATCTGGAATACAGTTCTGGTTGCCACATTAAGACCACGAAACAAAAACAGAAAATGCTGGAAAGGCTCAGCAAGTTCTTTCCACACATGCTGCCTCACCTGCTGAGTGAGCATTGAGTACAGAGTAGAGTGTTCAGCATCTTGCTTGGGATGGAAGACTTCACTTGAGGATTGAAGTCTGAATGGAAAATTGTGGGGCGTAAATAAAATGAAGTAGGGAACTTTTCACCATAGTGCGTTTCAAAAAATGGATAGCACAGTTTTGGAGTAAGAGAAAGCGGTTTAGATAAAATCTGAGGAAAAACCTTTTCATTCAGAAAGCGGTTAGCATCTGGAATGTACTGAGTGAGTAATGGAGGCATGTACTCTACCAGTAACAAGATCTAGACTTGCACCTAAGGCACCAAGGCACAGAAAAATATGGACATTTATAGTTGGTAGGTAGATTTAGTATAGATGAATATTTCATGGTTGGTAATGACATAAAGGGCTGAAGGGACTTGATCAGGAGTGTGCTATTTAGGAATAGAGATGGGAAGAAATGTCTTTACTCAGATTTAAATTTTATGAATATCTCACACTTCTGAATGTTCAGTCACAAGAGAAAATCTGTTGATGCTGGAAATCCAAGCAAAGCACACAAAATGCTGGATGAACTCAGCAGGCCAGGCAGCATCTATGGAAAAGAGTAAACAGTAAACGTTTTGGGCTGAGACCCTTTGGACGACCTGAGATCCACCAGCATTTTGTATGTGTTCCACATGAATGTTCAGCTGTTCTGTATACTCACAGCAAAGTATTATGAATCAAAGTGAATCAAGATGTAGGAATTAGATGGGGAAAATAGATTTGAGTACTGAATCACCAACAGTGTTAACAAAGGACTGCACAGGCTCAAGGGACTATTTAGCTTGTATAGACTTCTATTTTTATGTAATTTGCTGCAAGATCTCAAAAGGGATAAACACTCAAAGGATGTTCAAGAATCAGTTTCTGCAATATTTTAAAAGGTACACCTACCACCTGGGATATTAGTAATTATACTTAAAATTGTTGAGATTAAAACTCATTCCATGTTTAATCCTTTAAATGAAGAAGCCTATTTATTGCATAGATTCTGTAGAAGCCCTTTAAGTGTTCTTTTTGATAATTTTGCATATTGACTTGGTGGCAGTTTTAAACTTGGCAAAGTGGAACTGTCAGATCTGTTTTAAGCTCAGGTGGGTGAGACATTTCAAGGTTTACCTCCAGTTCAAAGCTCTCAAAATGGAAGCCAATAAGTTTGGTTCAAGCACTTGTTCCCCAATAGTGATTACTTAACTAAAAGTTAACTTAAGAAATTTGAGAATGCTGAATATTTCTTGATTGCACTAATATATTACTGACCTGGAGACCTCAGTCAATTTTGTAATCTATGTTGGGAGACTCAGTGTGAAAGCAAAGGAGGAAATAAGTAGTGCTTATTTCCAAAAACTGAGTGGCACCACTTGCTTTCCTATATATTATTTTTGGATGTGTGTGTGTCTATATATAAAATTTATGTTTATGTGTGTATCCTCAGTGCCGCTATCCTCAGAGAGAATGCTCCTCAGATATTTGAAAAATGGCATTACTGACAGCTTTTCATCATCAACAGTGAAGACAGGTAGAGTGGGTGGGGCACTGGTACTCCACTGGCAAACCACTTCTGTCTTGGTGGCATTGACAGTCAACTGCATCCTGCTGTACGCTCTCACCGCCACAGCAAGGATAGCGGCATTGTCTGAGGATAGTGGCATTGACAACAACATCCAGAGCTGCATTAAACAGGCATCAGCTGCCTTTGAGAGACTTCGGTGTAGAGTCTTTCAGAACAGGAGCCTTCGTCCCTCCACAAAGGTCGCCGTATACCAAGCGGTCTGTGTCACCACCCTCCTTTATAGCTGTGAAGCTTGGGTAACCTACAGCCATCACATCAAGTCCTTGGAGCGCTTCCACATAAGCTGCCTCCAGCACATGCTGGGAATCACCTGGCGTGAGCGGGTGCCTCACACTGAAATACTTGTAAAGACCAACTGCAGGAGTATTGAGGCCATGATCACCCAGCGGTGATGGGTGCAGTGGCTGGGGCTCGTGATAAGGGTGCCCCCATGTCGGCTACCCCGCAGAGTGTTATACAGCCAGTTGGCAATCAGCTGGAGGGCTGAAGAAGCGCTATAAGGATCAGATGAAGAATGCTTTAAGGAAGTGCAAGATCAGACCCAAGGACCTGGAGGATGTTGCTGCTGACCATACCACCTGGCGACAGCTGTGTAGGGATGGGGCTCGTATTCTGGAGATGGAAAGAACAACCAAAAGACAGCAGAAGAGAGCCAGGAGAGGAACAACCAAAAGACAGCAGAAGAGAGCCAGGAGAGATGCAGTCATGGTTGCCACCACTGCCACATATACATGTCTCACCTGCAATAGATCTTGTGGGTCCAGGATAGGACTGTATAGTCATTAAAATCTCACCGTTAAAGGAGTGGACGTCGTCATTGGATTTCAGTGGACAACCGAGAAAGAAGGGGGCGCGTGTGTGTATATGTGTGTGTGAGTGATATATATAACACAAGTGATCCTGCACATACTGGAAATCCAGAGCAACACACAAAATGCTGGAGGAACTCAGCAGGTCATGCAGCATCAAGGGAGAGGAATAAGCAGTAGATGTTTTGGACTGAGACCTTTCATCAGGATTTGATGTTTCTTTCAGTCAAGCTGTTAGTGGCAGGAGAGCATGGCAGCAGGAATCCTGATGAGTGGAAATTCAGATATCACATGGTGAGCCAGATGCAAAATTACCATAATTTCTGAAAGGTTGCTAATTAATTATTAAAGGCTTGTTGTATAATCACTGAGGTTATTAATCAGTGCTTTTTTTAAATAAAGTGCTTTATTTAGTAGGTTCACAAGTTTGAGGAATATTTCAAATTCAAACACCAAAGTAAACATGACTTAACAGTTCAAAGCATGTCTATCAATTCAAAGGTGGCAACCGCAGTCATTTGACAACGTGAGAAGAGCCTGGCCCTGTGGCATTGGGGCAGTGATGTATAGTCATTTGCCACATGAGCTTTACGGGGAAAATTAACTATGGAAGGTGAATGTACTCCAGAAGTTACATGCTTAAATAGTTTTAAAAAAATTAACTGTATTCAAGTTACAAACCTTATTAAGCAACACAGTCCTCTACTTTAGAAGCAAAATACTGCATGGTGGGAATCTGCAAAGGAAAGGGAAATACCAACAAAACTCAGTGATTCAAGCACCATTTGTGGAGAGGGCTTCATGTTTCAAGCCAATAATCTTTCATCAACTGAAAGGTTATCCGCCAGAAATATGAACAACCTCTCCTTTGGCAAGAAAACCTCTAGCAAGCATCAAGAACATCGTGGCATTCTTCCAATTTCATTTTAAAAACTGTCATTGAGAAGATTTGAAATTAAGTATGTAGTATTATGAGTATGGATGGGTACTTAATCTTTGCCATGGACATAATGGGCTGAAGGGCTGTTTGTGTGCCTTGTGACTGTCCAAATACAAACCCACATTCTGTGACTCTGGGATTTCTACTGCATTCCAAGATATGGGAATTAATTGCAAGTGCTGGGAAAGAAAAAGAATCAGAAAAAGATGATTTTATCAAGATCAGCAAGGCTTAAATAAATTAGATCTAATCCATGGTCCACTCATTAAATGCTAGTAAGTTCTAAGTCTTGAATGTTGGGCCTTCTTTGTTGGGTATGTGCTGAAGAGAGAAAATAAAATCCAAAACATCTTATCTGTAGGTATACGGTCTCATTGTAGTTGTAAATGATGTTGGTGAGACCTAAGTAATTCCTGTTAAAAGTAGATGGCCTGGTGACACCTTTTATTTAATGAGAATTATTTTAATTCATACAGTACTAAGTTTTGATGGGAATACAGCAGAAAACTTTTTTTATTCTTGCAAACAAGAATAGATTGCTTTTGAAAGTAAAATGTGTGGAATGCTTTTGAAATTAACAGACTCAATGACAATGTTAATTTAGCTATTGCTAGTGAAAATTACAGTTAATCTAGGTGTGTGCTTACATCTTCTGGGCTTAACTTTAAACATTTATTATCAAATCCTTCTGCCTAATGTAAAATTAACATGGGACTGAGACCTAAAATAAAGCTGTTAGCTGACTTGGATAATAAAGAAAACTATTACTAATTTGTAATGATAGTCAAAGAGTCATACAACACAGAAATGTGTTATTCATCTCACTACACCAGCTAGTGACCACACGCCCATATTAATTCCATCTTCTAGCATTTCATGATTGGTGTAAACTATGGATTTCAGTCACTTGCTACTTTTTGGATTTAAAAATGTTCCCCTCAAAACCTCTTCTCATTGCTACCATTGGGGGGAAGTACAGGAGCCTGAAGGCACACATTCAACTATTCAGGAACAGCTCTTTCCTTCTGCCATCCAATTTCTGAATAGACATGGAACCCATGAACGCCACTGTATGACTTTTATATTTTTTTACTGTATTTCACTTTTTCTCTATTATTATGTATTGCTTTGTGCAACAAAGACGACAAATTTCATGACATGTGCTGGTGAGAACCTGCTACTGATTCTAAAATTCTAACTGACCCTACTCAGTCGTAGTAATCTGGTCTTATTCAGTTCTGGTAAGGAGAAGAGCTTCCTGCAGTCTGCTCCATATCCTTCATAATTTCATGTTCGTCAGTTACATCCCTCTTAATTACTACCTCTGGATGGAAAATGTCTGTCCAATCTCCCAGAACAAAAATGCTTCATTGAAGGAACATCCTCATGAATCTCATCTGCACCCTCTCCAGGGGTATCAAATACCTCCTGTGGTGACTGTATACAGCACTTCAGCCAGAGTTATAAAATTGGAGCATAATATCCCTTCTCTTGTATTCAGTAGTCCTACCTAAACTACATTATCAGCATACACTAACACCTTCAATGACTTTCATACTGAGATCCTACTGTTCCTCAGTGTTCCCAAGATGTGTCATAACCTCACTGGTTTATCAGAAACAGAAGCAGATTCATGTTTAATATCACTGGTGTATGTTGTAAAATTTATTTTGTGGCAGCAGTACATTGCAATACATAATAAAATAAGTTGCAGTAAGAATTACAGTGGGTTCTTTATTGGGGGGGGGAACTAATTGAGAAAATGTCTAGGATTTCCTTTGTTTATTTGGGGCAGTGTGCCACTTAATTGGGACACAGGAGAGTGTTGCTGAACAGTTTTTAACTAGAGTCAGTTGCCTGCATGTATGGCTGTTGGACTCTACACTGTGCTAAGAGCGAATGATTTTTAAATGGGGTCAATTTAGTATATTTATGTTCAAAAAACAGTGATTTTCGTCATTGCTAGTTGGTGACAAATAAGCAGTAAGATAATTCAGAACTGTTTCGCTCCCTGTGGTTTCAAGCAATCAGGCTTGGAGATGCCAGAAACTGTCAGGAGTGAAAACTAAATGATTTCACTACTTCAGAAGTTAGGATCTCCAAAGAGTTTGAAGGTATCGACAGTTGTTTTGAATATTACAATGAAAGTGCAGATTTAGAGGAGGCAAACATTGGAAATTGTATGAAAGCAGTTGGTCAAACGAGCACGGCAGCATACACTGGATGAACTCCTCCGCTGAGAACTACTGGCAACTAGCACATAGCTTTATTGTATTGGTAATCTTCTAATTTGTTCTGTATTTCATTGTAATACATAATTTGTTTCTCAATTTGTTTGACTTTTTTGGGCTTTTAAACTATTTCCATGAAACTAATTAGGGCAGCTGTTTAATTGGGCCAAAATATACTGGTCCTAATGTGTCCCAATTAACTGGAATCCACTGTATGATTGTGTGTGTGTATGTATATTTAAATTAAATAAGTCTTAACAGAAAGAGCAAAATAAGAAAAAAAAATGAAGTTGTGTACATGGGTTCATTGTCCATTCATAAGTGCAATAGTGGAGGGAAAGAAATCTTCAGGCTTCTGTACCCACCACCTTGATGGTAGCAGTGCGAAGAGGGTATGTCCTGGGTAATGGGGATCCTTAATGATAGATGCTGCCTTTTTGACGCATCATCTTTTGAACATCCTTGATGCTGTGAAGCCCATGATGGAGTTGGCTGAGTTAGCAACTTTCTGCAGCTTTTTCCAATCCTGTGTGGTGACCCCCTTCATACTGGATGCAACCAGTTAGAATGCTCTCCGTGATACATGGAGAATTTTGCGTGAGTCCTGGGTGACATACTAAATCCCCTCAAACTCCTAATGAAATATAGCTACTGTAGTGCATTCTTTGAAATTGCATCAATATGTTGGGCCCAGGATAGATCTTCAGAGATGCTGACACCCAGTAACTTGAAACTGCTCACTTTTTCCATTGTTGATCCCAATAAAGATTGGTACGTGTTCCCTCAACTTCCCTTCCTGAAGTCCATTTTCAAATCTTTGGTCTTACTGATGTTGATTGCAAGGTTATTGTTGGAAAACCACTCTACCAGATGATCTGTCTCATGACTCTATGCTCCGTGCCTCCTCGTCATCATCTGAAATACTGCCAACAATAGTTGACTCATTGGCAAACATATAGATGCCGTTTGACCAGGGCAATCTTTCTTGACTATACCATTGTCGTTGGCTGAATATACGATAGTGATGAATCACTATATAGTCATAGTCATACTTTATTGATCCCGAGGGAGATTGAAAATCTGGCTGAGTAGTACCACAATAACAACCTGTCACTCAATGTCAGCAAGACCAAGGGGCTGATTATTGACTTCAGGGGTAGGAAACCACGGGTCCATGAGCCACCCCTTACTGGGGCATTGGAGGTGGAGAGGGAAGACCTGTCTTGGGCACAGCAAGTAAGTGAAATTACAAAGAATGCACGGCAACTCCTCTACTTTGGAGTTTATGAAGAGTTGGCATGTCATCTAAAACTTTGACAGGCGTCTAGTATCATGGGTAAAGTTCTCCCTACCATTGAGCACATCTACATGGAGTGCTGTCACAGAGAAGTAGCATCCATCATAAACAACCCCCACCATCAAGGCATGCACTCTTCTTGCTACTGCCATCCAGGATAAGGTACAAGAGCCTCAGGAACCACACCACCAGGTTCAGGTACAGTTTTTACCCTCCAACCATCAGGGTCTTGAACCAGAGGGGATAACTTCACTCTGCCCATTAACAAACTGTTCCAACAGCCTATGGACTCGCTTTCAAGGACTCTTCATCTCAGGTTCCCAATATTTATTGCTTTTTTATTTATAATTATTTCATTTTACCTTTATTTCTGTCGAGGTACAGAGCAGATTTGCAGTTTGTTGTCTTTTGCACGTTGGTTGTTTATCCATCCTGTTGGGTGTGGTTTTCATTGATTCTATTGTATTTCTTGGATTAACTGTGTACGCCTGCAAGAAAATGAATCACAGTGTTGTATATGGTGTCATATATGTACTTTGATAATAAATTAACTTTGAACTTTACACCTTTGAACCATAGCCCTAACATTTTGTCGCAGTTTCCCATATGGAACCTTATTGAAAACCCTACCGAAGTTCGTGTAAAGCACTTTTACTGCAGTTAATGCATTCCTCAGAAAAATTCAGATTATTTATGGGCCCCATTGTAGCCTTGTGTATAGTACAATGCTATTACAGCTCAGGGCGGTCAGAGTTTAGAGTTCAATTCCGTTGTCATCTGTAAGGAGCCTCTACGTCCTCCCATGGAATGTATTAGTTTTCCCTGGGTGCTCCAGTTCCCTCCCACAGTCCAAAGACCTACCAGTTAGTATGTTAAAATTGTGTTAAATATGTTAACATGTTATGTTAGTATGTTAAATACAGCACTCAGTGTTATATCTCAATGCATGAAGTATAAGAAATGAGGTGGATGATCTTGTTGCACTATTACAGATTGTCAGGTATGATGTTGTGGCCATCACTGAATTGTGGCTGAAGGATGGTTGTAGTTTGGAGCTGAATGGCCAAGGTTACACGTTGTATCATAGGGATAGGAAAGTAGGCAGAGGGGGCAGCGTGGCTCTGCTGGTGAAAAATGGCATCAAATCAGTGGAAAGATCTCACATAGGATCCGAAGATGTTGAATCTTTGTCAGTTGAGTTAAGAAACTGCAAGGGTAAAAGGACCCTGATGGCAGTTATATACAGGCCTCCCAACAGTAGCTGGGATGTGGAGCACAGATTACAATGGGAAATAGAAAAAGTGTGTCAAAAGGGCAATGATAGTCATGGGAGATTTTCACATGCACATCAATTGGGAAAAGCAGGTTGGTAATAGATCTCAAGAGAGTGAGTTTGTTGAATGCCTATGAGATAGCTTTTTAGAGCAGTTTGTTATTGAGCTATACTGGATTGGTTGTTATGTGATGAACCGGAGGTGATTAGGGAGCTTAAGATAAAAGAGCCCTTAGGAGACAGAGATCACAATATGATTGAGTTCAACTTGAAATTTGATAAGGAGAAAGTAAAGTCTGGCATAGCAGTACTTCATTGGGGTAAAGGAAATTAGTGACAGGGATGACAGCAGAGCAACAATGTTGATGATTTCTGGGGGAAATGAGGAAGGTGCAGGGTAGATGTATTCCAAAAACAAAGAAATACTCAAATGGCAAAATTGTATAACCGTGGCTGACAAGGGAAGTCAAAGCTAATGTAAAAGCAAAAGAGAGGACATAAAGCAAAAATTAACTGGAAAACAGAGGATTGGGAAGCTTTTAAAAACCTACAGAGAGCAACCAAAAGAATCATTAGGAGGGAAGAGATAAAATATGAAAGCAAGCTAGTAAACAATATCAAATGGATAGTAAATGCTTTTTCAAGTATGTAAAAAAAAAAAAAAGAGGTGAGTGGATGTAGGGCCACTAGAAAATGAAGCCGGAGAAATAATAATGGTAGATGAACTAAATGAGTATTTTGCATGTCTTCACTGTGGAAGAGACTAGCAGTGTGCCTGATGTTGTAGTGTGTGAAGGAAGAGAAGTGAGTGCAGTTACCATTACAAGAGAGAAGGTGCTCAAAAAGCTGGAAAACCTAAGGGTACATAGTCACCCGGACCAGATGAACTACGCTCTAGGGTTCTGAAAGAAGTAGCGGGTGAGATTGCAGAGACACTAGCAATGATCTTTCAAAAATCTTTGGACTCTGGCATGGTGCCAGAGGACTAGAAAACTGCAAATGTCACTCTACTCTTTAAGAAAGGAGGAAGGCAGCAGAAAGGAAATTATAGAGCAGTTAGCCTGACCTCAGTGGTTGGGAAATTCTTTTGAGTCAATTGTAAAGGATGAGGTTATGGAGTACACAGGCCAAGATAGGACAAAGTCAGCATGGATTCCTTAAGGAAAAATCATGCCTGACGAACCTGTTGGAACTCTTTGAGGAGATTACAAGTGGGATAGATAAAGGGGATGTAGTGGATGTTGTATATTTGGACTTTCAGAAGGCTTTTGTCAAGGTACCACACATGAAGCTGCTTATCAAGTTAAGAGCCCATGATATTACAGGAAAGTTATTGGCATGGTTAGAGCATTGGCTGATTGGTAGGAGGCATCAAGTTGGAATAAAAGGATCCTTTTCTGGTTGGCTGCCAGTAAGTAGTGTTGTCTTGCAGGGTTCGGTGTGGATTGCTTTTTTTTATACTGTGTATCAGTGATTTAGATGATGGAATAGATGGCTCTGTTGCCAAGTTTGCAGACGGTACGAAGATCGGTGGAGGGGCAGGTAGTGATGAGGAAATGGCTAGGCTGCAGGAAGACAGGCAAATGAGAATGGGCAAGAAAGTGACACACGAACTGTAATGTTAGAAAATGCATGGTCATGCACTTTGGTAGATGAAATAAATATGCAGAATATTTTCTAAATGGGGGGAATAATCCAAAAATCTGAGATGCAAAAGGACTTGGGAGTCCTTGTGCAGAACACCCTGAAGGATAACTTGCAGGTTTAGTCGGTGGTGAGGAAGGCAAATGCCATGTTAGCATTCATTTCAAGAGGTCCAGAATACAACAACAAGGAGGCGATGCTGAGGGTTTATAAGGCACTGGTGAGGCCTCACCATAAGTATTGTGAACAGTTTTGGGCCTCTCATCTTCGAAAAGATGTGCTGGCATTGGAGACGGTTCAGAGGAAGTTCACAAGGATGATTCCGGGAATGAAAGGGTTATCATATGAGGAACATTTGATGGCTCTCGGTCTGTACTTACTGGAACTTAGAAGGATGGGGGGGGATCTAATTGCAACCTTATGAACGTTGAAAACCCTAGATGTGGAAAGGGTGTTTTCCCATGGTGGGAGGAGTCGTGGACAAGGGTACAGCCTCAGGATAGGGAGGCGTTCACTTAAAACAGATGCAGAGAAATTTCTTTAGCCATTGAATGGGTGAACTTGTGAGTTTTATTGCCATGGTGACTGCAGAGGCCAGGTCGAGTGTATTTAAGGCAGAGCTTGATAGGTTCTTGATTGGCCATGGCATCTGAGGTTAGGGGGAGAAGGCTGGGAAGTGGGGCTGAGGAGAGCAGGAGAAAAGGATCAGCCATGATTGAATGGCAGAGCAGACTCGATGGGCCAAATGGCCTAATCCTGCTCGTATGACTTATGGTCTTAACTGGTCATTTTAAATTATCCTGTGATTAACGCCAGGATTAAATTGGGGGTTGCTAGGCAGTGTGCCTTGAAGTGCCTATTGCACACTATATCTTGATAAGTAAATAAATACACAAACAATAAGAAATCAAGCAGCATCTATAGAGGCAAACGCTGTAAGTTTACATTTCAGATTGTTCCTTCATTCCAGCTGTGTTGATGATCTGAAACATTGACTTACAACTTTTGTATCCACAGGTACTGTTTGACCCACTGAGCCCTTAATGCGTTCTCTTCTTTTTTTCTTCTTCCATCCCTTTTGTTGCATTCATCAGCTTATCTTTTACCTTCAGGTATTCATGGGTTTGTAGTTTGAGGTTCCTCTATATGTCAATACTCGCTCAGGCTCTAATCTTCATTGTAGATGTCTTAGTCCCCCCAGTGTGTATCTCTTTATGAGGACCTAAGTTCCTTCTGCCAAGCTTTGTTGTTCTTATGAACTGATCAATATTCTGTCATCTACAGCTATCCTCATTATCAACCACATAGTGGTTTGTTCTACATTTGTAATAATTAGTAAGGGACCAAATTGGTATACCACTGGTTACAGGTTTCCAATCACAAAACAACTTTCCACTAGTATCATCTTATTTCCAAATTTGCCTTCTTGCCTTGCTTCTTACTAGCTTTAAATTCTTGGACCAGTCTCCCATGTGGAAGCTGAATTCCATTCTCCTTGTTTATCTACTTTGTTATCCCTTTGGAAAATTCAATCAACTCTGGCTATCCAGGGTATTTCCCTCTTAAAACCATGCTATGTTTTACTTAATCCCTGCCTTTTTAAATACAGATTAATCCTATCCTTCAGAATTCTTTTCCAATAAATTCCCTATTTCCCAATGATGTTAGACTCGTAGGCTGTAATTACCTGGATTATCCTGGTTGTCCTTAAATAAAGGGTACCACATTTACACTCCTCCAGTCATCTGGCAGCTCATCTACAGCTAGCAAAGATTTAAAGACCCAGTGATCTCATAGCAGCCTATGATACATTTTATCAGACTGGGGATTTATCCACCTTTCATTCCATTAAGATGGCTAACACCCTTTCTTGTGATAACGTTTGAGAATTTCACTGACCTTTACCCCTGAATTTTCCACTCTCTCCAAAGTGAATACAGAAGAGAAATATTAATTTAAGAGCTTGCTTGTGTTACCTGGTTCCACACAGATGCTATTTTATTTCCTAGATGGCTTAATGACATACTTGTATGACCTATTGTTGTTTTATCCATCAGTGATATTTCTTGCCATTTCTTTTGCCATCCTAATTTCAAAGTACTGTCTACATTTTGGCCACTCTGTTTTCAACACCTTGTAAATACTTTACTTAGCCCTGGAAATTCCTTTTTAGGGTTTCTTGGATTTGCTGTCTATCCCTTTTCCCTGTATAGAAAAAATTTTGGTCCTGAATACTCATTAAGTTTGAATTAATCTTATTTGCAGATGTAGACCACTACAATTATTTGAAGTTCAAAATACATTTATTATCAAAGTATGTGTACTGTACACAACTTTGAAATTTGTCGTCTTTCTTGCACAACAAAGAAACATGATAGAACCCAATTTAAAAAAAACACATCAAAGATCATTAACACCTAATAAGTGAAAAAAAGGAACAAATCGAACAAACAATAAAATGGCAAACAAATAACACAGCATTAACTGCAGAGTCCCCGAAGTGACTGCAGCTGCAGAGGTGAGTGAAGCTGGTCTGGGAGCCTGATGGTTGCAGGACAACAACTGCTCCCTGTCCCCAACTTAACGGCGTGGGACTCATGACTCCAGCACCATCCACCCAACTGCGGCAGCAAGGAGAGAGTGAAGCCGGTTAAATGCAGGCAGATGTACTGAATATCTGTTCTTGTTCCACTTTCATCCTCTGATTTTAATCTTGCTCGATGATTTAATCAGTGCAGAGTAATGGAGCTGGCTGCAAATGTATTCTGTCATCACGAGTCAACACAGCCAGCCCCCAGCGATGACTGCCTTGCTCTCCGTAACTGCACTCTCCACTCTCATCCTTGCCGAATCCCCCAGGAGATCACAAAAGTGCCAGATCAGTAAACCACAAACAAAAGAAAATCTGCAGATGCTGGGAATCCGAGCGACACACAAAATGCTGGAGGAACCCAGCGGGCCAGGCAGCATCTATGGGAAAGAAGTACATTCGATGTTTTGGCCCGAAACCATTTAGCAGGACTGGAGGGGGAAAAGCTGAGGAGTAGATTTGAAAGGTGGGGGGAGGGGAGAGGAATTCCAGGCAACAGGTGAAACTTGGAAGTGGGGGGTGAAGTGACTAGCTCTTAAGTTGATTGGTGAAAGAGACAGAAGGCCATGGAAGTGAAAAAGAGGGGGTGGGAGGAGCACCACAGGGAGCTGATGGGAGGGCAAGGAGATAACATGAGAAAGGGGCAAGGAGATGGGAACTGGTGAAGGGAGTGGAGATATTACTGGGAGTTTGAGGAATCGATGTTCATGTCATCAGGTTGGTGGCTACCCAAATGGAATATGAGACATGACATCAGGTTATATTCTGTTTGGGTAGCCTCCAAACTGATGATATGAATATCGATTTCTCAAACGTCCAGTAATGCCTCCACCTTCACCATTTCCCATCTGCTTGTCCCGCTCTCATTTATCTTCAAAACTGGGCTGAGAAGTGGCAGATGGACTTATCCCAGGTAAGTGTGAGGTGGTTCATTTTGGTAGGTCAAATATGATGGCAGAATATAGTATTATATAGTGGTAAGACTCTTGGCAGTGGGGAGGATCAGAAGGATCTTTGGGTCCGAGTCCATAGGCACTCAAAGCTGCTACGCAGTTGACTCTGTTGTTAAGAAGGTGTATTGGTCTTCATCAGTCGTGGGATTGAGTTTAGGAGCCGAGAGGTAATGTTGTAGCTATATAGGACCCTGGTCAGACCCCACTTGGAGTACTGTGCTCAGTTCTGGTCGACTCTGTACAGGAAGGATGTGGAAACCACAGAAAGGGTGCAGAGGATATTTACAAGGATGTTGCCTGGATTGGGGAGCATGCCTTATGAGAATAGGTTGAGTGAACTTGACCTTTTCTCCTTGGAGCGACGGAGGGTGAGAGGTGACCTGATAGAGGTGTATAAGATGATGAGAGGCATAGATCATGTGGATAGTCAGAGGCTTTTTCCCAGGGCTGAAATGGCTAGCATGAGAGGGCACAGTTTTAAGGTGCTTCGAAGTAGATACAGAAGAGATGTCAGGGGTAAGCTTTTTACGCAGAGAGCAGTGAGTGTGTGGAATGGGCTGCCAGCAATGGTGGTGGAGGCAGATATGATAGGGTCTTTTAAGAGACTCCTGGATAGGTACATGGAGCTTAGAAAAACAGAGGGCCATGGGTAACTCTAGGTAATTCCTATAGTAAGGACATGTTCAGCACAGCTTTGTCCTGTAGGCCTTGTTTCTTGCCTGCCCATCGCATCTCTCTGGTGCTCCCACCCCACCCTACCGCCCCCCCCCCACTTCCTTCCTCAATGGCCTTCTGTCTCTTTTCACCAATCAACTTTGCTCTTTGCTTCATCCCTCCCCCTCCAAGTTTCTCCTATTGCCTGGTGTTTCTGTCTCCCCTCCCCCCACCTTTCAAACCTACTCCTCAGCATTTTTTCTCCAGTCCTGTCGAAGGATTTCAGCCCAAAAACATCAACTGTACTTCTTTCCATAGATGCTGCCTGGCCTGTTCAGTTCCTCCAGCATTTTGTGTGTGTTGGCAGATCATTAGGTTGGCTCAAAAATATGCCTTTAAACAGGAAATTACAGGCTGCAATCAATTGACATTCGGAAGAAGTACATTTAGAAGAAGAGTATCTGGCAGTTTTGTTTCACAAACAAAAAAAAATCTGCAGATACTGGAAATTAAAGTAATCTATGCAAAATGCTGGAGAAACTCAGCAGGCCAGGTAGCAACTATGTGAAAAAGTTAACAGCTGATGTTAACAATGAAATCTTTTCCATAGATGCTGCCTGGCTGCTGAGTTCCTCCAGCATTTTATGTATATTAGCAGCTTTGTTTGCTGTCTGCAATACGTCACAGTTGGTCGCTGGTGCAAATGTTGTCTTATGAAATAAAATTCACCTTCCTCAATTTAAAGTCTTAATTTCTGAATTATCCTCGTCCTTTTTCATGTCTAGAATCTTAAAGTGTAATAGTCAGGATCTTTAAATAGTCTCTACCACACTTCAACGGATTACTTGGCTGAGATGAGGTCAGCAGTTCCCTTTTTCTGGTAGGACTATGAAGAAAGAAAGGTATGTTGCATCCAGAATTTTCCGGTTAGCAGGCGATTTCCTTCCATGCTGCACTGACGTATTGGGAAATCGTGTACGAGGCAAGTTAAAGCAGTGGTTTGCCATTGCCTTCTGCTTGGTGAGTTTTTTTAAGAGATCACCAGCTCTCAACCCAGCACAAATGGAGAGCGTGCAAGGGTGCCGACTGGAATCGAACTTGGGACCTCTTGACCCGAAGTCCAGTGCTGATGCCACTAAGCCACCAGCCAGCTTTAACTTGTTTGAAAGTACTCCCCTCTATCCCTTTCACTCTAGAGCAACCCCAGTTAACATTGGTGAAGTTAAATTTCATCCTGTTTCCATCTGTGATTTTGACAGTGATTTTCATTTTGTGCAAGACTGTATGTACTGGTTTTATTTCCCCTCATCTGCTTTACTAATTACAGTCTCAAACGATTTGTAATCTACCTCCCCTCCCCCCCTTTTGTTTATAAAATGTTGAATTTCCAAGTGATCTGGCATTAATCTTTCATAATGGATTCCACTGTTTTGCTGGCAAATATCAAGCTATTTGATAATTTTGACTTTTATTTTTATTTTCTTGCATATGTAACTTTCCAGTCTGTTAGGCCTTTTTTAAATATTCAGAAACTCTGAAAGTTTGTCAGAAATACACGTGCAATTTCTGTAACCACTTGTATACATAAAAATGGATAGATAACAAGACATCATACCCAGATTTGTTGATTTTTTTTTTCTCAAGTACCTTTTTGGTTATCAGATAGGTTGAATACACTTGGATTCTACATTAGAGAGAAAAGCTGAGGTACATTTAAGCAGTTGTGTGGTCATGAAATAGTGTTGTAGGCAACCAAAAGGGAAATTTATTCCCTTCAATTCCTTGTTCCACAGTGGAAAGATGCAAGGTGAGTGAACCAGGTGGTGTTGTATAAGAAGCTAATTATTTATCTAAACAATGCTTTGAAATTGTTGCCAGTTATTTGTGATCAATTATATTCATATTCAAAATTATTTACGTATATCAAAACATACAGTGAACTGCATTGTTTGCATTAACAACTAACACACCTCTAAGGATGTTGTGTGGGGCAGTCAGCAAGTGTTGTCACACATTCTGGCATAGCAACATACTCAACACAACAGCATTACAATGCAGAACAACACGAGCAGCAGCAACTACAACTACAGAATAAAACAAGGCAACAGCAAAACAAGTCTATTCCCACCCCTTCTCACACACAGGGCTCCAACCCCAGTGCATGGCAATCATAGGTTTGACCTAAAGGACTCCACTGACCTGACTTCTGAGATCATTGACCTTTGAGGAGTGCCTTAGCCCTCAGCTTGTGCAGGCCTTTGATCCCAGTGGTTTGGGGGGGTGGGGGAAGCAGTCACAGTCTCTCATGATTCCCGTCCCCCACCCCCCCTTCCTTATGTTTTATTGCCCAAGTCTTGTACAGTTTTGTGTTCCCAACTTTTAACAGACATTTGAATAAGCATGAATTTCTATTTTATTTATTTCTCCAAGGTCAGACTTCTTGTCAGCTTCTGCTTCACCAATGCTTGTTCACTGGAGATAAGAATTTTAACATACAGCAGTAAATGAGCACTGTAAAGTCAATTTAGAAAATGTGTGTTTATAATATATATACGGTTGCAAGAAAAAGTTTGTGAACACTTTGCAATTACCTGGTTTTCTGCATTTTAATTGTTCATAAAATGTGGTCTGATCATCTAAATCACAATAATAGATAAACACAATCTACTCAAACTAATAACACAAGCAATTGTACTTTTCATGTCTTTATTGAACACATTGTTTAATTATTCACAGTCTAGGCTGGAAAAAGTATGTGAGCCCTTATATTTAATAACCACCTTTAGCAGCAAGAATATCCACCAAACATTGCCTGTAGCTGCTGATCAGAATTGCACTATGGTGAGGAGGAATTTTGGACCATTCCTCCACACAAAACTGTTTCAGATCATCAATATTTCTGGGATACCTTGCATGAACAGCCTTCTGAATATCTTCAGGTCATGCCACAGCATCTCAATTGGGGTAAAGTCTGGTCTCTGACTTGGCCATTTGCAAAACATGAATTTTCTTTTTAAACCATTCTGTTGTTGATTTACTCTTGTGTTTCAGATCATTGTCTTGTTGCATCATCCAACTTCTATTGAGCTTCAGGTGACAGACCACTACCCTGACATTCTCCTGTAAAATGCCTTGATGCAATTTTGAATTCATTGTTCCCTCAACGATTACAAGTTGTCCAGGCCCTGAGGCAGCAAAGCAGCGCCAAACCATGATGCTCCACAGTCGGGATGAGGCTTTAGTGTTAGTGTTGGTGTGCAGTGCCCTTTTTCATCCAAACATTGTCCCATAAGTATACTGGCCTTTTTGCAAACTTGAGATTTGCAGCAATGTTTTTTTTTTCTTGTTCAGTGTTTTTCTTATAGAGCACACATGGACAGGGGTGTTAGCAAGTTCCTGCAGGTCTCTTGCTGTTATGAGTTTTTTCACCTCTTTCAGCATTGCACATTGTGTTCTTGGTGTGATCTGTGCAGGATGTTCACTCCTAGGGAGAGTAGCAACAGTACTGAATATCCTCCATTTGTAGACAATTTCTCTTACTGTGGACTGATGAACACTGAGGTCTTTAGAAATGCCTTGGAAGTCTTTTCCAGCTTCATGCATCACTACAATTCTTCTAAGGTCCTCTAGAAGTCGTTTTGATTGGGGCATTGTGCACATAAACAGATCTTTCTTGAGAAGAGCAGGCTTTGTCAGTAACCTGATTTTGTGTGCCTTTTTTTTTTATTTAGGGCAAGGTACCTCTACAACTCACACCTCCAATCTCATCTCATTGATGGGAACAGCTGACTCCAAATAGCTTTTGAAGAAGGCATTACCCCAGAGATTCACGTAGTTTTTTGAACTTGGACTGTGATTATTTAAATGGTGTATTCAGTACTGAAGAGAAGAAGTACAATTGTTCATGTGTTATTAGCTTAGGCAGATAATGTTTGTCTCGTTTTGTGACTTGGATGAAGATCAGACCACATTTTATGAGTAATTAATGTAGAAAGCCAAGTAATTGCAAAGGGTTCACAAACTTTCTTGCAACTGTTTATTGTAATCTTTAAATCTTGTCTCTGGATTGATGGCACATGCTAAGTCAGTGATTCCTTTCTTGCAATTCAGTAGTCACTATTCAGATCAGTCTAACTGGGTGTGATAGCATAGTAACTATGTTTCTAGAGTATTAGTTAAAATGCCCTTAATCAGCAGAAGAATTCAAAACTTTATTCAGAATATTGACAAATAACCAAAATCTTCAATAAAAGGCTGCATCAGTAATGTGACTGAAAACATTCTATGTTGTCTATCCAATCTTGGATCCAGAATTATCTTAAGTCAGATGATCTGATCAAGGGTAGTTAGAAGTGAACAAAAATGTTGACCTTCTTAGCACCTAGATGTCATGAATAATTTAATAAAAAGAATTTGGACATTTTTCCTGCAAAAATGAACTTGGGTTTATTCAACTTGGAAATATGTAGTCTTTTTAAATGAATCAAATGTTGGTGTTTGTCTTTGGAATGCATGCAGTATTGTATTTCAGTTCAGTATTGATAGGCTGTTTGTTTCAAGTATGCATTTAATCTGAAAACTAATTATAAGACCATTAGATATAAAAGCAGGATTAGGCCATTTGGCCCATTGAATCTCACTACGTTTGATCATGGCTGATTTTATTTTCCCTCTCAGCCCCATTCTCCTGTGTTCTCCCCATAACCTTTGACACCCTTACTAACCCAGAACTTTTCAACCTCTTTAACTATACCCAATGGCTTGGCCTCCACAACCTTCCATGGCAAAGAATTCCGCAGAGTAAACACCCTCTGGCTAAAGAAATTATAACTTTAAAATTACGTCTTGTACTAAAAACGAGTTTTTCCTGTAACAGAGAGTCATAATTGGGAGAGAAAACAAATAGCTTCACAGAGACATTAAAAACATGACTGTTCGGTAGTGACACAGTGAACGTCAATTGATCTTAATAGTTTGAGTAGGTTATTTATAAAAAGCAACAGTTGAAAGACACGTCATGGTTAATTGTGGAAAGTTTAGAACTGAACCTAGTTATGATGGGTTGAATGGCCTTCCCCTTTGTTCTGATTTCTGTTTGATTTTAAATAAATGCTCTCCCAAGAATTTGCTTCTATAATAGTGAACTTGATTTTTTTAAGGGTAGATCATCATTAACATTGATCAAATGTAAATTTAAATTGAAATCTCCTCAGTGAAGCACAAAGAAATTAAAGTTCCAAGACACTTACAATATTTAAAAGCCCATTTATTCAAATGTATACATTACCATTGTTGATTTTTAACTGTTTTGGAAGTATGATCAATAATTGCCTGTCTGTAATTGGCTCAGTACCTGATATTGTCAGATTCATGCTGATCAGTTGGTTTGCTGAAATGGCAGTAATAAGATAGATAATCAAACAAGCAAACAAGTTGGTGTTAATTATACTAAACAGTGCAAAGAAATAATAGTAGTTGCAATAAATAGTGCAGGTTAATGTAAACCCCAAATGTTAAATTGAATAGTACCATCAGAAGACTTTGATGTCTTGCATATGCTGTTAGTTTTCAAGCTTTCGTTTTTCAAATGTTATGTTAGTTCAGCTGTAAATAATTCGGAATCAAGGCTTCCAAGCTTCATTTTAATTTAAACTTTAAAGTAGCATTATCATTGTAATGCACATGAAGGTGCATGTTTCTTAAAACTAAATTAGTATGTGTTAATTCGTGAACTCCATTTCAATTTGGTCTGAGAAAAATTGAATGCTTACTGATCAGTTAAACACATAATTGAAAGCATTAATATTAAACCATGTTTTTTTTTGTAACACGAAGTAAATTTACCATCTATTGATGAAAAGGATGCTTGATTAAGTATACTTGGATCCATTAGTAGGAGTGTCATTGTATTGTAAACTGCAGATGTTATTTGGCCGAAGTATATCATACTTTGAGAATCAGACTCAAAAGGAACCCAGAAGCATTTTGATTTACAGAAATGAAAGCACTGGGTTTTTGCTCTGAAGTCTAGCCGTTTTGCTTCTCATTCATTGACTAAAAGCAATTAGTGCTATACAAGCTACTATGCTGCCTGATTTTTAAAAATGGGTTGATGCATTTTAGAAAAGCGTTTATAAATTTGTTCTTCAACTCATTAAAATTGTGTCCTTATTTATGAATTGATTGTTTTTTGTCTTGTACAGAAACTTGTTGTGTGTAATTCATCGGATGATCGAATTTGTTGTGCGTGAAGGACCTATGTTCGAAGCAATGATCATGAACAGAGAAATAAACAACCCCATGTTCAGGTTTTAACTCCCAAAGAATTATTTGGAATCTGTTTGCAAGCATTTTATATTGAAATTGATCAATTTAAACTATACAGTGTTACTAAATACATAATGTTTTCCAGGTTCCTTTTTGAGAATCAAAGCCCTGCCCATGTTTATTATAGATGGAAGTTGTATTCCATACTCCAGGTATACTAAATTAATACTTGTAAAAATGTAAATATTTTTAAATGATGGTTCTGCTGTTCAAATTCATAATATTGGTACTTGTTTGCCAGGGTGATTCTCCAACTCGGTGGAGAACAATGGATTTCCGCATGTTTAAGAATGGATCATTTTGGCGGCCGCCGCCTCTAAATCCATACCTGCAAGAAATATTAGAAGAAACAGAGACTCGAGCTGAAGAGAATGTGAAGAAAGGACAGTTAAAAGAAGAGTAAGTTAAATGCATCTCTCCATTATTTAAGTGTTATAAGGAACTCTATGATGTAAAATATTGAGAAAATTGAGTAATTGAATCAATATAATGTCCTTTAGTATTGGACAACTCACTGGAATAGCAATATTTTAAAATTCCTTCCATGCTGTATTTCAATGTACACTTTATCACCTGTGCTGCATGTGGGTCAAGCAGTGTGATGGTTGTAAGTAAATATCTGTTCCTGAATCTGGTTATGTGGGACCCAAGGCTTCTGCACTTCCTGCTCATTGGTGTTAGCAAGAAGAGGGCATGGTCTGGATATTGTGGCAACTTGACGATGGGTGCTGCTTTCTTGTGGCAACTCTCATGTAAATGTACTCAATGATGAGAGGGTTTCACCTGTGATTTACCAGCTTCTGTAGATTGGTGTTTCCATACCAGGCCATGTTGCAACCATTTAGGATACTCTCCACTGCATCTATAGAAACTTGTAAGAGTTCATCAGACTCTGGATATTTCCTCAATAACAACACTATGGTATCATGTAATTGTTAATTCATTATTTCCAAAGAACCAAAAATTGCCCATTAACTTTTGGAAATGAGAGATTATTAAAATGCTTGTATTTGTTTTGCAAAATATTGTACTGTTGTAGTACAGTAAATTTATAATATACTAAAATTTATACCCTTTGTTGAAGTCAAAGAGATAAATTGGAGGAGCTCTTGCGTGGATTAACACCTCGAAAAAATGATGTTGGCGATGCTATGGTGTTCTGTCTGAATCATGCTGAGGCTGCTGAAGAAATAGTGGAATGTATTGCAGAATCATTGTCCATTTTGAAAACTCCATTGCCTAAAAAGGTTTGTATCTAATTGGAAGATATTTCATAACCCTGAAGTGCTTTTAATCTGGTTTAGTCATCAGCTTTTGAGTTTTTGTGTGATAAATTGTCAAATTCTTTGGCTACTCCACTGACAATATACTTTGAAACACTTTACGTGGGTATACTTAGTTTGACGTCAGATGTCTTGGTCTTGTGTTGTGCTCAGCAAGGTGATCTGGCTAGAAAAGGGACATTGGGTGGTATAATGTGGGTAAGTGATTGAAGAGTGAGTCTTAGCTTGGGACTAATATACCTGTCTGCTAGATTTATGAGAAAACAAACTCCCAATTCACAGTACACCCGTAGACTTATAGAACATAAAACATATAGAACATAAAACATATAGAACATAGAATAGTACAGCACAGTACAGGCCCTTCTGCCCACAATGTTGTGCTGACCCTTAATCCCTGCCTCCCATATAAACCCTCACAATAAATTCCTCCATATATCTGTCTAGTAGTCTCTTAAATTTCATTAGTGTATCTGCCTCCACCACTGACTCAGGCAGTGCATTCCACACACCAACCACTCTGAGTAAAAAAAAAAAAAAAAACCTTCCTCTAATATCCCCCTTGAACTTCCCACCCCTCACCTAAAAGCCATGTCCTCTTATATTGAGCAGTGCTGCCCTGGGGAAGAGGCGCTGGCTGTCCACTCTATCTATTCCTCTTAATATCTTGTATACCTCTATCATGTCTCCTCTCATCCTCTTCCTCTCCAAAGAGTGAAGCCCTAGCTCCCTTAATCTCTGATCATAATGCATACTCTCTAAACCAGGCAGCATCCTTGTAAATCTCCGCTGTACCCTTTCCAGTGCTTCCACATCCTTCCTATAGTGAGACCAGAACTGGACACAGTACTCCAAGTGTGGCCTAACCAGAGTTTTATAAAGCTGCATCATTATCTCGCAACTCTTAAATTCTATCCCTGGACTTCTGAAAGCTAACACCCCATAAGCTTTCTTAACTACTCTATCTACCTGTGAGGCAATTTTCAGGGATCTGTGGACATGTACCCCCGGATCCCGCTGCACCGCCACACTACCAAGTATCCTGCCGTTTACTTTGTACTCTGCCTTGGAGTTTGTCCTTCCAAAGTGTACCACCTCACATTTCTCCGGGTTGAACTCCATCTGCCACTTCTCAGCCCACTTCTGCATCCTAGCAATGTCTCTCTGCAACCTTTGACAATCCTCTACACTATCCACAACACCACCAACCTTTGTGTTGTCTGCAAACTTGCCAACCCACCCTTCTACCCCAAATCCAGGTCGTTAATAAAAATCACGAAAAGTAGAGGTCCCAGAACCGATCCTTGTGGGACACCACTAGTCACAACCCTCCATTCCGATTGTACTCCCTCCATCATGACCCTCTGCCTTCTGCAGGCAAGCCACCTGGCCATACTTCCCTCGATCCCATGCCTTCTGACTTTCTGAATAAGCCTACCGTGTGGAACCTTGTCAAATGCCTTACTAAGATCCATGTAGATCACATCCACTGCACTACCCTCATCTATATGCCTGGTCACCTCCTCAAAGAACTCTATCAGGCTTGTTAGACACGATCTGCCCTCACAAAGCCATGCTGACTGTCCCTGATCAGACCATGATTCTCCAAATGCCCATAGATCCTATCTCTAAGAATCTTTTCCAGGAGTTTTCCCACCACAGACGTAAGGCTCACTGGTCTATAATTACCCGGACTATCCCTATTACCTTTTTTGAACAAGGGGACAACATTTGCCTCCCTCCAATCCTCCGGTCCCATTCCCGTGGACAACGAGGACATAAAGATCCTAGCCAGAGGCTCAGTAATCTCTTCCCTCGCCTCATGGAGCAGCCTGGGGAATATTCCATCAGGCTCCGGGGACTTATCCATCCTAATGTATTTTAATAACTCCAACACTTCCTCTCCCTTAATATCAACATGCTCCAGAACATGCTCACTCATATTGTCCTCACCGTCATCAAGTTCCCTCTCATTGGTGAATACCGATGAGGGAGTATTCATTGAGGACTTCACTCACTTCCACAGCCTCCAGGCATATCTTCCCACCTTTATCTCTAATCAGCCCTACCTTCACTCCTGTCATCCTTTACATAATTGAAGAATGCCTTGTTTTCCTTTACTCTACTCGCCAAGGCGTTCTCATGTCCCCTCCTTAAGCTCCTTTCTTGCTACCCTATATTCCTCAATAGACCCATCTGATCCTTGCTTCCTAAACCTCATGTATGCTGCCTTCTTCCACCTGACTATTTCCACCTCACTTGTCACCCATGGTTCCTTCACCCTACCATTCTTTATCTTCCTCACCGGGACAAATTTATCCCTAACATACTGCAAGAGATCCCTGATTTTTACAATTCGTAAGATTCAGTGACTTAACTACCTAAATATTATTTGGACTCTTGCTTTGTTGCAAGGTGAGTCTGTATCACTAACTTCATTTAGCAGGGACTCCCAACCATTTTTATGCCATGGACCCCTAACATTCCCAGGTTAGGAACTCCTGATCTAAAGCAATAAAAGAATAGAATCCACAGCAGAACTACAATTTCAACTGATCCAGATAGGTAAGGAAATGAATGTTCATATCTAATGCTGATTTGAAAATCTTGAAAACTGAAGGGCATTATTGTCAGTATTTTTATTACACCCTTATGTGTCATAACTATATATTTAACATAAAGGATGTGTTTTGCATAAAAATTTAATTTTTTTCCTATTACAGATTGCCAGGCTTTATTTGGTGTCAGATGTGTTATACAATTCATCAGCTAAAGTTGCAAATGCCTCATATTACAGAAAATAGTAAGTAATATGTTTATTCGGTTTAATTTTCACCATATTAACTGTAGATCTGGATTAGCCTGGATCCAGCTAACTATCTAGAATCACACTTCACCGAGTCCATTAGCATTTTCATAGATGTGCAAATTTTGACAACATACTGTCTCTTAGGGCTTTTAAATGAATTCTGATAGTTATTAATCTAGTCAAATGATTGAAATCCATAAAAATGAAAAATCCAAACTGATCAAAATTTAATTAAAACCTGAATTAAATAAAACAAAGTGAAATAAGTAATACATCTATCTATATATACCTCCTCCTTTGGCATCAGTGGGCTCCAAATGAATGAAGTTATGATTTAATATGCCACTGTTGCTGGCTTAAAGCCTGGGGCCAGATGCAAAGTGCATCTTACCCCTCTTCAGTAAGTTGGATTCAGAGTCCAGAGTGAAGTGGACAGCTAGATGCTCTTGCATTTGATCTTCAACATGGATGTCTGCTGTGTTTGGCTGCATATGTAAAAGGCTGGGGGAGTTTCTGAAGCATGACTGGTTGACTGCTTGTATTTCCCTTTGGAACTTCAGGTTAGCAATGAACATGATTCGGCTTACCTGTGTCAGGATTGTGCAACTCCATTTATATTCCTAACAGTTTGTTCGGGTGCTTATATGTTTCAGAGTTTTGTGGAATGTTGAGCACCGACATAGGTTAAGCAGTGCAAAAATAGTCAATAAAGATGTTTTAAGTTGATGATGATGTTTTAAGAAGATTTCAGAATGGAGGGTTGGTGGGAATATTTAGCGAATGAATTTTAGATGAGAGTACATTCTGCTCATAAATAATTTTTTTATATCAGTTGCAGACTTCCTCATTAGATTGCATTCTTCTTCTTCTGCCCTTGTGTTACCTTCAGAAATGCTTTTGCGTATTTTCCAAAGTTCATATATGTATGCAAATATTGTTTCTTCTGATATTCGTGTTTTGATAGGTTCATTCAGTAAATAGATACTTTGGATCTTGTATTTTTCTTGCAGAAGATTTAATGCAACTTCTATGTATGTTCTGATATCTGAGTGTTAAGAGAGCAGGTCTTCACAGCCTTAAAAGTATTTTTTAGGACTCAGCTCTGAGCTGCATTTGTCAAATTTGACATTTTTGACCCTAAGGGTCTTTGAAGATGCTGTGATGTCTTCTGGTTTATGATGAGCAATTTCACCTTCAGCAATAATAGTTTTTTTTATTCCTCTGAAAAGTTGAGTCAAGCAGTATGTATCAGCTACTGTAAACACTCCCCAGCATAAGTATGCAATATTTTGGCCACTTGTATAAAGAAAACACTAGTATTATTAACTGGAATTCACTACCTGGTGACTCAAAGACTGCAGTGGCTCAAGGGATAAATTGCTTCCACCTTTTGGAGCATTTATGAGAGTTGATGCCCATTCCTAATTGCCATAGGTGGCAGCAAGTTTTGTGTCTGGCAGTATTTCCCAGCACCATGTTCAGAAATGGTTATTACCTTTAAAACATCAGGCACCTGAATCAGCATGGATAACTTCACTCACCTCAATCACGAGCAGGTTCCACAACCAATGAACTTACTTTCAAGGACTCTGCCACTTACTTTCTCAGTATTTATCTGTTTGTTTGTTTATTTGTTGTATTTGCATAATTTGTCTTCTGCACATTGGTTGTTAGTCTTTGTTTATCTGCAGTTTTTCATTGATTGTATTGTTTTTCCATTAATTCTATTCTTTGTTTTACTGTGAATGCCTGCCTGTGTATACAGTGACGTATACATACTTTGATAATAAATTTACTTGGGACTTTGTGAATATTTTTTTAAAACTAATATTTTTTGGCCTTGGGGTTTAAGTTAAACAATAATGTGCATAAGCAAACAGTCACGCTCTTTGTATACTCTTCAAGAGAATGTGTTCATTTCTGGTCGCCTCATTATAGGAAGGGTGTGGAAGCTTTGGAGAGGGTGCAGAGGATGCTGCATGGATTAGAGAGCATGTCTTATGAGGCGAGGATGAGCAAGCTGGGGTTTTTCTCTTTGAAGTGAAGGAGGATGAGAGGTGATTTGAAAGAAGTGTATAAGATGATAAAAGAATAAAGTGGGCAGACAGAGCCTTTTTCCCCAAGGCAGAAATGGCATAATTTTAGATGATTGAAGGAAATTATAGGTAGGTTGTCAGAAGTAGGATTTTCACACAGAGAATAGCAAGTACTGCTGGGGGTAATGGTAGAGGGAGATACATCAGCAACATTTAAGGGACTGTTAGATAGACACGTGGATGAAAGAAAAATGAGAGGGCTGTTGGGAGGGAAACGTTAGATTGATCTTCGAGTAGTTTTAATGGTTAACACAACGTTGAAGGCTAGAGGGACTGTACTGTTCTATGTTCTATGAATGTTCCCTATAAAGAATTATTGTAAAGTACATAATTTTACACTGAAAAGAAAATAGCTAGAAAAAAATGTTGAATTAGCCAAAAGAAGTCAGAATATTTTAATTTTCCAAATTACAGGTTTATGATAGCAATGCAGTGGCTTCAAATGGGAATTCATGTTGTCATTGGGTTTTAGATTTATGGTCAGGAGTCCACCCTAGCTGTTGAATTTAACTAAATCTCATGGTATTTTTCATCATTCGTTGCAGTGCAAATAACGCAAAACACTTTATAATTTTAGGCCTAGCGTAAACTAGTAGATATGTTTCTTGTATTTTACCAAAGTTTAATCTATTCCAGAAAGTAAAATTTTTGCTTCTCTCGCAGTTTTGAATCTAAGCTGTGCCAGATATTTGCAAACCTTAATGCAACTTACAAGTCAATTCAAGGTCACTTACAGTCTGAGAATTTCAAGGTAATAGCTACCATGTGCTATTTGCTGTTATTGGTCATAATAATTTTGAAATATCACAACTAATCAATTACATAATATAGTTAAATAGCACATTTTTTCTTTTTTTTTTGATTTGTTAACAATTCTTAAGTAAATGAGGTTCAACCGTTAGTGGTACTGTATAATATGGTTAAAACAATTTGGTATCAAACTTCTATGTAAAATTTAAATTGCTTATTAACCCCTTCATTTAATGTTTGCACAAATTTTGGTCAATTCTTGAGAATCTATCAAAAGGTATTAAAATTATAAGGATAGACATGATTTCTTTTAATATTTGACATTTTGTGCTATATCTTAAGAATTAAACCAAAGAGCTGTCCCAAACAATCTAAGTAGTTACAAGGTGTAGATTGATGGCCAAGCAAGTTTATCCATTCAAGACGTACACCACAAATCTGGAAATTCCTGGTTTAGATAAATTAGGCAACCTCAGCATGGTTTCTGTTTTATGTCTTGGTACCCGTGGGTGACCAAGAAAAAAAATAGGCATGGTTCCTGATGCAGTTCGCTGATCAGAACTCTTGAGAAAGCTAGTTATTAATGGATGACAACAAGAATGTCCAATTATAATTCATGTATATTGCTCCTGTTTCTAGCTGTTCCTGTCAAGCCTTCAGCATAAATCAAGGAAGATACGTTGAAGAGTAATTACAGAATAAGCAATCATAAAGTCTTGATAAAGGTTTTGGGAATCTGCCAAAGGTGCTTTGCATATTTTAATAGTGTCCAGTACTGAGTCATTTAACCTGAAGATCAGGGAAACAAGCTGACATTTAAAAAGCTAAATGAAAAGATGTAGCAAGTTAAGATGCAGGGAATGTCCCAATCCAGCAATAAGAAAATCAAAAGAAAATACTTTCAATCTGAGCTATTGATAATATAATAACGTAAACACGTGATGTTAAGAGATGCATTTGATATATTGAAGGGAAAATGAGGTTTATGTTCCTACAGCAAGGCACAGCCTTAAAAACAAAACTAAATTGTGTATTGTATACATTTCTTTAACCACTGTCAGCTAGTTTGGTAATCAAAATTGTTAGTAATATGTTGAAATATTCTAATTTGTTTTACAGCAAAGAGTAATGGGCTGCTTTAGAGCATGGGAAGATTGGACAGTTTATCCTGACCCATTCCTCATTAAACTACAAAATATCTTTCTTGGACTTGTAGATCTCGAGGATGAAAGTAAAGAACTCTGCAAACCTCAGGTATTTAGGAATGGTTAGATATTTTTCTTCCTCTGCTTAAATGTAACAAGCAACAGAATTTTTCTTTTGAAGAAAAATTGCACAGTTTGTTTCATGGCTGAGTGCAACTCATGATAAATACACTGAGTTTTTTCATTTCTGTTAACACCGTTTCTTATGTCTAGAATATCTCCCTTGTACATGTAGATGTTGAAACAATTCATGAAGTGTTTGAACGAACTATATATTTTATCTGTGACTTGTCTTTCTATAACAAGGGTTTATATTTGATTATTATTCCCCAGTATTATGGTATCTTCATTGCCAAAGTTCAATTAATTTCCTTTTTTTCTGTTTTGTTTTGGGCCTGCATGAAGTATTACACATTTAAAAGGCATTAAGCAAGTATTTGCAATTTAGGAACAAATCAGTTACCCCACTGGTCCATACTTGTTTGACCCCTAGGGAAGCATCTTTATAGCTGTCCTATTCCATCTTCATTGTGTATAAGCGTTTGGTCTCAACTTCTACCTGGGGTGATGTGTTCTATTTAAAAAAAAAAACTTTCTTCTGAATTCTGTGTTAAGATTTTCTTAATGACTGTCCATAACCCCTAGGTTTTGTCTGGTCCTCAAATGGAAGCAATTATTTTTCAACTCAGTAATGCCCTTGACATTTTGATGGTTCCCTCTGTCTTTGAAATTCTGAAATTTGGAATCCTGAAACATGAAAGGTAAAACTCAGCAGGCCAGGCAGCATCTGTGGAGAGAAACAGTTAACGTTTTCAGGTCAAAAGCATTTCATCAGCATATCTCTTGGATGTGACTCATCTGAGAACAGAGCTCAGCTTAATTCATTGCTTATAATTCTGACCTTTTCGTTCTGATATCATTTGTCTCTCCAGTTGCTTGTCTTAAACAGAAACAGTAAAATCTTGTGCACTGACAATGATTGAGATTAAAATTTGTATTTGAGCTGCCAATTCAGTTGAGAAATTTGACTGTTCAATTTAAAATTATTGCTCATTGCAGTGCAGATGTTTTATATATTTGAAATGGTTAGCCTGAAGAATTTGGCAAAAAATGTGCAGTGATTGTTGCATTGTTTTATATCTAGTGGTTGAAAGCAATTGAACAAACATCTTCCCAATAAGCAACCCAGTGGAAATGATTTAACACTTAACAGAAGTGCTGAATTTTGATCTCTTTCATTGTGGATCCTTCTCCACCCTCTGCATGACTTCTCATACGTTTTTAGGGCATTAATTGCTTGTAAGAATATTTATCTTATTTTAGGTGATAGTAAATAGAAATTGATATTTCTCTAAACCAAATTACTATGGAATGTTTTACAAGACATTTACTAGGAGTAAAATTGGAATAGATGTCTTGCAAAACATTCAATAGTAACTTGGTTTTTATTAGGCAGAAATATTGGAATGCTGTCAAATGGTTGTTGTGATGCTTCTAGTGTGGTAGTGTAGTGGCTAGTGCTTGTTCTCACTTTCAGCTTCCACCAGTGGCTTGCATTCTCATAAAAAGAACAGAATGTGCAAGTCTTTCCCTGCCAGTACATTGCCTCTGCAACAGCAAGCCTCGTGTAGTGCCTCCTACATGAGGCTTGCTGTTGGAGAGATGAAAACTGAGCTCCTTTCAGGCTCGGGCTGAACTACAGAGAATGCGGCGGTCTGGCCCCTGCGCACACAACACACAGGCGCATCAGCATGTGGACACACTCTGGTGCTTGTGAACCAGATTCCAGCTATGGGTAAATAGCCCCACTGCTTTGTGGGCAGTCTTAGGAGAGACAAAGGCTATGGAAGTAAACCCAGACAGAAAATCCGAAATGGAGCCCCTAAGGCAGCTGGACAACACTGAACATCCTTCCAGCAACTCCTGCAGCCTAGCTGGTGTCAAACTATTGTTTCACTATCCTTTGGACTACACTGGTGAGACTGAAAGTTGGTGGTTTGACAACTGACCATCCCCGGATCTCCATACCTTCTGCCCGGGCTTGTGCCCTGGAGAGGTCTCTTCACCTACTGTCCTTTGAGATAGAATGATGCCACCATCATCATCATCATCAATAATGGAATTGTTTTGTTATTGTTCAGTTTATTTAAATTTGGGGAAACTTTTCTGGAATACTATTCATGCAGATCAATTCTTTACACAATACATCGAGGAAGAATAAGGTAAAGCATTACCGGAGGTGTAACAGCTACAGAGAAAGTATAGGACAGGTAGAGACAATAAAGTTCAAGATCATATGTTAGATTGTGAGGTCGAGTCTGTCTTATTATGCTAAGGAACCATTCGGTAACCTATGACAGAGGGGTAGAAGTTGTCCTTGGGCCTGGTGAGCTTTCAAGCTTGTTTTGCTCAATCAGAGGGGAGAAGAGAGAATGTCCAGGCTGGGTGAGGTCTTAGATTATGCTGGCAGCTGTGTTGAGGCAGCGAGAAGTATAGATAGAATCCATGGAGGTTCGCAGTCACCATGCATCTAGAATGCATTAATTAAGAAGTGGTAAAGGACAATTGGGAGCATGCCAACCTTCTTTAACTTCTTGAAGTAGAGTTGTTGCATCTAAGTGGTTGGATCTGGACAGATGACTGATAATATTTCCTCCCAGGAGCTTGAAGTTTTCAACCCATCTTACCTTTAATGCAGATAGGAGCGTGAGTGCTGCCTCCCTTTGTGAGGTCAATGATCAGTTCTTTTGCTGACATTAAGAGAAAGATTGTTGTCAGTTCACCATGTTACTAGGGTCTCTATCTCCTTTCTGTACTCCAACTCATCATTATTTGAGATACAACCCACTATACTGCTATCATGTGCAAACTTGTAGATGAAGTTAGAGCAGAATCTGGCCTCACAGTCATTTTTTTTGGTTTTGTATACCTGTATTGCACTAAGTTTAAAGGATTTTTGTGCTGAATTGAGCACATTTTTTGAAACCCTGCTTTATGAATCAACTCAGCATCTGAAAATGTGATTACAATGTTGGATATTGCAATGGAAAATCGAAATATGCATGCGACTTTAGGGTAAAATAGCACAATTATTTCTGGTCTATTTTGATAGCAAATATATTTTATTTTTTTCAAGTGGTGATTTTAAAAAATTTGCCTATTTTATAGATCCACTGAGAGAATGTACATCTTAAGTTTTGTCCCTCCTGGCCAAATCTTGAGAATATTGGTTTCCACTCTTGCACAGCAGTATCACTTCAAAGAAAATTCATTAGATTTGATACTTTGAGCTATCCTGAGAAGCAATTTAAAAAACGTAACTTAAATTTCTTCTCCTTGCCTATTGCAATCTGTGTTTTACATTTTTTCCTAAATTTTTGCCTGGCAGCCTATCACAATGTGCTGCTGTTTCATAGTTTCAAAGACCTTGATTCAATCTGTGCAATTTGCCTTTTCTTCCTGAGACTGCCTTGGTTTTTCTGTGCTCCAGTTTCCTCCAAGGCCCAATAGATGTGTTGATAAGTTAATTGGTTACTGTAAATTTCCTCTAGTTAATTTGAGGATCAAAAGGAGTTGGTATTGGTTTATTATTGTCACGTGTACAGTAAAAAAAACTTGCACACTATTCATACAGATCAAATCATTACACAGTACATTGAGGTAGAATAAGGTTAAAAAAAAATTAAGAATAAAATGTAAAAGCTATCAAATGAAGGTAAACTATGTAGTGCGAGATCATAAGGTAGATTATGAAGGCAAGAGTCCTATCTCACCGTACAAAAGTCCATTCAATAGTTTGATAACAGTGGAATAGAAGCCTTCAGGCTTTCAGACGTTTTTGTCTTCTGCCTGATGGGAGAGGGGAGAAGAGAGTATGTCCAGGTTGAATGGGGTCCTTGATTATGCTGGCTGATTTACTGAGGCATTGAGAAGTACAGAGAGAGTCCATGGAGGGGAGGCTGGGCTATGTCCACAGCTCTCTGCATTTTCTTGCATTCACGTACAGTGCAGTTGCCATACAAAGCCATTATGCATCCAAGCAGAATGCTTTTTGTAGTGCATCAATAAAAATTTGTGTAGCCCCCTGGTAAGCCTCAGGCTCGCTCAGATCGCTTTCGTCTAGGGTGAGCGGCCTTTGGCCCTGCCAAACTGGGCAATCAAGTTTGTTTGGATGCTGTGTGATGTACCCCACCCCGCCAAATAACAGACAATACACTGTATGCAATTAAATGATTACACTTTATAGATCTTACTGGAACTATGTAATTAATAGAGATAAAATATAAAAGGAAGTAAAAGGCGACAAACTTATCAAAATTCAACCACTTCGTGCACAACAGTTGGAGCTCAAGTAACGGAGTCTTCTTTCCACCATTTGATCCCCTCCGACCACCTCGATCTGCCGTCTGGGACCAACCACAGTGGTTGACCAGAGGCTCCACACGAGTTTGTCTTCATCTCCTCTCCTCGCCGAAGACCCTGGGCCTCAGACTCCTGCTCGGGGTCCGTTCTGCCACCCAGCTTACAGCATCGCGTCTTCTCTCCCTGTCCCCATCGCGTCTTCTGCGCCAAAGCCCGCGAAACACAATAGCTTACAGACACACAAGAAAGAATAACATCTATCCCAATTGGTTCGTTCCCTCTCTTATCAATAATATAACCCAAACAAGCAGAGAGAGAGAGAGAGAGAGAGATCTCCTTACATCGCAGTTATTATTACAGAAAAGCCATTTTAATTATAACATAACAAAGAAGCCATTTTGTTAGCCTTCGCAGTAACACAAAAGAAGAAACCCCTTACATTTGTAAGAGTCGACTGGGTCAGCCTCCTGAGGAAGTTGAGGTACTGATGAGCTTAGCCTTGACATCAGTGTGATGGGGCCAGGATAGGCTAGTGGTGATATTCACACTTGAATATTGAGCCCTCGATCTCAAGACAGGCATGACCGCTCTTTTGTTGACATTGAGAGAAAGGTTGTTGTCAAGAGACAATGTTGCAGATAAGCTCAACGCCTTTTATGCATGCTTTGAAAGGGAGAATAAAACTACACCTGTGCAAATCCTTGCAGCAATTGGTGACCCTGTGATCTCTGTCTCAAAGGCTGACGTCAGAAAATATTTTGAAAGGGTGAGCCCTCACAAGGCAACAAACTGATGGAGTACCTGGTCGGGCAGAGAAAACCTGTGCCAACCCACTGGTGGGAGTGTTCAAGGACACCCTCAAATTCTCACTGCAGCAGTTAGAGGTTCCCACCTGCTTCAAGAGGGGTGACAATCATACCAGTGCCCAAGAAGAGCAGGGTGAGCTGCCTCAACGACTATTGCCCAGTTCCACTGTGATGAAGTGCTTTGAGATGCTGGTCATGCCAGAATCAGCTCCTGCCTAAATAAGGATCTGGACCCACTGCAATTTGCCAATTGTCACAATAAGTCTATGGTGTATGCAATCTCATTGGCCCTCTATTTGGATCACATCCAAAATAGCAATGCCTACGTCAGTCTGCTTTTCATTTTTCTAGCTCAAGCATTCAATACCATCATCCCCTCTGTACTAATCAACAAGCTCAAAACCTAGGCCTCTGAATCTCCCTCTGGATCCGTCATATGTGGATTGGAAGTAACATTACCTCTTTGCTCACAAAAAACACTGACGCACCTCAAGGATGCATGCTCAGTCCACTGCTTTACTCTCTCTACACCCACAACTGCGTGGCCAGGGGTAGCTTAAACACCATTTATAAAATTGCTGCTGATGGCACATCTATTGTTGGCAGAATTTTAAGTGATGACAAGGAGGCATAAAGGGGCACGATGTATCAGCTGATTGAGTGGTGACACAACAACAACCAACCTTGCATTCAATGGTTAGTGAGACCAAGGAATTGATTATGTATTTCAGGAAGGAGAAGCTGGGGGAACGCACAACAGTTATCATCGATGGGTCAGCAGTGAAAGGGTGAGTTATTTCAAGTTCATGGATGTCAGCATCTCTGAAGATCTTTTCTGGTCCCAGCATACTTTATACTTTATTGTCGCCAAACAATTGATACTAGAATGTACAATCATCACAGCGATGTTTGATTCTGTGCTTCCCGCTCCCTGGATTACAAATATTAAATATTAAAAATAGTAAAAATTAGTAAATATAAAAATTTAAATTGTAAATCATAAATAGAAAATAGAAAAATGGAAAGTAAGGTAGTGCAAAAAAACTGAGAGGCAGGTCCGGATATTTGGAGGGTACATCCCAGATCCGGGTCAGGATCCGTTCAGCAGTCTTATCACAGTTGGAAAGAAGCTGTTCCCAAATCTGGCCGTATAGGTCTTCAAGCTCCTGAGCCTTCTCCCGAAGGGAAGGGGGACGAAAAGTGTGTTGGCTGGGTGGGTCGTGTCCTTGATTATCCTGGCAGCACTGCTCCGATAGTGTGCGGTGTAAAGTGAGTCCAAGGACGGAAGATTGATTTGTGTGATGTGCTGCGCCGTGTTCACGATCTTCTGCAGCTTCTTTCGGTCTTGGACAGGACAACTTCCATACCAGCTTGTGATGCACCCTAGAAGAATGCTTTCTACGGTGCATCTATAAAAATTAGTGAGGGTTTTAGGGGACAGGCCAAATTTCTTTAGTTTTCTCGGGAAGTAAAGGTGCTGGTGGGCCTTCTTGGCAGTGAACCCTGCTTGGTTGGACCAAATCAGGTCATTTGTGATATTGACCCCGAGGAACTTAAAGCTTTTGACCTGTTCCACTTGTGCACCACCAATGTAAATTGGGTCATGCGGTCCGCTACTCCTCCTGAAGTCAACAACCAATTCCTTCACCTTGCTGACATTGAGGGATAGGTTATTGTCTTCGCACCATGCCACCAGGTTCTTAATTTCCTCTCTGTATTCAAACTCATCATTACCCGAGATACAGCCTACAATTGTTGTGTCATCAGCAAACTTATATAATGAGTTTGATGGAAACTTGGCTACACAATCATGGATGTACAGTGAGTACAGCAGGGGGCTGAGTACACAGCCTTGTGAGGCACTGGTGCTCAGAGTGATTGTAGAGGAGAGCTTGTCCCCTATTTTTACAGCCTGGGTCCTGTCTGTGAGGAAGTTGAAGATCCAGCTGCAGATCTGAGTGCTAAGGCCCAGGTTCCGGAGCTTAGGAATCAGTTTATTTGGAGTAATGGTATTAAAGGCAGAGTTGTAGTCAATGAAAAGGAGCCTTACGTATGCGTCTTTATTCTCCAGGTGTTCTAAGGAGGAATGTAGGGCCAGAGAGATGGCATCTGCCGTTGACTTGTTGCTCCTGTAGGCGAATTGCAAAATGTCGAGGTTGACCAGTAGGCTGTGGTTGATGTGTGCCATAACCAATCTCTTGAAGCACCTCATAGCAATTGATGTCAGAGCCACAGGTCGATAGTCATTCAGGCATGCCACCTTGCTCTTCTTCGGCACTGGGATTATCATTGCCTTCTTAAAACATGAGGGGATCTTAGACTGAAGCAAGGAGCAATTGAAGATGTCAGCAAACACTCCAGCTAGCTCGCTTGCACAGGCCCGGAGAACCCGTCCCGGGGCGCCATCTGGGCACGTCGCCTTTCTTGGATTTACCTTCAGGAAGGCCCTTCTAATGGCCTCCTCGGTGACAATGAATCTCGATGCCACCAGGTCCGGTTCATCCGGAGGGAGCGGGACGCTCTTCTTCTGTTCGAATCTTGCGTAGAATACGTTAAGTTCGTCAGGAAGAGAAGTGCCACAGTTATTGATATTCCCAGCCTTTTCTTTGTGACCAGTGATCTCATTTAGACCCTGCCGTAGTCTACTGGCATCCTTCTGGTTAGCCTGGGCTTCCAACTTGGCTCGATATTGCCTCTTGGCGCCCTTAATGGCTTTCCGGAGTTCACGCCTGGATTCTGTGTAGCAACTGGTATCCCCGGACCTAAAAGCTGCAGCTCTAGCCTTTAAAAGGGATTTGACCTTGTAATTCATCCAAGGTTTCCGGTTAGGGAATACCTGGATCGTCTTGCGAGACACACAGTCCTCCGTGCATTTCCAAATAGAGTCCGTGACAGATGAGGCATACTCATCGAGGTTAACTGCCGAGTCCTTGAATGCTAACCAGTCCACCGATTCAAAGCAGTCATGGAGGACCTCATCTGTTTCCTCCGTCCAACGCGACGCTGCTTTTGACACCGTGACCTCTCGCTTCAGTTTCTGTTTGTAAGCCGGGAGGAGGAGTACGGCCTGATGGTCCGATTTTCCGAAGTGAGGTCGTGGGATGGAACGGTAGGCATCCTTGACTGCTTTGTAGCAGTGGTCAAGTATATTCGGGCCTCTAATGGGGCAGGAGACATGTTAGTATAACTTTGGCAGCGCCCTTCTGAGGTTGGCCTGGTTAAAGTCCCCGGCTGTAATGAGCAAAGCCTCCGGATACCTGGTCTCAAGTTCACTGATGTTGGCATACAGTATGTTCAGAGCACACTCCACGTCCGCCTGTGGGGGGAATGTAGACCGCTGTCAGTATGACCGAGGTGAATTCCCGTGGCAGATAGTAGGGACGACACTTCACCAACAGGTGTTCCAGGTCCGGGCTGCAGGAGCTTGTCAGTGCCACTGTATCCGAGCACCATGCAGTGTTATCTGTAGGCAGACACCACCTCCCCTCGTCCAGCCCGAAGATGCCGTGCGGTCCATCCAATGGATTGAAAATTCCTCCGGGCGGATGGTACAGTCGGGGGTGGCAGGGGAGAGCCAGGTCTTGGTGAATCAGAATACACAGCAGTTCTGCATCTCCCTGCAGTAGTTGAGTCTCCCTTTAAAATCATCCACCTTGTTCTCTCTGGCTTGCACATTAGCTAGTAGGATGGTGGGCATTGGGACCCTGAAGCCCCTCAGCTTCAATCTGACCAGCAGCCCAGCTCTTTTCCCACGTTTCCTCTGTAAATAGTGCATCTTTCCAGGTTTCCGTCGATGCAGTGTGTTGTTGTCAGCTGTTTGAGGTTGGTGGACGTGTCCTGCGGGAATCGATCGGCGGGTCACATCGTTGGACACTCCGGGTCGGGCCGAGTAACAGGGGAGGCTCTGCTGCCACTTCCAGCTGCCAGGGGTCCAGGCTGTTGATTGGGTCGGGCCCCGAAGCTGACACTTAATCCCGGAGGGCCAGGCTCCTGGCTGAAACAAGTCTGTAAACCGAGTCACGGTTGCGGAGGCCTCCGCTCCAGCTGAGCTTCGGGCTCGATTTCCAAGGTCGGCGGGGAGGCCTCACTTCTGGCAGCTGTGGATGGCCGCCAACGGGGCTTTATGGTGGTCACTCTGGGGAAGCATCTGGGGCATCTTGAGGTCTCCGCCGTCACTTCTATGTGGTCATCTGCTCCAGAGAGGTGCTGGTCGACAATGGACCGTGTCTCCAAGTGCTCCGGCACAGTAGCAGACCATGGGTCTCCGGGAACGTGGTGGGCCTCGCTGGTCCGGTCCAGGTGCGGTCCGGAGTTTAAGAAGCAGTTCTGGCGCGGTGGTCTCCAGCTGGGTCAGTAGCTTCGCCAGGGTGTTGTTGATCTTGATCTTGCTAGATTGGAGGTTTAGAAAGGTTTCTTGGGTACAGGATAGTGGAGAGGGCAGTTTGCTCGGGAGAGCACGCACCAAGTCGCCAGTTACTGGCGCCATCTTTACCATCAAAAAATAGCATATTGATTGAATTACAAAGAAGATGCTACAGCGGCTATATTTCATTCAGAGTTTGAGTGGGGAGCCTTGGTATGTCACCAAAGGTGCTCACAAATTTCTACAGATGTGAACTCTGGCAATTCCATGGGCACTAGCTTTGCTAGCATCAAGTACATTTTCAAAAGGCAATGCCTCAAAAAGGCTGCATCCATCGTTAAGGACTCCCATCACCCAGGACATGTCCTCTCCTTATTGCTACCATCAAGGAGAAGGTATAGGAACCTAAAGACACATTTAGCACTTTAGAAACAGCTTCTTCCCCCCACTATCAGATTTCTGAATGGACAATGAACCCATGTACACAACCTCACTTTTTTTTCTTCACTCTCTTTCTGCATTTATTTAATTTTGAAGCTATATTTCTTATAATTTATAGTTTTTATTATGTATTGTAACGCGCTGCTGCCACAAAATGACAAATTTCACAGCATATGCCAGTGATATTAAATTTTGAATTTGGTTCTTTATCTCCATCTTATGCTCTTAACTCATTGTTATTTGTGATGCAGCCCACTACGGTGGTATCATCTGCAAACTTGTAAATGTAGTTGAAGGGCAAGGAAGAGAATAGTACTACAGGGAAATAAAGAACAGGAGACTGGGACTGATGGGATTGTTCTGCTGGGAGCCAGCATGGACTTGGGCAGAAATGCCAACACCTGTGTCAATAAGTTTGTAAGCATGTGATCTTCAGACCTTGAATTTTTTTTATGATATCCAAAGCTTTAAATTAGATTGCAGCTATATATTCTCTTCCAGACTCCAGGTGGTAAATCAGCTTCTTGAATCTTGCCTACAAAGGAAGAGTCTCTGCACAGTAACAAAAGCAAGGAGAAAAATTATTTCTATCATGTACAGTGAGCAGTTCTGATGTGTAAACGCCAGAGTAGTTACGGTTATGTGCTTATGTTTTGTAGCCAGACCCTGAAGATCTTGATGGAACACCGGTTGAGGATGAAATTGATGGTGCCCCATTGGAGGACGTAGATGGAGTTCCAATTGATTTGAACACTGGAATGGATGACCTAGATGGTGTCCCTATGAAGGTGCTAGATGATGACCTTGATGGGGTTCCCAGTAAGTCCTTCTAATTTTTCGTGTTGTTTGCCTGTATCTGATTTGTCATGAAGTATGGAATTGGCCACTCAAAATACCCTACCCGCCAATAGGTACCCATCTGTGCTGATCCCATCTTTCAGCACTTTATGGCTTTTTATGCCTCGGAAATTCAAGTGTTTATTAAACACTGTTTGTGATTCTACTTCACCATTCTCTCAGGCAGTGTATTCCAGGTACTTGCCAATCTTCAGGGTGGAAGAAGATCTCCCTCTAATTTTCTTCTTTGCTTCTCCTTGCCCTAAATCCATATCCTCTATTTTTAAAAACGCAAACACGAGGAATTCTGCAGATGCTGGAAGTTCAAGCAACACACATCAAAGTTGCTGGTGAACGCAGCAGGTCTGGCAGCATCTCTAGGAAGAGGTACAGTCGACGTTTCAGGTCAGGTCCTGACGAAGGGTCCCAGCCTGAAACGTCGACTGTACCTCTTCCTAGAGATGCTGCCTGACCTGCTGCGTTCACCAGCAACTTTGATGTGTGTTCCTCTATTTTTAGCTACCTCTTATGTGGGGAAAAGTTTCCTACAGTCTCTCCTCTATCTATATCACTCATAATTTTGCATACATAAATCATGTTTCCTCTTTAGCTCCTCCATTGGAGAGAAAACAGACCTTAACCTCTCATGTCTCTCCTAATAACTAAAACACTCCATCCCCAGTAACATTCTGATGAATCTTTTCTATACTATCATATCCCCCCCAATAGTGTGGTGGCCAGAACTGTACACAGTACTCCAGCTGAGATTTGACTACTGTTTATAAAGTTGCTACCACTGATATTAGGTTCATAGATTTGTAATTACCAGACTTTTATTGGGTATCCTTAATTTGCTCTGTCTACTTTTGACTTAAGTATCCTCACAACATTGCTTAGTAGGGAATTCCAGTGTTTACATCAATAAAGAAAGTGCATGTCAGAATGCTGTGAGACTTGGAGGCGTTGGTGTAACTATATGTCTGCTGTTGTCCTCAACTCTTAGAGCCTATGGGTGCAAGAGTTACTCATTTAAGAACAAATCTGTTTACATAATTATGCAGTGTACTTTAAAGGCTTGGCAATGCTGACTTTTCTTAATTTTCATCTCATTTCTGAATTGAGAGATTATCATCTAGTTCTCCAAGGTAAGTCAGCAAAGAACTCTGCTTGCATTGACTGAATTGGAAGAGGTTGGGAAATGCTTGGATCCAGTCTCTGTTTACCATTAACCTGTCGTAGAATTAACTTGTTACATGCTAATGTCTCTCCAAGAACTGAAAGGTCCATTTGCTTTACGTCAGAAATCATTGATGTAGAAAGTTGCATCGGACAATGATTTGATGCTTAATGAATTTTCTTTTGTCAGTCGATGGCATTGAAGACACCAACACCAAGAAGTTTCAGTCAGTTTTTAAAGTTGCTCCATCAAAGTGGGAAGCAGTTGATGAGGCAGAATTAGAATCTCAGGGTAAGTTTCAAATGAATTTTAACTTGCTTTTTTTTTTATTTTACACAAAAACATTCTTAAATTTAATGGTTTATAATTTTGAGTTTCTGTTGGTTTTGATTTTATTATGGACATAGTTTATTAAGAATAATAAACTAGCTTTTGATGGTAACTGAATTTTCTGCTGCTTGTCAAATAGATTGGGCAGATGTGCTGGTGTTAAATTCCAACACTGAAAAATAAATGTATTGGTAGTTTATATTTAATAATAAAACATACTTTGTTTTTTTACAGCTGTTACAACTTCAAAGTGGGAACTCTTTGACCAACCAACTGAATCAGAGGAAGATGAACAACCAGTGTATGTTGCAGTTTTGACTTAATGTAATCAAGGATTCACAAGAAGAATGGCATTTAATTTCAAAAATTAGGATACAAGTCCTGAATGATTCATTGAGCTCCTCATTAGTGGAACAAATTGGGTATTGTGCTGCATGTGTTGTAGCTATGCAGCAGATATTAATAATTTTCCCAAGACCACTCAATTAAATCTAAGGAAAATTGTGCACAAAGTGCTTTAATGCTTATCTTATTTTGAGTTGGATGCTTTTCTAGTTTGATGATAATAAGGTGAATTTGTGTGGTAATCTAAACCTGCAACACGAGACTTCTTTAGCTTGTCATCTCAATATAAAGTGTGATTGGTTGTCGTGTCCAACAATCTGGCTAGATAGTGCACTTCTGCTGTGCATTCGAAGGTGGCTGTTGAGTTCACATTGCGAGTGACAATGAGCATCTACAATAAGGATATGAAAATTATCCTGGATCTGGTAGTGGATTTTCCTCCTTTGTCAGGCAGTGACTGATGAAAGTCCAGGTTTATACTGAGCGTCAAAGTGAAAACTTGTTTAAATACAAAATTAACTTCTAATTAAATTGTGTAAGGAGCAGTAATTTGTAAATGATTGATTCCTGATGCTCTTGCAGTTTAGACCACATTATTGACTTTTTACTTTTCCTGCATTGGGAAATTGTTTTCTTATTAACAGGGACAGTACATTAAAGGAAAGTGATGATGAAGACGATGATGATGTTGATGATCAAATCTCTAGATCAGAAGAGTTGCTTTACTATACTAACCCAGCAAAAGAAGAAACTTCAGAACCCAAACCTATTCTTAAATATTCAGAAATGTCTGAAGAGAAGCGAGCAAAGCTTCGAGAAATAGAGGTACAGACGTTTCTTGTGCTGCGATGACCTTTTTGGCAAAATAATTTTTGAATGTTGATTTTATATAAAAAAATAAGTGATATTGAAAATAAACATTGACTTTTTCAGCTTAAGGTAATGAAATTCCAGGATGAACTAGAATCTGGGAAAAGGCCTAAAAAGGCAGGTCAGACCATGCAGGAGCAAGTGGAACATTATCGAGACAAACTCCTTCAGCGGGTAGGTGCAACATATTCTAATTATTTTTAAAAGTAAGCTGATTGAGTTTCATTTGTTCAGCTCAGAACCTTTCAAGATACAGAGTGTGATTTTAAATTAAGGTGGGGTTACCAGTTTGCTGGTGCTCTTGAATTTTATAATGGATTTTGCTTTTAGCATATACAGTACTGTTCAAAAGTCTTAGGTACATTTATATAGTTAGGGTGCATGAGACTTTTGCATAGTACTGAAGTAATTTTATAGATTCCACTGTACTACTGCAAAAAAGAACAAATTTCATGATTTTTTGAGAGTGATTATGAACCTGATTCTGATATGGGTCTCTTGTGGACTAAGAGTGAGAAGGGGGCAGGGAGAGGGGGAACCATGTTTGGGAGGAAAAGGGGAAGGGAGAGGGAGCACCATTGAAAACATACGTAATCAGTAAATCAATTGTTTGGCAACATATGACCTTGCCTGGTGTCTCAGGGCTAGGTGTGTCTGTACCTATGCCTCCTCACCGCCCCCCCCCCCGCTCATGGCATCCTTCTCTGCCACCTGTCCCACACCCCTCCTGCAGCACTCCACCTTTGCCATTCCCAAATCCTTTGCCCCAACCCTATTTACAAACTCGTTCTCTGCTCTATGTTGACAATTAACAGTATTGTGCAAAAGTCTTGGGCACATAGGGTGCCTAAGACCTTTGCACAGTACTGTACAAATTATTTAAAATACAATTGACTGTGCTACATTGTAAAGGTATTTATTTCCCTTGTGTTCTATGCTTCAGCAATAAATGCTTTGTGTCAGCTGATTACTTTAACCCTTGGTTTAGTGGTGTTTGAGTTTTATTTTAATTGGTGCCATGGTACGTCGTCTAATAGTGTGACCTGAACTTCAATATTTTGTGTTGCATTTAGGAGAAGGAGAAAGAACTGGAAAGAGAAAGAGAGCGTGACAAAAAGGACAAGGAGAAAGATGTGATTAAATCAGAGTTTCGCGTAAAAGATAGGAAAGAAAAAGAGAGTTCCTCCTCACCTTCAGGCAAAGAGAGGTATTTTTCCTAACTGGTACTTTCAATACATATGCTCGTCTTGAAATCAAACCTTTTAAATTTGCTTTTCATTTTCTTTTTGGAACATGAACCGTATTGGGTCACTAACTTTTTAACCTTTTCAGGGCTTTTTGTATTTATAAGACTTTGATTATGGTGTTGGAATGCTAAAATATTCATGCTGCTATTGAAGAAAGCTACAAAATACTAAGCTTTGTGTTTAAATCTGGTTAGTTACTGCCTGTGTTATTATAGCTTCATGGTATATTCAAACAAAGAAGTCTAATTAACAATTTAATGGCAGTAGGCTTAAATTTCATATCTGTGAAATGACACTTAATTATTCCACTTGAATTCATGAATGGCTGTAATGCTTCACTCACAGATGACCTTAATGCCTTTTATACACGCTTTGAAAGGGTGAATGACCTTGTGATCTCTGATTTAGAGGCTGCTGTCATAACATCTTTCATGAGGGTGAACCGTCCAAGATGTTAGGCCCTGATAAATGTTCCTGGTAGGGCACTGACAAACTGTACAAACTAACTGGCAGGAGTGTTCAAGGAATCTGGCTGCAGCAGTCGTGAGGTTCCCACCTGCTTCAAAAGAGCAGCAATCGCACCAGTACCCAAGAAGAGCAGGGTGAGCTGCCCAACAACAATCCCCCAGTTGTACTCGCATCCACTGTGACAAAGTGCTTTGAGAGGTTGGTCATGCCAGAATCAACTCTTGCCTCAGCAGTGATCTCACCCTGCTGCAATTTGCCTATTGCCACTATATGTCTACAATGGATGCAATCTGATTGGCTCTCAACTTGGACTTGGATCACATTGGCAATAGTAATACCTATGTCAGGCTGCTGTTTATTGATTAGAGCTCAGCATTCAACACCATCATGCCCTCATTACTAATTAATAAACTTGAAAACCTGGGCCTTTGTACCTCACTCTGCAACGGGATCCTTGACTTCCTTACCGGGACACCACAGTCAGTGCAGATAGGAGATGATAGCTCCTCGCTGACAATCAAAACTCAAGGATGCGTGCTTAGCACACTACTCCACTCTTTCTACACCCACAACTGTGTGGCCAGGTATGCTCAAGCACCATCTATAAATTTGCTGATGACACAACTACTGCTGGCAGAATTTCAGATGGTGAAATAGATCAGCTGGTTGTGTGGTGTCTCCACAGCTACCTTGCATTCAACATCAGTAAGACCAAGGAATTGATTGTGAACTTCAGGAAGAGGAAGTTTCATCACCATCTGAAATGCCCTCTTCTCATTGCTTCCATCAAAGTGGTGGTACAGGAGCCTGAAGACACACACTCAACATTTTGCAAAACAGCTTCTTTCCCTCTGCCATTTCTGAATGGATATTGAACCCATATACAATACATCATTTTTTTTTCTTGCTCACTTTTTGCACAACTTATTTAATTGATTTTTTATATTTAATGTACTGCTGCCTCAGAACAGCAGATTTCTTTTTTTTTAATTTTATTTTTATTTGGATAAGGAATTCACAAATATCATGTACTTTTTTCACACATATAACCTTTTCCATTTTTTTATATGTATAAAACTACAATTATTTATACATTCTTAAGTACACATTGAGATGATATAAAAGGAAAATAAACACTTAAATAGATAATTATGTACTGTGGTAAATCTAACCTATTAGGCTAAGTAATGGAATTAGTTGTTAAGAAAAATGGTAATAATAGTTTCCATATAACCCTTCTGGACCATTTCCACTGGTCCAAAATGTTGTATATAAGCCTATGTATCAACCATTGTAGGTGTTTATATCCTAATTTGTTCATGCTTGCTCCTGCCCGCAGACATAATTATCCAATCCCTATGTACTTATTTACTTAATTTTTTCATTTTTTTATCCCTTTCCCAAATCTTTCCCTTTACTTGTGTTAATTCTCTATTTTCCAAAAGAAAACAAAAAAAAAACAAACATTTAGACTAGGGGTGCTTACATTAGCAATATTACTGTGTTGATGAGAAGAGCAGTATAAATCATTAGGAGAGTCATCTAAAGTCTGCTCGCATTGGGGTTATATATTCAATCCATTTATTCCAGATTTGATAAAATTTTTCTTTTTGAGTTCTCAGGGAGTAAGTCAACTTTTCCATTTTAAATATTTCCAAGATAATTTCGTACCAATCTTCTAATGTAGGTGGTATTGGATTTAGCCATTTTCTAGTGATTGATTTCTTACTTGCCGCTAAGAGGGCCTGCAGCAACTTTATATCTTCTTTCTGTTTAAGAAACAATACATGCCCCAAATAGAGCGTCTCAAAGTTCAGAGGTATCTGGGACCTAAGTACCTTAACTAATGTTCTATGAATACCTTCCCAAAATAGACTTAATTTAGGGCAATCCCAAAAAATATGAAAATGATTTGCCTCCTTGGAGCTGCACCTTCTCCAACACATCACATTTGTATCTTTATATTTTTCCTGATATGGGATCTTGAAGTATCTTATAATGTTTTTCCTACAATGTTCTCTCCAAGTCAAAGAATTAGTCGAGGACCATTGAAAGCTGCAGATTTTCTCCCAAGCCTCCTCTGAAAGTACCAACCCCGCTTCTTTCTCCCACTTCTCTTTAATATACAGTGTATTTACATTTTTAGCATGGGAGAGTGCATTATATAATCGAGAAACTGATTTACTAGGTATTGAACTGCAAGCCGAATTCAGAATCTTGAAAAATTCTAATTCTACTGTTGATAGGTCTGTATATCTACAACTCTGGTTAACATAGTTTCGTACTTGAAGGTACCTAAAAAAGTCATTATGTTCTAGGCCATGTTTGTCCTGCAGGATTTGGAAACTTTGTAATACTCTTTTATCTATAAATGAGAGGTAGGTTGTAAGACCTTCCTTTATCCATAGCTCAAATCTTTTATCTCCTCTGTTGGGAAGGAATTCGGTATTATATGCACACCATCTAAAGAGTTTTAACATGTTATTAATTCCACATGAATTAACCACCTTCTGCCATACTTTTAATGTAAGATTTATCCAAGCGTTTTTAAATTTTTCCAACTGGGCCATCAATCCTTTGTCAGCTATTGAGGCCTGAAGAGGAAAACTGTCAACTAATCCAAATTCTATTTCCTTCCATCTAGCCTTATATTCCCTATTACACCAATATAACAGAGGGGTTATCTGTGAGGCATAAAAATAATTTCTCAGGCAAGGAAGAACCATACCTCCTCCTTCCTTCCCTAACTGTAAGGTGTTAAATCGAATTCTAGGTTTCCTTCCTTGCCAAATGAAGCGGGAAATCCATTTGTCCCATTCTCTGAATTGATTATCATCCACCTTCACCGGTAAAGTACGGAAAAGATACAATAACCGAGTAAGAATATTCATTTTTATAGTATTTATCCTTGAATTTAAACTTAAAAAGGGGATAAGATTCCATCTATGCGTATCTGCTTTTATCTCTGAGATTAATGGCCCATAATTTACCTGTGACAGTGTTGAAAGATCCTTTGGCAGGGTTATTCCTAAATATTTTAATGACTTAGCTTCCCACTTAAGATCATATGTATCCTGCAATTTTTTGGATGGTGTATAATTTAGGGACATAACCAGTGTTTTCTTTACATTTATTTTATAACCTGATATTTTCCCAAAGTCATCCAACAGTGTAAACAATCCTATAAATGATTTTTCTGGTTCACTCAGATAGACCAAAACATCATCTGCGAATAACGCCACTTTCTGTTTAATCCCTGCCACCTTGATACCTTTTACGATTTCGCTCTGTCTTATTAGTGGGCAAGCGGTTCAATATATAGCGCAAAAAGAAGAGGAGAAATTGGGCATCCCTGTCTAGTGCCTCTCTCTAAGATGAAGGAGTCAGAGAGGTCCCCATTTATCTTAATTCGGGCTGTAGGGCTGTCATATAGAGTCTGAATTACTTTAATAAACTTTCCTTGAAAGCCGAATCTTCCTAACACTCTGTATAGGAATGCCCAACTAACCGAATCAAAAGCTTTCTCAGCGTCCAATCCTACTACCATTGTCTCTGTCTCGTTCTTATTAACCTGTTCTAATATGTGCAGAGTTCTCCTTATGTTGTCCTATGTTTGTCTTTGTTGAATAAATCCAGTCTGGTCTAAGTGGATTAGGCCAGGTAAAAGCTTTTCCAATCTGCGCGCTAATATAGATGTAAATAGTTTGTAATCTAAATTAAGAACACTAATTGGCTGATAATTGCCACATTCTAGTTTAGCTTTACCCTCTTTAGGAATAACTGAAATAATCGCTTCTCTCCAGGAAGGTGGAGTTTCTCCTCTCTGCAAGATCCAATTAAAGGTGTTAAGTAGTAATGGGGCTAACTGCGTCTTCAGGGACTTGTACCACTCTGAGGTAAACCCATCAGAACCCGGGGACTTTCCAGCCTTTGACCTAGAGATGGCCACGTTCAGTTCTTTGACAGTTACTGGTTCTAATAAACTTTCATTTTGTAAATCTGTAAGTTTAGATAGATCTAAAAAATTCAATACACTGTCTATATAGGGCTCATTGGGGGCCCGGGGTTGGGAGTACAGCTCTCGATAATATGTTTCAAAACTCTCTTGAATTTTCCCTATTGTACTCTCCACAAGCTTTGTCTTTGGATTCTTTATTTTATGAATTGTATTGTCTGCTTGTTGTTTTTGTAATTTATATGCTAATAATCTAGCTGATTTACCTCCTACTTCATAATTCTTTTGTCTCAGGTAAAGAAAATTTCTTTTGAGTTTCCAACGTATAAATATCGTCAATTTCACTTTGCAATTTCCTAATTTCCTGTTTTCGATTTGAATTACTTTTGTTGCTATCTACAACTTGAAGTTGTTTTAATTTTCCTTGAAGGTCTGCTAATTTTTGTGCATTGATTTTTTTCATGTGAGTGGTAATGGAAATAATTTTCCCCCTCAGTACAGCTTTCAATGTATCCCATAAGATCACTGGTGATGTTTCTCCCATGTCATTAAGGTCTAGATATTCTTTGATTTCTCCCCTTAATCTCTCCATTACTTTCGGGTTATTGAGTATATGTGAGTTTAGCCTCCATAGTGTTTTCCTCATTTTCCTTTCCAGGATTAGAGACATAGAGACTGGGCTATGATCCGACAGATCAATTGTTGCAATATTACAGTTTTTTATCCTGAGTCTATCTGTATTAAAGATAAAGAAATAGTCTATCCTTGAATAGGCTGAATGAGGGAAAGAGTAATATGTATAATCTTTACTAATAGGGTGTAATTCCCTCCAGACATCTATAATTCCCAACTCCTCCATCAATGAATTCACTTTCCGAGTCAGAGGTTTATTCTGAGTAACTATTCTTGAAGAATCTAATATAGGATTTAATCTAATATTAAAATCCCCTCCACAAATTACTACCCCTTGAGAACTGACCATTAGGTCAAAAATGTGTCTATAAAATGACCATTCACAACCTGGAGGAGCATAAACATTCAGCAATGTTATTTCTGTACCTTCTATTCTTCCTGTGATTTTTACGCACTGTCCTTCTTTGTCTCTAGTGTCTGAAATATGTTCATAATTAAGAGTACTTGATATTAAAGTAGCTACCCCTCTTTTGTGACTCAATTTATATGATGAATAAAATACATTCTTTTTAAAAGCCCATTCTTTTTAATTTTCCATGTTCAGATTGGCTCATATGTGTTTCCTGGAGGAAAGCTATTTGTGCCCTCTCTTTTTTCAATTTAGACATAAGCTTGTTTCTTTTAATTGGATTCAAAACCCCATTAACATTATAGGAAATTATTTTTACCAATTCAGTTTGCATTTTTCTCTAGTAGAAAAAAAAACACTCTCTTCTAACCAAACAGTAAGCAATCCCTTCTCAACAGTAAACCAAGACATATATATCCACACCCTATACATTTTTGAATGTGCAACATTTGGAAAATTTTTCCCGACTTCCCACAGTGAGGCCTGAGCACCGACCCGCCTCAGTTCAGAGGGATAACCTCTACCTTCACCCTGTGTTAGAGGGCGCTCAGCAGTTTGAATAATCATAGAGAATTTTCTCCTATTTATGCCTCGACCATATTGCTATCATTCAAGTTATTCCGTCTAGTTTATTTTCAGTTAACAGTTTTCATTTTACCTTTAAGTCCGATTTACTCTTTTCAGTCATTTCTCTTAATTAATCTGTGTTCTCTGTACATTCGCGGCTGAATATTTGCAGCTTTTCCTTGTAGTTTGACGCTCTGGTTCGAGTGGAGCGTCCTCGCCCCACTAACTGCCATGATTTCTGCCGAATCCTCTCCAGTAGCGACTCCGGTTGGGTGATAACTTTAATAGGTAGTCCCCGGTCCGCCAGGTCCAATGTTGCCTCCTCCACCGTAGCGTAAGTTTTTGTCCCTTCGTCGTAAAAGACTCTCAGCCGAGCTGGATACAGGGTCTGGACTTTAATGTTGTTTTCCTTCAGGACTCTCCGTGTTTCCGTATATTCCTTCCGTCTGGCAAGAATCCCCGGTGCGTAGTCGTGGTCTAAACTGATTTTACAGTTGTTCCACACGAAACCTTTCGGTTGCCATGCCCTTTTAAGCACCTCTTCCTTCGTTCTGTAACTGAGAAATCTGACCAGAATCGATCTGGGCTGGGCGCCTGCTGGAGGCTGTGGTGCCAACGTGCGGTGAGCTCTTTCTATCTGTAGGTCTTTTGCGGCCGGTATATCAAGGTTCTCTCTAAGTAGCTTCTCCACGAAGGGAATCATCAATCCGGGTTTACCTTCAGTTCCTTCGGGAACTCCGTAATTCCTCACATTTTCCCTTCTCGAGCGGCCTTCTTGATCTATTAGTTTCCACTGGAGCTGGTCTTGCAGCTCCAGTATTTCTGCTATCACCTCCTCTGCGTTTTGTGGCTTCTCTTCAATTCCAACAATCCTCACTTCGGCTTCATCTATCCGCGAGTTAGTTTTTACTATTTCTCCTTTAATATCTTCCAGCTGTTTGCTGTTATCTTGTTGGAACTCGCGAATCTCTCCGAGAATCAAGGACAGAGTCACCGATTCCCCCTCATTATCTCCGTCCTGGCTTGCCGTGGGGGAGCTAGGCCCGTCGCCTTGCTGCGTCTCTTTATGTTTATCAGCTTTCGGAGCAGACTTTTTAATCTTGTTCTTAGACATCATCCTTGCCCCTTTTATTAATATAGTTATGCAATATTAAGTATTTGTCTAAATTCGATTATGGGGCAGTTTACCTTCTTTTTTGTCGAGAGACCTTTTCCTTATGCCGCCATTCCCTGATGACCTGGAAGTCCTCCGAGAACAGCAGATTTCAAGCTGCATGCCAGTGATATTGAACCTTGATTCTGAAAAGAGTGATACAGTTAAAATATGTAGCTGCTGGAGGAGAGTGATTGTTAAATTTTCTTATTTTCAAACTGCAACCATCTGATTTTATTGGGGTAACTGGAAATTCGGCACTGCTCTTTCTATGTGAAGACAAACAAATGAGTACATCTCTCCAAATATTTTTATAGAATGTGAAATGTACTGTACATATATAATAGATACTGATATGCCCAGAAGAGCTAAGAGTGCCCAGTTGTAGAAGAAATGCCACTGTCACAGAAGTGATGTCTCACTATCCTAGCAATAAAAAATCAACAATTGTAGAAAATTCAGAAGCCTTGTATTTATTAATTCCTCTTCTTAGGTGCTAACTGGATATATATCGAATATCTTCATGTACTTGTACACTGAATTGCAATCTGTTTAACCTAGGAATAGAACTAATAGGTTTTAAAATGTACTTTGCTGTGTAGTTCATTAAGTGTGTGAAGGTCATGTTGCCTGCTGAGGTTAGCCATACCTAGAAGATGATTTGAACTGCATTGGAATTGTATAGTGCAGTGAGGGTGACCATAGGAAAGCTCTTAAAGGGGCAGTTTTAAAAAAAATAGATTGCTTGATTCAATTTACAAGTTTAACATGTAATATGTGTGTCTTCCTCTTTTAAGGCAAAAAGACCGATCAAGACAATCCAGTCCTATCCATTAAGAGAAATTATAAGTGATTGAAAATCAGTGGGAAATCCTTATAATGTTGCCATAAAAAAACAATATATCTAGGAATTAGCAAAGTTTCAGAATTAAACAGAAGAGGACCAAGAAAGGAAGGAGAAAACAGAAAACCCAGAGTAAATTAGTGAGAAATAAAAACACTACAAAACCTTCCATTGATGCGTAAACAAAGGAAAAGATCCCAGTAATGTTAATGTGGGTCTCATATGGGTTAAGACAGGGGAAAGAATTGTAGAGTGAGCTGTCAAAGTGCAGAGAGGCATCAGCAGGATATGAACTTTGTAAATAGATGATGGCAGTTGAAAATTATGTTTAAAAAAAATGAAACAGCTACATTGGTGGTTTTAAAAAGTAGACTATAATTGTAAGGTAATGAAAGATGTTGGTGTTCAGGAACCTGGGTATCCTTGTACATCAATCAACAGAAGATAATAAGCAGATAGAAAAGGAAATAAAGTAGCTACAAGTACATTGGCCTTTATTGCTAAACTAGTGGAGTACAAGAATAGTCTCAAGAAGAATGTAATATTGTCTATGATGTGCTCTCCTTAACTAAGATGTACCTCCAGTAGAGGGAGAACAGCAAAGGTTCACAAGGTTGATTCCAAGGCTGAAGGGGCATGTTTTTCCGAGTTTAAGCTCACAGGGCCTGTTGCTACTGGACTTATAAAAACGGAGTTGTGTTTGCATTGAGATATAGAAAATTTGTATAAGACCATAAGGTATAGGAGCAGACTTAGGCCTTTTGGCCCATTGAATCTGCTTTGCCATTTTATCCTGGTTGATCCAATTTTCCTCTCAGCCCCAATCTCTTGTCTTCTCCCCATATCCCTTCATGCCCTGACCAATCAAAAATCTATCATCCTGTGCCTTAAATATATATAAAGATTTGGCCTTTGCCGCTGCCTGTGGTAAAGAATTCCACAGATTCACCATCCTCTGGCTAAAGAAAATGCTCCTCATCTCCATTCTAAAAGGACACCTCTCTTTTCTCTCAAGACCTTTCACCATTCAATTGGTTTCAATGAGGTCACCCCTCATTCTTCTGAATTCTCGTGAATAAAGACCCAGTGCCATCAAATGCTCTTCATGTGAAGCGATTCAATCCTAGAATCATTTTTGTGCACCTCCTTTGAACCCTCTGCGGTTTCAGCACACCATTTCTAAGATAAGATGCCTAAACCTGAGCACTATACTCTGAGGCCTCACCAGTGCTTTATAAAATTTCAGCATTACATCCCTGCTTTTATATTCTAGTCCTCTTGAAATGAATGCTAACATTGCAATTGCCTTCCTCGCCACAGGCTCAACCTACAAATTAACCTTTAGCGAATCTACACAAGGACTCTCAGGTCCCTCTGTGTCTCAGTTTTTTTGTATTTTCTCTCCGTTTAGAAAATAGTCAACCCTTTCATTTCTTCTCTCAAAGTGCATAACCATACACTTCCCAACACTGTATTCCATCTACCATTTCTTTGTCCATTCTCTTAATCTGTCTAAATCCTTCTGTAGCTTCTACTTCCAAAAAACTACCTGCCCCTCCACCTGTCTTCATATCGTATGCAGATTTTGCAACAAAGCCATCAATTCCATCATTCAAATCATTGACGTATAATGTAAGAAGAATCTGTCCCACCACAGACCCCTGTTTGGAACACCAATAGTCACCAGCAACCAGTCAGAAAAGGCACTCTTTATTCCCACTCTGCCTCCTGCCAATCAGCTACTGCTTTCCATATTAGAATTTTTCCTGTAATACCATGGGTTGTTAAGCAGCCTTGTGTGTGGCATCTTGTTATATATTCAAAGAATTCCAACAGATTTGTCAGGCAAGATTTTCCCCTGAGGAAACCATGCTGACTACAGCCTATTTTCTCAAGTGCCACCAGGTAGCCTGACACTTCATCCTTAATAATCGACTCCCAACACATTTCCAATCACAGGTCAGACAAACTGGCCTTTCGTTTCTTTTGCCTCTTTCCCTTCTTGAAGAGTGGAGTGACAATCGCAATTTTCTTGTCTTCTGGAAACATTCCATAATCTAGTGATTCTTGAAAGATCATTGCTAATGTCTTCACGATCTCTTCAGCTACCTCTTTGAGAACTCTGGGTTGTACACTATCTGGTCCAGGTGACTTATCTACCTTCAGATCTTCCAGCAACCTTCTTTCTAGTTATGGCAACTTCACACACTTCATGCCCCCTGACACCTGGAACTTCCACCATAGTGCTCGTGTCTTCCACAGTGAGGACTGATGCAAAATACTTATTCATTGTCTACTTATTTATCCACTATTTCATTGTCTCCCATTACTACTTCTCCAGCATCATTTTCCAGCGGTCCAAAATCCACTCTTGCCTCTCTCTTACATTTTTGTGTATCCGAAGAAACTTTTGGCATCCTCTTTAATATAATTGGCTAGCTTACTTTTGTATTCCATCTTTACCTTAATGACTTTTTTACTTGTGTTTTGTTGGTTTTTAAAACCTTCCCAATCCTCTAACTTCACAGCAAACTTTGCTGTATTATATAGCCATTCTTTGGCTTTTCTGTTGGCTTTGACTTCTTGTTAGCCATGGTTGTGTCATCTTTCCTTTAGAATACCTCTTCCTCTTTGAGATATATATATCCTGTGCCTTTTGAATTGCTTCCAGAAATTCCAGCCATTGCTGCTCTGCTATTATCTCTGTCAGTGTTCTTTTCCAATCAATTCTGGCCAACTCCTTTCTCGTGCCTCTAATTCCCTTTACTCCACTGTAATACTGATACATCTGGCTTCAGCTTCTCAAATTTTATGGTGAATTCAGTCATATTATGATCACCTACTCCTAAGGGTTCTTTTACATTAAACTCGCTCACCAATTCTGGGTCATTGCACAACACCTAATTCAGAATAGCTGATCTGCCACTAGGCTCAACCATGAGCTGCTCTAAAAGGCCATCTCATAGGCACTCTAGAAATTCCCCTCCTGGAATCCAGCACCAACCTGATTCTCCCAGTCTACCTGCATATTGAAGTCCCCTATGGCTATTGTAACATTGCCTTTTCGGCATGCATTTTCTATTTCCTGTTGTAATTTGTAGGCAACATCCTTACTATTGTCTGGAGGTCTGTATACAACTCCCATCAGGGTATTTTTATCTTTGCAGTTCCTTATCTCTATCCACAATGATTCAACACCTTCCTTTGTCACCTCTTTCTAATGATTTGATTTCATTTCTTAACAACAGAGCAATGTTATCCCCTCTGCTTTTGTGCCTGTCCTTTCAATACAATGTGTATCCTTGGATATTAAGCTCCCAGCTATAATCTTCTTTCAGCCATGATTCTGTGATGCCTACATCATCATACCAGCCAATCTGCAACTGTTGCAAGTTTATCTATCTCATTCCATTCATTTCACACATTTAGATACACCATCTTCAGTCCTGTATTCACCCTTTTCTGATTTTGTCACACCATGCTCAACCTTTTAATTCCTAACTTTGTATGAGGCTTGACATCTTCAGCGAGAGTTGATAATGGAGTATTTAGAACCAGGAGTCAATCTCAAAATAATTCGGCCATTTAAAACAAATGAAAAGAAATTTCTTCACCCATTGAGTAAAGAATCTTTGAAGGCTATGGAGGTGAGGAGGAAGTTTTCTATTGGAGTTGTTGGATAATGTTCAGTTAAAAGGTTAGTAATAATTCTGTATTGTAGTGGAGCAGGTATGGGAGCTGAAGTTTTCTCCTGTTCTAAATGATAAAATAAGAGTCTTGTGTTGAATAGCCATGTACAAGGATGTGTATGATAGATATTCAAAACATTTACCAGTGGAAATGTGGGTTGCTTGCATTAATTGCATTTTGAGTTCTATTTCTACATTAGACCATCCTGTGGCTCGAAAGGTTATCTGAAGTGGCACACTTTACTTTTTCCTCATTCCTACTATCTGTGCACTATTACTTGCTGTTTGAAAAATTATAATAACACAAAGAGTTAAAATTGCTCAATATGTTTCAGGAAAAGGAAACACAGTGCGTCTGTCAGTCCAACTCGTGTGGCGAGGCGTGTGAAATCACCGTCACCACGTTCAGAACGGTCGGATAGGTCGCGTACCAAAGACAGTCCACACACTCGATCGGTGCATAAAGACACATCTAGAGATACAAATAAGAAGTCCAAAAGGTATGTCTGAGTTTGCATTGTATTTTTGTTTTCATTTGTGTGCTGAGCATTGGAAATTAGAAATTAATTCTTATTTTGGTTTTGATACTCTAGTACGTCAAGTATAAGGAGCCCCTTAAAATTCTGAACTGCAGTTGTACATTAAATTGACAAGTGAAAATAAATCAAGAGAAAAACATTCTGTCATGCACGTCACTTCCTTCCTTACAATCCACACAAGTTCCTTCTTTCTCTCTCTCTGTCACTCCGTTTATTCCTCTTTTGATTAATCCTTTTACTATATCTGGGTGTTGCTTTCAGGGCCAGTATTTATTAACCATGAGTTGAAGCCATTAAGATCATGATGAGATACTGAACTGTAAAGTTTGGTGGTGAAGCTGGTACTTCAGCTTCGTTTGGTAGAGTTTGGAATTTTGGTCTAGTGATGATAAAAGGCCACTGATGTATGTTCACATTGTGTGCCTACTGCCCTTGGTGTTAGAGATTGAAGGTTTGAGAATTTCTTTTGAAATATTTTGGTCCAATAATTGTGTATTGGTAAATGGTACCCATTACAGCCACTGTGCATTGGTACTGGAAGAAATGAGTGACTGGATGAGGTGCAGTCAAGTAGACTGCTCTGTCCTGGATGGTGTTAATGCTGAACTCATCCAGTCAAGTTTGTGGACTGTATTTTGATAAATTTATTTTGAACTCAAGCAGAGAGTATTCCATCAGGCTCCTGGTGCGATTTGTTGGCCATGAAAAGCTTTTTGGATGACAGGAGGTGGGTTACTTGCTGCAACGCTCCCAGCCTCTGACCTTCTCTAAAAGCCATGGTATTTATGTTTGGACACTTGAGTTTCTGGTCAGCGATGGCACTGCCCCCCTTCTTCACCCCCCCCCCCCCAAACTCCCCCAGGTAATTGATATTGGGACAATTGAAAGTCGAGAGTAGCTGATGAGATTCTCTCTCATTGGAGATGGTCATTAACTGGTACTTTTGAAGTGTGAATGTTACTTGGTGCTTGTCATTCCATTCCTGAATATGTGCTACTCTGTCCTGCTGAATGCCACTGTGCTGCCACCTCTGTGTCTCTTCTGTCAGTGGTCAGTAAATACCCAGGGGTTATGATGAAGGGCAAGGTCCAATTCTGTGAGCATTATTTTTTGGGCTGTTGCTGGACTAGTTTGAAACCAGTCCTCGTACTTGTGAGCAACACATACAAAATGCTGGAGGAACTCAGCAGGCTAGGCAGCATCTATGGAAAAAAGTACAGTTGATGTTTCAGACTAAAATCCTTATGTATTTTTATCCATAGATGCTGCCTGGCCTGCTGAGTTCCTCCAGCATTTTGTGTGTGTTGTGAGGAAGGCTTTGCAGAGTGACTGGGCAGGAAGCAAATTGGCTGTTTCTGAATTTGATGCTTGGCTCAAAGCCAGGTTGTTTAGTTAAGCAACACACATCTAAGTTGCTGGTGAATGCAGCAGGCCAGGCAGCATCTATAGGAAGAGGTACAGTCGACGTTTCAGGCAGAGACCCTTTGTCAGGACTAACTGAAGGAAGAGCTAGTGAGAGATTTAAAAGTGGGAGTGGGAGGGGGAGATCCAAAATGATAGGAGAAGACAGGAGGGGGAGGGATGGAGCCAAGAGCTGGACAGGTGATTGACAAAAGGGATATGAGAGGATCATGGGACAGGAGGCCCAGGGAGAAGAAAAAGGGGGAGGGGGGAAGGCCCAGAGGATGGGCAAGGGGTATAGTCAGAGGGACAGAGGGAGAAAAAGGAGAGTGAGAGAAAGAATGTGTGTATATAATGTATGGGATACGAGGGGGAGGTGGGGCATTAGCGGTAGTTAGAGAAGTCAATGTTCATGCCATCAGGTTGGAGGCTACCCAGACGGAATATAAGGTGTTGTTCCTCCAACCTGAGTGTGGCTTCATCTTTACAGTAGAGGAGGCTTTGGATAGACATGTCAGAATGGGATGTGGAATTGAAACGTGTGGCCACTGGGAGATCCTGCTTTCTCTGGTGGACAGAGCGTAGCTGTTCAGCAAAACGATCCCCCAGCCTGCGTCGGGTCTTGCCAATATATAGAAGGCCACATCGGGAGCACCGGACTCACCCCAGCTGACTCACAGGTGAAGTGTCGCCTCACCTGGAAGGACTGTCTGGGGCCCTGAATGGTGGTAAGGGAGGAAGTGTAAGGGCACGTGTAGCACTTGTTCCACTTACAAGGATAAGTAGTTTAGTTCTCTGTTTAGTTCTGTTTTCACATATCGCTAAGCATCTGAGTTGCTTACCAGGTCATTTGACCACAAGCCACAGGAGCAGAATTTGGCCATTGAATCTGCTCGGCCATTCCATCATAGCTGATTCATTATCCCTTTCAACACCATTCTCTAACCTTTTCCCCATAACCTTTTGCACTCTTACTAGCCAGGAACCTATCAACCTCCACTTTAAATGTATCCAATGACTTGGCCTCCACACAGTCATCTTGTGGCAATGAATTCCACAGATTCACGGCCCTTTGGCTAAAGAAATCTCTCCATCTCTTTTCTAAAGGGACATCCTTCAATTCTGAAGCTGTGTCCTCCGGCCCTAGACTCCCCTAACTTTTGGAAACATTCTCTCCATGCCCACTCTAGGCCTTTCAATATTCAATAGTTTCAGTGAGATGCATGTTGACCATCTAGTTTTGATAGTTAACATTATTACAACTTGGTTTTTCAAACTCCATTTTATTATCCAAATAGTGATGAATCTGGTATCCCACCAAGTGAATGCTTTCTGCTACTTTGTGTTCAAGGAAGTTTCTAATTTGCAGGGTCATGTGACTTTAAATTCATAAAATCATCAGTCACCAACTTGTTTTTTTTTGTGTAGAATAATAATAATTATTATTAAAAAGATCCTCAGTTTTACATCCTCAAAAATCCTCTCAATACCCCTCAAACTCATTTCCTGTAGTTAAGATAGTTCCATAAGATTCAAGCAGTTTCTTTTGCCAGTGCACAGTTAGTACTATTCCTATGCCCTTTTCTCTCTTCGTTCTCTTTTCCTGCCCAAAACTGTTTATTCCATTCTGATATCCTGTGAACTTTTGAGATGGGTGTGAATTGATTCTCCCATCATCCATCTGACTCTGTTTATGTGCATGCTATCAGCAGAGTTGGTGGCGATTTTGCAATTCCAATTTAATGCCATTGCATGACATGTCCACTGTAATACAGAGCATGCATTGAACATATGATTTTTTTAATGGCCTTTGTATTTACTGCATTGGATAATTTGCTATGCCTGTGCATAAGGTGTGAAATAAGAGTGTGAAAAAACTTGTTTTTTTAAAGTGTATTCTTTGTGGTGTGTGGTTCACTTATTAAGTTTAATGAACACAGATTTAATTTTCACTTAAATAATAACTTTCAACTATTATTGCACTTAATGCATTGAATTTTTTTGAATCACTCTTCAGCTATGTAATCACATAACCACTTTTTTTCTTGTGAACACCTTCCTCGATTTTTCTAGATATATTGATTTGCATTAAAGATCTCTGCAAATGTAAAGTTTTAAGCTGATGTATGTCATTTTGTGCCACTAATTGTTTTAATGTAATTTATCTCGTTTGTAGCATTTCAGCATCCATTTAATCTCAACGCAGTTTGTGAAGTCAAATAGGGGTAGGGCAAAGCAGGATACCAAGAAATGCTGAAGAACAGAGCTTGTGTCCATAGTTTACTGAAAGTGGCAACACAGTATGATTGACTTGCTCCATAGATTAGGGCATAGAATATAAAAGTTGGGGTGTAGGTTGAAACTTCTTAAAACATTGAAGTATAATGTGCTATTCAGGTCACCACACTATAGGAAAGAGTGTTGCACTGGAGTGGGTGACTGAAGGACTTTATAATGTGGAGAGGTGAAATGTGTAAGGGGAACATGAGGGGTGGTGAGAGTGGAATGAGCTGCCAGTAGAAGTGGATGTGGCATCAATTTCAACATTTAAAAGAAGTTTTGATAAATATGTGGATGAGAGGGGCATGGAGGGTTTATGGTGTGTGTGCAGGTCAATGGGACAAGGGAAATTAATGGTTCGCACTGACTGGATGGGCCAAAGGGTCTCTTTCAGTGCTGTAGAGCTTGACTGAGAGATTGGACAGCCTGCCCTGGAGCACAGGAGGCCTATTTGTGACCTGATAGTAGTATGCAAAATTATATAACACATAATAGGAGCATTATAAGGTAGAAAATCAGAATGTGTGTCCTATAATAAGAATATCAAAAATTGAAGACATGGGGGATAAACAGAATGCAAGAAATTTTGAAGGAAAAGCTTCAGTGCTTGATATATGAAAGTCACTAGTAGAAGAGGTGATGAAGTCTGATGCAATCTTTGTTTAAGAGACACTCCGACAGGTACTTAAATAGGCAGAAAGTTAGAAACCTAGTACAGACAAAAAGGATTAGTACAGGTGGGCAAAAGAGTAGACGTGGACATAATGGGCCAAATGCTTGTTTCTGTATTGTGCAACTGACTGATGCTGTGTACTTTTAAGGTCTTCTCACCACTTCAGTTAAACTTTTTGGTTGCATGTGTCTTAAGTGATTTTCTTTACAATTTTGCACAGATCACGATCTGGCTCGAGGACTCCGAAAAGGTCCAAAAGGTCTCGTTCTAGGACTCCCAGAAAATCTTCAAAAAAATCTCGATCTCAGTCCAGATCTCCGCATCGATCACACAAGAAATCCAAGAAGAGCAAACACTAGTGAACTGTCTATCATCATTTTTCTGTAATTTTAGTTTTGTCCTGTGCCTGAAACAAACTGAGGAATATCATTCCTGGCTTTCTTTTGAATGCACATACATTCATTATGAATATTCAACTCCCGTCAATCTGTGTGCTTTTTTGTATATTAAAGAACTTGACTTCTATAGTGCTTTGGCTTCATTAGTCCCGAAACTCCCTGTTTGTAGATTGTGTAAAGACGGACCCCTTTATGTTAGATTTCTCATGAGGATCCTTGTATGTCTCTTCCACCAGCAGTAGCAGTATTGTATTTGCAGAGGTGTATGAGGATGCCTGAAGCAGAAGTGTTATCCTTTTGTAATTTTTAACTTTCAATGAGAGTTGAATAAAAATCAGTATAGAAAGTTACAATATTTCTTGTTTTATAATAAAGTAAATGCAATAATGTTTGAGCAATTCAACTTTTGATATCTTAACATGCAGCTTTTTTGGGCATTACATCATAAAACATTGTTGGCACAGAAGTGAGGCATTTTGCCTGAGGCAAATTTTCCTTGTTTCTTCTAAGCTGCATTTTAAAATAGCACCTCAAGCAGTCTTGAGTGGCTTGAGGAACAGGAATGGTGTAGAGCAATCCAATCTTTCCAAATTCTGAACTTGAGATCCAGTATATTAAAATACTGTGGTTGTTAATGTGCTCATTATCATTTTGCATTGATCACTTCTGGTTACAAAAGTCAAGTGTGATGAGCATCTTGTGCAGAGGCAGTCACTAGCATTGTTTCAGAAGGTTTATTTGAGCTGAACGGCAAGAAGCAAAAAGTCAAGGTTGAAGACTAAATGCTGGGCATCTGAACCAGAAAAGCAGCATGACCAGAGATGATACACAACTCTGTCAGATGCAAAACCTCAACTGTTTTTCTTTTAACTTGCCGAGAGAACTGCTGGGTATTTATTTTTTTATTTTTACTTTATAAGTTCTTAGACATTTTAATCACTTTTTAAACAATGTGTCAAAAATTGCTATATTCTATAAATTAGAACTGTGTAAACATTTGTAATTGCTCCTTGAATTCAATGTTTCTTTGCACATCAGAGACCAGATGAAAATGCTCAATAACTTTTGTCAAAATATTTTGCACAGTGGTTTTTTTATAATTGAGGTGACTGAGCAGATTACACTTGCTGAATTCATGTTCTAAGTGAAACCAGCAAAAATCTACCTGATATTTATGAAATGAATCCATTGTATCTACATTCTAACTTTTATCTTGTTTACTCTGAGTTTAGATCTTCATCATTGTCAACTTCTTTTGGAGAACCCTTACCGTTTCCACATCACTGATAAGGAGAATCCTGGTGAATTACAAATATAAAACCCACGATACCTTAAAGCAGGCAATAAAATAGATTTTAATTGTGCTGCCATTTAGTCAATTGTATTGTTTCAAAGTCCTTGACAATTTAGCTTTCTGTAAATAAGAGAAACTTGACCTCAGAATCTAAATGTTGCTGAACCTTTTGAATTTGTTTAGTGGCTTTAGAAAACCAATTATGCATCTCAATTACAGAATTCTAACTGCACACAATATTGGCTAACACAATGCTGACAAATAGTAACTACATCGAACTGCAATTCTTTAGATATATTAAATTTGAAAATCTGTTCATACTAGGTTTTTGGTTACCTGACTTTTCAATGTGTTTCTTTCAATTTGCCACCAGGAGGTGCACAAATGTAGCAAGTAAATCTATAGCCCAAGTCTAGTTGGCAGCCCTACAACAACCGTGATCAGTTAACTGAACGTTTGCAGTTAATTATATTGACTGTTGCATTTTTCTATTGAACGAATTATGCATTTGAATTGCAATATTTTGACTGCACACAATATTGGCTAACTCAGGAAGTTTGCTAACATACAGTAGTTGCATAGAACTTCAATTCTTTAGGTATATTAAATATGAAAGTCTGTTCATAGTAGCACCATGATCCTGAGTCCCGAGGAGACGCTGGTTGCTTGGAGGTTGAGAGAATTTAAGAGAAGAGAGTGGGGACAGTCGGCATATGGGCACCTGAGGAAACGCCGGTTTGCTTCTTGTTTGGAGAGACAGAGACCTTAAAAGAAGCAAGCAGGGACTGTTGGCACATTTTGTATGCCACAGTACCGGAGAGACATTGGATTGTGCATAATTAGGACTTGGCAAGGGCCAATAAAAAGAAGTGGAGCAGTCATTGTGTGAGTCGGCCAGTGTTGGAGTGGGGAATTGAAGCTTTGGCAAGGAGAGAATAAGGCATAGGTAGATTTTTTTTTCATTCTTTATTATCTATTTCTTATTGCACATTTAGATCAAAGGGGATGCCAGATGGGATACTGGAATGCTCCTCATCTGGGAAGGTAGGGAGACCTACAACATCCCTGATGTCTACACTGCGAGAGGTCCGTCCAGCTATAGCTTCTGGCAGACTGTTACGGAGTTGGAGCTGGAACAGGATGAACTCCAGATCATTCAGAAGGCTGATAAAGGGGGAGATGAATACATCCAAGGTGCAGGACACGTAACTGGAAGACCGTCAGGAAGGGGAAAAGGGATAGGCAGCCAGTGCAGAGTACTCCTGTGGCCATTCCCATCAACAAAAGGTATATTACTTTGGATACTGTTGGAGGGGAGATGACCTAGCAGAGGAAAGCCACGGCAATCAAGTCTCTGGCACTAATTTGGCTCTGTAACTCAGAAGGGAAGGGGGGAGAAGAGACAAACTGTGGTGACAGGGATTTCATTGGCTAGGAGAATGGAAAGGAGGTTCTGTGGATGAGAATGAAATTCCAGGATGGTTTGTAGCTTCCTGAGTGCCAGAGTTAGGGACATCTCAGATCAAATCGACAGCATTCTTAAGTGGAGGGAGAGCAGCCTGAGGTAGTGGTCCACGTCAGTACTAATGACATGGGTAGGAAGGGCAATGAGGTCATTCAAAGTGAGTTCAGGAAGTTAAGCCCTCCATTAATTGGATCGACCATGGATATTGCGTCCTAGCTGTCTACACAAGCCAGGGCGGTATGATATGGAGAGCAAGTTGTTGCCCGTGCCACAGGCTCCCCCTCTCACATCCCCACGCAGCTGATGAGTCCAAAGGAATGGCGGAAACTGATACAGTTTGGCACCAGCTGTGTTGCAGGAGAAGCTAGTCAGTGTTGAATTTAATGTAGGACCCCTTCAGGGACTCCAGCTCCGGATTTTCCTCTCTATGTTTACTCCTGAAGCCTTCCCCAGGAGTGGGTATAGCTGCAAGGCACTGGAGGTTTGAGAAGAGAGTTTTCTTTCTCTGAGATGAGCTGCTAACTGTGGTTAATGAGCCCCATCTGCCTGAAGCATTCAGGGAGTTAGGTGCTAAGTTAAAGGACAGCACCTCCAGGGTTCTGATATCACGTTTTCTGCCTGTGCCACATGCTAGTGAGGACAGAAATAGGAAGGTCATGCAAAGTCAGGAATTGAAATGTTGAACATGGTGGAACTAATATTCTGAGCTGCGTGTATTTCAATGCAGAGAGTATTGTAGGATAGGTTTATGAAATTAGGGCATAGATCAGTACATTATAGCCATTAGTGATACTTGGTGGCAGGACTGGCATTCGCTGTTCTGGAGTTTGGTTTCAGATGTGAGAGAATGGGAGAGATTAAAGGGTAGCATTACTAGTGGCAAAATGTTGAGACAACTCGTCTACTGAGGCTTTATGAGTAAAACGGGTAAGAAAGGGATGACCATATTAGTGGGGTTATGTTATAGACTGCCCAACAGTCAGTGGGAATTAGAGGAGCAAATTTGTAAAAACATCATAAACTGTTGCAAGAAACATAAGGTTGTGATAGGTGATTTTAATTTTCTACATTTTGACTGAGACTCCCATACTGTAAAAGGGCTGGATGGGAAAGAGTTTGTCAAATGAGTTCAAGAAAGATACCTTAATCAGTACATAGAAGTTCCAACTAGAGAAGAGTGTGATGCTAGATCTTCTATTAGGGAATGTGATAGGGCAGGTGACAGGAGTTTGTGTAGGGGAACGCTTAACATCTTGTGATTGTAATGCCATTGGTTTCATAGAACAGCGCAGTACAGGCCCTTCGGCCCACAATGTTGTTCTGACCCTTAAACCCTGCCTCCCATATACCCCCCCCCACCTTAAATTCCTCCATATACCTGTCTAGTAGTCTATTAAATTTCACTAGTGTATCTGCCTCCACCACTGACTCAGGCTGTGCATTCCAGGCACCAGCCACTCTCTTTGAGTAAAAAAAAAACCTTCCTCTAATATCCCCCTTGAACTTCCCACCCCTTACCTTAATGCCATGTCCTCTTGTATTGAGCAGTGGTGCCCTGGGGAAGAGGCACTGGCTGTCCACTCTATTCCTCTTATTATCTTGTACACCTCTATCATGTCTCTTCTCATCCTTCTCTCCAGAGAGTGAAGCCCTAGCTCCCTTAATCTCTGATCATAACGCATACTCTCTAAACCAGGCAGCATCCTGGTAAATCTCCTCTGTACCCTTTCCAATGCTTCCATATCCTTCCTATAGTGAGGCGACCAGAACTGGACACAGTACTCCATGTGTGGCCTAACCAGAGTTTTATAGAGCTGCATCATTACCCTGCGACTCTCAAACTCTATCCCTCGACTTGAAAGCTAACACTCCATAAGCTTAACTACCCTATCTACCTGTGAGGCAACTTTCAGGGATCTGTGGACATGAACCCCCAATCTCTCTGCTCCTCCACACTTCCAAATATCCTGCCATTTACTTTGTACTCTGCCTTGGAGTTTGTCCTTCCAAAGTGTACCACCTCACACTTTGGGTTGAACTTCATCTCCCACTTCTCAGCCCACATCTACATCTTATCAATGTAATTATGCAAAAAGGTACAACTGGTCATTGAGTTGAGATTCAAAATTAGAGAAAGGCCAATTTTGATGGTATCAGAAAAGGTCTGGCAAGTGTGGATTGGGGCAGGGTGTATGTAAGTGGGAGGCCTTCAAAAGTTAAATTTTGAGAGTACATAGTCTGCATGTTCCTATCAGAATATAAGGCAAGGATAACAGGTTTGTGGAACCATGGTTTTTGAGAAGCATGGGGGCCCAGGTTAAGCAAAAGGAGGTGCATAGTAGGTTTAGGCAGCCAAGAGCAAATTAGGTACTTGAGTTTAAGAACTGCAAGAGAACATAAAGAAATCAGGAAGGGTAAAAGAAGGCATGAGGTTGCTCTAGCAGACAAGGTGAAGGAGAACTCTAAGGACTTTTACAGATACTGTATATTACGAGCAAAAGGATAGCAAAGGAAAAATTGGCCCTTTAGTGGGAGACCAAGGAGGTCATCTGTGTGTCGAGATGGAGGAGGTCTTAAATGGATTTTTTGTCTCTATTTTTACTTTGGAGAAAGACACAGTCTATAGATGTGAAGCAACGCAGCAGTGAAGTCATGGGCCCTTTATAGATTACAGAGGATAACGTGCTTAATGTCTTGAGGCAAATTAGGGTGGATAAATTCCTAGGCCCTGACAGTGTGTTCCCTTGGACCATTTTGCAGGCTAGTTTTGAAATTGTAGGGACCGTAGTAGGGATATTTTGAACCTTAGCCATAGGTGAGGTGCTGGAGGATTTGAGGTTAGCTCTGTTGTTAAGTAAGGCTCTAAGAATAAGCCAGGAAATTATAGGCCAGGGAGTCTGACATTGATAGTGGGAAAGTTATTGGAAGTTATCCTGAGGGACCAGATATGCAAGTATTTGGATAGCGAGGGACTTTTAAGGATAGTCAACATGTCTTCATGCATGTCAAGTTGTATCTAACCAATTTTATAGTTTTTTTTCAAGGAAGTTACCAGGAAAGTTGAAGACAGAACAGTAGATTTCTCCACATGGGACTTTGACAAGGGCCCACATGGGAAGTTGGTCAAGAAGGTTCAGTTGCTCGGCATGCAAAATGAGGTAGTAAATTGGGTTGGTCATTGGCTAAGTGGGAGAAGCCAGAGAGTGCTAGTAGATGATTGCCTCTCTGACTGGAGGCTCACAACTAGTGGTGTGCCACAGGGACTGGTGCTAGGTTTTTTGTTTGTTGTCTATATAAATGATCTGGATGATAATGTGAGCTGAATCAATAAATTTACAGATGACACCAAGATTGGGGGTGCCATGGACAGCGAGAAAAGCTGTGGAGGCTTGTGGCAGATCTGGATCAGCTGGTGAAGTGGGCTGCAAAATGGCAGAAGGAATTTAATGCAGGCAAGTGTGAAGTGTTGAACTTTGGAAGGACCAACCAGGGTAGACCTTGCACGGTGAGCAGTAGAGCACTGAGGAGTGCGGAAGAGCAGAGGGATCTGGGAATACAGATTCATAATTCCTTGAAAGTGGCATCACAAGTAGGTAGGGTTGTAAAGAAAGTTTTTGGCACATTGTTCCTCATAAATCAATGTATTGTGTATAGGAGTTGGGATGTTATGTTGTAATTGTAGAAGATTTTGATGATGCCTAATTTGGCACAGTGGTCCAGTTTTGGTCACACCCCCACCCCTACAGGAAAGATGTAAATAAGATTGAAAGAGTGCTGAGAAGATTTACAAGGTGTTGCTGGGTCTTGAGGACCTGAGTTTAGGGAAACGATGAATAGGTGAGGACTTCATTCCCTGGAGTATAGAAGATTGAGGGGAGATTTGATAGAGGTATACCAAATTGAGAGGTATTGATGGGGTAAATGCAAGTAGGCTTTTTCCACTGAGTTTGGGTGAGACTACAACTAGAGGTCATGGATTAAGGGTGAAAGGTGAAGTGTCTCAGTGCAATACGAGGGGGAGCTTTTTCACTCAGAGGGTGGTTAGAGTGGAATGAGCTGCCAGCGCAAGTGGTGGATGCAGGGGGTTGATTTCAACGTTTTAAGAGAAATTTGTTAAGACACGTGGATGGGAGAGGTTTGAGGGCTGCGGTCCAGGTGCAGGTCAATGGGATTAGACAGATCAATGGTTTGGAATGGACTTGATGGGCCTTTTTCTGTGCTGTGGTGTTCTAAGTCTCTGAATTAGATTAAGGTCAGAAAATGCATTTGTTTATGACATTAAAGCATAATGATGTGTTTTTTTTGGTGCAGTAGTTTGGGAATGACGGCTGGTTTTACTTTTTACCCATGTGATTTTGGTAACCTTGAGAGTTGTGCAGGAATGAAGACTCCCAATATTCCTATCCACATACATATTCTGTGCTTGGTCATCCTGGTTCCAGTTTTGATGTCGCTGGTGACTGGTTTTGGAATTTGATAAAATGTGATGAAGTTTGTAATGTTCACTATTATCTCCAGTAAAACCTGCACCACTATCCCATTTTACTCATGTTTTTAAATATAAACCATTAAGTCCTTCTGTGGAAACATTTGCCTGGTTTTACTCGGCACTTGTGCCTGCTTAAATGTCTGATTTTTTTTATCTCACCCCCCCCCCCCACCCGCATCCTTGTTAATTTTTTTTCTTAAGTTGGGGAAATTGCTAATGTTTGATTCCCCTAACTTTGTTTGACAAGCTCTCTGAGGCAGTCTGTAGAGTTTGACTGTCACTTGTGTCCACTCTAGTTCTGGGATTTTGAGTGTCAGGTGAGGCTCCCAAGGGATTGGCAAACACTGTCGCAGATGAGGTAGAAGATGCTTGAAGGCAGATGTGAGACTACAGTGTTTTTTCCGTTGTGTTTCTGAGGAAGAGACTTAATCCTGTTCTGTTTATGGTGGCCCTTGGGGTGTTATTGCTGGATTCATTAGTGAGCCTTGGACTGGATCAACTGCATGAAACTGAGAATGGAATAGTTCTGCAATCATTACTTGAACATCTGCACTTCTGACCAGATGGAAGCAAGATCACTGGAATCACGTCACTGCCTGGATGAACTCATGCAGCCATGACCTGGGGCTAAGATTATTGACTTTTAAATCATGAAAATTATTTTCATTTGTGTGGCTTTGGCTACTAGATTCTTTTCCATCTCCAGCATCTTGTAAACCTCTCAAAGCTAATGCCCATAAGTTTTAATTTTCTCAGGACACCATGTCAAATTATATTTTTATCGCCTCGTCTTCCTAGATTTCATCAGAGGGAGTTGTTTGTCCATGTTTTGGCTTAGGATATAATTAAGTCTGGAGCTGAGCCACTTGGAGGAATTGGTAAGCAGGTTATTAGAAAATGTTGCCATCTCATTAATTACATCACTCTGATTTTGGGTAATGATGGGGCAGTGCTTGATTTGGATTTGTCCTTTTTATGGACAGGATAACTTGGGCAGATTTTCATAGGTGGCAAAATGACTACAGTATATAGTAGTACACCAGACAGCTTGGCTTGAAACTCAATAGTGCTGGAGCACAGGGCTCTAGCATTAAGGCTAGAATGTTGTCATGGTCCAGCATCAATAATGCATTTCCTGAAAGCACGATGGTGATCACCAATACTGTTCTATTGGATTTATCTGTGATTGGTAGATGACTGGGAATGTGGTCAGTTAGTTTTTCACTTTATTCTCATCACCTGTTATGTGCCAAGTCCAGCAGTTATGTACATTGCAATGCACCCAACCTGGTCAGTAAGATATTACTGAGCCATTTTTGGTTGTGGATCTTGACCCTCATCTAGAGTACCGTGCTACCTTAATTGGGTCAATACATAATAATGATCTTTCATTTGAGGGATGACAGTTGGTGTTTTTCTTGCAGTTTTGTCCACAGGAGCCTCTGATGAGGATCTTCGGATTTGCTCCCTTCCCATTATACCGTTCTGTCAATTGCGTGGCATCTGCCACTGACTGAGGGTGTTGAACAATGTATAATGTTGGCTGAAAGGTATGATTATCAGGCTCTCACTTGACCAACCTATTGAACAACACCCCAATTTTGGCATATGCCTTCAGATGTTAGTGATGGTTTGGAGACTTGAATTTTGCTGAGTGCACTATTGTCACATCTCGTGCCTTGATTGATTCCAGATTGCCACCTAGTTTTACGCTGAATTGATTTTATAGTTACACATGCTAGACTATAACATCTGCTCCATAATAACAAAGTCAAATTCAATGTTGCAAATAACTATTTCAATTTTCTATTAACTGCTAATGTCTGATCCCATAGTTATTCATCAAATATTGTAACATTGTAAAGATGATTAAAATGAAACTAATTATAGTAGTCCTTTGGCTTATCCCATTCTTCTCTAAACCTTTCATTCACTGTTCCATCTTCCCTATCTATCAACCATCTGCAGACCCTAGATTGGGTCAGTTTTCCAGTGTGTAATTGAAAACATAAGTACTTTTTATTTACATTGTGTTTTTGTTTGTGCGTTTTCTGTCCAACTTCTGTAACCTTCAGTTCCTAGCCTCTGCTTCTTGCTGCTTATTTAGTTTCCACTTCCTTTTCGTCTCACTTCAGTCTCTCAGGACATAAGCTCTAGAGTTTGCCACCACAAAAAAAAATCACAATTTTCTGTGTCATGGACTTGATGGGCTGAATGGTATTCTATGCCAGCTGTCAGACCAATATTATTTCAGTAATTCCCCCCCTCTCACACCTGATTTTCCTGCTACTCACCTATGTCAGAAGTAATTTCAGCAACCAATTTAAGATATCGGCTGAGGGAAGAAACTACTACACCTAGAGGAAACACACAATAATAGAGAATGCTCAAATTACAGGCATCATCAGAGGTCAGGAATGATTCTAGGTTGCTGAAACAGAGAGAGCAGGACTACCTTCTGTGCTCCCCAATGTAAATCCTCAAAAATCACCTCTGTCCAAGCTTATAAGTTACTTTGAGATGAGCTATTTCATAGACATGATGGTTTTTTCCCTGATTAAGCCTTTGCCATCTACCTTGAAACTTGATAAAAAATGTTAGGTGACATGCAAATGAAAGTAGATGTATTATAAAATAAATATAGTGCTTTATATTTTTAATCCAATAACCTTTTAACTCAAGACCATTAAGAAATAGTAAGTTTTAAGTTCAAAAATCTAGTATTTTTCTATTTAAACAGTTAGGTTTGGCCCTACAGTTTGGTCATTCACTTTTTCCTCAGTGATGTGGGAAGAATATGCGCCTGAATGCACTGGATTGAGAGTACTTATTCACATGGAAAATTAAAATATGGTGCTTTGATTTTTATCCTCCCTAACAAGTTGGGTTTAAAACAAATGTTTTAATGTGATAAATTGGACTTGTTCTCAGAGTTTTTAAGCAAAAGTTAAGGTGATATAAAAAATCACAATGCAATTATTGTATCTAACTTTTATACACTAGCTTTGTCTCTTTGTGGGATTAGTAAATTGTTCACTCTCTCCTATTTTGCTAATATCAACTTTGAGAGAGTCAAGTGTGATAGAATGAAAAATCATGTAAATATTTTAGCAGCATCTGTAGAGTGGAATAAACAGTCAATGCTTTGGGCCGAAATGCTTTTATCAGTTATCAGCAAATGAGTTACTAAATTCATCCAGTATTTTGTGTATGTTGGTCAAGATTTCCATCATCCACGGAATCTCTTCTCTCCATGTAAATATTTTACATGGTTTTGAAAGTGGGTTTTCATTATTAATGTTGTATTAGTCAAAGGCAATGATAAAGGAATATCAGGTCAATAAATGAAGCGAGTGCCATCCTCAATGTATATTTTGTTTCCTTGTATGAGGATATTCTGGACTAAGAGGTTATGGATCATGCTGGAACACAGCTCTGATGTTAATAGTCTGTTGTACTTTAATATTGGTTTTGTGCATTTAGAATTGTAAATCTGTCTCGGCATGGTGATGATGTCTGTAGATATAGATGGGAGTTGGCTACCCTGAGGACTCTTGTCATTGCTAATACTGCCTTGGGCTGTTACATCTTTTGCAGTGGTGAGAATTAGTTTAAGGGTTAACAGATGCATTTTTATAAATGTAACATTAGAAATGTATAGGACTGAGGTGATGAATCTTTTTGAGAGTGTATTCAAATTGGCAATAATCTAAAAAACTTGCATCTCATGGTAATTTTGATCAGAGATTATCTTTGAATGAATTATTAATAAAATGGGTTTTTTAAAGGAAAAGGGATAAGTCCTGTTGCTTATTTATGTGCATTGTTTTATTAAAGGCATGACAGATGTTGAAATAAAATTTTTGAAAACCTGTTAAAATTATTAATAATCTTTTAAAATAATTGAAAAATACTATTAGATCTAAATAGTTTTGTTGAAATCACTGTTTACTATCTAAATAGTAATGTGTACACCATGTCTGCGAGGATTTCAAAATGTATCATCTAACATTGTGTTCTTGCAACTATTTATCGCGAACCAAGCCAGCATGAGATGTTTCCTGAGAAAGCATGTCACTGCTCTCGGGTTGAAAAAAAATAATTTATTCCTTCATTTACCAGGAGGTATAATCATTGTGTATCTTTTTATGATGGGCAGGGTTTAAAGAATCAATGGGCATGCCACATGCCAACAAAATTTTTGCGCGTCCCATCTTGGGTAGGTGTGCTATAGATTCACCACCCGTGTATAGGATGTTGCAGTTTTCAGTATGACAGATTGCTTTGCAAGATTTTATCCCATGATTTATTAATATGAAATTATGAGCTTCAGAGGAACCTTAACTGTTCCACATTACTCATGTGTCAATTCTCTAGCCTTTAAATATCTTTGCTTCCTGTTTCAGAATCCTTCCTGAATAGCTAGATGAACTTTGGAGTGATTGGGCATGCAGAATAGACTTGAATATTGTGGGTTGCAAAATATTTTTAGGAGTATCAGACGGGAGCAGGAAATCCTCAGATTTGTAAAATTGTTTGAGATACAGTGTCAAACAAGCCTTTCTGGCACGACAAGATGCACTGTCCAACAATCCATCTCTTTAACCCTAGCATAATCTTAGGACAAGTTACAATGACTAATTAACCTAACCAGTATTTGAAATATGAGAGGAAACACAAGCGCTCACGGGAATAACATACAAATATATTTCAGACGGTGTTGGAATTAAACTCTGAACTCTGACTTCCCAAGTTGTAATAGCATCGTGTTAACTGCTAAGCTACCACGAAGCCCCATAAAATTGGCTTTTTCTTTACTCTGATCTTGCTTTTTGGGTAGGATGCAAAGCAATATATGATTCTCAGGAGTTGGTTAAAAATATTTCTCCGGAAGTAAGGTCTTTGAAAATGTGTATCATATTTGTAAAGGAGGTTCAGCTTTCTTGGGATTAATGGAAAGCATAGAGCACTTGTTAGGTGATGAGTGGACATCAAAAATGCCACCAATGAGTGAGAAATGAATGTGGTCAGATTTGATGTTGAATTCAGCTGGGTCTCTCCCACTTCATAATCACACCTGAATGGGCTTGTCTTGCACGTGGAGTGAACCACATAAATCAAAGATGTCAAGTTCACTTCTGTGCTGCATTAACTGATCTTTGCCGCCACGGTGATGGGGGAAATGCAGTTGACATTGGTGTAACCTCACTGGGTGGTAGAAGGAGAGGGGGTGGAGAGACTTGTCCTGTCTTTAATTGCCATCTAATCCTATCTAGAAAATAACTCCATGAATGAGTCTGTTATTGGTATGCCAACCTTATCAACTGGATTTGTACCTGATTGAAGTTGGCCAATGTCTACTAAACTGTGACCCAGCAGAAGAGGCAAATGAGCCAAAGTGGAATTTTTAAAAGTGATTGATTAAGTAATAATTTTATCTGTAAGGCAGTAACTACTTTCATGAATGCTTCTTTCATGACAAATGCCAGAACAATATACATTTAAAAAAATAAAATTAGGTTGTTTGGGAGTGAAGGCTATGTTAGCATATGGCACAACATATAGCAAAAGAAAGACTATCATGCAATAAATCAGGAGAGAAAAAAAATCCCTAAATGGAAACCTTCAGAAAGTGAATTATTGAGTGTTGTGGAAAGCGTAGCCCTCCAGGTCTTAACTATGACTGTCCACAGAAAATCTCATAAGTTTTGGGTTTGACTGAGGAGTCATAGCAATAATATAATGCCCAACCTCAGCAAATAAATATACGTTCTCATTGCCCTTCTTGTAACAAAGCTATAAATTAATAAGGAATAAAAGCAATTGTTTTAAAATCTTGTAAAATAAAAGTTTTTGATAAGATGAGGACATTGCTAACTAGGCTGGTGTTTACTGTCTATTCCTAACCAACAAGCTCTGCTAAATGCAATACTATCTGCCAAGCTAAATGGTGTCTGTGTTCTGATGAGTGTTTATAGAGTCATAGAGAAGTACAGTACAGAAACAGGCCCTGCAGCTCATCTAGTCCATGCCAGATCCATTTAAACTGCCTTTTCCCATCGACCTGCACCAGGACTATAGTTCTCCAGTTCCCTACTATCCATGTACCTATCCAAACTTACCTTCAATGTTGAAATTGAGCTCATACACACCACTTGTGCTGGCAGTTCATTCCACAGTCTCACAACCCTCTGAGTGAAGAAGTTTCCCCTCATTTTCCTCTTAAACTTCTCACCTTTCACCCTTAACCCATGACCTCTGGTTGTTCTCCCACTCAATCAAATTACAATTACTTCATTATGGCAAGAAAGTTCAAAGTAAACTTGGTATCAAAGTACATGTGTGTCCCCATGTATAACTCTAAGATTTGTTTACTTGCAAGCATACTCGATAAATTGAATAACTACAATAGAATCAGTGAAAGACCCACACCAAATAGGATGGTCAACCAATGTGCAAATACAAAAGTAAAAGTAATAATAATAATCAAGAACATGAGATGAGTCCTAAAAAGTGAGTCCATAGGTTGTGGGATCAGTTCAGTGATGGGGCAAATGAAGTTGACTGAAGTTATCCCCTCCGGTTCAAGAGCCTGATGGTTGAAGGGGTAATAACTGTTCCTGAACCTAGTGGTGGGGGTCCTGAGGCTCCTGTACCACTTTCCTGATGGGAGCAGTGAGAAGAGAGCATTACCTGGGTGATGGGGGAGTGGGGGGGCTCTGATAATGGATACTGCTTTCCTGCAATGACACTCCATGTAGATGTGCTCAGTAGTGGGAAGGGCTTTACCCCACTAATTTTTGTTGGATTTTCCATTAAAGGGTATTGGTGTTTCCATCCCAGGTGTGATGCACCCAGGTAATGTACAGTATCATCCACAACACATCTATAGAAGTAAACACAAAATAATCTGCAGATGCTGTAATCAAAACAACACTTTCAGTACGCTGGATGAACTCAGCAGGTCGGGCAGTATCAGTCAGAAACGATGAGTTGACGTTCCAGGCTGGAACCCTTCGTCAGGACTGAAGAATGAAAGATGGGGAAGGATTTGAAGAATGCTTGTAGCGTCAGTTGAAAGACCAGTAATTTGAAAGACAAAGGGGTGGGGGAGGGGAAGCATTGATGTCATAGCCCTGAAAACAATGGGTAGTAGAAGAAGGAGGGGGAACCATGAGGGAGCTGGGGGAGGGGGTAGAGTGAAATAGGGATAGAAGAAGGGAGGGGGAGGGAATTACGGGAAGTTGGAGAATTCTATGTTCATACCAAGGGGCTGGAGATTACCTAGACAGTATATGAGGTGTTGCTCCTCCAACCTGAGTATAGCCTCATCATGGCAGTAGAGGAGGCCATGTATGGACATATCTGAATGGGAAGCAGGGTTGAAGTGGGTGGCTACTGGGAGATCCTGTCTGTTGTGGCAGAGGGAGTGGAGGTGCTCGACGAAGCGGTCCCCCAATCTGCATCGGGTTTCACCGATGTAGAGGAGGCTGCACCGGGAGCACTGGATGCAATAGATGACCCCAGCAGACTCACAAGTGAAGTGTTGCCTCACCTGGAAGGACTGTTTGGGGCCCTGAATGGTGAGGTGTAGGGACAGGTGTAGCACTTACGCTTACAGGGATAAGTGCCGGTTTGGAGATCAGTGGGGATGGACGTGCGGATAAGGGAGTCGCGGAGGGACCGATCCCTGTGGAAAGCGGAGAGGGGAAGATGTGCTTAGTGGTGGGGTCCTGTTGAAGGTGGCGGAAGTTGCGGAGGATAATGTGCTGGATCCGGAGGCTGGTGGGGTGGTAGGTGAGGACAAGGGGAACTCTGTTCCTGTTGTGGTTGTGGGAGGATGGGGTGAGGGCCGAAGTGCAGGAAATGGAGGAGATGTGGGTGAGGGCATCATTGATGACGGCAGAAGGGAAACCACAATCTTTAAAGACGACATTTGAGATGTCCTGGAACGGAAAGCCTCATCCTCGGAGCAGATGCGGCAGAGACGGAGGAACTGGGAATAGGGAATGGCATTTTTGCATGTGGCAGGGTGGGAAGAGTATAGTCGAGGTATATATAGTCGAGCTACATCTATAGAAGTTTGTCGAAGTTTTAGATGTCATGCTGAATCCTTGCAGACTTCTAAAGAAGTGGAGGTGCTGCTGTACTTCATAACTGCACTTGCATGCTGGGCCCCAGACAGGTCCTCTGGAATTCAAAGTTGCTGACCCTTCCTCCTCTGATACCCCGATGGGAAATGGGCCAGGGATCTCCAGTTTCCTCCTCCTGAAGTCAATAATCAGCTCGTTGGCTTTCCTGACATTGAGTAAGAGGATGTTGTCGTGGCACCACTTTCAATCTTCTCCTTATATGCTGAATCTTCACCACCTTTGATTTGGCCAACAATAATGGTGTCGTTAACAAACTTAAATATGGTATTGGTGCTTAGTCTCACAGTGGCTGTTTAATAGTCAAAATTTCTGATAGTCTTTCATGTAATAAATTCAGTCTACCTTAAGCTCATGCCTTTGAATTAGTATTAAAGACTCTGAACACGAATTAATGAAATATGTTAGAATTTCAGGCAATTGTGTTAATAGACTTGTAGATTAGGAGGCAGAAATTCAACTTGCTTTCATGTGCTGATTATTTGAATAAGTTGTCATGCTTAGATCTGGATTTGTCCTTTCTGTGATCCTGCAGGTTTCTCATTTTGTTCCAGATTGTTTGGGAACTGTGCTTTCATCACACTTTTGGACAAAATGTTCTGGATACTGAACTGGGGAGGGAAGAAATCTTGACATCTCTGGATCAAGTGATATTAAATAATCAGAATCAGGTTTGATATCAGCAGCATATGACATGAAATTTCTTAACTTAGCAGCAACACCACAATACAATACTTGATAATATAGAAAATTAACTCATCAGGGGTGATTGATAAGTTCGTGGCCTGAGGTAGAAGGAGATGAGTTATTAACTTCAAACTTTCTACATAATCACTCAAAGAGTTGAACTGCATGTGCATGTAACGAGAGCTGTATAACTCACCTCCTACCTTTAGGCCACAAACTTATCAATCACCCCTGCTGTGGACACTTACTGGAAGTCCAAGATCCATATGCTCCATGACCACTGGACTAAGTGTGTAAATGTAGGAGGGGACTATGTTGAAAAATAAATGTGCTAGGTTTTCTAAAATTGATTTCTACCTTAGGCCACGAACTTATCAATTATCCCTCGTATATGGTTTCATGATCTATCCAGAAGATATCAACCGAAGGAGTGTTGTACGCAAACGCTGTCTTGATAGTTGAAGTTAACTTTATTCATACACATAGATAGGCCTTATATCGGCATGTCCTAATTTGTATATCTGTGTACTTGTAATGCTGCTCTGACACTGTAATTTCCTTTGGGATCTGTGTACATACATCTACTGATGCTTCTGGACACATCTTCAGTGATGTTCCTGGAATCATCGTGTGTTTCGGGTCTTTCAACATCATACAACCTCCTCCAGGTGACCCAGCCGGGACTGATCAGACCCCAGCTTGTGTCCAGATGGCTAGCTACTTATGACTCCATGGTTCCCCTCTTTTGAGCCACAGCCATCTTGAGGCCCTCTCTGCCGCATCGGTGGTACTGTGGATGGCTCTCCTCTTCCTCTCTCCCTCGATGCCCAAAATGCTGAAGGCTCTAACTAAGGAACAGGCTGCGAATTCCCTACAACCAACCTCCACTGGGATCAATAAAGTATCATCCCATCACCATCTAACTCGACCTTACCTACCTAACTAATGGTGAGAAGGGGGAAAAGTACAAGGAGACATGAGGGATCGCAGATGCTGGAAAGTACAAAGCAGATGTGTGAGGCAAGTTCTTTTAAATAAATGACAGTGACGGGTGACTGTGATGCTCTGCTGGGGTGGTGGCAGTGGCAGATTGCATGGGAGGATTGAAGTGACTCCTAGATAAGCACATGAACATACAGAGAGGGGAGTGATGTGTCAATATCTAGGGAAGAGAGATTAAGATTAATTTGGAGTCATTGGTTTAATTATTTTCACACAACATCATGGGCCAAAGGGCTTTTCCAGGGTTGTACTGAGCTCTGCTCTAACTAAGGTGTAAACCTTCGAATTCTATTGGAAATGCATGGAATTCACTTCACTCCAACTGGATACTATTTCAGAGATGTAAAAGTTAATATATTATGGTACATAGGCAATAAATTACAAAATGAGCAGAAAATTCATTACCATTCCTTTATGACTGGATTTATTACCATTCCTTTATGCGTTGGGGTTCAAACAGATCTTCTGATTTTTCATCACTACCTTCAAATTCCTTCTTTATCAAAGTTCCCCGAACAACTTTATAAACAATCCTAGTTCATTAATTCATGGAAATAGGCATAGGCTAATTCAGAGTCACATTGCCCCTCATATTCCTAGCAATGTAATTGGGAGGGTGTGGTTGCAATTACAGTAACCAGATACCACTTACGGGCTTGTTTTCTCCATGAGCAATTAATCAATTTTAGTCAACTAGTTAAAAATGTTATTACTGAGCTTTTGGGACGATAAATTCTTTCATACAGTTCTACTAATAGGTGCAATCCTTCTCTTAATTAATTATATTGTTCAGATGGGCCATAAGAATGACTGGTTTGAGAAATAAAAATCTCATATCAATGCACTTTGTGTACGCTTTATTAAAGCAGATTGACGAGCTGAAACCTCATCATGTACTGATAATTAAAATAGAAGTCTCTGTTATAGATAATAGGACAAAAATTAAAATAAAAATGTTTAATTCCCAGCAAGAAAAAAAGGAATGCCACAAAAAGTCTAGTTAAGATTTAAACCATCCTTCCAAAAATCATTTAATTCATTCAACTTGGTTTAAGAATATCAACTACCGAAAACACACAACTCATATTCCATACTACACAAAAATAACTGATCAGAGGTAGAATGCTACAAGATGTCTGCAATACTGAAAACAAAATAATATATTGAATAGCAACTGGCAAAGATAAGAAATGTCATGCACGCACATTGACGTGGGCTTTACTGTATATTAACTCATTAAGACAATTCAATAAGATTCCTGAGACTTGAAGAACATTAAAAGGGTCTGGGTGACAGAATACATATCTGCACCTCAAATACCCGAGCTTGCATTCAACAGGGTGATGAAGTGAGAGGCTACTTGCGGAGATCATTGAAAACTGGTCCAATTATTGTTCTACCCTACAGTACAACACTTAGTGAATTTGTTACTAATATGCAAAAGCATTAAGAAGGGGCTGCACGTGTCAGGGTAGCTTAGTGGTTCATGCAACACTATAACAACTCGGGGCGTCGGAGTTCAGAGTGCAATTTTGACAGCATCTCTAAGCAGTTTATATATCCTCCACGTGAATGTGTGGATTTTCTCTAGCTGCTCTAGGTGCCTCCCACAGTCCAAAGATATACGTGTTAATAGGTAAATGGTCATTGTAAATTGCTCCAACCACAAAAAATGTGCAGATGCTGGAAATCCAAAGCAACACACACAAATTGATGGAGAAATTCAGTTGGCCTGCTGAGCTCCTCCAGCATTTTGTGTGTGTTGCATTGTAAATTGTCCTGTGATTGAGACGAGGATTAAGTCGGGATGGGGGGGCAGTGTTGCAGAGCAGCACAGAAAGGTTTATTCGATGCTCTATCTCTAAATAACTAAATAAATAGGTTGTATGGAGAATTAAATAACTTTAGATGTTTGAGGAAACCATGACGGTTTGTTATCTACAAGTGATTGAAGGAATAATGCTGTCCTACTGGATTTGGTTCTCTTAATTCAGTTTATTATAGAGAATTGGAGTGCAACGTGCATACATTTTTAATGTAACTAATGTCCTCTTACCATAAATGAATTGATTTGTAAATATTGAAAATAGATGCAAAACTAATCCCAATGATGCCATGCACAGGGATAGCCTTACAAAGTGGATCAAAGAATTTAAGTCACCCGAGTAATATAGATGAATCCTTCAAGAATAATTACTTTTGTTCATTTCAGAAACAATTGTTAACGAACACTGAAGCTATTATCCCAACCTTTGTACTTTTAAGACCTAACTCTGATTAATGGCATCATCCAGTATCAAATAGACCAGCTATGATACACTTACCTGTATTAGCCTATTAATAATAATTAGTAAACTTATCACAGATATATAATTGTATTTTTTTTAAACTAACTCCTGAATTCCTTCCTTGATGAGCTCTTCCCAAACTAATAGCAATGGATCAATTCAATTTCATGTTGTGATTTTTAAAATATATAGAGTACTCCAAACATTTTATCCTACCACTGTTGTATCTATTTCCAAGTGCTGTTTTGAACAGAATATACTTGTCATACTTCAAGATTACTGCTAATTTCATTCAGACTTTAGAATTTATTTAAATCTTGTATTCATCCCACAACGTGAGGGAATAAAAATCTTTGTCTTTTAACTCTGTTGCAATGTACAGACATGTGAATTTAAAAGTCTATTGGCTTGTAGAAAGAAGCCACCCCATAGACTGTTGTCCCTGGCTTTAATGCTGCGGACATGTTTGCCAGATGGAAGCAGCTGAAACATATGATCTTCCGGGACTTCTTTACACACCTGCTGCTATAAATATCCTCAATGGAGAGAAGTTCACATCCACAGATGTGCTGGGCTGTCCATACCGCTCTCTGCAGTGCCCAGCGATCAAAGTTGGTGCAGTTCCCGTACCAGGCGGTGATACAGCCAGTCAGTATGCTCTCAATGTTGCCGCTGTAGAAGGTCTGTGATGTGGAGAGGGTTTTTCTGAAAGTGGGTGAGTCCTGGACCAGAGGACACAGACTCAGAATAGAGAGACGTCCATTCAGAACGCAGATGAGGTGGAATTTCTTTAGCCAGATGCTAGTCAGTCTATGGGATTCATTGCCATAGAAGGCTGTGGAGGCCAAGACACTTGAGTATATTTAAAGCAAGGTTTGATTGGTTCTTGATTTTTTTTTTGTAATTTATTTTTTATTGAATTTCATCATCAAACAAACATTTCCAAAAGATGTATTTCAGATGATTGGTTCTTGATTAATCAGGACATCAAAGATTACAGGGAGAAGGCAGAAGAATGGTGTTGAGAGGGGTAATAAATCAGCCTTGATGGAAGTCAGAGTAAACGTGACGGGCTGAATTGGCTAATTCTGCTCCTGTGTCTTATGGACACATTCTGTTATTGCTGAACATATAATAAGCATCTGGAGAAAAACTTATCCACTGCTTTTCCTTAACCCAACTGAGGGAAAACTAATCAAAATAGGGGTTTTAGCTTTTGCAGGAAGGAATCGTACCTTTGATGCGGCCAGCGACATTGGAGCTGTACTTAGCCTCACACTGTTGGCCTGCCATGCTGGTAGGCAAATTGGTGCATATCCAAATTGCTCCTCAGGCTGGAATTGATATGCTTCATCACCAACATCTCACAACACTTCATCACAGTGGATGCAAGTGCTGCTGGATGAAAGTCTTTGAGGCAGGTTACTGTGTCCTCTTTAGGCACCGGTACAACTGAAGCCTGCTTGAAGCAGGTGAGTACTTCAAACTGCCAAAACAAGAGATGGAAGATCTCAGTGAACACTCCAGCCAAGATGCTCTCATGTCGGCCTCAGAGATTGAAATCACAGGTTCGTCAGGAAGTGGAAGTTCATGAAGGTTACGTTCATCAGTCAAAGCGAGCATTAAAGACAATGAGCTAATCTGGGAGCATAACTTTGTCACTTACCGTATGTCACTTTGTAGGAGGTGATAGCATTCAAGCCCTGCATAGGAAATGGGTTTCCAGAGGTTGTACCTGGAACTTTTGTATTTTACTTGGGGTTTGGCTTTCAGCAGATTGATGATCTCTTGGTTCATTCAGAGCTGCTGGTTGGGGAAGACTTGAAATGATTTTGTGGAGACACGCTCACTCATGACTGACTTGACATGGCATATTCATTCAGATCCTCCAATGAGTCCTTGAACTTGGCCCAGTCCACTGACTCGAAGCAGTTCATGGCTGATCCTCTACCTTTCACAATCACCTCTTTGTGTACTTAATTCTGGACCCTTGCCCTTTAGCCTCTGGCTGTATTTGGATAGACAGGAACTGATTAGGGACAGTCAATATGGCTTTGTACATTATAGTTCATGTCCAACCAATCTTGGAGTTTTTCAAGGAAGTTACCAGGAGAGTTGATGAAAGCAAAGTAGTGGATGTTGTCTACATGGAATTTAGTAAGGCCTTTGACAAGGTCCCATGTGGGAGGTCAGTTGAGAATGTTCAGTCGCTTAGCATTCAGGGTGAGGGAGTAAATTGGATTAGACGTTGGCTTTGTGGGAGAAGCCAGAGGGTGGTAGTTGATGGACGCCCTGGTTTGGTCTCTGTCCTTTCGACTCTTTGTTTCTGTTTTTCTCTATCTCCCTGTCACCCTTATGCTTCTCTTACTTTGCTCATTTCAATATTCTTGAAAAGCTTAATGAAAATGTCCGTAAGCACTTTCGATTTCTGAAGAACCTTCAATCACAAAAATGTCAAGCTCCAACGCAGCAAACCTTAGAGGAAAAGGCCTGTTTACATTTACCCTATCTATACCCCTCATAATTTTATATACCACTATCAAATCTCTCCTCATTCTCCTACGCTTCCGGTCACCTGGGTATAGTGAGGATGTTAAAGGGTTCAGAAAAGAATAACGAGGATGTTATCCACACTGGAGGATCAGTGACATAAGGAGAATGGATAGGCTGGGACATATTTTCCCATATTACATTGGAAGCTAAGGGGTGACCCTTCGGAGGCTTATAAAATCATGAGTGGTATCAATAAAATGATTACTCAGTCTCTTTCCAAGGGTAGGGGAATCTAAAACTATAGGGCATGGATTTTAGGTGAGAAGGGAAAGATTTAAAGGGGATCAAAAGCGCATTTTTTCCATATAGAGGGGGTGGTGGGCTATCAGAGGAAGTGTTAGATGCAGGTACGATTACATCGTTTATAAGACACTTAGACAAGTACATGAATTGGAAAGGCTTAAAGGGATAAGGGTCAAATGCACAGAAAAATGCAAGAGGACAATTAAGAAGAAAACCAGGAGGGTTAAGAGAAGGTACACGGTTGCTCTCAATCTTTGTTATGCCATGGACCTACCACTAATCAAGGTGTTCATGGAAACCCTGCTCCGAGCAGACAAGGTGAAGGAGAATCCCGGGGGCTTCTACAGATATATTAAGAGCAAAAGGATAGCAAGGGAAAACATTGGTCCTTGTGAAGGTCAGAGTGGCCATCTGCGCATGGAGCTGAAAGAGATGGTGGTGGTGGGGTGGAAATATCAAATGTATTATTTTGCATATATATTTACTGAGATAGACATGGAGTCTATAGATGGTGAGGCAAAACAGCAGTGGGGTCATGACCTGTATTCAGACTGCAGAAGAGGAGGTGTTTGCTCACCTGAGGCAAATTAGGGTGGATAAATCCCCAGGGCCTGACAATGTGTTCCTTCAGACCTTGTGGGAGGATAATGCAGAAATTGCAGGGGCCCTAGCAGAGATATCTAAAACATCCTTAGCAATGGGTGAGCTGCTGGAGGATTGGAGGATAGCTAATGTTGTTCTGTTGTTTAAGAAAGGCTCTAGAAAATAAGCCAAGAAATGAGCCTGAAATCAGTAGTGGGTAAGCTATGGGAAGGTACTCTAAGGGACCAGATACTGTAAATATTTGTATAAACAGAGATTGACTGGGGATAGACAACATGGCTTTGTGTATCACAAAATGAGAAAATCTGCAGATGCTGGAAATCCAAGCAAAACACACAAAATGCTGGAGGAACTCAGCAGGCCAGGCAGCGTCCATAGATGCTCTTTTCTGAGTTCCTCCAGCATTTTGTGTGTGTCGCATGGCGGTGTGCATGGTAGCTGTGTCCAAGACTTGTACAGCTGTAACATGATGTGTCTACTGCACTATGCGATTACTGACTAGCAAGCGTGTGAAAATTGTCCAGTAACTAATGATTTGTAGTTCTCAGATAATTTGGTTATCAAGTGTTTGAATGGCCAAAGAGGAACACTGCACAACATGAAGCCAGTCAGGTTTCCCATAATGCAACATTTTTGGTTAATGGATCAGAGACCTACCACAGTGAGCGTATATACCAATAAGCACACTGCTTGCCTTTGAGAAGGTACAGTACAGAGGAATTTGGAATTTGTATCTGTCAGGCATGTAACTGTAATCAACCATTAACCACTATATAAATAATTTATGCCTGGAAAAAATTGTGCACTGCATCTCCTTCACTATGGTTTGTGGTTCTCAGCCAATGGCTGTGTGTGTGTGTGTGTGTGTGTGGGGGGGGGGAAACAATAGTGTTGTACCTCAAGCACAGCTTTGAAATACTTGGACACTCTGTGGCAGTCACTTTGGTAATTTAGGAACCTTGGTTGGTTACAGATTCTGGAAGCCCGATAGTGTAGAGGAAAAGGATCTAATTGAAGCCTATCAAATGTTGAAAGGCCGTGATGGAGTGGATGTTGAGAGGATGTTTCCAAAATCAGGGGAATCTAGAACCAGAGGGCACAGCCTCAGAATACTAGGGCGTCCCTTTAGAACAGAGGTGAAGAGGAATTTCTTCAGCCAGAGGGTGGTGAATTCGTGGAATCCATGGTCACAGATGGCTGCGGAGGCTAAGTCATTGGGTATACTTAAAGCCGAGGGATTTTAAGGCACAGTTAAAGTAAATCAGCCATGACAGAATGGCAGAGCAGACGCGATGGGCCAAATAGCCTCTTCAGCTCCTATATCTTATGGATCCAGCCTCTATAACTTGCAGTACTCACAGTTCTGTTCATCATCGACATCTCAGATCACAGGCATCTCTGCCAGGTCTGTGCTCTTGCTAGGAGACAATCATTCTGTGTCTTCAAAAAGGTTGGGACAACAACTACTTGGTATTCAAAATCAGACTGTATTGCAGGCTGAAAATTTGGTAAAAATGCTGAGGGTAGGAAATAACAAAGACCCCTCTCACTTTGGAATTTCTTCTCCTACCTCTGACTGGATAGAAGGTTCAAAATCCTTAAAGCACATACCACTGTAGGACAGGACCTACTCTGCTATTACAAGACTATTTAAAGGTTCTTAGCTTCTTGCACAATAAGATAGAATTTGACCTCACAATCTACCTTGTCATGGCCTGGCACGTTATTGTCTGCCTGCACTGCACTTTCTCTGTAGCCATAACACTATATTCTCAAAATCAAATCCAATCAAATTTAATCATCATTCAACCAGCTGAATGAAAAGGTGTTCCTCTGGGGCCAAGGTGCAAAACATCCACAGCACATTCAAAATAGCAAGCAAAAAAAAAACATAGTTATGCAAAAAAAAGCCCCACATATATAGTCCAAGCCCTGAGCGACATGTTCCGCAAATTGATGGTACAGTTCCCAACAAACCAGCTGTCATTGCTTTTCTTGTGTGCTATGTTGATGCATTGATGTGGTGAAATGATCTGTATGGCATGGCATGAAAAATGAAGATTTTCATTGTGCCTGAATACTTCTATAAATCAACAACCAACTGCTCAATAGATCAAGTAGCATCAAGTAGAGAAAAAGTGTTAACACATTATCTCTGTTCTTTCCTTAGAATCTGTAGAATATTTCCAGCAATTTTTGTTTCATTAAAACAGGACTAAACATCTGGGTCTTTGCTTCTAATATTTTACCTTTCAGCTAACCTTCCTGTTGAAGGAGATACTTGAGTATTCTGTGAGACACAGCAAAAGGCATACACAAGGCAACATTTACAGTGAGCAGTTAATCTAGGACCAGCATGTCCTTGGATGGGGGTGGGGGTGGGGGTGAAGCCCAGATGATCATATGTAGGAAGACTATGTGAATCCCACACAAAAACTCCAGAGGCTGGGAATGAGCCTGGATGGCTGGAACTGTATGGTAGCAGGATTGTTGACAGCACCTGTATGAAAGAAATCCTTTCATGTGCTGTTGTATGTGGGTGTGCATAGGACTTCAAATCAAAGATCAGCTTTGTTTGCCATGGAGTGTTGGTGCAACGTGGAAGAAAAACAACATTCAATAATTATAAAGAATAAATAATTTATATAAAAAATAAAATTAGAGGTTAAAGTACAGATATGGAAGAAAGTGTGCATAAATATATAAATGCTGGCATGTATTTACAATATAACCAGCATTATTATTATTATCAAAAGTGGTTGAAGTGTTTACAGTGCAGTGGTGGAGGTGATAGATAAGAGTGTTGTGGGGGAGGCTATCTAGAATGTTTGATCAGAGTAACTGCCTGGGAAAGGAACTTTTAAAGTGGCATAAAATTATTGTTTTAATAGCCCTATAGCACTTTCTACAAGGGATCTTTTGGAAGAAGCAGTCTGCAGGGTGGGTAGTGTCTGCAATGATTTTTCCCGGTTGCTTCTTTGTCCTGGACACTATACCAAGTCCTGCAGCGACAGCAGACTGCTATTTGACTTTGATTCCTTTTGGAAGGAAGCATGGATGCATCATCCTTGATGCTAACAGTTGAATAAGTGTGCATAACAACGAGTTAGTAAAGGATACAAAAAAAGGATTAATGAGTAAGCGAGGTATCTAAGAGTTGGCTTTATTACTGGGAAACAACAGGAATTCTGCAGATGCTGGAAATTCAAGCAACACACATAAAAGTTGCTGGTGAACGCAGCAGGCCAGGCAGCATCTCTAGGAAGAGGTGCAATCGACGTTTCAGGCCGAGACCCTTCGTCGGGACTAACTGAAGGAAGAGTGAGTAAGGGATTTGAAAGTTGGAGGGGGAGAGTACAAATGTTTGGAAGTCTTCTGAGAAAGCTCGGGTCTCCTTTGTAATTTTGATTTCTGTACTGTAATGTGGGAAGACTGTCCCTAAAATCAGTGCTGAGGCAATTCAATAGATTGATTCCAGGGATGAAGTGGTTGCCCTATTAAGAGAGACTAAGTTAGATTGACGTTTACTCATGGGACTTGTGGTGATTTCATTGAGAGACAAGCAGTCTTGAAAATAATTAATGGGTTCGATGCTGAGGGATTATTTCCATGAGCTGCAGAGGAGGTGAAACTGCTTTGTTCAGGGAATTGTAAAACTTAAGAATCGTCTGCTTCAGTCGGTTGTGGATACAATTTGCATTCATGATGGCAATTGATAGAATTTTGGACATTGAAAAAATTGACATGGGAATTAGGTGAGAAAGTGAACTTGAGCTATGATCTTATTGACTGGTGCAGGTTGTTGACCTGATACATTGACTATCTCTTTGATTCTACAGATGCTGTTTGGCCAGTTGAACTTGTCTTGCAGTTTGTTTTCTGAACTGCAGTGATAGGTCTGGAATTACAGTGAGTAAGTATGTTAATTTTTCTCATGGAGATATAGAGTAATTCAGATTGGACGTAGGTTCTTTTGCCCAAATGGTCCATGCTGACTGTGTTACCCATCTGGCAAGCTCCATCTATCTGCATTTGACCTTGAAACCTCTTGTACCCATGTTCTTATCCAGATGGCATTTAAATGTTGCTAACGTGCCCACTTCAGCCAATATGTCAGGCAGTTTATTCTAAGTATGTACTGTTCTTTCCCCTGATGTCCCTTTTCAAATCCTCTCACCTCTGATGTTAAGCCTATGCACTCTTGTATTTAGGATCCCAGCCTTTGGAAAAGACTGTGCTTTCACCCTGTATATGCCTCCACCCATGATTTTACATTCCTTAATCTCCTATTTTTTTGGAAATAAAATCCTAGTCCATGTAACCTCCCCTTGCAGCTCAGGCTCCTAAATTCCAGGCAACATTCCAGTAAAGACATAGTGCACTTTGGAAGATATAGTCAGACCAGATATTCATGTCTGAAACTTCATGGTCACTATCATGGACAGTAGCTTTTTATTGCGAATTTATTTAATTATCAGAATTTAAATTCCACAGTTACATGGGACGTCTCCAGATTAATAGTCCATTGTCGATGTCGATTGTCCTGTAATCCACTTCTAAAGAATAGCCATTAGGAACACATCAATACCTCACTATTTAATTATCAGAAAATCCTGTTTTTTTTTTTGGCATAATCCATAAAATATCTGCTGTAGGTTTCAAAAGCAATTTAAAAAATAATACAAAATCCACAAGGGAGAAATTTTTCAAGGACATCAGTTACTCATTACACATAAACGTGACCTGTTTCTTGACTGATTACAGAACTGCTTTCCAGATAAAATCAGGTTTTGATGGGCAACAAATTATTCTGCATTTAACAGCTTATGTAGAATCAGTTGCTGGGATCTGTCCAATCACATCCATGACAATATTGTGCTACTGTCTGACTGTGCGAATGGCAGCTTGTTTGAATTTGTAGAAAGCAGTCATTCATATCCTTCAGGCTGGTCATCAGAATGGAAAATAGAAGATACTGAAGGGGCTAGAGTAGTTTTCTACTGCCGAAATATTAACAATACGAAAGGAGAAAAGATAATGGAAAATCTCAGAGAGAGAAAAGAACACAAGTACAAGGACGATTGAGCAGAATCATTTGGGAGCAATGGTGGACTGAAGTGTGTAGGAGGGACAAATAAGGGTAAAATGGATAAAGGCAACTCGTGGTTGGTAATGTTAACATAACTGCAGCCTTTCAAAATAAATTCCTATAGTTGGACAAATAAAAATGCAAAATCTGAAGTTGCATAATTTGTTTTCCATGAAAATTTCTATCTAAAAAATGGTAAAAAATGGAGAAGAACATATGCAGCATAATCATCTAATTAATGTGTATAATGATGTCCCCTTAGTCTTTAATGGATAATTATGGGGAACTTTAGTGGAAGGTTATTCTTTATTTTCTGTATGTAAGTAATCACTGCTTTAGACTGTTCCATGTAGGATGCTACAGGAAACATTCCAGAATAGTGTGTAATAATGATTACAATTAGGCACGCTTTGCCATTCCTAAATTAAAATACCACAGTTCTGCTATTGCTTTGGGAACAATCACATCAGCCTGAGAAACAGCATCTTCTATTAATTCATTCTGCCCTTGTATTTTATAAATATGGTCTCTTCACCAAAGGAATGGGTGCCTCTAAATGTATCTCTCGGGCAACCATGGAGGCTTGGATCCCTCTATTAGTTTTGATCAGTAGTTCCTTTGCTATGCAAAATATTTAGTTTTTTAAGCTGTATTAATTAAATTTCAATTTATTTTCTTTGTAACAGAAGTTTTCATAAGTATTTAACTTTTTCCAAAGGTGTTATTCCATTCTTCAATGTATTCAATGTACCCACTCAACTGAAAGACTACATGACTAAAATATTCAGGCTAGCATGTTGCACTTTTAAGACCATAAGACATAGGAGCAGAATTAGGCCATCCTCCTCAACCCCAGTTCTCTGCCTTCTCCCTGTAGCCTTTGATGCCATGTCCAATCAAGAACCTCTCAATCTCTGCCTTAAATACACCTAACGATCTGGCCTCCACAGCTACACGTGGCAACAAATTCCACAAATTTGCCACCCATTGCCAAAAGAAATTTCTCCGCATCTCTGTTTTGAAAGGGTACCCCTCTATCCTGAGGCTGTGTCCTCTTGTCCTTGACTCTCCCATCATGGGAAACATCCTTTCCACATCTACTCTGTCTAGGCCTTTCAATATTCGAAAGGTTTCAATGAGATCCTCCCTCATCCTTCTAAATTCCAGCAAGTACAGACCCAGAGCCACCAAACATTCCTCATATGAAGTATTGTGAAATATTGATCTATTATGTACAGTAGGTGTCAGTGATGGCCTAACCTTATACATTTTACATGAGCTAAATGAGACTTCATGCAATAAATTCAGTAGCTAATGATTAATTTCTCAACACATTACCTGAAAGGAGAGTGCAAATTATTTGATCAAAATTCTATCAACCAGTATTCCACGATGTTGTTAGTTCCTGTTACTGGCCAGTCTGCAAACGTCATTGTGCATGTAAACAGAACACAGTGTTACATGTGAGAGGTGTGGGTGAGAAACAGAGAATCTAAAGCAATCCAACATTGCGATCCCATCCTCTTGAGCAGAGGTTGCCAACACAGGGTCCATAGACCCCTTGGTTAATGGCGGGGGTACGTAACATAAAAAAGGTTGGGAACCCCTGATCTAGAGTGAAGCCATAAGCTAGTCATTCACAATATGGAAGTTTTTTTTCTTGAGATTGGGTTTTGAACGGGCTGGTTATGTCAGACTCCCAGGAACTGTACATTAAACTGCCCATTGGAAACTATTCAGTCCACGGCTACTTTTGTGTCAATGGAGAAGAAATATGGTGTGGTTTCCCTAGTGACTACATCTGCAGGAAGTGCACCCAACTTCAGCTCCTGACTGACGCAGACAAGCAACTGGAGGTGGATGGACCCAGAACCATCTGCGAGGCTGAAAACCTCATAGACGAGACTTTTACTGAGGTGGTCACGCCCAGAGTGCAGGCTTCTGATAGTAGACAGGTGACCGTCAGGAGAAGTAAAGGGCATGAGCAGTTAGCGCAGGGTTCTCTTGCAGCCATTCCCTTCAGCAATATGTGTACAGCTGAGGGGAGGACCTGTCAGGGCACAGCAGCAGCAGCCAGGCCAGAGCCAAGGTGGGGTAAGGTTAGGCAAAGTGATTGGAGATTTGGATATTAAGGGGGAGAGACAGGAGATTCTGTGGCCATGAAAGAGACACCAGGAGGGTGTGTTGCCTCCCAGGTGGTAGGGTCCAGGATGTCTCGGAACAGCTGCAGAATATTCTCAAGGGAAAGAGTGAGCAGCTAGAGGCCATAGTGCAGATGGGCACCAGTGACATTGGCAGAAAGGAGCCATGAGGTCCTACACTATCAGTATAGGGAATTAGGAGAGGCTGAAGAGATGCACCTCCAATGGAGTAATCCCTGGATTATTTCTGGTGCCACATGCTAGTCAAGGCAGGACTAGGATGATAGTATAGATGAATGAGTGGCTGGTGCAGGGGACAGGGTTTCAGGTTTTTGGATAATTGGAACTTTTTCTGAGGCAGGGGCAAACTCTACAAGAAGGGCAGGTTGCACCTCAACTGGCGGGGAATCAATTTCCTGGCTGGAAGATTAACTGGTGCTGATTGGGAGGATTTAAACTAGTTTGGCTGGGGTTGGGAACGCTGAGCACCTGGTCAGAAAGCAGAGGGACGGAGATGAAGGTAGATGTCAGGACCAGTAAAAAGAAGCAGGAGCAAAGTAATAGATACTATAGTAGGGATAGTGTGTATTTTAATGCTAAGAGTATTATGGGTAAAGGTGATGAACTTTGAGCATGGGATTGTATATGGAGCTATGCTGTTTCGGCCAGTACAGAGATCTGGTTGAGAGAGCGACAGGAATGAGTGCTTAATGTCTCAGGGTTTTGATGTTTTAGAAAAGATAGGGCGATAACGGAGTACAGGAAGTTGCACTACCAATCAGGGACAATATCATAGCTGCACTTAGAGGGGATATAATTGAGGGCTTGTCCACTGAGTACATATCAGCCGAACTCAAAAATAGCTAAGGTGCACACACTCTGATGGGATTGTACTACAGATCCCCCAATAGCCACTCAGATTTTGAGGAACAGATATGCAGGCAGATTAAGGAAAGTTGTAAAAAGATTAGGGTTGTTGTCATGGGGCGGGGGTGGGGGTCTTCAACTTCCATAATATAAACTGAGACCTTCTGAGTGCAAGAGGTCTAGACGGGGCATCCAAGTGGGGTTCTTAAGTCAATATGTAGATATTCTGACAAGAGGAGGGACTGGACTGAACCTGGCCAGCTGACAAACCTTTCAGGGAATGAACAGTTAGGGAATAGTGACCACAACTCCTTAGATTTTAAGACAGCTATGGATAAGGATAAGTATGGACCTTGTGGGAGAGTATTAAAGTGGGGCAGGGCAAATTACGAGTGCAGTAGGCAAGAACTCGGGAGAGTTAATTGGGAACTGCTGTTTTTGGGCATTCACATCTGACATGCAGAGGGTGTTTAAAGACCAACTGCACAGAGCTCAGGAGAGCTATGTTCCTGTTTGAAGGAAGGACAAGGATGGCAAGGTAAGAGAGGTGATGAATTTAGCCAAGAAGAAAAATGAAAAGTAAGTAAAGCTTTGTAGGCTGCAATCAAACAGAGCCCTTAAGGATTATAAAAAAGCCAAAAAAAACTGAAATAGGAAAGCCGGGAGGGGCCTTGAAAAGTCCTTGGCAAGTAGGATTAAAGAGAATTCCAAGGCATTCTAGACATACATCAAGAGCAAGAGGATAACTAGGGAGAGGGTGGGATCACTCAAGGATAAAGGAGAAACATTTGGTTGGATGCAGAGGATTTTGGTAAAGTCTTAATGAGTACTTTACATCAGTATTTACTAAAGAGAAGGATATGGAGGATTGGGTGATCAGTGCTGAGCATATTGATTTGCTAGGGCTTTTCAAGGTAAAGTAGGAGATAGTGTTGAGTGTCTTAAAGAACATTAAAGTGGATAAGTCGCCAGGGCCTGATGGGGTATTCCAAAGGTTATTGAGAGAAGCAAGAGAAGAGATTGTTGGGGCCTTGACCAATATCTTTGTTTCCTCTCTAGCACAGGCAAGTACCCAGAGGACTGGTGAGTAGCTAATGTAATTCCACTATTCAAGAGGAGAACCAGGGATAATCCTGGAAACTATAGACCATATGATACTCACGTCAGTGGTAGGGAAATTACTGGAGAGAATTCTTAGGAAAAGGATTTATGAGCATTTGGAAAACCACAGCCTAACTAGGGAGAGCAAGCATTGTGTTGTGTGGTGTAAGCTGTGTTTCACTAACTTGATGAGTTTTTGATGAGATGATGAGGGTGGTTGATTAAGGTAGAGCTCTGGATGTTGTTTACATGGATTTTAATAAGGTGTTTGACAAGGCCCCACATGGAAGACTCATCGAGAAGATTAGACACAAGAGATTCTGCAGATGTTGGAGATCCAGAGCACCGCATACAAAGTACAGGAGGAACTCAGCAGTCAGGAAATGAATAAACAGTCAATGTTTTGGACTTCATTAGGACTGGAAAGGAAGGGGGAAAATGCCAGGATAAGAAGGTGGGGAGAAGGGAAGGACAAGCCAGAGGGTGATAGGTGGTGGCAGATGGGTAGGGGAGGGGGGATGAGGAAAGAGACTGGATGGAGGTAATGGGTGAGAAAGGCAAAGGGCTGGAAAAGAAACTGTTGCTTCAGAAGATTAAGATGCATGGGGCCCATGATGAATTGGCATTTGGATTCAGAAATAGCATACCCACAGAAGACAGAGGATGGGGTCCAGAGACACTTATTCTAGCTGGAAGACTGATTAGTGGTGTTTCACAGGGATCTGTACTGGGGCTTCTGCAGTCTGCCATGTATATAAGTGTTTGGATGGAAGTGTAGATGGGTGGGTTAGTAAGTTTGCAGATGATATGAAGATTGGTGGGTACCTGGAATGTGCTGCCTGGGGTGGTGGTAGAGACAGATATATTAGAGGATTTTATGAGATGTTTAGATAGGAACATGAATGTGAGGAAAATGGAGGAATATGTACATTGTGTAGGCAAAAGAGATTAGCTTAGATAGCCATTTGATTACTAATTTAATTGGTTTGGAAACCACATTGTGGGCCAAAGAGTCTGTTCCTGTGCCGTACTGTTCTATGTGCAGTGATTAAATTCCTCAATGATATAAATCAGAGATCCATCAATGAGGGAAATGGAGAAATTGTCCACTGTACTGGGCTTTATTTAAAAATATTAAATTTTGGACCATGAATTGTAGAATTTCAAAACTGGACTGCCTACGATGAAAAATAGGGAAAAGTTCTTATACAAATTCATGATATTTCTAATGAAACGAGAAGATTCTCATTTCAGGTATTGCTATGTCAAACCTAAGATTCATTGTGATAAATGTCACTGAGTGAATGTTATTAATGCACTGCAGTACCAGTGAAAGCAATTATCTTTCCACTGCATTTGCAGTTATGACATATGCTCCTTCTGAATTGTGCAAATGCACAAATTCAAAAAGAAACAGTTCTGTCAGGAGGTCCACAACTTAAATTTTAAATGAGCTTTCAGGTTGTTTTTAGAACTTTCCATTTTTTTTGTTTCAGGAAGGAACTGCTTAAAAAAGACATCATGAAATACATATAGTTGATCAAGTTAGATCTCTCTCAAATCTCCGGCTGAAGTAATTTACTAAATTGTATTAAAATAATCATAATACCGATATCTAAATGACACTTAAAAAAAAATCCTTATTTACTGTGATTGGATTTTAAGGGACTGCAAAAGGCTAAGGCAACTGCAAAAAGATACAAAAACTTAAAAATTGATTGATGCAGATGTTGAATCAACTATATGTAAAGCATGAATTTTGCCCTTACAAGGGAAATATCAAAAAGGTGCAAGTTGAGGCAGATGTTATTTAAATTACTAAAATGTCATTGAATAAATCTGTACAATATTGGATATGTAAGTATCTTTAAGCATATAACATTCTACAACAATGTAAGCATTAGATTTCAATGTGGTGCTTTGTATTGTATATTTAAATAGTCTTTGCTTGTCATTGTATCAAAGTTTGTTGAGAGACTGAAATTTGAGGCTACTGATTGAGATCCCTGTTTTTACACAGTGCTCTGAAAGTTTTGAATGCTCTGTACTGGATAAAGAAATTATATATTTTTTTCCTTCTGCAGAATGCATAAAAAGACTCAGGTTTTTTATTTTTTTTATTGGAATCCAGATATTGTTGACAAAGTCAGTATTCATTACCCATCTGAATTGTTACGTAGAAATGGTTTTGAACAGGGATCTTTTACATTCTGCTTAGTTTATTACTCCTTTGTGAAATGTGCAATATTGCTAAATCATAGGCATGCCATTAGTTATTGCTAACAAGCTTAATTAAAGCAATTGTAATTGTTCATGTGACAGAGGATTGCTATTTTCAACACCATCCTTAATTGATCTTGAGAAGGTACTGTTAAGCCACCTTTTTGATTGGGAGTAGAAAATATAGAACCAGCAGTATAGATGTATGTACACAGCCACCGTTGATGATGTCCTCACCTGTATCGGCTCCATTCCACGACATCCATGCTCTCCCCATCTTCCAGTTGCCTTAAAAGGAAGAGTTCCTCTTGTCCTTGTCTACCACCCCATCAGCCTCCCAATCCAACACATCATTCTCCGCAACTTCCGCCATCTTCAACGGGATCCTCCCACCAAACATATCTTTGCCTACATCTCGACAATCTCCCTCCTGGCACATATCCCTGCAAGAGTCAGAAATGCTACACCTCCATTCAGGTTGCCGAACGGTCCTTCCAGGTGAGGCAACACACCACCAGCAAATGCATTGGGGTTACCTATTATATCCGGTGTTCCTGATGCAGCCTCCTCTATGTTGGTGAGACTTGACATAAATAGGGAGACCCTCAGCATTTTAGTTATTATTCCCATATGTCAGTGCATGACTTCCTCTTTTGCCACAATAAGGACGCTCTCAGGGTGGAAGAGCCACAACACCTCTTATTCTGTCTAGGTAGCCATGGAACTGATGGCATGAACATAAATTTCTCCTTCTGGTAATTTTTCCCATTCCCTCTTCTTCTATTCCCCACTCTGGCCTCTTACCTTTTCTCCTCACCTGCCCCCTGCTGCCCCTCCTTCTTCCCTTTCTCCCATAGTCCATTCTCCTCTCCTTTCAGGACTCTTCTTCTCCAGCCCTTTACCCTTCCCTCCCACCTGGCTTCACCAATCACCTTCTAACTAGTCCTCCTTCCCCTCCCCCCACATTTTTATTCTGCCATCTTCCACCCTTCCTTTCCAGTCCTGATCAAGAGCCTCGGTCTGAAACGTCACCTGTTGATTCACTTCCATAAATGCTGACCTGCTGAGTTCCTCCAGCATTGTGTGTGTGTGTTGCTCTAGATTTCCAGTATCTGCAGAATCCTTTGTGTTTCAAGAACTTCCTTGAGAGCCTGCAGGTTTGTTTGTTTGTTTATCTATTTATTTACTGATTGATTAATTGGTGTACAGCATGGAGTAGGCCCTTCTGGCCCTGCAAGCCGTGCTGCCCAGCAATCCCCCAATTTAATCCTAGCCTGATCTGATCACTGGACAATTTGCAATAACCAATTAAGCTGCTAATCGGTACATCTTTGAAAACCGGAGCACCCGGAGGAAACCTGCATGGGAGAACAAGCAAACTCATTACAGGTGGCAGTGGGAATTGAACCTGGGTTGTTGGTACTGTAAAGTGTTGAGCTAACTGCTATGCTACTGTGTCACCCCAGGTTCTGATATACTTGCTATCTAGGTGGCAGTGGTTCAGGGTTTGGGCGAAGCTACTGGAGTAACCTAGGTGAGTATCTGGGGTGCTGCAGTAGTGTACTGGTGGTGAAGGTCCTAAATCTTTAGATTCTTTGTTGGAGATGCTCATTTCCTGGCATTTTGTTGTCAGGAATATTAATTAGCGCTAACCAATCTGTGCTTTGCCTTGTCTGGTTCTTGTATGTTGCTAGAGGAGAACATGGAAATGAACATTATGCCACCATCAGAATGTGTCCCTGCTTGTAACGTTGTGGTGGAATGAGGTCATTGGTGCAGCTAGAGATGGTTGGTTCAAGGGCATTGGCCTGAGACACTCCTACAACAGTCTTCAGGAGACTGGGATGATTGACCTCTATTAACCAACGCCATTTGGTTTGATGTCTGACTCTGCTTCGTGCATTTTTTACAATGACAAATTGTCAAACACTGCCATGCTATCAAGGGCAATCATTTTTGCCTTGGATTCAGCAGTCAGATCCTTGTTGTGTTGAAATATTTGGAGCCCAACAGTCCTGGCAAAATACAAACTTGGCATCAGTGAGCAGACAACTGGTCAGTATTCCCACTTTAATGGACAGCCCACAATGTGTTTATGACTTCCATTGTGATTGAGAAAAAACTGGCTGTGAGTTCGTCAGACTGGACTTGTCCTGCTTTTGTGCAGACAGAACGTACCTGTGTAATTTTCAGCAAGATGCCAGTGTCAACCAATGTTAGAAGTTGGCCATTGATACCTCTTAACAGGAACCTATAGGTTGCATTATCAATGGAATTTTGGTTCAGTGGTAAAGATGGGTATTTTAACAAATAGCAGAAGGCAAAAGAATTTAAAGACCCTAAATAATACAAATAAAGATCAATGAAAGGCCATCCAGATGGCGAAATCCACTTGTTATTTTCACCGCTATTAAAATTTATTGTCCATTTTATAACTGAATTATTGGATCAATGCTACAGTTAAGATCTATTAATAATATTTGTCAGGTCTGGACCTTTAAGGTGACCCAATTCAATTTCAAAACTGTAAAGATGATTGACAAAGTGAAAGCAGCTGGCTCTTCAAGATTTAAATACTGGGTGATGTCAGAAAGCCAAACAGTTATCATACAACATGAACTAATAGAAATATGTTACCTGGGAGGGATTGAAGAGGACGGTAGTTTTGATAAAAGGTGGTGTTCAGATTAATCAGAAATGAAGACACAGTCAGGCCAGGAAGTTAAAGAATTGTAGTTACTCAGCCGCCACATTCATGTTGTATATCAAGTATCTATCTCTGAAAATCTCATTTACCAGCACTTGGTCTTGTAGCCTTTGTGATTCAAGTGCTTGCTACTTGCACCACCACCCACCCAGACAGTACATTCTGGATTCCAACAGTCGTGGTTGAATGAGTCTTAAAGCACAAAAAAAAATTGAGCAGCTTTGGGGAAAGAGAAGAAGGAGGCAGCTTCTTAATATAGAAGTTAAAGAACTATGTTGCATGTGGCCCGAGGGAAGTATAATTGCCTACCTACAGTCTGATTTTATCCCTCAATTTTAGCAAGATAAATCTGGTGTTGCATTTGTCATTCTGTCTGATCCACAGAAAGCAGGATGAGAGTTGGAGACAGCCGGTTTGAGAAAGTACTACTATAATCTGATAGATAATTTAATAAAACAATCCCCTCTGCCTAATGCTTGCTATAAATAATTAGTTGATTAACAAGAAGTAAAGAACACGCTGCTTCTTCGTGGACTGGATAGAATGGACTTCAGTTATCAGGTTGTTTGCTTAACTGCCTGTAAAGCTGAACACAAGTTTTTCACAGTAAACTTGCACTTTACCCACCTCAGTATTTATTGATTACATAGACCAGATACTTTGTTTTAATCTACGTCAGCAGAACGCATCACGTTGCACAAGGTGTAGTGGGCTTGTAAAGAAAATGCACTTAAGGAGGACAACTGTAGGGGAAAATAAAACCTTCTCACATCCATTAATTAATTGGGCATTGAGGATGAAGCTAACAGGTTTTAGGAGGAATATGGCACACAACCGTCCATTTGTCTTCCCACATAGGCTGGTAAGAGGTAAAGGTCATGCTTCTGATGTTTTTCCAAAATTCTCTTTTTTTCTTTTTAATGGTTGGATTCTAATGAAATAACTCGAGCCAAACAGTTCAGCAGCAATTTTATCTGAAGTCTGCCAGACATCAGCAGTTTCATTGCTTGTTCATCAGTTTAAATGAAAAGCCACTGACCTGAAATGTTAACTGTTTCTCCACCCAAATGTGCTGCTGGATCTATTGAGTATTTTCTGCTATTTTTGTCAGTTTTGCTGCATTTGAGATGTTGCTGTTTGGATAAATGATTAAAGCAAATATTCCTGGCAACAAAAAGTACAGTGATAAAGCATGTTATTGAAAGCACCAAAGCAAATTTTTGCAAGTATGAATATGTCAGGCATTTTCTTACAGACATCTACAGGAAAATAAAGAATTTATGAGAAACTATAAATGGCAAAGACTAATAATCAACCAATGTGCAAAAGAAGACAAAATCATGCAAATAATCATAAAAATTGTAAATATATAATAGTGAGAATGAGTTGGAGAGTCCTTGAAAGTGAGTATTGGCTGTGGAGTCAGTTCCGTGTTGAAGCAAGTGAAGCTGTCCACACTGGTTCAGGAGCCTGATGCTTGTAGAGTAATAACAGCTCCTGAACCTGGTGATGTGGAACCCCCTGCCCAATAGTAGTACCAAGAAGATAGCATGTCCTGGATGATGGTGGTGTGGGGGGGGGGGGGGGTCCTTGATGATGAATGCTGTTTACTTGTGGCAGCACTCCTTGTAAATCTGCTCAGTGATGTCAGCAACTGATCTTGCTTTTACTCACTGGCACTTGAGGAAACCCTGGTGGTTTGTTTGAGGCTTGGGTTTTAAGATTCTTTCTCAGCCACCCAAATACTTTGCTGGTGCACTCTAGACAGTGGTGTGGTTCACGGCCTGAAACGTCGACTGTTTACTCTTTTCCATGGATGGTGCCTGAGCTGCTGAGTTCCTCCAGCATTTTGTGTGTGTTGCTTGGATTTCCAGCATCTGCAGATTTTCTCTTGCTTGTCAGTGGAGTAGTCTGGTCTTGATGCTGGGTTGGTCCTTAAGATTTTGGAAATAATTCCCAGTGATTGGCATTTTTGTTTATTATTGGGAGCTGTCATAGAGCATGGACTGCTTGGTAAGAGACATGATTTCCTCATAATACTTATTAAATGTATGTCATGTACATTCTAGTGAAAGAATTGATGTATTCACCGTGGGCATGCAAAATGTTAACAAGAACCTCATTTCTGAATGGACTGAGCTATCACATAAGGGATGGCACATCTTCCATGTCTTGTTAACAGGCCAGCTACCATTACATTTAACATCAGTATAGACACGTGACACGGATACCTCAATCTGCCATTTAATTTTCTATAAGGGTGGTTATAAAATACCCGCATATTGGGGCAATAAGAAGTTGAAGGGTACTAAAACGAAATGCTGAAAATCTGAAATACACACCGCATGGAATTTAAGTGAAATCCGCATTTGGAAGTTGATGATCGAATTTCCTTAAATGTCGCCGCCGGTCACGTATTTTCACTACTAACTTTCCTATTCCAGAATTACATCACCGTTGTTAGAATATTTATGAAGAGCGAAAAATATCGGCGAACGCTTTTAAAGACGTTTTGGGGGACGGGGGAGGAGAAGTCAGCGCTTGGTTCAAACTGCTCATATCTGCCGGGGGAATTTCCCCTGTAAACCGAGAAGGTAAAAGCGTCTTGCGATAGAGAAAGAATACGTTCTGAAACCTGTTTTATCCGCGTAATTTTTCCCCTCAGTAAATTAAATATGAGCTTGTAATATAGAAGGCATTGTAAATGACAGAGCGCGGGTTGGACTCGCCGATTAACGGAGAAGCCCGACTTACTTATCGTAACGGCATCTGCGTGTACTTGCATTTCACTCCCTGTTAACAGTTTACCCAGGCAGGTTTCAAATAACGCCTCCCGAACTCGCACCTGGCTCGGTGCTGCACAAGCCCAGGCTCTCCTTTCCCACCACAACCCACTAACCCATCCTACCCTGAAACACCGTCACTCACGACCTTCTGTCACATATCGCGCTCCGCGACGGGTTCAACTGCACAGCAATTCCCCCAACTCTTACCATTCGTGCTCATGCACCTAGTTCCAAGGAACCCCGCTTCCTCAACTATCAACCCTCTCCGTTTCCCACCGTCTCCTCCTTTATATGTCCATGTTCTGAAAACCTCAGCCACCCTCTTGCCAATCATCAATCTCCCCAACTGTCAACCCCCTTTCCTCCCCGCCTCACTCGCCCTATCACCTCCCCGCCTCTTCCGCAACCCTTAACCCCCACCAGTCCAGCTCGCTCCCGCCGCGCTCTTTCCTGCGCCCGGTGTGCGGGGTGCAGAGTGCCACCGCCGGCCAGTTAACGGGCCCCAGAACCTACCCGCCTCGGACCCAATCCGCGTTATCCCAGCTCGGGGCGGGACTCCGCTCTTTTGCAAACCGCGGGGATAAGAGAGCGTCAGAGTGAAGAAATTTGTGCAGAGAGGGCTGGGTAGAAGGAGAAATCTTCTCTCAGCACCTTCCATCCATTTAAAAATAAACATTACCTGTGTAGTGAAAAGATCATAAAGAGGGGAGAGAGAATTCTGACCCGATTCACCATGAGATCGAGAGCATGAGAGCACCGCCTCGCCGGTCTCGACGCACTGAAAGGCTCAAAGGACTAAGACAGAGGCTGCCACCGGAGACTATCTTGTTAAGTGACTGAGGGGGGACGGGTCGAAGTTGGGAACAGGACTCGCGAGGATCCCCAAGAAGAGAGAAAAAATCCGAGGTAAGAGTTGGCGAGGAAATCGGACGCAGGGGGTACGCACACAATTCAGACACACAGATGCGTGACAAAAACAGGAAGAAGCCCGCCTGTGCTTAGCTCGCACGGAGGCGAGGGGACTGTGTGCAATGCGGAGGGACTAACCTCTCGCTGCCTTTCGGAACGGAACGGGAGTGCAACGACGAAGAAGGAGTAGCCGAATTAAGGGGGAGAAAAGTTGACGGCTTGTGATGTGAGACCAGGAGAGGGACAGCCCCGCCAGGCAGCCGGAGCAGCCGTCTCCCCAAACACCCTTACATGGCCGGGGTTCTGATCCTGTTAGAGCTTCTGGTTCCAGGCATCGGAGGAGGTTGAAAAGAGGCGCCCATGATGCTACAGTGAGTTATTGTTTTTATTTTTTCCCCCCCATCGAAAAGAAATAAGGACAATGAAGGTTCTGCGCAGGAAGGCGGTTTTCTTGGTGCTAGGCTACGTCTTGCTGGTGGTGCTGACAATGCTACATTTCACAGACTACAAGGGGGCCAAGGAGTGCAGCCAGGTGAAGTATGTGCCCTACCCGCTGCGCTACACGGTGGAGCAACAGCGAGCCCCGGCGCCGCTCAACGCGTCCGCCAAGCGGCAGCATGTCTACGTGTTCACAACATGGCGATCCGGCTCGTCCTTCGTTGGCGAGCTCTTTAATCAGAACCCAGACGTCTTCTTCCTCTATGAGCCCATGTGGCATATCTGGCAGAAGCTGTACCCGGGCGACGCGCTCACGTTGCAGGGAGCGGCTCGGGACATGCTGGGCCACCTCTACCGCTGCGACCTCTCCATCTACCAGCTCTACAACGGGGGGAACAATGTCACCAGCATGGGCATCTTCGGTGCGCCCCGCAACAAGGTGGTCTGCTCCTACCCGCTCTGCCAAGCCTATAGGAAGGAGCGGGTGGGCCTCATTGACGAGCACGTCTGTAAGAACGAGTGCCCACCCCAACATCTGGACTCCCTGGCGGCCGAGTGCCAGAAGTACAGCACCATCGTGATCAAGGGCGTCCGTATCTTCGATCTTAGCGTGCTGGCGCCTCTGATGAGGGACCCTACAATCGACTTGAAGGTGATTCACCTGGTGCGGGACCCTAGGGCTGTGGCCAGCTCCCGTATCAGATCCAGGAATGGGCTGATCCGGGAGAGCCTCCAGGTCATGAGGAGCAAGGATCCCAAAGGCCGACGCCTCAAGGTGTACGATGGCTACCAGCGGAGTCGGCGGGACGCGGTGGATTACCACGCCCTTAACGCGCTGGAGGTGATCTGCAGCAGCATGGTGCGGACGGTGCAAATGGCCAGGGAGCCGCCACGCTGGCTCAAAGACAACTATCGGGTGGTGCGCTACGAGGACCTGGTGGAGGAGCCCATCAGATACCTGAAGGACATGTACCACTTTGTCAACCTGTCTCTCAGTCAGGACCTGGAGAGGTTCGTCCTCAACATGACCATGGGTTCCAGCTACAGCAACAAGAAGCCCTTCAGTGTGTCCTCACGGAACGCCACGCAGGCTGCCAATGCGTGGCGGACCCAGCTGACCTACTCCCAGATCAAACAGGTGGAGGAATACTGCCAACAGGCCATGGACTGGCTGGGCTACCAGAAGGTACAAACGCCCGAAGAAGTCAAGGATTTCAGCAAGTCATTTGTGACGAAACTCCGGCTGTGAACAGTAGGACAGAGGTGATGCAGTAAGCCAACCCATCCATTCCACACCCATGAGAGGCGGAGGGCAAACCCCAACATGTTTGGTTTCTAAACATGCTCAGATCTAAATCTGAGAGTGGGGCTTTGTCAGGGGAAGATGAGGTGGAGGGTTGTGTGGTACCTTCTTTCTCTGGCACACACATACACATTGGCATTCTTGTACACCCACCGACCTATTTGCACAATTGCCTTCATCTGTACACCCACAGATGCTCAGAGTTACCACCTTAGCATCAATATACACTCCCATAAAAACACTCATCCAGGCACAACTTTACATTCAGAAACACACATTACAATTTCTCCCACTCTCAACATTCTTGACATTTCCCATGCAGAATTAGCCAAACACACTTTCATTTCAACTGACAAAACATTAATGTACTGACACTGGCATTGCTCGGTATAACTCATTCACTTTACTACTAACGGCAAAAAAGCTGTTGAGATGTGAATCATCTGATGATTTTTAAGGGAAGTTTTTCATCATCAGGTGTTGACAAAGGTACAAAGCATTCATTTGTTCACCGGAAATACTTGATCTTTGGGTTTAAAATTGTTATATATGTTGCTCTATGAATACATATATGTATATATAGGTTTTGTTGTCTGGTTAAATGAATAAATTGATAATTTATCATTTTTTAAAGAAAGTATTCTATTATATGATGGCATGTGACTGTAGAATTGTGAGTACAGTGCTTTACTGCCAAAGTGCGACAAATCAGGATCCTTTCTGTTCTTTTTTTTTGCTCGAATGTTCTTCCCACACAAGTACGTTTGTTCTTTCCCCTACAATGTGCAAATCAAAGAAGCTGTTGCAAAATAAATCTTCTTTGACCCTTAATTTTATTCTTATTGTGTCATCGCAAGAAATCAACCCCAAAATACCAAAAAAAACTTTAAAAATAGCATTTGGTTTGATGATAATTGAAATTTGACATGATAAAATTCAGCAGAACGTGTTCTTATAATTACAAGAAACCACGCTGATGGGGTTTTTGTATTTTATTGAGGGTCTTTGCGACATTTACAATACACAGTATTTTAAGGGGCTAAGGGATATATTGAGCAATGCGTGCCCAGAAAGATTTTTTTCCCCATTAATGGCCAACTCAAAACGTCACACAAGGAGTTTTCTGTTACACCTCTGTCACCAATACCAAAGGTATAGAATTAAAGGCATTGATTCTGTATAGAAGTTATTTCAATAATGTTATTTTTAAATGCCCTCAAGTCACGGGTGGCAGCAGAATTTTGGTGGACTGTTTCAGAAGGCACAGTGTCTGTTTACTGGAATATGTACAAGATATATACCACATCTTGAAAATAGTTTTGGAGAAACAGCTACAATTTGAAAATTGAGGTCTCGGGAGAAAACACTAAAGACATACTTTGGTTGCTGCATTTCATTATATATTCTAGATGATTACTATTTGGCAAAACCAAGATGCATTTATAAGATAGTCTTGAGGTTTGGACCTAAGTATTAGATGAATGCATTCAGATAGTCAGGATGCAGGTGAAGAAAATTTTGGTTATTCTGAATTTATTGGGCTCCATATAGCAGGAGAACAGTGCACCTAGTGTTGACTTCTCAAGGTAAAAGTGCCTTTATGTTGCTTTGGTCTTGGAATAGTAGTATTACATTGTACTGAACATGCTCTCACTCCTGAAAAGTAAATGAATAACTACTTATTAGATGTTGGAAGGTTTCTTGCCACTGTTGTCCCATAGAAGCAAGCTGCATGATGTATCCTTCCTCACCAGCCCTGTGAGGTAAATTACAACTATTGAAATGGGACCTGACCCTTAGTACTGGCTATGAATGCTGCTTCCTCTGTAAACTATACTACTGGCTGACTGCTTCTGCCAGGTCAGCCAACTGGGGCTTGGTTGACAACGCTCAGATTGGGCTTGTCTCTCTCATACTGCTGTCAGGCAAAATTACCCTGCCCTTAGTGTGAAGAGGGGAGGGGATCTGTGTATGGTAGTGGGAAGGTTTAAGGGGATAGCTGTCATAAAACTTCAATGATTTACTAAAGGTCAATAAAAACAAACTGACCTCTACACTCATCCTACTTAATACTAACTAAACCAACTATGAGAAATGATTTCATTCACCAGCTTAGAAATGCACACACACCAGCAGATGGATCAGTAAGCACAGCTTGCTGCATGTATTTGAGAAATCATGTGTATCTTCTCTTCCATGATGAAATGAGTTGGGCAGTATAGCAGCGGGTTCTCACTCTCTACCCTTTGGATGAAGGCAATGGATTTGGTTTAAAACCTGTATCTAGAAAACTGAATAAAACAATTCAGCAGCTGCCAAACAAGACAAGGTAACAACATCATCATTCCGAGTTGTTATCATCTTGCAATGCGTTCCAGGCCAGGCTGCAGAGCGGGGTGCTCATCATTAATTTTTATTACACACATCAAAGTTGCTGGTGAACGCAGCAGGCCAGGCAGCATCTGTAGGAAGAGGTACAGTCAACGTTTCGGGCCGAGACCCTTCGTCAGGACTAACTGAAGGAAGAGTTAGTAAGAGATTTGAAAGTTGGAGGGGGAGGGGGAGATCCAAAATGATAGGAGAAGACAGGAGGGGGAGGGATGGAGCCAAGAGCTGGACAGGTGATTGGCAAAAGGGGATACGAGAGGATCATGGGACTGGAGGTCCGGGAAGAAAGACAAGGTGGGGGGGAACCCAGAGGATGGGCAAGGGGTATAGTCAGAGGGACAGAGGGAGAAAAAGGAGAGAGAGAAAGAATGCGTGTATAAAAATAAATAACGGATGGGGTACGAGGGGGAGGAGGGGCATTAGCGGAAGTTAGAGAAGCCGATGTTCATGCCATCAGGTTGGAGGCTACCCAGACGGAATATAAGGTGTTGTTCCTCCAACCTGAGTGTGGCTTCATCTTTACAGTAGAGGAGGCCGTGGATAGACATGTCAGAATGGGAATGGGATGTGGAATTAAAATGTGTGGCCACTGGGAGATCCTGCTTTCTCTGGCGGACAGAGCGTAGGTGTTCAGCAAAGCGGTCTCCCAGTCTGCGTCAGGTCTCGCCAATATATAGAAGGCCACATCGGGAGCACCGGGGTTGTTTGCGTTATTAATTTTTGTTAGCATGATACAGAACTAAATTGCCGCATCTGGTCCATGAACCAAGCTGCTCATTCCAAATCCTACCAGTGCAAGAAGTTGTAAATTTGGGCTTTTTTTTAAGAGTGGGGAAAAGTCTGTAAAGTCAGTGATTCCTTAGCAGGACCTCGTCTGTCTCTAAAGTTTCAATTGCTGGAACACCAGAAATTTAGAGGCAAGAAGTCGAAGTAGCAGTGCTTGTAATACTGCAGGATCAAACAGGTTGTCAGTCAATGTTCCCTCTAATTTTTTTTTACAGCTGCGCGGACCAACCGTCGCTCTGAGTAGGAAGTTTTAACACAGCCTGAAAACTGCACGGCACTTTATAATAACATTATATAAAAGAAAATTCCAGCTGCACAGCTACAAAAGCTATGTGCAGGGGAGCATTTCAGGTACTGCTGGGCCACGCATCTGTGCAGCTTAGAGGGAACAGTATTGTCAGTGAAGTTCAGGGCATTTCAGCTGTGGTCATAGGCACCAGACCGCAAGTGGATGTTCTAGTTTATTGTCATTCAACCATCTACATGTACAGTATACTGCCAAACGAGACAATGTTCCTCCAGACCAGGGTGTACAACACAGACATAACACATAAAGTAATATTACCACAAACAAATTAACAAATAATAAAGTGCAAATACAATATAATCTTCATATGTGATGAGACCTGGGTGCTGGCTGGGAGTTCAGTAGTCTTACAGCCTGGGGGAAGAAGCTGTTTCCCATCCTAACAGTCCTTGTCCTAATGTAACAGCACCTCCTACCTGATGGGGGGGGCACAGGGGTCAAAGAGATTGTTGGACGTACTGCAAATTTGAGCTCTTTCCATTTTACATTATTGTTGGGAAATGGTCCTATGGGGGAAAAAAAAGTAATGGTTGGCAGACTTTAGTGAATGTGTAAAGCTTTTAGGTATGCAGTGAATTTGTGAGTTCACTTTGAAAATAAGTAATATTGGGACTTATTACAAGTGATATTTGATGTAATAAGACAAACTACTTGTTTAAAGACGTATTTGTTGACCATAATTTGTAACCATGAATGCTGCCAACTGTGTTTGAGAATTAAATGATGAATCCTTTAAATTTTGCATCTCCATAAAATGTTGTCTTTTTTGTAACAATGTCTCTCCTCTTTCTGCCCATGCAATCTTCTTTATGTAACAAAGCAGGAATTTGACACACTCATGTAAAGAATGTAAATGGTTTAATAAAATAAATTAATTTAAAGTGGCAATTAAATGTCTTATTCTTCCTATATTTACAGGTTCAGCCATTATGACTGTAAATGAAACAACCAGGAAAACTTACATTGTAGTGCAAATATTTTAAGTGTTGCTGTCTTGCAGAAAAATTATTGTGGGATAGGATTACTCACATGTTTGTAAGGGCAAGAATTTGAACTGTCATTTTAGATAGAACCCATAGATAATATGTCTCCCCCCGCCCCACCCCAAACAAGATACATTCACCCTGATTTCAGAAGTTAACTTTAACACAAAATAATCTATCTACTGGTACCAGTGCTATCCACTTCTGTAGAAAAAATTACCAACAATCATGGGAAGATCCTGATTGCCCAAGTCATGACAGGTTCTTCCTGAAAACTGAAGACTATATATATAAAATGGTGCTTCCCTGATGGACCATGTATACTAAAACAACTTGGGACATTAGATGGCTACTTACTGAAAATATCAAGCACACATTAATCCAAGCAGGTCTTGAGAATATGTGTTTATTTTTCTTATTATTTCTGAGTACAAATGCAAGATTATATAATAAATACCTTTTGTTTTCTGTACTCTCTAATCAAAGGTGGGCAATATGTATGCTTGTCATCAGATCTATGTAATAATATTGAATTAACATGTTACAATCTATTGTATACTTTGGTCATGAGCACATTTTAAAAAATATTTGCTGTTTAACGTCTTTGCAAGTTTTAATATTTTGATTTTAAATCAACACCTGATCTCTTATAGTTTTCAACCAGCTGAGAGTTATTCAGCAGTTGGATAACTTAATTACTTTTATTTATTTGGATTTTGAAACATTTTTAAGTTGTTGGCTTGCTTTGTGGGGATTTCCTTGGATGAGGAACCAGAAAATTGAGAATTGCCACTGCAGCTCCTTTGAGGCCAGTTAGTTTAATATCTATTGTTAGCAAGGTGCTAGTCAATAATCAAAAGGAAATAACCATTCCATTTCTTGTCTTTGTAATCTGCAAGTGATGTTGTTTCTCCTGATTGGATAAACAGGATGAACAAAAATATTGTTTATGGATTTGAATTATTTTACAACAACCACCTTAATCATTGAACTGTTTTCTTCCGATGGTAGTTATACTAATTCTTGGTATCTGTTTCTTCTTTTTGCTAATAAACTGAGGTTAGCAGTAAGCCTCCTGAGCCTAGGTAGTGGATAGCCATCAGAGTGATTCAGCAAAACCTGGCAAATGGAGTTTAATGTGGGGGAAGTATGAAGTTATGCTCTTTGATAAGAGAAATCAAAAGGCAAATCATCATCTTCAAATGAGTGAACCTCAGAGGGCTCTAGTTGTGCTAGTTCATGAACCATAAAAAGTTAACAGACAGGTCCAACAAGTAGTTAAGAAGCCAAATGGTATGTCGGCCTTCATAATTAAGTGTATGATGTTATAATATTGAGAATAGAGATGCCTTGTAACAGTTTTGCAGGATGTTGGTGATGTCACACTTGGAATGCTGTGTGCAGTTTTGGTCCTCTTATCTGTATCTGTAAAAGAAAATGGAAACATTGGAGGTAGTCCAAAGGAGAGCCGCTAGGCTAGTTTTTAGGATGATAGAGTTGCCCTATCAGAGGATAAACAATTTGGGCTTGTATTCCTTGGAGTTCAGAAAGAATGAGGGGTGAACTGATTCAGACATATGATCTAAAGGAACTTGACGGTATAGAAGTTTGGCTGTGTTCACTACTATGTGAATTCAATGAAGGGACATAGCTACAAAATAAGGGCTGGTCATTTAACTCCGAAGTGCATAGAAATTTCATTCCTCAGAGGGCAGTGTATCTCTGAGGGTGGTGGAGGCCAGATTATGAGATGTATTTTATTGGGGGATAGATACATGTTTGAAAGACTGAGGAATTGAGAGTTATGGGGGATTATTACAAGAAAAAGGGTTGAGACCAATATAGTTGAGCCTTGGTCATAATGAAGGGCAGAACAGGCTTGAGGATCTTACTGGCCTTCATTTCCAGTGCTCTCCTTGTGCAGGTCTGTGGGTAGCTGTGGCTTTTCATTCACTTAAGTATCGTCAAAATAGAGACTTGGCAGTGAATGTGCATAGATAGTTGGCAACAACCAGGTCTTGATCTCGAACACAAGAGGTTCTAGAAAGCAAGAGTAACCTACAAAATGCTGGAGGAACAGTGGAGGTCAAGCAGCTCCCCACTTCCTTTCCGGTCCTGATGATGGGTCTTGCCTGGAACGTCAACTGTTTACTCTTTTCCATAGATGCTGCCTGACCTGCTGAGCTCCTCTAGCATTTTTTATGTGTTACTGAGGTCTTAAAATCCCTGTTTAGACACTGATTAAAGGTGGTAATTCTGGCTAATATTTAACTGAACTCCTTTGGCACGAGTCTCATGCCAACCTTTGAAGTCACTGAACCCATATAGTTTCAGATCTGATACTTTCCTCAGTCGTTGGTACAGAGTTATTGATGAGAGTTCAACTGATGTAGAACAGTGCGGCCTCTTTGGCCCACAATGTTGCACTGATCTTTTAATCTACTCATACCAATCTAACCTTTCACATCCACATAGAATTCCATTATTTTCTTTCACTCACGTGACCATTTAAGAGTCTCTTAAATGTTCGTAATGTGTCTGTCTGTCCCAGCACCGCTGGCAGCATGTTCTATGCACCTATCGCTCTGTTAAAAAAATTCCCCTGATATCCTTACCTTATACTTTTCTCCAAACATTTTAAAATTATACCCCCTGATATTAGTAATTTTCATCCTGGAAGAAGTCTCTGGCTGTCCGCTCTATCTATGCCACTTATAATTTTATGCACCTCTATCAAGTTACCCCTCATCCTCCTTCACTTCAAAGAGAAAAGCCCCAGCTTACTTAACTGATCCTCAAGATTTGTTTTATTTTTAACTTTACATTCCACAGGGCTCTTTCTCAAAGTCATGGTGCAAAGATTTGTAAACTAGCAGGAATAAACATCTAGGAACTGGATGTTCTTGAAATTCTGTTCTACTTTATAGCAAATTGTATGGATTTACATTATAGCAACACTTTAACAAGAGGTCCTTAAGTTTTACGTGAAGTTGTTCTGTTTGACGTACTTTGCAATCTGTTATTGGCACCATATACATGCAGTTACTAACTGCTAGCAAGAGGTTTCCTTACATACTAAGTATCAGCAGTGAAAGCTGGAGGGCTCTGAGCATGGTCTGTAACCAGGAGTTTCTGTAAGTCAGAATCTCTGTCAGCTGAGATTGCAGAAGTTGCACAGGTTGGATAATTAGCTACAGATTAATGGAGATCTTAGTTACCTTTAGTTCTTAGTTCGATCTTGGTTGGAATTAGCTAATTACTACACATGCTGAGCCACAGGACTTGATAGACTACAGAATGCCAGGCCAGAGAGGTTCAACTCTCATGTTATGAGCAATTTACAGTAGCCAAATACCCTGTCAACCCACACATTTCTGGGCTGTGGGAGGAAATCCATGAGCACACAAGATAAAGTGTGATCTCCTTATAAACAGCACTAGTGGTCTGAGTCAAACCTGGGTCAATGAGCTGTGAGACAGCAGCTCTACAAGCTGCAGCACTGTGCTGCCTTGAAGTTTCGGTAAAATATTTTTAAAGTACCATTATATCTGATAGAATCTAATTTTGAATTGTTACCTTATATATGTAAGATTTTTATGGGTTGTGATGTTGTGGGATTCTTAGTTACTGTTGATAAGTGGTACATTTTTCCTGTGAGGGGGGATTCACGATAGAAAATGGTAAGATTCCAATTTCCTTGTGGAACTATCTTGTTACTATACCTCTGCTCTCTCACCTCCTGTGATTGATGCACTTCCTTCCAATAGTATCTTCCTTCACAATGACTCCTTTGACTCTTTGGGATATCCTGAAAATGATGTGAAATGTTGGTTTGGTTTTTGAAATGCACTTGCATCAAATTTCTCTAAAGCAAAAATGAAAATAGTTTAAACAATAAATTTTGATCTTTAATTTTGTTTTACAGTTTTCAAATTGGTCATCATAAAACAAGTTATCTTTATGTGTTGCTCTCATCTCAACTCTGAACTGATTCCAGAACATTCAGAGTCACCTTCAAAGTCTCTACAACTCATGTTCTCAGTATTACTTATTTTATCTTTAAAATTTTCAGTTTGTTATCATTTGTACATTATGTATAGATTTTCATAAATTTGATTATATATCTTTATTTTCCTGTAAACGCCTGCAAGAAAACAAATCTCAAAGTAGTATATGGCAACATATACAGACTTTGATAAAGCACTTTGACTTTTCTTACAAACATCCTTGGTGGAATAAATGTTTAATGTCACAAATATTTTCAGCCCTCTGTACAACTTTTGTCAGGAAGCCAGGTAGCCACAGTTTTAAACAGAAAGATTCAGCTTTTATTACATGCCTGGAAATGCCTTGGGGTTGAATTTTTTAAAAAGAATTTGCTCTAGTGTGGTGTTGTTCAGAATCCTGGAATTTCCTGAGGAGCATTACAGTCAGTGAAATCCTTTTTAGTGTTCTTGTTAAAGCAATGTGAGAAATCTTCTGTAGGAATTTGTGGAGACTATCTGGCAATGGAGGAGTAGTTGCTGTTGTCATGACATGCCGTAAATGTCATGGTACATTAAAGTATGATGAGAACTTTGGCTGACAAGATTCACAAAACATCCATTCCTTAATCTTCTTTAATGGCCTTTCTTTGAGCTGTGAAACAACCATCTTCCTTTACAGTGACAACCCCACTATTGGCTGAATTATACTGGTATCTTTCAGCTATGAAAAGGATCTGCTGAAAATACTCTCTATCATGTTCCTGAAATGAAGTGTAAAAATATTACGTTAGTACGCAACAGGTTGTTGAGATTTTGAAAGAACAAGGTGATGTTAGTTTAAAGCCCAGCATCTGATAACAGATGTGTTTGTTGGCTGAGAATAATCCGAAGAGTTCAACAATAATCCATTGAAAGGAGAATTCAGTGAAAACCTGTACTTAGATGCTTGACAATAACTAGGTGGAAATATTATGATAATGACAAGAATAAAGGCAATTCATTTCTAATATTTAATATACAATGAGAATAAAAGATATTTATTTGCATGTTCATGGTTGTTAAAGATAAATGTTATTTATAGCTATAAATTGAACACATTTTGCTTTAGATGGGACGTTGGGATCATTTGCAGTTGTTAACATCTGATCTTGTTAGAGTGAGGAAATCAATTATTCAACACATCTCTTTTTGAACTTATCCGCCCCCCCCCCCAGCTTAAATGCGTGCCCTCTGGTATGAGACATTTCAACTTTGCAATAAAAGATACTGTCTGTCTACTCTATCTTTGCCTCTCACAATCTCATAAACCTCTGTTGGATCCCTGCTCAGCCTCCATCATTCCAGGGAAAACAACACAAGTTTGTCAGATCTCTCTTTATAGCACATGCCCTCTATCTGAGGTGGCATCCTGATAAACCTCTTCAGCACCTTCTGCAAAGTCTTGATTTAATGGGACAAGTGGCCAAATTCTGCTCCCATGTCCTATGGTCTTATGAAATCAGTCCACAATGCAGCCACCAAACATTTTCTTGAACAAGGTACTGTATTTCCCTTTGCCACAGGAGACCATTCAACTCACTGTCCATGCTAGTTCATAGGGCATTATCATTCCCTCACTAATGTACCTTGCTTCATACTCTCACTAATTCTGCCATCCACCCATACAGGGGTAATATGGTGGCCAGTTATCTTCTCACTCTTATATCTTTGGGATGTGAGGGGAAGCCAAAGTTCACCAATGCAGTCACAGGGAGAACACGCAAGCAGGGTACAGATTGCATTGAAGTTCAGGGTGGAACCCAGGTAGCTGGATTTATGAGGTACAACTGTGCCACTAGTAGAGTACAGGAAGAAGCAACTTGGTACTTGTGCAGTTGCATGGGTGATTAAAATTTTATGAATTAAATTAAATTTAATTGTTTATGTCTGTGGTAGCGTGGATGGGAGAGGAATGAAAGAGGTACAATTAAAATTAGTAGGATGCTGTACTCAAGATTAATTACACCCCAGTAAAAGACATTTCAATATTCAGTTTTCTCGGGCTACAATTGGAATCTGGATTAGGAGATCTCCACCCTGATGCAACCGAATAATGTTCCAGTTATTCAAATCAATACAGTTCTCAAACCAGCTGAAACTCTGGTCCCTCAAACACTCTTCAATCCAACCAAATAGTTATTATAAGACATATGAACAAAATTAGACCATTCCATCATGGCTGATTTATTATTCCTCTCAACCCCGTTCTTCTGCCTTCTCCCTGTAACCTTTAACACTGTTACTAATCAAGAACCTATCAACCTCCGTTTTAAATATACCCAATGATTTGGCCTCCCCAGCTGTCTGTGACAATGAATTCCACAGATTCGCCACCTTCTGCCTAACGAAATTCCTCCTGATCTCTGCTCAAAAGGCACATCCTTGTATCTGAAGTTGTGCTCTCTGGTCCTAGACTTTCCCACTATTGGACACATCCTTTGCATGTCCACTCTATCTAAGCCTTTCACTATTCTGTATTAAACCCTCTCTCCCCAACATTCTTCTAAATTTCTGTGAGTACAGACCCAGAGCCATCAAATGCTGTACCTTGGCTGTCTGTACTCTAAGTACTGAGAAATTGTTGGAACGCAAACTTCGCTTTGTCATTTTAAAATAACCCCCCGAGTTAGACATTTTCTGCTGGCTCAAGGCATGCTTGAAAATTGCTATTAACAGCATCCTCCAGAGTGACTGATCTTTCATTCTTCAGTGGATAATGAATCTGTATTTAACATTTCAACAAAGAAAAGACAAGGTACCTCATAGTACTTAGATTCTCCTCCACAACGCCTGCAACTGAGAGTTTGCTAATTGCAGACGAGAAGAAAAAATTGAATGTTTTGGTAAATGTCATACTATTGTGTGTAGTTCTAGGCACCACACTACTGAAATGATGTGACTAAGCTAGTAAGGGTGCAGAAAAACTCGACAAGGATGCCGTCTGGTTTGGAGGGCTTGAGTTCTTTGGAACAAAGGTGGGCAAGAGGCATATAAAATTATGAAAGGTATGGGTATGGTAGAGAGCCAGAGCATGTTTCCCATGTTAGACGTCTGTAAAGCTAAAGGACAAAGGTTTAAAGTGAGAAAGATGAGGCTTAAAGGGGATCTCAGGGTAGATCATTCACACAAGAATAGTTGGTATCCAGAATGAAGGGGGATCTCATTGAAGCTCACCAAATATTGAAAGGCCTAGACAGGGTGGACATGCAGCAGAGGATGTTTTCAGTAGCTGTGGGAGTCTAGCATCAGAGAGCACAGCTTCAAAATAGAAGGGTGTCCCTTTAAAACAGAGATGAGGTGGAATTCCTTCAGCCAGAGGGTAGTGAATTTGCAGAATTCACTGCCATAGATAGCTGTGGAGGCCGAGTCATTGGGTATATTTAAAGTGGAGGTTGATGGGTTCTTGATCAGTCAGGGCATCAAAGGTAAAAGGGAGAAGGCAGAAGAATGTGATGGGAGGAAAAGCAAATCAGCTGTGATTGAATAGCGGAACAGACTTGATGTACTGAATGGCCTAATTCGGCTCCTCTGTCTTAAGATCGAGAACGAGCTGCTAGCCGGGGTGATTGAGGTGGGAATAGTAGCAACTCTTATGAGGTACTTGAGTAAGCAAAGCATGGAGGGGTTTGGTAGAAATACAGGCATGTGGCATTAATATAAATATGCATGATGGTTGGTATAGGTGCAATGGGACAAAGAGCCTGACTCCTATGCTCCTTTCACTGCCAGATAAGTGAAGTCTTGGTGCTTATTGACAAGTTCAGCAACAAAGGATTTTGACAAACAGCTATGGCTGCCATCTCAGAAACTATCCCATAGTATCCATTGTGTCTTTCTTTCACAAGGTCTGTAATTCTGTGCTGACTGCTGTCCAAAGGACTTGGGGCCAGAATATTTTCTTTTCCGAAAGAGCTTCTCAATGAAGGATAGGTAGTGTGGCAGTCCAGCTGAATGGAATGTTGAGTGGCAAGAGACCAGGCCCATCTTTCCCAACACTGGGGTTGTGTAAAACCTCAATACATGTGTCTATGTACTTGGATTTTACACACAGCTTGGAGCAGTGGTCGACATTAGGAAAAGGACAATGTTGGGTAAGCTTTTTCTCTTAATCCCCAGAAACTTGCGCATCACGCCCATCAGACACATTTTGTCTTGGATCACCAAATGAAACAGCAAATGAGTTGGGTGACTGCTGTGACAGAACATCAGGGTATGGCCCACATCTGGACCTCATCAGCAACACTGAGAGCATTTCACACCAAATGACAAGGTAATTGCTTGCTATTGAAATGGAGCATCACTGCCACATTCCCAATTTTTGTTGCACCTTGTTTAACAGCTCTAGCCAATTTTTGTTAAACTTCTTGGCCACTCTGAACTAGATCCTCTGCACCTTCAAATAATGAGACTTGAAAGTAAAGGAATTTGCCAAAGAGCATAGCCTCACTCTTCCTGTGGTTGACTCTGGCCACCCACACACTTCCCTCTCTTAGACCAAGCTCAGAGTGGTTCTGCATCCTGGTCAATCTGTGGACCAACCGTGGATCAGAGTAGAAGACAGTGATATCATCCATATGGATTTGGATTGCTCAACTGATAGTTGTATAGAGAAGTTGAATCCACTTCCTGATTCATTTTCCAAACCCTATTCTGGCAAGCATGCCCAGTTTGTGTGTGTTTCAGTTAAAGGCCTTCTCTGGCCCACACTGATCATGAAAGCAATGGTATCCTTGAGCAATGCATAGCTCTCATTTCTCTGACAGATATGGGTGGGTCAGCTGTCCCAGCATAGACTCGATCAGTGATCACTCTGGACCAGAGGCTGAATCCTAAATTCTTGATGTCTGCTTTCTTGAATTGGTATTGGGGGTAGGGTACTGATAGGGTAGGGTAGGGTACTGACATGGATAGAAAATTGGTTGGCAGACAGGAAACAAAGAGTAGGGATTAATGGGTCCTTTTCAGAATGGCAGGCAGTGACTAGTGGGGTACCGCAAGGCTCGGTGCTGGGACCGCAGCTATTTACAATATACATTAATGATTTAGGTGAAGGGATTAAAAGTAACATTAGCAAATTTGCAGATGACACAGAGCTGGGTGGCAGTGTGAAATGTGAGGTGGATGTTATGAGAATGCAGGGTGACTTGGACAGGTTGGGTGAGTGGGCAGATGCATGGCAGATTCAGTTTAATGTGGATAAATGTGAGGTTATCCACTTTGGTGGCAAGAACAGGAAGGCAGATTACTATCTGAATGGTGTCAAGTTAGGAAAAGGGAAGTACAACGAGATCTCGGTGTCCTTGTTCATCAGTCACTGAAAGTAAGCATGCAGGTACAGCAGGCAGTGAAGAAAGCTAATGGCAAGTTGATCTTCATAACAAGGGGAGCTGAGTATAGGAGCAAAGAGGTCTTTCTGCAGTTGTACAGGGCCCTGGTGAGACCACAAGTGGAGTATTGTGTACAGTTTTGGTCGCCAAATTTGAGGAAGGACGTTCTTGCTATTGAGGGAGTGCAGCGTAGGTTCACGAGGTTAATTCCCGGGATGGCAGGACTGTCATATGTTGAAAGATTGGAGCGACTGGGCTTGTATACACTGGAATTTAGCAGGATGAGAAGGGATCTGACTGAAACGTATAAGATTATTAAGGGATTGGACACGCTAGAGGCAGGAAGCATGTTCCCGATATTTGGGGAGTCCAGAACCAGAGGCCACAGTTTAAGAATAAGGGGTAGACCATTTAGAACGAGTTGAAGAAAAACTTTTTCACACAGAGGGTTGTGGTTCTGTGGAATGCTCTACCTCAGAAGGCAGTGGAGGCCAATTCTCTGGATTCTTTCAAGAAAGAGTTAGATAGGGCTCTTAAAGATAGTGGAGTCAGGGGATATGGGGAGAAGGCAGGAAAAAGGTACTGATTATGGATGATCAGCGATGATCACAGTGAATGGCAGTGCTGGCTCGAAGGGCTGAATGGCCTACTCCTGCACCTATTGTCTATTGTCTATTGAATTCCTGACATTTGCCTTCTTCCTCTTTTTTTTCCTTGTAGATTAGTGTGAGAATGCCCTTCCTTTTGTATCCTGGCACGCTGCCACCCAGAACTTAAGCTTTGTGCATTACCAGCAGGTCTGGGATAATTGAATTCACTTTTTGGAACATTGCAGTCCGTTTGCTATTGATAGAAGAGCACCAGGCTCTAGACCTGAAGGAACAGCAATGTGCTTCCAAGTCAGGATATGTTGGGGAACCTGCAGGTAGTGGTATTCCCATGCATCTGCTAACCTTATCCTTGGGAGTGGTGAAGGTTGGGGAAGTACTGCTGGAAATAACATAGGTGAGTAACTGTGACAGTAGTGTGCAGGTGGTGGGAAGACTGAATAATTAAGGAGGTGGGGAATGGGCTGCCAATCAAGCAGGCTACTTTATCCTGATTGGTGTCAGGTATCAGGAGCATTGTTGAAGCTCACCTCTTCCACGCAAGTGGCAACCATCCTGTCACAGTCCTGGTTTGTACCTTGAAGGTGATGGAATGTTCTTAGAGCATCAGGCAACCTGAAGACACAAAGGAAAATTCAGTAGTTAAAGATGACACTTGGAACAGAATTTAGAGGTTATTATAGAGCCTCAGAATTAATTTGTAAGATCATTTTTATTTTGCAGTGCACTTTCAGCTGACATCTCTGTAAAATAAATCCATGTTTTAGATTGGAAAAGGAAACTTAGCACATTACTCTTTGAGTTTGTGGATGGAATTGAATTATTGATATCTCTGAGTTACTATCAAAATCTTGTAAACACATGAACTTGCTTTGGCTTTACTACTTCATTTTTAAAAATTTTATCCTTTTTTGTAACATCTGGATTCACTGACAGAAAGAGTAATGGAGATCTAAATAAGTTAGCATGTCTGTCTTAAAAATAATTTCCAGGGAAAAAAATGTACTATCGCTTCATATTGAGGTACAAGAGACCTCAGATGCTGGTGAAGCATAGCGATAACTTGCTGGTAGCAAACAAAATTATAAATTATTGTATTAATCACACTTTTTCTTGGATATGATCACTGCAATCAATAGTCTGTAATGTCCCTTTCAGAGTTGAGCTTTTGAACCACCCGTACAACCTGTTATTTTTTTGCAGTGTGAACTGAAGGCTCAAAGATCCGAGAATGTATTGAAGTGGTAGGGCTCAGATCCAAGAATGAGAAACGACCCAAGGTTTGGACAACCTAAGCGCTGGATCAGATTGAAAAGGTTCTAGGTGTTGGGGCTGGAGGTGAGGGATGGGCCAGTTCAGCTTGCTACTCTATGAGATTTACTCATGTCTGCACTGAACTGAAGCTGTGGTCTGCAACTGATTGGCTCCTGAATTGGCTGCAGTGGTGACTAATTTCATGGCTGTAGTTTCACTGTTGTGAACTTCGGTTCTGAATCACTTACTTTTATTGTTTACACAATTTTCTTTTTTTCCTGCACACTCGGTACTTGACGGTCTTTTTAAAAATGGTGTCTATTGGGTTTATTTGTTTTGTATCTGTCTGTAAGTAAACACATCTCAAGGTTGAATGTAGTATACATACTTTACTTTGAACTTTGAACCTGGAGCCAAAAACAAGGTACTGGAGGAACTCAACAGGTCAGGTGGCATCTGCAGAGGGAAAAGGCACTCAACATTTCAAGTCGAGACCCTTCATTTAGACTGCTAATATAGTTAACATTGTTCCAGAAACATAACTGCTTTGCAGCAACTTTCACATGGCACTGATTTACAAGCAGCTGTGACAATTCAATTAAACTGATCACTAGGATTGCTTGAATGTTAGGTCTTTAAAACAATACGTCATCAAGATGTCCCTGATGCCCTTTGACTCAGTTCTTCACATTTGGTCCATTTGGTTTCTGTTTACTTAGAGTGACCAGAATATACTGAAAGTTTATTTATAGCTTGCAATGCTGTGTGTGTGTGTCTGGTGTTTGCATATTCTGACTAATTACATGGGCTTTTCTTGGATGCTGCAGCTTCTTCTTGTAATCCAAGGCTGTGTGTTTTGGTAGGTTAACTTCCCATTGTAAATTGCCCCCAAGTGGATAGGTGAGCATGGGGGAGGATTAAATGGGAATAGGTATGTAGCTAGTGAAAATGGATATTTAATCAGTGGGAAGATTGGCTTGTTTCTATGCTATATTAGATCAGATTACCACATACTGTATATCAAAGCATACAGTCAAATGCGTCACTTACATTAACAACCAACACGACCTAAGGAATGTGCTGGAGCAAGTATAGCCACACATTCAGTGCCAACATAATATGCCCACAATGTTCAGCAAATAAATAAATAAAGGCATCCGTTAGTCTTGCGAGACCATGGATCTTGCCTGGAAAGTCTTCACTCTCCAGGGCGCAGGCCTCGGCAAGGTTGTATGGAAGACCAGCAGTTGCCCATGCTGCAAGTCTCCCCTCTCCACGCCACCGATGTTGTCCAAGGGAAGGGCATTAGGCCAAGGGAAGGGCATTAGGATCCATACAGCTTGGCACCAGTGTCGTCACAGAGCAATGTGTGATTAAGTGCCTTGCTCAAGGACGCAAGATGTTCCCTCGGCTGGGGCTCGAACTCACGACCTTCAGGTTGCTAGTCCAATGCCTTAACCGCTTGGCCACTTGCCCACACGTTCAGCAAAACAATGTAAACAAAATCTACAACAGAAAAACAAGCATGAGAAAACCTGCTGATGCTGGTTTAGATGACTTAAATGATGTGAAATATCTTCTTTTGCAGCAGCAATACAGAGCAAAGTCATAAAATTATGATAAAGTGTGCAAAAATAGGAAAAACAAGGTAATGTTGACTATTTATAAACCTAATGGGCGAAAGGAAGAAACTTTCCACTCTTTAAGAAAGGAAGGAGACCACAGAAAGGAAATTATAGACTAGGTAGCCTGACCTCAGTGGTTGGAAAGATGTTGGAGTCAATTGTTAAAGGTGTGGTTATGGAGTACTTGGTGACACAGGATGAGCTAGTACAAAGTCAGCATGATTTCCATCAGGGAAAATCTTGCCTGACGAACCTGTTGGAATTCTGTCAGGAGATCACACTTGGGATAGATAAAGGGGATGCAGTAAATGTTGTATATTTGGACTTTCAGAAGGCCTTTGACAAGGTGCCACACATGAGGCTGCTTACCAAGTTAAGAGCTCATGGTATTACAGGAAAGTTACTGGCATGGTTAGAGCATTGGCTGATTGGTAGGAGGCAGCGAGTGGGAATAAAAGGATCCTTTTCTGGTTGGCTGTCAGTGACTAGCGGTGTTCCACAGGGGTTGTTGTTGGGACCACTTCTTTTTACGCTGTATAACAATGATGATGGAACAGATGGCTTTGTTGTCAAGTTTGCAGATGATACAAAGATTAGTGGAGGAGCAGGTATTATTGAGGAAGCAGGTAGGATGCAGAAGGACTTAAACAGATTAGGAGAATGGGCAAGAGAGTGGCAAAAGAAATTTAATGTTGGAAAATGCATGGTCATGCACTTTGGTAGTAGAAATAGATGTGCAGACTATTTTTAAAGTGGGGAGAAAATCCAAAAATCTGAGATGCAAAGGAACTTGGAAGTCCTTTTACAGAACACCCTAAAGGTTAACTTGCAGGTAGAGTTGGTGGTGAGGAATGCAAATGCAAGGTCTTGATTACAAGAGCAGGGATGTGATGCTGAGGCTTTATAAGGCACTGGTGAGGCCTCACTTTGAGTATTGTGAACAGTTTTGGGCTCGTCATCTTAGAAAAGATGTGCTGGCATTGGAGAAGGTTCAGAGGAGGTTCACAAGGGTGATTTGTGGAATTTATTATCACAGGCAGCTGTGGAGGCCAGGTCATTTGGGATATTTAAGACAGAGCTTGATAGCTTCTTGATTGGACATGGCATCAAAGGTTATGGGGAGAAGGCTGGGGAGTGAGGCTGAGGAGGGGAGAAAAGGATCAGCCATGATTAAATGGTAGAGCAGACTTGGTGGGCCAAATGGCCTAATTCTGCTCCTATGTCTTATGATCTAAACTCTTCCCGAATAACTTCGCTCAACTTTATTGGCTCCATCACTGAACTGTTTCCACAACCTATGGACTCACTTTCAAGGGCTCTTCATTTCATGTTCTCAATATTTATTGCTTATTTACTTATTTGTGGTGCGTAGCCAGGTGGTTAGGGTGTTGGGCTCACAAGCTGAAGATCGTGGGTCCGAGTCTCGGCCAAGGCAGCGTGTTGTGTCTTTGAGCAAGGCACTTAACCATACACTGCTCCAGTCCACCCAGCTGAAAATGGGTACCGGCAAATGCTGGGGGTTAACCTCGTGATAGACTGGTGTCCTATCCGGGGGGGAGTCTCGTACTCTCAGTCGTTTCACGCCACAGAAATCGGCATAAGCACCGGCCTGATGGGTCACAAGGCTCGGGACAGACTTTAACTTTTTTTATTTGCTTATTTATTTAGTTTTATTTTATTTTTTTTTGTATTTGCACTATTTCTTGTCTTTTCCACATTGGCTGATTGTCCGCCCTTTGGGGCACGGTCTTTCATTGATTCGATTGTGTTTCTTGGATTTACTGGGTATGCCTGCAAGAAAATTAACCTTGGGGTTGTATATGGTGGCGTATATGTACTTTGATATTAAATTTACTTTGAGCTTTGAACTTCAGGCTCCTATACTTCCCCCCGCTCCCCCACCACTCGATGTTAGTACCAAGAAGGGGAAATGTACTGGACGGTGAGGGACCTTGGTGATACTGCATTCTTTTTTTTCTCCAAAAATACTTTATTCAGAAGTATTACAAAATAAAGTTATATACATATAAAAAAAACATTCGTTGATCCTGAGTCCTTATTCAATAAATAAAGTTATTTACAATAAAATTATGTGTTGACTCTCTGTTCGTATACAAATGAAAGATGTTTACAATAAATCATTCATTTACTCTCAACCCTTGGTCAAGAGTTAAGGCTTATTTACAATAAAATTATCAACAATAAAGGCAGGCGTTGGCTCTAATTCCTTTTCCAAATTAACAATTCCACCCACTCCTGGGGCACCATGTTGATTCATCTGTCCACGCCGCTGATGAGGGTAGGTCTCCTCCCCACCCAACCCCTCCCACTCCCACGGGTGATGGACCTTAAACTGTGGTCCTTCCCCACCGGGCCTTCGCGGTGACTGCACCAAGCTTGAGTGCATCCCTCAGCACCTACTCCTGCAGGCGAGAGTGAGCCAGTCGGCAGCATTCAGTCATGGACATCTCCATGTGCTGGCAGACCATCAAGTTTCGGGCAGACCAAAGCGCGTCTTTCACCGAATTGATGATCTGCCAGCAGCACCGGATGTTTGTCTCCGTGTGCGTCCCTGGGAACAGCCCGTAGATCATGGAGTCCTCGGTAACGCAGCTGCTGGGCATGAATCTTTGCACTGTCCCTTCCATTTTCCTCCACACCTTCTTTGCGAACCCACAGTGTGCAAAGAGGTGAGGCACATGCTCTTGACGGTGTCCTTGATAGTGAGGGTGAGGAGGATAAAGTTGAAGCTGCATCACTACTGCAGTTGCATTGTGTAATCGCTCGGCCATTGTTACAGAGATGCAGTCTAGAATTGGAGCTGGGGGAGGAGTAGGTTCTAATGAAGGCAGTACTTATGGAATGATGATTTCAGCCGAATTGCTACAGTATCAAATAAGGAAAGGAAGGATGGATAAGTTCTGATAAGGCCTTACTACAAATTTAATGAAAATTGGTCCATAATGAATCATGTCTAGCCCTGACGAAGTCCTGACGAAGGGTCTCGGCCTGTAATGTCGACTGCACCTCTTCCTAGAGATGCTGCCTGGCCTGCTGCGTTCACCAGCAACTTTTATGTGTGTTGCTTGAATTTCCAGCATCTGCAGAATTCCTGTTGTTCATGTCTAGCCGTTATTCACTGGGATCTGCATGAAACAAAATGTGAACTTTCCTACTTCAAAGTCAGTACTTTCTGGTTGAGCATAAATGCATCAGTGTCTCCTTCAACTCCTCTCCCAATACTCTGCACAGCAGTTATTCATATGCTTGTTCTATCAACCTACCAGCTTGTGTGCATGGTCGATTATCAGTGTTATACACAGAACTGCCACCCTTCCCTAACCTCCTTGCTCTGAAAAGTACATCTTGATTTTTCACACTTGCCGTCTTGGCCACTGTGCAGGCATTGCCCAGGTCGTAGTTGGTGGTGCTGGTTGACTAGGACATGAGGCACAACTCTTTTTCCTCTTTGAAATAATGTGGAGTATCACTGTGGACTGTTATCAGGAATTCATCAAGAGAAGCGAGTTTCCTTCCCATTGTGGTAACTAGAGAATTTTATTTGCTGATCTGCTAGCAAAATTCTAAACTTCAAAAATTGCATTATGTTTTTTTTAATTGTATAACAGAAATAACAATATTTCCTTTGAGAGTTGGAAGAAATTTTGAACCATGGATCCCAGTAGAATAGAAAAAAAATCCCTGAAGTCTTCTGTTGATTGTTACACTGCTGTAGAATTCCAGCTTGTCACATTCCTGATTTGATGTCAGTATATGATGGAGAATAAATTAGAAAATGAGAAATTGAAGTATCATAAGTATTGTTTTAAAGTTTCCATTTAAGATTGATGTAGGGGTTAAAACAAAGTAATTAAGATTGCAATTAGCATCCAGTAGATATAATACTCATGCAGTTTGTAAGTGTTGTAACTAAAATCTGAACCAATGTCCCAGGGGGCAGTCAGAGGGAATGAGACAAAGGTAAAACAAGATTTGATTACAGTGATGTATGAGGTATTCCATAAGTGCCACAACGGAAGCAGAAAGATTCATGGGGTGGGGGAGTCTTGATGACTAAATTGGTCACAAGATTATTTGTAATGGTAAATGCTGTAACCTGTCTCAAGGGATTGTGCCTCACGGGCACAGAAAACAACTCTAGACACTGGGAGTGCACTGCAGCCCTTCACCATCATTCCAGAAGGTATGATATGAAATGCATTCAGCACAAGTACAATATTATTAAAACTAGGCACTAATGTCACCCATCCTCATGACCCTGTCTGACTTGCTTGAGTTTCTCCAGCAGTTTGTGTGTGTTGCTCGAGATTACCAGCATCTGTGGAATCTCTTGTGTTTATCATTGATTTCCACTTGTTGCCCACTAATATTTGTCTCTGCCTTACACCACGACAGCATATTAGCCAAGATATTAATGAATGGGTAATGAGAGAGTACATTGTCCCAGTACTTGTCTCCACCTTTCTTGTTATAATGATGCATTTCACCTCAAATCAAATTGTTTCGCTAATGGATCTAATCTTCTAAACCGATGGAAGTTGTTCAGTCTATGGTGAATACAGAACCAAGGCTATGAACACCTGAGTGTGCAGATGATGTTTTCGCTTGAGCATGCTGAGTGAAAGGTTTTGCTGAAGCTGTTGATTGAATGGATCCAAACGTAACTTGCCCCTGCTGTTGTCTGACAATGAAGGTTCATGGCAAGACCTAGGAAGATGTGAACCCTTCCAAATGTTAGGCAGTTATTGACAAAGGCAGACGTGCATCTAGAAGCTCGGGATCTCTGCTGCTATAACCAGTCAGGATCTGTGTGATTAGTTCTGGGAGCCAATTATGTTCAGTGACTAGAATCTATGCAAACATCACTCTGCTATCATTCTAATCAGTAGTCAGTGTAGGTGTTCAGCAGGTCAGGCAGCATCTGTGCAGATTATTTTGTGTGTCGGTGTAGGCGTTTCTTGGCGATTTCAACTGCTGATGGTTGCTTGTAATATCAAAAGGAGACTGGAGATTCTGTGATGTCATTATCACGATGGATCGAGGACTAGTGCTGGCTTATTAACTCAATCTGCTCCTTGGAGCTACATGAGATACCATTAAAAAGTTCTGCAATATTATTTTAAATTGTAGGTCTGAGATATGTGGTATAAGTTATGTTAGGCAATGTCCTCATCACAAGGAGGAAAAGCAAGGGACCCAAGATGGTCCTGGAAGTTGCCCAGGAAAAAGGGAATTGAAAACTGTGGATCTTTTGTGGCCTCCTGCTCCAGAAAGATTCCATGATTTTAAGATTCCATGTCTGCTATTCTTCCCAAAAGGAGAGGAAGCCCAGAGTTTCATCCAGGATGAAACTGAAACTGAATGAAAGTTTGAGTCAGAGCAGTGTAATGCTTAACATCTGCAATCCATTTATCTCTGGCCCAGATTACCTGCCAACATTTGCTTCTTGACAAAATCTTGTTTGATATCAGCAGAGTATCTTATTTTGTTTGTTATTTATGTTGTATTTCTTGTTATTTCTTTACCAAGCTTATTGTGCCATTTGTCAAAGACCAATGAACAGGTAATAATACTTTCATTATCCATATGAAAAATCATACCATTTTTACAGGAAAAAAATGGAAGTGAGAATATCCTAGATGAATCAAATAACTAAATGAGAATACCCTAGGTGAAGTAAGTACAGTAATATCAAAAGTCAAAATAGGAAGTCAAAAAATGCATTGCATTAGCAAGGGTATAGGATGGAAATCAAGAAATTCTATTCTTGTACCTTGTTAACCCACACCTGAACCATTCAGCTCATTGAACCACTAGAAATTAAAGATCTGCATATTTTGACTTGTTTCTCATTAAATCTAAATAATTTGAGGCAACAATAAACAAAATAAAAACTTAGCTAGGGTCCAAGTCTTGGAAAGTACAAAGCTCCTATAAAAATGCTGCGTGTGAATTAGTGATTGGATTATTAATTTCATGAGTTGAGACACAGTGAAACACTTTGTTTTGCATGCCACCTACATGGATTTTGTTAAACACATCAGTATATCAAGGTAGTATGAGGGCAGAACAATGACGGGGCAGAATGTAAAGTGTTATGGTTACAGAGAAAGTGCATGCAGATATGGTGCAAGACCACAATAAAATAGATTGAGAAGACAAGAGTCCATCTTATTGTACAAAAGACCGGTTGTAAATTGGGGGACCGCTTCGTTGAGCAGCTCCGCACCAGCTGCCGCAAGTGGGAAGTGGGACTTCCCGGTGGCCAAACATTTCAATTCCGATTCCTGAAACCTTTCCGACAGGTCAATCCATGGGCTCCTCTCGTGCCAAGATGAAGCCACCCTCAGGGTGGAGGAGCAACACCTTATATTCCGCCTGGGTACCCTCCAACCTGATGGCATGAATATCAATTTCTCCTTCTGGGTGGAGGAGCAACACCTTATATTCTGTCTGGGTACCCTCAACCCAATGGCATGAATATCAATTTCTCCTTACAGTGAACAAAAATCACCCTCCCCCTCTATTCCCCACTCTGACCTTTTTCTTCTTCTCACCAGCATATTACTTCCTCCTGGGTCCCCTCCCCTTTCCCTCTTATTGTCCACTCTCCTTCCTATCAGTTTCTGTCTTCTCCAGCCTTTGACCGTTCCCACCCGCTTGGCTTCACCTATCAACTCCCAGCTAGTCTCTTTCCCTTCCCCCCCCACCTTCTAATTCAGGGATCTCCCCCCTTCCCTCTCAGTCCAAAATGCCCACCCTGTACTCTTTTCCATGGATGCTGCCTGACCTGCTGTTTTGCATGTGTTGCTTTGGATTTCCAGCATTTGCAGATTTTCTTGTTTTTGTGGTTTACAAGAAGTCCGTTCAATTGTCTTATGAAAGCAGGATAGGAGCTATCTTTGATTCTGGTGGGAAGTGCTTTTGGGTCTTTGCATCTTCTGCCTGATGGGAGGTGTAAAAGAGAGAATGTCTGAGATGGGTGTGGTCTTTGATTATGCTGGCTGCTTTCTACTTTTCCAAGGCCAGGAGAAGTGTAGACAGACAACGTGCTTTATCATGAAGTAAGTCATCCAGCTCTGGCTGCTGGGATCTTAAATGGAGCAATCTAAATCCTAACTGAAAAAAGGGCCTGGTGCCATGTGCAAAGGCTCTGAAGAGTGATCTGACAAGCTAGATTCGACAACTATTGGATTGTTGGGGAGCTGGCAGAGTGTGTACAGTTAATGAAATACAGTAAACTTGTGGGAAAACTTCCATATATGCCCAAAGCATCTGGGTTTAGAGCTGCAAAGGTCAAGTGAAAATCTTGGCATGGCACTTGATGACTAACTGAGTTAAAATCACTTTTTAGGACTCTACAGCTTGTTTCCTCAGTATGATTTATTTACTGTTTATTTTGTTTTTATTTATTTGCACAGTTTGTCATTTGCACATCAATGTCACTCTTCACTGTGTGTAGTTTTTTTCATGATTCTATTGTATTTCTTTGTATCTACTGTGAATGCCTGCAAGAAAATGAATCTTATGGTGGTATATGGTGACATAGATGTACTTCGATAAATTTACTTTGAACTTTGAAAAGGGTATGAAAGTGATTTTGATTCTTTGTTGACTGTGTTAGTATAGAAGTGTATTTGATGGTTAGCATCAAAGGATGTGTTTCTATTCTCATAGAATCATACAGAGATACAGTTTAGAAATTAGTCCTTTCACTCACCCAGCCTTCATACAGACCATTAACCACATTTGCAATAATCCTACGTTAATTCAGAGATTGCGATTGAACCAGGGTCACTACAGTTGTGAGCTGCATTTCTACCCGCTGCATTTTTGTGTCACGGTAAATGACTTTATGCTGTCTGAATCTATATAGCCAGAATGTGCAGCCACATAGTTGGTGTTAGGGCATATAGCAAATACTAATTTTAACGGCAGCCATTCTTCAGATTTGAATGTGAATTGCAGATTGAATTTAAAACACGGCTCAGAACGATGGTCTTCACGGAGCTGCAGGCTGGAGCCAATTGCAAACAAAGAAGCATGCCATTTGACCAAAGAAGCCTGCATATGCACGAATGCACCCCAGAGCCAGTGGGAATTAACATTCAATTTGGGTGTCTGGAGTGTGGGTGTGAAGATGGAGGCGTCTGAAAATGATATGCAATACAAATGAAGCAATGTAGATACATTTTAACTATAGACTTGTCCTGCTGTTACCTTTGATCTTTAGCATATAAAATTGTCATGTAATAGGCTAGGAAGATCTCTTCTTCCAAGAGTATCTGAAATATGATGCCTGTGGCTCGTTTTTACTGAATAAACACTTATATATCCACTAGCTTCAGTGTCTCCCCGTTGACTTTATAACAATCACAATAGCTGGCTTGATATCCTGGAAGGTTTAGCTCAAATGGGCTGACGGGATTTCATGAACAAAGGAGTACCTTCTTAACAAACAACAAAATAAATTACATTTTCCAAAATTAAACAACATCAATAATACTAAAATTTATCTGGCCAAATGGTTTGAATGGTGAAATATTTAAAGACACCTCAAACTAAGTTTTTAAAAGTAAGGAGTAAAGGGAGAACTCATGTCATGCAGTGAGCAATGAATGCCAAATAAGTAACAGGTAAAGGAAATTGAATGTATCAAGAAATAGTTCAATGATAACAAGAGACGTTGGAATCAATATGAAGATGATATTATCTTATGCCCATTCTTGAAACTATTTACACATTTACTCTTAGGTATCAAATGTTTTCAAATAGTTGTGACCACCGGAGACTGGCAGATGGACAAGTAAAAACATACGGGTATTTGCAGTGTGCTAAAATATCAAGCAAACATTTCCCTTAAACTGTTCATGGTTTGAAAAAAAATTAGCATCAATGTGCATGTAAGGGAACTTGACAAGTGATTTCCCATGAGCTGAGATGATAAAGAAGTGCAAATGGCAGGCACGAAGTGAATGAATCAGTTATTATTCAGAACAGCAAATGTGAGATTTGGGAGTGAAAAAAAAAACAAACTCTTGATTTGATAATGAGTTCTTATAAGAAATTGCTGCATAAACTCAGCTATTCTTGGGATATTGCTTCTCACAGAAATTACATCAAAATGACAGCAGCATAGAAATAAGCAATTAGAAGTCCCAAAGAGGATACTGCATTGATTTAAGTGTTGATCCATTCTGCCTTGTGCAGTCTGTGGGATTTTTCAATGGGAATATACTTTAAATAAGGTCTTCATCCTAACAAAGATATTTGGCACTAATTTTTTTTTAAAGTAAGTATCCAGTAATCATAGAGACCAAGGGAAATCTAGCTGTCCATTTGTCTACACTCTGCCAGATTCTGAATGAATGAATTATAATCACTGAGCTACGAGGATTCATACAATATGGATGGATACAGCATGGATTTGTGAAAGGAAAATCATGTCTGACGAATCTCATAGAATTTTTTGAGGATGTAACTAGTAGAGTGGATGGGGAGAACCAGTGGATGTGGTATATTTGGATTTTCAGAAGGCTTTTGACAAGGTCCCACACAGGAGATTAGTGTGCAAACTTAAAGCACACGGTATTGGGGGTAAGGTATTGGTGTGGGTGGAGAGTTGGTTAGCAGACAGGAAGCAAAGAGTGGGAATAAACGGGACCTTTTCAGAATGGCAGGCGGTGACTAGTGGGGTACCGCAAGGCTCAGTGCTGGGACCCCAGTTGTTTACAATATATATTAATGACTTGGATGAGGGAATTAAATGCAGCATCTCCAAGTTTGCGGATGACACGAAGCTGGGTGGCAGTGTTAGCTGTGAGGAGGATGCTAAGAGGATGCAGGGTGACTTGGATAGGTTGGGTGAGTGGGCAAATTCATGGCAGATGCAATTTAATGTGGATAAATGTGAAGTTATCCACTTTGGTGGCAAAAATAGGAAAACAGATTATTATCTGAATGGTGGCCTATTAGGAAAAGGGGAGGTGCAACGAGACCTGGGTGTCATTATACACCAGTCATTGAAAGTGGGCATGCAGGTACAGCAGGCGGTGATATATAGATTATATATAGATATAGTATATATTAGAAACATAGAAACATAGAAAATAGGTGCAGGAGTAGGCCATTTGGCCCTTTGAGCCTGCACCGCCATTTATTATGATCATGGCTGATCATCCAACTCAGAACCCCGCCCCAGCCTTCCCTCCATACCCCCTGACCCCCGTAGCCACAAGGGCCATATCTAACTCCCTCTTAAATATAGCCAATGAACTGGCCTCAACTGTTTCCTGTGGCAGAGAATTCCACAGATTCACCACTCTCTGTGTGAAGAAGTTTTTCCTAATCTCGGTCCTAAAAGGCTTCCCCTCTATCCTCAAACTGTGGCCCCTCGTTCTGGACTTCCCCAACATCGGGAACAACCTTCCTGCATCTAGCCTGTCCAATCCTTTTAGGATCTTATACGTTTCAATCAGATCCCCCCTCAATCTTCTAAATTCCAACGAGTACAAGCCCACTTCATCCAGTCTTTCTTCATATGAAAGTCCTGCCATCCCAGGAATCAATCTGGTGAACCTTCTTTGTACTCCCTCTATGGCAAGGATGTCTTTCATCAGATTAGGGGACCAAAACTGCACACAATACTCCAGGTGTGGTCTCACCAAGGCCTTGTACAACTGCAGTAGTACCTCCCTGCTCCTGTACTCGAATCCTCTTGCTATAAATGCCAGCATACCATTCGCCTTTTTCACCGCCTGCTGTACCTGCATGCCCACTTTCAATGACTGGTGTATAATGACACCCAGGTCTCGTTGCACCTCCCCTTTTCCTAATCGGCCACCATTCAGATAATAATCTGTTTTCCTATTTTTGCCACCAAAGTGGATAACTTCACATTTATCCACATTAAATTGCATCTGCCATGAATTTGCCCACTCACCCAACCTATCCAAGTCACTCTGCATCCTCTTAGCATCCTCCTCACAGCTAACACTGCTACCCAGCTTCGTGTCATCCGCAAACTTGGGGATGCTGCATTTAATTCCCTCATCCAAGTCATTAATATATATTGTAAACAACTGGGGTCCCAGCACTGAGCCTTGCGGTACCCCACTAGTCACCGCCTGCCATTCTGAAAAGGTCCCGTTTATTCCCACTCTTTGCTTCCTGTCTGCTAACCAATTCTCCACCCACACCAATACCTTACCCCCAATACCGTGTGCTTCAAATTTGCACACTAATCTCCTGTGTGGGACCTTGTCAAAAGCCTTTTGAAAATCCAAATATACCACATCCACTGGTTCTCCCCTATCCACTCTACTAGTTACATCCTCAAAAAATTCTATGTCAGTTGTCAGACATGATTTTCCTTTCACAAATCCATGCTGACTTTGTCCGATCATTTCACCGCTTTCCAAATGTGTGCTGTTATCACATCCTTGATAACTGACTCCAGCAGTTCCCCACCACCGACGTTAGGCTAACCGCTCTATAATTCCCCGGTTTCTCTCTCCCTCCTTTTTTAAAAAGTGGAGTTACATTAGCCACCCTCCAATCCTCAGGAACTAGTCCAGAATCTAACGAGTTTTGAAAAATTATCACTAATGCATCCACTATTTCTTGGGCTACTTCCTTAAGCACTCTAGGATGCAGACCATCTGGCCCTGGGGATTTATCTGCCTTCAATCCCTTCAATTTACCTAACACCACTTCCCTACTAACATGTATTTCGCTCAGTTCCTCCATCTCACTGGACCCTCTGTCCCTACTATTTCTGGAAGATTATTTATGTCCTCCTTAGTGAAGACAGAACCAAAGTAATTATTCAATTGGTCTGCCATGTCCTTGCTCCCCATAATCAATTCACATTCCAGCTCTTATACTATTGGGTAGTCTGTAATACAATCCCACTAATGTGGCCATCGATGCCATTTGGGCTATGCCTGGCTACAAGTTACGGTAAGAGCATAGTGAAAGTGGAGCAGTGAGCTAAGCATACGTTCTTGAGGTGTGCTTGTGTTGATTGTAGATTAGGAGATGTTGTTATAGATCTGCAGTGGCTGTGGTTTCTTGATAGGAAATCGTGGAAACAGTTGCGGAGCAAGATACAGTACGCGGAAGGCAGTGAGATTGCATCCACTGTAGGCCTGTTGTGGTGGTAGGCAAATTGCAATGAGTTCAGGGAGGTGTATGGGGTTGAATGGGATCTGGGATCACCCATGGTAAAATGGTGGAGCAGACTCGACAGGCTGAATGGCCTAATTCTGCTTCTATGTCTTATGGTCCTTGCTCAGGCAGGAGTTAAATCTAGCCACAGCCACCCTCTCAAAGCATTTCATCAGAGACGATGTGAGTGCTACTGGTTGATTAGCCATTGTAGCAGCTCGCTCACAGTTGCACAAAGACAAGAAAATCTGCAGATGCTGGAAATCCAAGCAACACACACAAAATGCTGGGGGATCTCAGCAGGCCAGGCAGCATCTATGGAAAAGAGTAAACAGTCAACGTTTCACACTGAGACCCTTCAACAGGACTGGGAAAAAAGATGAGCAGTTCGATCTAGAAGATGGGTGGAGGGGAGGAAGAAGTACCAGGTGGTAAGGTGATAGGTGAAACCGGGAGAGGGGAGGGGTGAAGAGCTGGAAAGTTGATTGGTGAAAGGGATAAAGGGCTGGAGAAGGGGAATCTGATAGGAGAGGGTAGAAAATGACGGAAGAAAGGGAAGGGGGAGGAGCACCAGAGGGAGGTGATGGGCAGGTAAGGAGATAATGTGAGAGAGGGAAACAGGAATGGGGGAATGGTGAAGGGGTGGGGGGGGGGGAAATTACCAGAAGCTCAAGAAACTGCAAGGGTGTTTACTTAGTTCCCTGCTCTACTTGATTTACACCTATAATTGTGTGGCTAAGTATAGCTGCATCACAATATACAAGTTTGCTGGTGTTGTGGGCTGTATCAATGGTGGTGATGAATCAGCATACAGGAGGAGATTGAAAATTTGGCTAAATGGTGTATGAACAACCTCGCACTCAATGTCAATAAGATCAAGGACCTGATATTAGACTTCAGGAGAGGGAGGCTGGAGGTCCAGTAATCACTGGAGGATCAGAGGTGGAGAGGGTCAGTAACCTTAAATTCCTGGGTGTCACCATCTCAGAGGACCTGTCCTGGACCCATCATATAAATATACTTGTGCAGAAAGCACAACAGCACCTCTACTTCCTCAGGAGTCTCTGGAGATTCAGCATGTCATCAAAAACCTGGGCAAACTTCTGAACATGTGTGGTGGAAAGTGTGCTGACTGGCTGCATTTCAACCTCAGAGGGGAACACCAATACCTTTAAATGGAAAATCCTACGAAAGAAAGATTAGGCCCGGTACATCACGGGTAAAACCTTCCCAACCATTGAATACATCTACTTGAATTGCTGCTGTAGGAAAGCAGCATCCGTCATCAAAGATTCTCACCACCCAGGCCATGCTCTTTACTTGCTGCTGCCATCAGGTAGAAGGGACAAGGAGCCTCAGGACTCGCAGCAACAGGTTCAAGACCAGTTACTACCCCTCAGCTATCAGGCTGTTTAGCAAAAGAGGAAAACAACAATCATTTAAGGACTCTTTTATCTTGTTATTTTATGTTCGTTATTCATTGCTATTTATTTATTTATTTATTTATTTATTTATTCATTCATCTGCATTTGCAAAGTTTGTTTACAGTTCCTGATGTTTTCAGTTTATAGATCCCGCTTACAGTTACTGTTCTATAGATTTGCTAAGTATGCCCACAGAAAAAGAATCTCAGTGTTGTATGTGGTGACATGTATGTACTCTGATCATAAATTTTACTTTGAACTTTGAAAACGACGTTCATGCCATCAGGTTGGAGGCTGAGAAGTAGAATTGAAAGGTAGCTACCAGGAATTCCTGCTTTTTCTGGCTCGGTGAAGCAGTCTTCCAATCTACGCTGGATCTCACCAATATACAGGAGGCCACACCAGGAGCACCAGATACTGCAGATGATCCCAATAGACTCACAGGTGAAACGTCGTCTCACTAGAGGGACTGTTTGGGGCCCTGAATGGTAGTGAGGGAGGGGCAGGTGTAGCATTTGTTCCACTTGCAAAGGTAAGTGTCGGCTAGGAGATCAGTGGGAAGGGACAAGTGGAGAAGGGAGTGATCCCTGCAGAAGGTGGAAGGGTGGGTACCGGGAGGGAAGGATGTGCTTGGCGGTAGGATCCCGTTGAAGATGGTGGAAGTTACGGAGAATTACGTGTGGAGGCTAGTGTGGCGGTAGGTGAGGACAAGAAGAACTCTATCCCTGGTGAGGCAGTGGGAGGATGGGGTGAGGGCAGACGCGCGCGAAATGGGAGAGATGCGGTTGAGGCCAGCGTTGTTGGTGGAGGAAGGAAAGCCCCCATTTTTGAAGAAGGAGGCTATCTCACTAGTTCCAGAATGAAAAGCCTCATCCTGAGAGCAGATGCGGCAGAGACAGAGGAACTGAGAGAAGGGAATATTTTCTTGTACCTATTCCCACTCTGTCACTTGTAAAAATGCCATTCCCTTCTCTCAGTTCCTTCACCTCTGCTGCATCTGCTCTCAAGATGAGTCTGTTGGGGTCACCTACAGGTATAGCCTCCTGTATATCAGTGATACCCGACGTAGATTGGGAGACAGATTCAGCGAACACCTACGCTCTGTCCACCAGAAAAAGTGGGATCTCGTGGTGGACACCCATTTCAATTCTACTTCCTGTTCCCATTCTGACATGTCAGTACATGGTCTCCTCTACCGCCGCGATGAGGCCACACTCAGGTTGGAGGAGAAACACCTTATATTCCGTCTGGGTAACGTCCAACCTGATGGCATGAACATTGATTTCTCTAACTTGCGGAAATGCCACCACCCCCCCAGTTCACCGTTTCCCATTCCAGATTCCCCCTTCTCCAGCCCTTTGTCTCTTTTACCAAGCAACTTCTCACCTCTTCACTTCACCCCTCCCCCTCTCCTGGTTTCACTTATCACCTACCACCTTGCAACACACACAAATCGCTGGAGGAACACAGCAGGCCAGGCAGCACCTATGGAAAAGAGTGAACAGTTGACGCTTCAGGTCGAGACCCTTCATCAGGCCTTCACCCTGTACTTCTTCCTCCCCCTCCCTCTACCTTCGTGCTTAACTTATCATCTTTTTTCCCAGTCCTGATGAAGGGTCTCAGCCCGAAACGTTGACTGTTTACTCTTTTTCATAGATGCTGCTTGGACTGTTGAGTTCCTCCAGCATTTCATGTGCTTTGTACACATAGTTGCATTCAGTTCATTCATACTTTCTAGTAATTCCTGATGTGTATTTGGGAACGTAATCACTTTTAAGAACACATTGCAGGATTGAAGGACGTCCATTTAGAACAGAGATGCGGAGAAATTACTTTAGTCAGAGGGTGGTAAAGACATTTAAGGCAAAGATAGATAGGTTCTTGATTAGCCAGGGCATCAAAGGGTATGGGGAGAAGGCAGGGGAGTGGGGATGACTGGAAGAATTGGATCAGCCCATGACTGAACGGCGGAGCAAACTGGATGGGCCAGATGGCCTACTTCTGCTCCTATACCTTATGGCCTTACGAAGAATGCAAAGGAAGGATGAGCAGAGTAGCCTTGCACAGAAGCAAATATGCTGTCCTGCTTTATTTACTACTGGGCCTTTGCGAGCACTATATTTTGAACAAGGATCTATTTGCAATTCTGGTATCAGTCTTTTCCCCAAGCTAGATCAGAAAACTGTGGCTAGTGCTCTTAGTTCCATCCTCAATGACCTAGGATGCACCCGATCCATATCTTCTATGAACAGACTTTCCCACGTCACTCGTCAGTGGCATCCTCTGCAGTTCCTGGAAGTTTTATTACGTTTTGGCAGTAATCTCTTTCTAAGTACAGCCAAGTGCAGAGTACTTCTCAGGAAGGATCTCTTTTAGCACAGTCTAACCAGCCTACATCACCTTTTATTAGCTGTTTAATAGTTATACGTTGGACGGTTGGGTTTTTTTGTTAACTGTCAATATGCACTCATGCTCGCTCACTTCCATTTTCATATCCTTCTCTGAACTTCATATCCTCAGCTTAATTCTGGTTATCTCAGACGTAACTGATCACATGGCAATATTCAAAAGGAGCAACCACATTTCCAACTTCCTTAATTTGGTCAAGAATTACTCTTGAAAACACGATCTGATGCTTTATTTCATTACTGTGTGTGGGAGCTCACCGTATTCAAGCTGGTTAATTCTCGTTTCCTACCTCACAGCATTTCAAAATGTTTTGGGCTGATTCTGCAGTACCGTGCAAAAGTTTTAGTCACATTTATAAAATAAATCTGTAAAGCGAAGATGCTTTCAAAAATAATGAATTTCAAAATATCAGAAGAATTTACAGTAAAAGGCAGTAAACACTGGAAAACTAAATCAAATCAATATTTGGTGTGACCACCATTTGCCTTTAAAACTGCATCTTAGGTATACTGTCATGGAGTTTTATAAGAAATAGGCTGGTAGGTTGTTTTAAGCATCTTGGATAACTTCCCACAGTTCTTCTGCAGACTTTGGCTGTCTCACTTGCTTCTGGGTAATCTCACACAGCCTTGATGATGTTGAGATCAGGGGTTTGTGGAGGTCACAACCATATCTGAAACCACATAAAAAGTCTTGGGTGCCTAAGATTGTTGCACAGTACTGTAGGTCATGATTCATGGGACTTGTTCTGGCTGGTGGTCTGTAACCAGTGGCACTTCATGGCTGCTTCCTCAGCCCCAGTGAGTTTATCTATTACTGCATTTGACATGAATTTTCTGGTGGCAATGATATCAAAATTATGCTTACTCTATGGGACAGACAGAAATCTTATGATGCGTATGCAAGTTCATCTTATCCTAGAATAAGATCTTATCTTATCAAGGATACTGCTAGCAACCCCTTCTGCCTTCACAAGTTGAGATACTTAGCATTCTTTTCCACTTCAATCAAGCTAAAGTCCTTTGAATTTAGACTGTTAATATGTTAGTGCCACAGTAAAATGCCCTGCTAATTTAAGCCATGATTAAATGAGACAAGTGACTTTTTAATAGCATAGTAAGCCATGATTAGAGCAAAGTAAGTGGCCCAGAAGAAAATTATAAAGTTATATTTAATTTCCTTGTGAATCTTTCAATGTATAGTTAAGGGAATTTAAAAATTATTATTGAAAGAAATTCCTTCTAATATATTTCAGTTTATATTGCAACACAAAGTATATGTCCTGTTTAGTGGATACAGTCCTTAACTTACTAATTTAAAACTGGCTCAGACAGCTTGGGGATTTTGGAGCCATGCCACAGGGACTGTTAGAACTTGTGGGGTTGCTATAAATTCTGGGCTATGGGAATCATAATTAAAACTTCATTTTCCCTGGGTGATAAACTGACATTAATGGCCATAGTTCTTGTGAAGGACTTGGGGAAACTAAAGAGAATGTATAAGTTTCAAGGATGTAAGAGGATGTAAAAGCTGAAGCTTAAAAAGAGAAAAAGACAAAGGATTATAACCACCAGATGGTAATTTACTGACATTGGCCATTAATTTCTGCTAAGTAATACAGTATAAGTACAGTACTGTGTAACTGCAAAAGTCTTAGGCGTGCATGTGTGTGTGTACATACACACACACACCCTATAAAAATATTCACCTCCCCCTTGCGTTTTCATATTTTATTGTTTTACAACATTGAATCACAGTGGATTTAATTTGTTTTATTTTGACACTGATCAACAGAAAAAGACTCTTTCGTGTCAAAGTGAAAACAAATCTCTGCAAAGTGATGTAAATTAATTACAAATATAAAACACAAAATAATTGATTGCATAAATATTCACCTTCTTCAAGTCAGTGTTTAGTAGATGCACCTTTGGCAGCAATTGAGTCTGTGTGGATAGGTCTGTATCAGCTTTGCACATCTGGACACTGCAATTTTGCCCCATTCTTCTTTACAAAACTGCTCAAGCTCTGTCAGATTGCATGGCAATCATGAGTGGACAGCCCTTTTCAAATCCAGCCACGAATTCTCAATTGGATTGAGGTCTGGATTCTTGACTTGGCCACTCCAGGACATTAATTTTGTTGTTTTTAAGTCATTCCTATGTAGATTGGTTTTCTGCTTGGGGTCATTGTCTTGCTAGAAGACAAATCTTCTCCCTAGTTGCAGTTCTCTTGCGGACTACATCAGGGCTTTCGTCCAGCATTCCCCTGTATTTTGCTGCATTCATTTTACCCTCTACCTTCACAAGCCTTCCAGCCTGCTGCAGTGAAGCATCCCCACAGCATGATGCAGCCACCACTATGCTTTACGATAGAGATGGTGTGTTTTTGATGATGTGCGGTGTTTGGCTTATGCCAAACAAAGCATTTAGTCTGATGGCCAAAAAGCTCAATTTTGGTTTCATCAGACCTTCCAGCTGACTTCAGAGTCTCCCACATGCCTTCTGGTAAACTCTAGCCGAGATTTCATGTGAGTTTTTTTCAACAGTGGCTTTCTCTTTGCCACTCTCCCATAAAGCTGTGACAGGTGAAGCACCTGGGCAACAGTTGTTGTATGTGCAGTCTCTCCCATCTCAGCCACTGAAGCTTGCCATAAGATGTCTAGAGTTGTCATAGGTCTCTTGGTGGCCACCCTCACTAGTCCCCTCCTTGCACGGTCACTCAGTTTTTGAGGTTGGCCTGCTCTAGGTAGATTTCCAGCTGTGCTGTATTTGGTCCATTTCTTGTTGATTGGTTAAACTGTACTCCAAGGAATATTCAATGACTTGGAAATTTTGTTGTGTCCATCTCCTGACTTGTGCTCTTCAATAAACTTTTTGCAGATTTGCTTTGAATGTTCGTTTGTCTTTGTGGTGTAGTTTTTTCCAGGATACGGACTTACCAGCAGTTGGACTTCCCAGATACAGGTGTATGTTTACTACAATCAGTTGAAACACCATGTCTGCACGCAGATCTCCAAAAACAGATCTCCATTTGACGAATTAAAACCAGTTGGCTGCACCAGTGATGATTTAGTATGTCATATTAAAGGGGGTGAATACTTATACAATCAATTATTTTGTTTTTTATATTTGTAATTAATTTAGATCACATTGGAGAGATGTGTTTTCACTCTGACGCGAAAGAGTCTTTCGGCTGATCAGTGACAAAAAATTAAATCCACTATGATTCAACGTTGTTAAACAATAAAACATGAAAACTTACGGGGGCAGGGTGAATACTTTTTATAGGCACTGAACAAAAACTCGCACACATGCACACGCACGTACACACCCACCCACTCACCCCTTAGGCACCTTAGCTATATATATTTATATTTATGCAGTCGAGTTGCTATCACTGACTACTGATGATGCTACCACTGAGTACTGGTTTACCAGCACCCTAATGCTTCAGCAGAACCAGCCCAGAGTGCGGATGATCATTCATTAGAATTCTATCCGCAGTACAACATGAAAATCAACCTGAATAAATAATACAAACACTAGGGGTAGAATTAGACTGGATTATTTTGCTTTACAGAAGAGAGCTAAATTACTTCATTAAGCAATGTCTTGGGTGTAGAATTTTTACTTGAATATATTCACAAGGCACTGGTTAAGTGTACGAATAGCAAATGTATCTGTTCTGTTGGTTATAGTGGAAGTGGGAGGCATGCATTAAATATTGAATAAGGCATTACATATCATTATGTTCTCTTGCAATTACATTTTCCTGGTATACACATACACTTACACATGGAGACCTACCTCTCACACATGCTGGATCACTTCCATGCACATCAGATATAGAAACATAGAAAACCTACAGCAGCATGGGCTGGCTGGTGGCGCAATGAGATCAGCGCCAGACTCTGGAACGGAGGTTCCCGGGTTCGAATCCAGTCCGGGCCACTCTCGTGTACGCTTTCCATCCGTGCCGGGTTGAGTGTTGAGATCGCAACTCGACCTCGTAAAATAAAAGGGAAAAATACTGCGAAATGCCTGTGTGAAGAGTGGTGCGCCACACAGTCTCTCTCTCTCTTGTAAAGGCATGAAAAAGACATCGTCCTGCCAACATCGCACACATACGGATGCACGCAGACGCACACGCACGCACACGGCAAGAAAAAAAGAAAACCTACAGCTCAATACAGGCCCTTCGGCCCACAAAGCTGTGTCGAACTTGTCCTTACCTTAGAACTACCTAGGCTTACCCATAGCCCTCTATTTTTCTATGCTTCATGTATCCGTCCAGGAGTCTCTCAAAAGATCCTATCATTTCTGCCTCCACCACCGGCAGCCCATTCCATGCATTCACCACTCTCTGTGTAAAAAAAACTTACCCCTGGCATCTCCTCTGTATCTGCTTCCAAGCACCTTAAAACTATGCCCTCTCGTGCTAGCCATTTCAGCCCTGGGAAAAAGCCTCCGACTAGCCACATGATCAATGCCTCTCAATGTCTCACAAATTGAATTCTCTACCTTACCCACTTGCAGTTCAACATCACCTCCCTGCCATCCCACACAGAACTGTATCTTTGCATACTCAGAATGGTGCATAACTACTTTCAAACCCGCACATTTATATGCGTGCACACCATGTATTCAGAAACACATACTTCCAATAGTATAAGAAATTGGAGCCTCTGCCATTCATCTTCTACCTCAATACAAGTTTGCTGAACTATCTTCAAATCCTGTGATACCTAGAATCTATCAAAGAGACAAGAGATTCTGCAAGTGCTAGAAATATTGAGCAGAAGAAAAAATAGAATGCTGGAAGAAATCAGCAGGTTAGGCAGGATCAGTCAAGGGCAATAAACCTTGGTATTTTAAAGCTGGGATAGTTCAGAACTGGAAAAGAAGGAGGCTGCCATCATGAGGCCAAACTCTTGTTGGAGGAGCAACAATTCATATTCTGTCAGGTCAGCGTCCTACCTGATGGCACGAACATTGATTTCTCCAACTTCCAGTAATCACTCCACCTCCCACCCCCCCACTGTCTCCGTTCCCAATTCTTGTAGCTCTCATCTCTTCTCTTCTCTCCCACCCTCTTGACCTGCTCATCAGCTCCCTCTGGTTCCCCTCTGCCTTCCCTTTATTCTATGTTCCTACTATTCCATGTACTACTGCCCTACTAAATTCCAACTTCAGCCATTAACATCTTCTAGCTATCACTATCAAGCTTCTTAGTTCATTCCCCCCCCCCCAACTCCCCCACGTACCCACCTTCCCCCTCACCTAGCTTCACCTATCACCTTCCTGCTTGTACTCCCTTCCCTCCCCACACCTTCCTTTTCAGTCCCAAGGGAAGGGTCTCGACCTGAAACATTGAATGTTGATTTTGGTCCATAGATGCTGCCTGACCTGATGAGTTCCTCCAGCCTTTAATGTGCATCGCTCAGAAATCTATCAATGTCTGTTCTGAGGGAACTTCATGAAGAAACCTCCATGGCTACCACAACAGAAAAGGGCAAATCCGCTGATAGAAAGGTTGTAAGTGGTGGTAAAAATCTTCTGAGGTGTATATATTTCAATGCTTGGAGTATTGCGGGGAAGTTGGATGAGTTGAGGGCGTGGATTGACATGTGGAATTATGATGTTATAGCAATTAGTGAAACTTGGCTACAGGAGGGGCAGGACTGGCAGCTTAATGTTCCAGGGTTCCGATGTTTCAGATGTGATCGAGGCAGAGGAATGAAAGGTGGGGGAGTAGCTTTGCTTGTTAGGGAAAATATTACAGCAGTGCTCAGGCAGGACAGATTAGAGGGCTTGTCTACTGAGTCCTTATGGGTGGAGCTGAGAAACAGGAAAGGTATGGCCACATTAGTGGGATTGTATTACAGACCACCCAATAGTCAACGAGACTTGGAAGAGCAAATCTGCAGAGAGATAGCAGGCAACTGCAGGAAACATAAAGTTGTGGTGGTAGGGGATTTTAATTTTCCATACATTGATTGGGACTCCCATACTGTTAGGGGTCTAGATGGTTTAGAGTTTGTAAAATGTGTTCAGGAAAGTTTTCTAAATCAATATATAGAGGGACCAACTAGAGGGGATGCAATATTGGATCTCCTGTTAGGAAACGAGTTAGGACAAGTGACAGAAGTCTGTGTAGGGGAGCACTTTGGTTCCAGTGATCATAACACCATTAGTTTCAATTTGATCATGGACAAGATAGATCTGGTCCTAGGGTTGAGGTTCTGAACTGGAAGAAGGCCAAATTTGAAGAAATGAGAAAGGATCTAAAAAGCGTGGATTGGGACAGGTTGTTCTCTGGCAAAGATGTGATTGGTAGGTGGGAAGCCTTCAAAGGGGAAATTTTGAGAGTGCAGAGTTTGTATGTTCCTGTCAGGATTAAAGGCAAATTGAATAGGAATAAGGAACCTTGGTTCTCAAGGGATATTGCAACTCTGATAAAGGAGAGGGAGTTGTATGAAATGTATAGGAAACAGGGAGTAAATAAGGTGCTTGAGGAGTATAAGAAGTGCAAGAAAATACTTAAGAAAGAAATCAGGAGGACTAAAAGAAGACATGAGGTTGCCTTGGCAGTCAAAGTGAAGGATAATCCAAAGAGCTTTTACAAGTATATTAAGAGCAAAAGGATTGTAAGGGATAAAATTGGGCCTCTTGAAGATCAGAGTGGTCGGCTTTGTGCGGAACCAAAGGAAATGGGGGAGATCTTAAATAGGTTTTTTGTGCCTGTGTTTACTAAGGAAACTGGCATGAAGTCTATGAAATTGAGGGAATCAAGTAGTGAGATCATGGAAACTGTACAGATTGAAAAGGAGGAAGTGCTTGCTGTCTTGAGGAAAATTAAAGTGGATAAATCCCCGGGACCTGACAGAGTGTTCCCTCGGACCTTGAAGGAGACTAGTGTTGAAGTTGCGGGGGCCCTGGCAGAAATATTTAAAATGTCGCTGCCTACAGGTGAGGTGCCGGAGGATTGGAGAGGCTCATGTTGTTCCGTTGTTTAAAAAAGGATCGAAAAGTAATCCGGGAAATTATAGGCCGGTGAGTTTAACGTCGGTAGCAGGTAAGTTATTGGAGGGAGTACTAAGAGACAGAATCTACAAGCATTTGGATAGACAGGGACTTATTAGGGAGAGTCAACATGGCTTTGTGCGTGGTAGGTCATGTTTGACCAATCTATTGGAGTTTTTTGAGGAGGTTACCAGGAAAGTGGATGAAGGGAAGGCAGTGGATATTGTCTACATGGATTTCAGTAAGGCCTTTGACAAGGTCCCGCATGGGAGGTTAGTTAGGAAAATTCAGTCGCTAGGTATACATGGAGAGGTGGTAAATTGGATTAGACATTGGCTCGATGGAAGAAGCCAAAGAGTGGTGGTAGAGAATTGCTTCTCTGAGTGGAGGCCTGTGACTAGTGGTGTGCCACAGGTTTCAGTGCTGGGTCCATTGTTACTTGTCATCTATATCAATGATCTGGATGATAATGTGGTAAATTGGATCAGCAAATTTGCTGATGATACAAAGATTGGAGGTGTAGTAGACAGTGAGGAAGGTTTTCAGAGCCTGCAGAGGGACTTGGACCAGCTGGAAAAATGGGCTGAAAAATGGCAAATGGAGTTTAATACAGACAAGTGTGAGGTATTGCACGTTGGAAGGACAAACCAAGGTAGAACATACAGGGTTAATGGTAAGGCACTGAGGAGTGCAGTAGAACAGAGGGATCTGGGAATACAGATACAAAATTCCCTAAAAGTGGCGTCACAAGTAGATAGGGTGGTAAAGAGAGCTTTTGGTACATTGGTCTTTATTAATCAAAGTATTGAGTATAAGAGCCGGAATGTTATGATGAGGTTGTATAAGGCATTGGTGAGGCTGAATCTGGAGTATTGTGTTCAGTTTTGGTCACCAAATTACAGGAAGGATATAAATAAGGTTGAAAGAGTGCAGAGAAGGTTTACAAGGATGTTGCCGGGACTTGAGAAACTCAGTTACAGAGAAAGGTTGAATAGGTTAGGACTTTATTCCCTGGAGCGTAGAAGAATGAGGGGTGATTTGATAGAGGTATATAAAATTATGATGGGTATAGACAGAGTGAATGCAAGCAGGCTTTTTCCACTGAGGCAAGGGGAGAAAAAAACCAGAGGACATGGGTTTAGGGTGAGGGTGGAAAGGTTTAAAGGGAACATTAGGGGGGGCTTCTTCACACAGAGAGTGGTGGGAGTATGGAATGAGCTGCCAGATGAGGTGGTAAATGTGGGTTCTTTTTTAACATTTAAGAATAAATTGGACAGATACATGGATGGGAGGTGTATGGAGGGATATGGTCCGTGTGCAGGTCAGTGGGACTAGGCAGAAAATGGTTCGGCACAGCCAAGAAGGGCCAAAAGGCCTGTTTTTGTGCTGTAGTTTCTATGGTTCTATGGAAGAAATCGGAATCAAAGACTTGTATAGCAGAAAATTAACTCTGGAAAATCTAGGTATGGTTCAACCCAATAAGAAAAATTCTTTATATGTGCTGAGTATATTTTAGTGTTCAAATCTTCTTTTAAATCATCAAACACTTTCAACATATGTTTTAACCCTTTAATTCTCCATGTGCTAAATACCATCCCCTAAAATCAGACCAGGCCACTGTTCCACTTTTCAGTCTGGCCATTATTTAGCAGAATGAACGGAAAAATCTGACACTGTAATTCTTCTCAGTGTCAGTGTGTGACACAAAATAGAACATAGAAAAGTACAACACAGAAACAGACCTTTAGCCCACAATTTTTTGCCAAACTAATTAAATAAGTAATCAATGGCCAACCAAAGTAATGTGGTCTGGATGAGGTTTTGGGGTACCTGCAGGTACACGATAAAATAGGCTGAAGTCAGTATGGTTTCCTTAAGGGGAAATCTTGCCTGTAAAGTCTGTTGGAATTCTTTGAAGAAATAATGGGCAGGATAGAGTCTGTGTATGTTATCACTGATTCTTGAGACTTCAGCGAAAACATGTCCCACTAAGAAAAATGCTATTTCCGTTGAAAATGAATAACATTTTCTTATTTAAAATAATCAGGGTTGATCATCTGAGAGTCTTTTGCACAAACGCAACATTTTTTCATATGTTTGCTTTTAATTTTATAAATTATATGATAGCCCAGTACCCGCAAAATCAGTTGTCCTCAGACAAGAGATTATCATTTCAATTTGACAAAAAAGTGTGAAAAAATCATTTAAAATGTATGATATATATGCCAGATGAAAGAGTAGAGTGAAAAACCTGTTCAGAACTAAAAGCAGTGAATTTTCAACAATATTTACTCTTATTTTGTGGTTGCTCAAAATGTGTCCCAAATTTTTGTCAACACCGGCAGATATTTATATAAAAAAAAGCAATAAAATCAGGCAACCACATGGTCAACTATATTCCTGAGGACCCCCTTTCCATCCTCCACATCTGCTAAGTGCAACAAGGTCGAACAAGCTCCTGTAAGTTTGCTATTTTTTCAATAATTTTTACATATTTATTGATGTTGCTACTGTCACAACCATGATGTGTCAACACTGTCTCTTTTGTATTGAAAGAATTATTTTAAATTATGACATAAATGTATGCATTTTAAGTAGAGGCCAGAGGCAGCTAGCAGAGGGAAAACAAGGTGGTTCCTGTATACAACTCATGCATGTCATGTAAAAAAGTGTGTTTTTGTCACCACTGTCAGATGTCAACACCCTCAGGTTTTCTGTCTGACGGTGGTGACTCATAGTTTGACGGTGTTGACAAAAACATCCAAATCATCCTCTGTGGAGGCTTGAATATAATTTATGATCACAATAAATAGTAATATGGCTTGTAATGTTTCATTAACCTCTTTATTTATAATATACATAATTTCTCCTTTATTTCTTCCACACACAGGCCTACAATATTTCCTTACTATATGTGTCCCTAATGACTAAAACCATAAATGAATTTAGTTGCACCATTTCATAATCATTTTATAAAATTTGACCAAATTAAACATAATTAAATTCAAGCAACACACACACAAAATGCTGGCTTAACACAGCAGGCCGAGCAGGATCTATAGGAAAAGGTACAGTCGACGTTTCAGGCTGAGACTCTTCGTCAGGACTAACTGAAGGAAGAGCTAGTAAGAGATTTGAAGGTGGGATGGGGAGGGGGAGATCCAAAATGATAGGAGAAGACAGGAGGGGGAGGGATGGAGCCAAGAGCTGGACAGGTGATGGGCAAAGGGGATATGAGAGGATCATGGGACAGGAGGCCCAGGGAGAAGGAAAAGGGGGAGGGGGGGGAAGGCCCAGAGGATGGGCAAGGGGTATAGTCAGAGGGACAGAGGGAGAAAAAGGAGAGAGAGAGAAAGAATGTGTGTATATAAATAAATAACGGATGGGGTACGAAGGGGAGGTGGGGAATTAGCGGAAGTTTGAAAGGTCAATGTTCATGCCATCAGATTGGAGGCTACCCAGACGGAATATAAGGTGTTGTTCCTCCAACCTGAGTGTGGCTTCATCTTTACAGTAGAGGAGGCCGTGGATAGACATGTCAGAATGGGAATGGGACATGGAATTAAAATGTGTGGCCACTGGGAGATTCTGCTTTCTCTGGTGGACAGAGCATAGGTGATTTCTCTAACTTCTGTTAATGCCCCTCCTCCACTTCTTACCTCATCATTCATTTATTTACCTACCCTTTTTTTTGCTTCTCTCTCCTTTTTTTTCTCTGTCCCTCTCACAATAACTCCTTGCCTGCTCTCCATCTTCCTCTGGTGCTCCCCTCCCCCTTTTCTTTCCCCCTAGGCCTCCCGTCCCATGATCCTCTCCCTTCTCCAGCCTTGTATCCCCTTTTGCCAATCAACTTTCCAGCTCTTAGCTCCATCCCTCCCCCTCCTGTCTTCTCCTATCATTTCAGATCTCCCCCTCCTCCTCGCACTTTCAATTACTACCTCTTTTTTCTGTTAGTCCTGAGGAAAGGTCTCGGCCTGAAACGTCGACTGTACTTCTTCTTATAAATGCTACCTGCCCTGCTGCGTTCCCCAGCATTTTGTGTGTGTTGCTTGAATTTCCAGCATCTGCAGATTTCCTCCTGTTTGTGTAATTAAATTCATAGTAATTTTGCACAATTTCATAGTAGTTTCATTAAATTCTGACCTTCCTTTTATGTATTTTAGGAAGTTATGGCTAGGCAGCAGCTATCAGTGGAGGAGCGAAGGAGAAGAAACAGGGAATACCAAACAAAAAGCAGAGAGAGAAAATATATAGTGAGCCAGGGTTAAAGGAGGATTAACTAAGAAAGGAAAAGCAAAGATGGAAGAAAAGAGTAGAGGATGGGAAGATAAAAACTATCAGTGATTTGAACAAAAGGAAAAAGAGGAGTAAGAGAAAGGTGTGGAAACGTAGACAGCAAGAGTCAAGAGAGCATAAGAGAAAGGGCCCAGAATGCCCAGAAACTCCCCCAGATAGTCCATTGGATCAGACCATACAGGAGTCAGCTCGCAGTAGGCAGTCTATAGCGGGGGAAAGGGAAAGAAAGAAAACAAGAGCAAGATACTTGAGAGAGATGAAAGCTTTGAAAAATAAACTTCCAAGAGATAATAAAAGATAGGAACAAACTGAAAAAGCGTTGGCAACGAGAGCAAACTAGAAATAAAAAAACCCCACGAATCACCAAGAAAAAAGCAGAGAAGATGCTACAGGGAAGCAAACTCAAAAACCGCTCCATCAGGAAAACCCTGCTCTTCCACAACTATCTCATTCAAGAATTAATCAAAACAAAAATAATTTACAGTCGCCCGGCAGGTATGCTCAAACATCAAAGAACTTGACTCTGTCAGGCAGGGTTCTAAAGAAATATCGCCTAATACATCACACAAAGCAGTTCGGGCTGACATACAACACACTGCGAAAGAGCAGGACTACTGACAAAAAACCCACTTACATTCAAACAATAACCCAGATGGCTCAGGATTTCTACCATAATGCTGCACGAATGACAACTGACAAACAGGACACGATAACACAGAAGAAGATAAAGCATCAGAGAATGATTCTGACTGACACAATATTCAGCCTCCACAGGGAGTTCATCAAAAAGGAACCAATTCAGTTATTCATCCTTCTGTGCTTTACGTCCATTCTATGTCACAGCACCACAACCATCAGATCGAAAGACATGCCAGTGCCAATAGCATGAAAATGCAAAGCTGGTGTTTGAGGTCCTAAGAGCATATGGTATTGTCAAGTCTAGAAAATTGGAGGATAGTTTTGAACTTGTGTGTTGTTCTCAGACAAGTGAGGCATGTCTTATTGCGCTCCTGCACCCGGTGTCTCTGCAAGCACACACTTCCCATCCCACAGCAAGAGTTGACCGATGTTGAGTGGCAGCGATGGGAACGAGTTCAGGACCGAAAAGCAGATGGAATTCACTACAATACAAGACTTGTGAAGCACAATGGCACACTGGCAGAGCTCATCAAACTGTATGAAGACAAACTAAAGAGTGAAACAACAACACGTGTGCTTGGTTCAGAACCAGTCCAGGGAATACAGGAGCTTGATACAGATCTGCAATAAAGCACTGTAATTGTGCATGTGGACTTTTCTGAGGCATGGAAATGCAAATATAGTTCGGAGGTACAGTTACGCCATTTTGGTCAGAACCTCCCACGGCTCAATCTGCACACTGGGATGTACTACACAAAAGAAGAGAAAAATTTTGTACAATATCAGAATCCAAGCGACAGGATGCTTCTGCCATTTGGACTCACATGGAACCAGTCCTCAGAGATAATTCGTTTAAAATTTCCAGAAGTTGATACCATTCAATTTTGGTCAGATGGCCCCAACAAGCTGTACAAAAACAAGAAGAATTCTCTCCTCTGCAATGTCCCTCCAACGCTGGGTTTCCAGAGAACAACCTGGAACTTCTTTGTCACTTCACATGGGAAGGGAGCTCCAGATGGCATTGGGGGAACTGTGAAAAGGACTGCAGACAGCCTTGTACTATGGGGGAATGACATTGTGGATGGCAAGATCTTCCTTGAGATGGTTGGGAGAAGCCTTTGCAGTACTAAGCTCTATCATGTTGCTGAAGGTGACATGCAGACATACGATACACTCCTTTCTCAACCGTTAAAACCTGTACCAGCGACGAGGAAAATCCATCAGGTCATACCTTACGGAAACAGCATCCATTGCAGATCATTGTCATGTTTCTGCAGTGAGCTACAGATGTGCCAATGTTTCAGCCCAACAACATTTCAGTTGACTGAAAAAACACATGCCAGGGTACAGGCTGAGGAGAATGATGGCCCTACCACAATGGGAAAGAACAGAGGGCCTTTGGTTGGTGGAGAAAATGGAGCAGGAGTCCCAGAGTGGTCCTGACAGGACTATGACAGATATATCTGTTGGTGTCATTAATAGTAGAGATTGGCTTGCAGTCATTTATGACCAAAATTGGTGGTTAGCAAAGGCTGTCGCTGTGGATGCTGATCATCAAGATATTCAAGTGGAGTTCTTCCACGCTCATGAGCCCAACACGCGCTTCCATCCAAAACCAGGTGGAAAGGATATGTGCTTCGTACCAGTTGAAGATATTCTGGTCAGACTGATGGAGCCATCATCACCGGGTCGTGCAAGCAGGATGAGGGAGATCTACAACCTGTCTGCTGAAGTCATGGACTTCATAGAGGAGGAGCATATTAATCGTCTACTTCCTGATAAAGATGACTGAACGTTTTCGAAGATTTTCAAGCCCAGAAATGGATGGAATTTTTTTTTAGTTCCTGGTGTGTTTTCTGATGTTTATGCTTAAACACTGCAGTTGTACTGTAGTTCTTATTTTGCTGTTTACCATTGTTAATATTTACAGAAGGATAAAATGTACATGACAAATTGTTATTTGTTGTACCAAATTGTTTAATAAAGTCGTTAAGCAAGGAAGCATGGACTTGAATGGTGAAAAGATTGGAATTATTGTAATTAGGCCACTGCCATCACCATCAGATGGAGCTTTCTTTGTTTTAAATTAATATGCTTACAATCTGTTCCTCCAAAACAGTTGATTCGTTAAAGTAATTCTCTCTTTAAAACTAAAAATGTGTTTTTATGTCCAAAATTGTTATTTTGTATATTTAATGCTAATGATAACAGTTGCATAATGTAAGAGTTTTTAAAGGAGTACATGTGAAATAGTATAAAATATAAACAAAAGTGAATATTCAACATTTAACAGCATATCTGTGTACCTATGGTGTAGACACAATGATTTAAAAGCTCTAAATCTATATAAGACTAAATAAATAGGAATAATTAGCTTTTTATTGTGTCTGACTGTTGACAAAAACTAAGTAATGACAGGAAAAACACATATTTTATGAAAAAATTACAAAATCAGGAGGTTGCACCGAAATATTGCTTGATTGCTGAGACCTTGTTCTATAAACATATAAGTTTAGATTTCTTAACATTTAAATTTTTTTCTTTTCAAAATTAAAACCTGTTTTATCCAAATTCTCAAGAATGAGTGTTATTTAACTTGGATTTCCAGAAGGGCTTTATCAAGGTATCACACATGAGGCTGCTCAAACAATATAAGAGCTGATGGTATTACAGGAAGGATACCACCATGGATAGAAGATTGGCTGACAGGCAGAAGACAAAGCATGGGAATGAAGGATTTTCTTGTTAGCTATTGGTGATTAGTGGTGAGTTGCAGGGGTTGGTTTTGGGACCTCTTCTTTTCATGTTATATGTCTATAGTTGGATAATAGAATTGATACATCTGTGGCCAAGTTTGCAGATGGTACCAAATTAGGTGGAAGAGCAGGTACTGTTGAGAATGCAGAGAGCCTGCAAAATGACTTAGCCAGGCAGTGGGCAAAATGTATGATCATACACTTTGATAGAAGGAATGAAGGCGTAGTCTATTTTCTAATCGGTGCAAATTCTGAAATCGGGTGCAAAGTGATTTTTTTTTTAGATCAGATTATGAGGATACTCAGTCTTCGTTTATTGTCATTTAGAAATACATGCATTAAAAAATGATACAACGTTCCTCAAGAATGATATCACAAGAAAACAGGACAAACCAAGGCTAAAACTGACAAAACCACATAATTATAACATATAGTTACAACAGTGCAAAGCAGTACCATAATTTGATAAAGAGCAGACCATGGGCACGGTAAAAAAAAAGTCTCAAAGTCCCGATAGACTTACCATCTTACGTAGGCAGCAGAAGGGAGGAACTCTCCCTGCCATAAACCTCTAAGTGCTGCCAACTTGCCGATGCAGCACCATTGGAAGCACCCGACCGCAGTGGACTCTGAGTCCGTCTGAAAACTTTGAGCCTCCGACCAGCCCCTCCGACACAGCCTCTCTGAGCACCGTCCTCTGCCGAGCGCTTCGACCCCGCCCCGGCCGCCGAGCAACAAGCAAAGCCGAGGACTCGGGGCCTTCTCCTCCGGAGATTCCGGACCACACAGTAGCAGCAGCAGCAAAGCAGGCATTTCAGAAGTTTCACCAGATGTTCCTCCGTGCTCTCACGTCCGTCTCCATCAAATCAGGATTGTGCACGGCACCCTACTTGACAAATAACAGACATCACCACCGGAGTGGCCGCTGTGAGCTGCATCGTGCCGCCATCTTCTCCTCCCGCCAGATTTGGGAGTCCTCGTGCAGGATTCTCTAAAGTATAACTTGAAAATTGCGTTGGCAGTTTGGAAGGCAAATGCAAAGTTCGCATTCATTTCCAGAGGACTGGAATATAAAATCAAGGATATAATGCTGAGGCTTTATAAGGCACTGGTCGATCCTCACTTGTAGTATTGTGAGAATTTTGGGCCCCTTATCTAAGAAAAGGTGTACTGGCATTGGAGAGAGTCCAGAGGAGGTTTATGAGAATGAAAGGAGGAGCATTTGATGGCTCTGGGCATGTACTCACTGGAGCTTAGAAGAAGGTGGGGGGGACGGACATCTTATTGAAAGGCCTAGATAGAGTGGATATGGAGAGGATGTTTTCTGTAGTGGAGGAGTCTAGGCTCAGAGGGCATAGCCTCAAATAGAAGGATATTCTCTCAGAACAGAAATGTGGAGGAATTTCTTTAGCCAGAGGGTGGTGAATCTGGGGAATTCATTGAAACATTTGGCTGTGGAGGCCAAGTCATTGGCTATATTTAAAGTGGAGGTTGATAGATTCTTGATTAGTAATGGCGTCAAAAGTAATGGGGAGAAGGCAGGATAATGGGATTGAAAGGGATAATATGTCAGCCATGGTGGAGTGGCAGAACAGTTTCAATGGGCAAAAGAGCCTAATTCTCCTCCTTTTTCCTAAGCCTACACAATGCCCTATCCTTCTATCTCGTGTACATTCATGTGCTTATCTACGAGCCTCTTAAATGCTCTGTAGTATTTGCCTTCACCATCATCCTTGGCAGGCACCCCTCATTCTCTGTGTTAATAAACAATATGCTTCCCCACAGATCTCCTCTGAACTTGCCCCTTCTCACTTTAAAATGCATGCCCTCTGGTATTAGACTTTCCTACCCCGGGAAAAAGATACTCACTGCCTATTTTCTCAATGCCTCGCATAATCTTTAATCTTCCTTCAGCTTCTGCGTTTTCGGGTTTGCCCAACTTCTGCTTATGTTCTCTAATCCAGGCAGCTTCCTGGTAAACCTCTTTTGCCTTTTCTTCAAAGCCTGCATATCCTTATAGTGGAGTGACTGGAACTGGCATATTCTCCAAATGTGGCGTAATTAGAGTTTTGTAAAGCAGCAACTTATCTTGCTGACTCTAGAACTCAGTTCAATTAATTAATGCAAGCATGCCATATCTATTAACCAGTGTAGCCACTTACGAGGAGCTACTGCTTAGACCATTAAGATCTCACTGCACATTGAGGGTCTTGGCATTGACACTGTATTGTCCCTTTACATTTGAACTCCCAAACTGCAGCAGTTCATGTTTGGCAGGGTTAAACTCCATTTGCTATTTCTCTGCCCATGTCTGCAGCTGGTTTGTATCCTTTGCCAGTCTTTTATGCTGTCAGAACACCATCAATCCTTGTATTATCTGCAAACTTACTAACCTACCCATCTATGTTACTTACATCACAAACAGCAGAGGCCTCAGTTAAGATTTCTGTGAAACTTCAATAGTTATAAAACTTCCAGTCAGAATATATCTTATCAACCACTACCCTCTGTCTTCTATGGGCAATTTAATTCAGGAGCCTGATGTCCAATACACCATGGATCCCATGCATCTTAAACTTTTGGATGAACCTCCAACGAGGAATTCGTCAAGCACTTTTGTCACTCCTCAAAAAATTCAAACTAAATTGGTAAAACATGGCTTGCCCTGCACAAGGTGGCTGGAGTATAATCCTATTATACCTTCTTATTTTTGAACTCTACCCATATGGACTCAATGGACGAGCCCGCATCTGTGATATTATCCCTGATTAATAGCACGACTACCTTTATTTCCTTTTCTATCTTTTATAAAACATCAAACACCTGGAACATTCCTTTCCTTCTCTTAACCGAGTCTTTGTTAAAGCCACAACATCGTACTGATCCACGCTCAAAATTCATCACCTTTACCCATAATACTTCTAGCATTAAAGTACACACATCTCAAGTTGTCTGCCCCTTTGTGTCTATTACCTTGTTCCTGCCCTGGTCTTACTAATCATGACATCTCCCTTCCCCTCAATCCCTCCAGACCAAGTGCTCTGGTTCCCATCCCCCACCAAACTAGTTTAAACCCTCGTGATAGCAACAGCAAACCTCCTGGCCGAGATGTCAGTTCTGCTGCTGTTAAGTTGCATTCTGTCCCTCCTGTACAGGCCACTCCTACCCCAGAGGAGGTTCTAATGATCTAAGAACGTTAAACCTTGCTCCCTGCACTGGTTCCTGAGTCCATTTATTCATCTGTTCTATCTTTTCATTCCTGGCCTGACCAACATGTGGCACTGGGACCTTAAGTAAAACTTTGCATGTCTAAATCTACCTTCTTCCATATAACAAGTTGATGTATCATATCCTCACTTGGAAATCATCAGAGATATTACTATTTGTACGGATCAGATCACATAAATCCAAACCGAATACAGATAGATGATTTTGGACCTCACACTATGGAAGTGATGGGTTATATAGTTAATTTTAAATTTAGAACTTTGTGTATATTGAAAGTGAATATAATAAAGTGAATAGGATATTCAAAGTGAACCTTAATTCAACAAAATGGATTTTCCTTACTCATTAAAATAATATTAGACGTTTCCCTTTCTAAATTTAAATTTGCATTCCTCAGTGCTGCTGCTGGTCACATTCCAGTCCTGGGATGAGAAAATCTTGTAGCTTCCTGCCCAGTTTCGTTTTCCACTCACTGTGGGGCAAAGCTTTGTATTATCCGGATGTGGTGTTCGTTCCAGATGAATGTACGGTATAATGGTCCAAAGACCTTTGCCGTCCAGGCAACAGACTAAACTTCTTTCTAAGTTTACAGTCTGGAAAGATGTTAACATGGAACTTAATTATGTTTCCAGGATGAAGCATTTTCTGATTAGCCAAATTTACTACAGAAAACAATCTAGCTGCATAATTCATTGAGGGCTGCAGGCAATATACAAAACCTTTTTATGCAGTGAGTAATGATTTTCTTCAGTGCTTCCTGCACTTTGTGTCTACCCTATTGGGGTAGGGACCATACACTTGAATATTGACAACTGTTACTAGACAATCAAAATTATGGTCCAGATTGTGTCTGAACACATTGCTTTATTTGTAAAGATACTCACTGCCTTACTCAATTTTAAACAAGCTGTATTGTTCAAAGTAAAATTAAATTGATTGTTTTTCCAAAAGGTTTGGAAATTCAAGTGTCGAGAGGTGTGAATAACATAGGGGTATCAGCAGAACGAAAACAGGAGTGCAGTGTAGTTCAATCAGTTTAATTGATCACATTCATTTCTCTGATTTCTCAAATAAATAATCACTGGCCCATTCATCACCAGACCCATAACACACCTCAATGCAAATATGTGACCCTTCCTGAACTGTTAGACATTTCTAACAAATCTCTCAGCCTTCAATAGTCAGTCTAAAGTTACTTGCAGTTCTGATTTATCTTAGATAACACCAATAATAAATTTTCCAACTTTAATAAAGAGATCGTCAATTACAAATACACCCATAATCTTATAATATTATGACCATAGGGTGAAGTTAGATCTGCATCCTCTGCTTCCCTTCATATACTTTTACATTTTCAATACAATTTTAATCACATTCATCACTGGGGGAAGTTCAATGCTATTTTAAAGACAAAATTTAATAACTTGATACAAATGCTTAAGTTTCAGTTTCAGTATTACACCAACAAGGTAAGAAAGAGGAAGCACTGCTTTTTAAAATGATTCCGTGTCAGAATATTCTTGGATTGATACCTTTATTAAATGTTGTTCCTTTTCATGCTTGTGACACATCTGGCAGCATTTTGTCCTGTTTCTGTAGCATTTGACTTTTTTTTAACGAGGCTGTGTTGCTAGCTTGACACTCAACCCAGCTTGGGTGGAAAGCGTGCAAGGAGCCGGCAGGATCTGAACCTGGGACTATTCGCCTCAAAGTCTGGTGCTGATGCCACTATATCACCAACCAGCTATTTATTAAATAACAGTCAAAATTTAATTTCCACAATTTAAACTCTTTATTTTTTTTATTACCGGGAGATACAGCATGGTAACAGATCCTTCCAGTCCAACGAGTCTGCACCACCTAATTATGCCCATGTGACCAATTAACATCTGTACGTTGTTGGAATGTGGAATGGACCCACGCAGTCACAGGGAGAACATACAAACCCCTTTCACACAGTAGCAGAATTGAACCCATTTTACTGGCGCTGTAATAGCGTTATGCTAACCGCTATGACACTGTGCTGTCCCTTTTCTATTTGTTGGTGTGCAGTAAAACCCTGGAATGCATAATCTTTTTCACTTGCAGTTGGGATTTGATCATTCCCTCAGTAGCTGGGTAAATGGCTGCTGATCCCGGTCTCTGATGGACAAAGTCATCAGTATGGTACATACAATGCTTGGAAGTGGGAAGTCAAATTAAAGCTGCTGGTCTTTATGAACTTTACCATTGTCAGTTTTTAATATACAGGAATCATACATTCATAATTAGAGACTCTGGCATAGCTAGCTAAATTCACCTATGACCATGGTAGAACTCAGATTCTTATGGGCTCTGATATTATTTCTGAGCAATAGTCAGCAGCTGATAAACTAAGATGAGAAAATAATGACAAATACAAAATGACAAAAAATGAGCATGTAAGCAAACTAGTAACTCAGGTTTTAAAGAAAATTCATCTGAGTTTATCACGTAACTGAAAAATTCCAAAGCATCAGGAAAAATCTATTTGTCACTCCAATATTTTAGTTTAAACTTCATGTAACAAAATCAGATTCTAGTTATAGCCCATTTATTTTAACAACAATCCTTTGCAAAACTATCACTTATGCTTGAATAACATTGTCACAATTCAATTCAATTCCAAACCAAAATGATGCTGAAGGACTTAAAAAGAATCTTTGAAAGATGTACTTTCTCCAGTATAGAACCATTTAACCTACCATTGAGCACATTTATAAGGAGTGCTGCCACAAGAAAGCAGCAACCATTATCAAGGACTGCCTTACCCACCTAGCACTATCTAGGCCATGCTCTCTTCTCACTGCTGCCATCAGGAAAGAGGGACAGAAGCCTTAGGTTCCACAGCATCAGGTTCAGGAACAGTTATTACTCATCGACTATCAGGGTCCTGTGGATAACCTTACTCACCTCAACACTGAAATGATTAAACAACCTATGGACTCACTTTCAAGAACCCTACAATTCATGTTCTCAGTATTTTAATATATTTCTCTATTATTTAGTTATTAATTTTACTTTATTGTCACCAAAAAATTGATACTAGAGCGTACAATCATCACAGTGATATTTGATTCTGCGCTTCGCGCTCCCTGGAGTACAAATCAATAGTAAATATTAAAAATTTAAATTATAAATCATAAATAGAAAATAGGAAAGGGAAAGTAAGGTAGTGCAAAAAAACCGAGACGCAGGTCCGGATATTTGGAGGGTACGGCCCAGATTCGGGTCAGGATCCGTTCAGCAGTCTTATCACAGTTGGAAAGAAGCTATCCCCAAATCTGGCTGTATGAGTCTTCAAGCTCCTGAGTCTTCTCCTGGAGGGAAGAGGGACAAAAAGTGTGTTGGCTGGGTGGGTCGTGTCCCTGATTATCCTGGCAGCACTGCTCCGACAGCGTGCGGTGCAGTGAGTCCAAGGACGGAAGATTGGTTTGTGTGATGTGCTAGGCTGTGTTCACTATCATCTGCAGCTTCTTCCAGTCTTGGACAGGACAACTTCCATACCAGGTTGTGATGCACCCTAGAAGAATGCTTTCTACGGTGCATCTATAAAAATTAGTGAGGGTTTTAGGGGACAGGCCAAATTTCTTTAGTTTTCTCAGGAAGTAAAGGCGCTGGTGGGCCTTCTTGGCGGTGGACTCTGCTTGGTTGGACCAAGTCAGGTCATTTGTGATATTGACCCCGAGGAACTTAAAGCTTTTGACTTAAATTTATTTTGTATTTGAACAGTTTGCCTTTTGCACATTGATTGCATGTCAGTCTTTGCGTGTAGATTTTAATTGATTCTGTTGTATTCCTTTGTCCTACTGAGAATGTCTACAAGACAATGAATATGTGGATACTATATGATGTTATGTATGTAGTCTGAAAATAAATTTCCTTTGAATTGTGAGAATACCAAGGGTAAACATATTTCAACTCCAACCAGAACAGCAATTGACTCTAAATATGGGAGGTTGCTCTTTTTAAAGACACATTTTCATGCGTGGCTGCTCAAGCAACATTCAGACATATTTTCGCACACCTTTGTGTTAAAACTCCCTGCTAGCAATACCACACATACAGGCCAATTAGCGATCTAAGCCAATAGAAAGTTATTTGCAGTCATTCCCTTTCTTAACACTACTTTTCCATGAGTTCACTCATATGAATCCCACAGGCAATCAGCAAATGCCCACGGACTGTCTCTTTCCTCCTGCCAAGTTTGAGACAGTTCCACAAAAAGACTGTCAGCATTCGTTTCTACTGCTTTCAGGACCTGATTCATTCTACTCTGGTGGGACCTTGCTGCTCTTGCCACAGCTGTGGGCAAACTGGTAAACATTAAATAAATAGGATTCAGAGGTAAAGATAAGCTAAATACAGGCTGCCGTGGTACATCAGTAAGAAAGTGGCTGGCATAATGTCTGCAATGTGACTGTACCAGCTAGAAATTTTAAGTTAGTTTTACTTCCAGCAGGCCTGAATTGATGATAAGGCAACACATCCTTGCTTTGTAGAATTCTCTCCTGACTCAGTTGACTCCCGGTGCATATTTAGCATGCTCGATAGAGCCTGTGGGTGGAAGGTACATATGTCCAGATTCTGTTCATTCATCTACTTGCTCAATTACTGGGGATTCCCTGTTATCAACACACACAAGGTCAATGGAGGAACTCGGGCAGCATCTATGGAATAAAAGGGTATAGACAGTTCGGGTCGAGGCCTTTCATCAGGGTTGGAAAGGAGAGGGGCAGAGTCAGAAGATGAAAGTGAGGGGAGGGGAAGGAATACAAGCTGGTGGTAGGTGAGGGGGAGGGTGGGAGAGGGGCTTGAAGTGAGAATCTGGGTGGCGATAGGTGGAGGGCTGAAGAAGGAGAAGATTGAATCCCTTTCATCAGTGAATGATTCTCTGTCATTCAATCACAGGGTTCCTATGGCTGCATTTGCAATCATCTTTTGTGATCTGCATAATTGCTCCCCATTTATGCTTTTGATTCTGTATAAACTTAAAGGTGGCCCTTTCATTACCTCTGTCTTCCTCTGTACTGTTTGCTTTGCCTGTCCATCTGTCACATCTCTCATGGGCACTCCTGTTACCTTTTTGTAATCTTCATACCTCTTCACTTTCAGCAATATAAACAATATTTTCACTCTTCCGCCCACGGCCCTGGTCTTCAGTATTTGCTTCTCAAACTTATTTAGTAATAGATTAATTACTACATTCTTCCACAAGAACTCTTTGGGCAGACTTTCCATCCCAAATACCATGCACACATCTCACTTCTATATTTTAACACCATGGAATTCTGTTATCCTCATCAGTATTTAGTTTTCCTGACTTAGGAACATTTCTACTCTCCATGGTCTTGTAACACCGAATCCCTTTGAAGTCACCAAAATCTATAGGAACAAAGCCTTTCCAAACTACATCCTTTACAGGATTTTAATTTTATGATTTATAAGACAGGTGACTAGGGTTCCTCCATTAAAGAGCTTTATCAAGGTTGGAATACGTTCTACAGGTTTAATCAATACTCATACAGGTATTCCATATTATTAAATGTACATTTGTACCTTGATGTTCCAACTCCTGTACTCAGTGCCTTGAGTAATGAAGGCAAGAATACCAAATGCTATCTTCACCACCCTGTCTGTGTCGTCACTTTCAGGGAACTACTTACATGTACCCTTTGGTCGCTCCATTCTAAAAACCCTCCAGAACCCTACTGTCTGCATGAATTGCACCCAGCTTCAGCTCCTGATTGACAAGGTCAAGAAACTGGAGCTGGATGCACTCAGGACCAAATTGGGAGACTGAAAATTTAATATACCAGTCTTTTACTGAGGAGAATGCAGGCTTCAGATAGTAATGGGTGACCACCAGGAGAAGAAAGGGGAGTAATCAGTCAGTACAGGTTTCCCCGTGGCCTTTCTCCCCAGCAACAAGTACACCCCTTTATATACTGCTTGGAGTGGGGGGGGGGTGACCTATCAGGGCACAGCAGAAGCAGCCAATCCAGTGGCACTGTGGCCGGCTCTGAGGTTCAGCAGGGAAGGGTGAAGTCAGGCAGGAGTAGTGATAGGAGTGTCGATAGTTAGGGGGATGAACAAGAGATTCTGTGGGCACGAAGAGAAGCCAGGATGGCGTGTTGCCTCCCAGGTGCTAGGGTCCATGATGTCTCACAGTAGCTGCAGAAGATTCTCAAGAGGGAGGGTGAGCAGTTAGAGGCCGTGGTACACATTGGCACCAATTACGTCGGTAGAAAGGGGTAAGAGGTCCTGCGCAATGAGTATGGGGAGTTAAGGACAAGACCTCCAAGATAAAAATCTCTGGATTACTCCCAGTGCCACATGCTAGTCAGGGCAGGAATAGGATAATGATACAGATGAATGAATGGAGTGATATAGGGGGCAGGGTTTCAGATTTCTCGATCATTGGGATCTCTTCTGGGGAAGGTATGGTCTATACAAAAAGGATGGGTTACACCTAAACCCAAGGGGTACCAATATTCTTGTGGGCAGGTTTTCTAGATCTGTTGGGGAGGGTTTAAACTAACTTAGCAGGGGGCAGGAACTGGAGTGATGGGGCTAAGGATAGAGTTGTTGGTATACAAGTCACTACAGTGAGGATGGACAGGCAGATGGTAGGACAAAGTTGCAGTCAGATGCATCAGTTGTAACATGGGGGCAAAATCAAAAAGGGTGAAGAATACTTGACTGGGTATTATATTTGAATGCAGGCAGAATACAGAATAAGGTAGCTGATCTGTAGCACAATTAGAGATGGGCAAGAATGACTTTGTGGGCATCCCTGAGACGTGGCTGGAAGAAGATCATAGTTGGGAGCTTAACATCCAAGGATACACCTTGTATTGAAAGGACAGGCAGTAGGGGTGGGGTGGCTCTGTTGGTAAAAAAAATGAAATCACATCCATAGAAAGAGGTGACGTAGCAATGGAAGATGTAGAATCCTTGTGGGGAGATTTAAGAAACTGCAAGGGTAAAAGGACCCTTATGGGACTTAGATACAGGCCCCAAACAGTAGCCAGATTGTGGGATATAAACTTTAACAAGAGATAGAAAAGGCATGTAATACGGGCAATGTTATAATAGTAAAGGGGCAATTTCAATATGTAGGTAGATTGAGAAAATCAGGTTGATGCTGGATCCCAAGAGAGGGAATTTGTAGAATGCTTATGAGATGGCTTTTTTGAGTAGCTCATGGTTGAGCCCACTAAAGAAAGGCAAATCTGGACTGGGTGTTGTGTAGTGAACCGGATTTGATTAGGGAGTTTAAAGGAATCCTTGGGAGGTAGTTTGAGATGGAGAAGGAGAAACTAAAGTCAGCTGTGTCTGTATTGTAGTGGAGAAAAGTGAATTAGAGAGACATGCAAGAGTTGCTGGCCAAAGTTGATTAGAAGGGGACACTGCAGGGATAATGGCAGAATAGCAGTGGCTGGAGTTTCTTGGGGAGGGGGGCAATTCAGAAGGTGCAGGATAGATACATCCCAAAGATGAAGAAGTACTCTAAAGGGAGGACAAGGCAACAGTGGGTGACAAGGGAAGTCAATAATATAGCAAAAATGAATCGGAAGTTACATGATTGGGAAGCTTTTAAAAAATCAACAGAAGGCAACTTAAAAAAAAACAAGGAGGGAAACGATGAAATATGAAGGCAAGCTAGCCAATTATATCAAATGCTTTTTTTCAAATGTATAAAATGTAAAAGTGAGGTAAGAGTGGATATTGAACTGCTGGAAAATGTCATCGGAGGGGTAGCCAAAGAAATGCTGGATGAATTCATAAAGTATTTTTATCAGTCTTCATTGTGGAAGACACTGGCAGTATGCCAAAAGTTCAAGAGTGTCAAAGGGTAGAAGTGAGCATAGTTACAATGGCATTGGAGATAGTCCAGAGGGAGGTTAATGGGAAGGATTCTGGGGAAAAAGGGGTTAACATATGAGGAATGTTTGATAGCTCTAGGCTCATACTCACTAGAGTTTAGAAGAATGGGGGGTGCAGGGTCTCATCGAAACCTATTGAATGTTAAAAGTCCTCATGATGTGGGGAGGACGTTTCCTGTGGTGGGTGAGTCTAGGACCAGAGGGAATAGCCTCAGAATAGAGGGACATCCATTTAGAACAGAGATGAGGAGTAATTGATTTAGCCTGCGCGTGGTGAATTTGTGGAATTCATTGCCGCAAACTGTGGTGGACACCAAGTCATTGGGTACATTTAAAGTAGAGGTTGATAGGTTCTTGGTTAGTCAGGGCATCAAAGTTTACAGGGAGAGGGCTGGAGATGTATAATAAATTAGCCATGATGGTATGGCAGAGCAGACTCAATAGGCTGAGTGGCCTAATTCTGCTCTTATTCCTTATGGTCTTTCTACTTACTGTACGAGTCGTGCCCTGGTTTAAATGACCAAAATGCAACACTTCACGAGTTAAACCTCATCAGCCATTCCTTAGTCCATTTCCCTAGGTCATCTAGATTCCTGTGGTAATCTCATTGTAACTTTTATATTATAACTTTCACCTTTTGCTTTATTTATTCATTTTTTAACTTATCGTATTGTTTATGTGTTGCACTATATTGCTGTTGCAAAGCGACAGATTTCACAACATACCTGTATGTCGGTGATAATAAACCTGATTCTGATTCACTATCACAACATCACCAATTTTGGTGTCTTCTGTAAACTTCTAACTGCATTAACAACAGTCATGCAAATTGTTAATATAAATGACAAACAGTGGGGCCAGCACGGTCTTGGGCATATTAATAGACAAAGCAGAATTTTCAGTTCCAGTTCAATCAATGGTTTCCCATTGCACTGGAATTTTTTTTAATGACCAAAACGATAGACTATAATAGATTAGTGCTGTATCTAGAAAGGTATATTTATTGCAAGAGCTGTTGTCTCATCCATTGATGAAATAACTGGGCCCAGCCAAGTCATCGATGACCATGTTAATAGTTCGGTTCTTGCAACAAGGAGGACTATCGGTGTTGGTAGTAAAAAGTCTGCACATTAAAGTTTGCCATTTATTACAACTGTTGTTTTACATTCCTGATGTTCATAGCAAAAGCTCAGACTACAAAATACATGGCTGACAATATTATTTAAAGTCAGCATATGGAGAAGCTTTTCAGGAAGTTAATAGTCTGCTAACTTTAACCTTTGTTTTGCTTATTTTCTCTGGTTGATAAACAATGATACGTTGGTTAAAAAAAAAATTAAAGTCCACTGCTAGGAGCAAGCCAGGGGCAGATTCCCCTCCTCATTTGATCCTCAACATCAGATAATCCTGGGAGTCAAAGAAATGACAGGTAACGAGTATCTCTTGTTCTTCCTCTCAACATGTAAGAGATTAGGGAGCCTGAGGACATTAGAGACACAAGTCACATGATCATACACTACAGAAACAGGCCCCTCAGGGTAGACGGACAATAAAAAAGGTAAGTGACTGAACTGATTTGATTAATAATGATGTAGACTTCTTCTACTGTTTGCCCCCTAACTGGTTCTTTTGACCACTGGTCAATGCCATCCAAAATGCCCATCCCAGTTAGTCCCAAGTTGCCTGCATTTGGCCCTTATCCCTCTAAGCCTTTCCTACCCATGACTCTGATGAACATTTAACAGGGCAGCAACTTGGACTCTGACATATGTCTGTGATCCTGCTGCTGCAAGTGAGTTTTTCATTGCACCTGTGCGTATACGTACTTGTGCATAAGATGACAAAACTCAACTTTGAGAGTTTGAAAAATGAAATGCCCTAGAGTTTTGGCAGCAGTCCAAGTTTGCCTCTATTTGCGGGCGCCGTGGTAGTGTAGCGGTGAGCACGACAGTATTACGGCTCGGAGCATTCTGGAGTTGAGACTTCACTCCTGATGCCATTCTGTAAGGAGTTTCTGTACGTGATCCCTGTGGAATTTGTGAGGTTTTCTCCCAGTACTCTGATTTCCTCCCACAGACTGAAGGGTAATTGGTTATTGTAAATTGTTCTGTGATTAGGTTAGGGTTATTTGCAGTTTGTGGGGTTTCTGGGGTGGTGTGGCTTGAAGGGCTCTGCTCTGTATCACTAAATAAAAAAATAAAAAATAATATAACTGCAGTTAAGTCCCACATGCTTTATTGTGCAAGTCTAAGCTTGTCAATATGCACAAAGGAATCACGGAGTGGTTTAGCCGTAAAATTATTCCATTCTGTGCTAGATTTGAGATCCTGGTCTTAAACACCTGCCAGTGTAGTGAACCAACTATGCAGTGATCAGGCTTCTGGTAAAGTTCCATCACTTGAAGCACTGTGCTGCATAATGTGATTTCTACACTTATCCCTCATGCAATTCCAAAATTTAGTTTTTTTCTGTGCCATTTTCTCCTGGTCGACATATTCATTAGGGATGTAGGAGGTGTTAATGAGGGTCAAGATCAACAAGGTGCACTTCACATTTGTGCCAACACCTCCCCTGCACATTTTGGCAGTTCTGATATTACAATTGTATTTCCTGTAATAACGCTGTCAATAAAAATGAGCCAACACACAGGAAATGAAATTACTTCCTTTGAAGTCAAACATATAGAATGAAATTTTTTTACAAAATTCTCTAGACTATTTCTCACTTGATACATCCTATCTTTTTCAAAATCAGATTAAAACAAAATTACACATGGCTCTGCAAGTAAACACCTCCTACTTCAATCTATTCTGTTCTTGGAAATACATGGACATTATTCTGCTTATTTCAAAGTTATCTCTATCTTGAAGTCCTCGGCAATTACATTGAAGTCCATCCCACAAACCAGTCTAGAACTCAGTAAAATCAATTTGCCCAATTATTGGCGGCTTTGAGTTTTTTTCTTCAGGTGTGTTTGATGAAGTACAGATAATAAGGGCATGCTTTATGTTCATATTTCACACACATTGAGCAAAAAGAAAATGGTTATTTTGTTTGGCTTATCTATAGATCAAAGACAGTCACTACGCTCATTACCCTTCTCTGTTCTTAAGCTTAAAACACTGCCTTCTTGAAAATCATCAGATCTGTAAGAGATTTACACTAATGTAGTGGCCTGTATAAAAGTAAGCACTTACTTACAAACTCAGCAGAATGGCAAGAAATGGCGAACGTTCAGTTGCCATGGTGATGTTCTGATATACCAAGAACTGGAGCATAATAAATGGTGTTCACTTCCTTCAGATGCATTGAAGATTCTAGATTTAATCACATGTATTTCAAAACATTGCACCCGTACTGAAGGGAGCTGGACATCTGAACAGGAGGGTTTATTGCTGCTGCACGGGTGGGTGTCAAATTAGAGTTGCGTGGGGGAGGGGTGGGAACCAGAGCACCAGAACAGATAGTGGAGCAGTTGTGGAGAAAGATGTTGTTAAGCCTACTTAAAAGGATGGGAATCAGTATGTGGGACTAATACGAGGAAAGCTGCAGATGCTGGAATTTCAAGCAACACACAAAAAAGTTGCTGGTGAACGCAGCAGGCCAGGCAGCATCTCTAGGAAGAGGTACAGTCGTCGTTTTGGGCCGAGACCCTTCGTCAGGACTAACTGAAAGAGGAGCTAGTAAGAGATTTGAAAGTGACTAATGTTCTGAGCTGCATCGTTATCATTTATGAGAACAAGGGTGACAAGGCCATCTGCAGCAATAGTAGGGACATATCACTCCTTTCTGTTGCTGGAAAGGTCCTGGCTAAGGTGATGCTTCAGAGTCTCATCAGCAACATCACTGAGTCAAAGCTGCCTGAATCGCAGTGTGGATTTAGGAAGAACAGGAGCATGATTGACATGATCTTCACGGCCCGGCAGCTTCAGGAAGAGTGCCGGGAGCAACATCAGGACCTGCTTATGGCCTTTGTCGACCTCTCCAAAGTATTCAACACTGTGCAAAGAGAGCTCTTATGGGATGTCCTTCTTAGGTTTGGCTGTCCCAATAAATTTGTTAACATCCTCCGCCAGTTCCACGATGGGATGACTGCTCGGGTGACCGTAGGAGGACAAGAGTCCGGGCCGTTCCTTGTACACACAGGGGTGAGGCAGGGGTGTGTACTAGCACCAGTGCTCTTTAACATCTTCCTCTTGTGTGTTACCAAGCCTCTCCACAACGAGATTGAAGACAGCAGCAGTGTGGCAGTGGATGTCAGATTAGATGGCAACCTCTTTGACATCAGGAGGCTCCACGCAACCACCAAACTCCGTAGAGAGCGGTCCTGGAGCTGCAGTATGCAGATGACTGTGCTCTTGTGGCCCATATTCTGGAGGATCTCAGACTGTCCTTGCTGTGGTGGTGAGAGCATACAGCAGGATGAGGTTGACTGTCAATACCACCAAGACAGAAGTGGTTTGCCAATGGAGTACCAGTGTCCCACCCACTCTACCTGCCTTCACTGTTGGTGATGAAAAGCTGTCAGTAATGCCATCTTTCAAATATCTGGGGAGCATTCTCTCTGAGGATAGCGGCATTGACAATAACATCCAGAGCCGCATTAAACAGGCATCAGCTGCCTTTGGGAGACTTCGTCCTTCCACATAGGTCGCCGTATACCAAGCGGTCTGTGTCACCACCCTCCTTTATAGCTGTGAAGCTTGGGTAACCTACAGCCATCACATCACGTCCTTGGAGCACTTCCACATAATCTGCCAACAGCGTATCCTGGGAATTACCTGGCGTGAGTGGGTGCCTCACACTGAAATACTTGTAAAGACCAACTGCAGGAGTATTGAGGCCATGATCACCCAGCGTCAGCTGCAGTGGCTGGGGCACGTGATAAGGATGCCCCCATGTTGGCTACCCCGCAGAGTGTTATACGGCTAGCTACATCATGGTTGATGCTCAGCTGGAAGGCTGAAGAAGCGCTATAAGGATCAGATGAAGAATGCTTTAAGGAAGTGCAAGATCAGACCCGAGGACCTGGAGGATGTTGCTGATGACCATACCATTTGGCGACAGCTGTGTAGGGATGGGGTTCCTATTCTGGAGATGGAAAGAACAACCAGAAGACAGAAGAGAGCCAGGAAAAATGCAGCCATGGTTACCACCACTACCACATATACATGTCCCACCTGCAATAGAGCTTGTGGGTCCGGGAAAGGACTGTATAGTCATCAAAGATCTCACCGTTAAAGGAGTGGACATCGTCATTGGATTTCAATGGACAATTGAAGAAGAGAAGAGGTAAGTGACCAAAATTGCACACGATACTCCAAATTATGTCTCACCAACATCACATCCAATCTTCCATACTCAATACGTTGATTTATGAAGGCCAGTGTGTGAAAAGCTTTCTCTGCAATCCAATCTACCCGTGATACCACTTTCAATGAATTATGTACATTTATTCCCAGATCCCTTTGTTCTACCGCACTCCTCAATGCCCTACTGTTCACTGTGTAAGACCTACGCTGGTTGGTCCTACCAAAGTGCAAAACCTTGCACTTGTCTGCATTAGATTCATCTGCCCAAAGTGACTAGTTTTAAGGCACCAGCAACACACCTTTGCCTCTTCTCTTGCCAATAGAAATGATTCTGGCTGGGCTTTGTAGCTAACGCATACGTGAAGGCCAGGAGCTGCACTTGGTTGTCAGAGGCTATTTGAGATGAATGCTATTTAGTGCATTTAATAAGTAGTGGGAGATTTTCCCCACTACCACCCTCAGCTACGACAACTTCAAGGGAACTGAGATTTGCTAGATGTGTAGAAAAGTATAAGGGATATAAATAGCATAAATACAAGCAGGCTTTTTCCATTGAGGTTGTTTGAAACTACAACTAGAGGTCATGGGTTAAGGGTGAAAGGGGAAATGCTTAAGAGGAACATGAGGGGGAACTTCTTCACTCAGAGTGTGGTGAAAGTGTGGGACGACCTGCCAGCACAAATGTTGGACGCAGGGTCACTTGCAACATTTAAGAGAAATTTGCATAAGTGCATTAATGAGCGGGATATGGGGGGGCTATAGGCCAGGTGCAGCTCAAAGGGACTAGGCAGATTAACAGTTCACTGTAAACTAGATGGGCTGAAGGGCCTTTCTCTGTGCTGTAGTGTTCTATGGTTCTACAACGTACAGTGAAATGTGTAGTTTGTGTTAACAGCCAACACACCCGAGGATGTGGTGGGGACAGCCTGGAAGCCACACGTTGCAGTGCCAACACAGTAGGCCAATAATGTTCAGCAGAACAACACAGGACACTACAAGCGATGAACAGCAACAGCAAGCACAAACTACAATCCTCCCTCTCACCCAAGCACATAAACAGTCCTTTAACCTCAGGACAGGCCCCCAGCCAACACAGACCTGGGCCTGCAGACATTGGGCTTCGAATTCCCCAGGGAACTTGCAGGGATCTGCAGACTCAACAGGTTTCAACTCCCAGAATCTGATAATGCAAGGCACAATGTTGTAGAAGACTTAAAAAAAATACTCTGGAGCACAGCTTTCCAACTGCAAATAAAAGCTGTCCATTATTTCCCTTATTGCACTGGGCATTCAGAAGGGCTCCTTCCTGGCCCATGTGCATTGAACTTAATTGTTGCCCACTATGCTGCTTTGGAATCGTTTAATACTGCATCCCTTCTGTACCCTCATTCACTGAGACTTCAGGGTAGAATAACTGAATGTGTGATTTTTTTTTTTGTTAAGCTTGCCCAGTGTTTACACGGAGACTAAGATGACCAAACTTCAATCCAGAACACCTTAAGAAGTAAGTAAAAGTAATGATAACATTGGAAAAACCTGTATTAGGTAGAATTTGAAACCTTCAAGTTCTAACACCAGTCGGAGTAATATATAGAAAGAAATACAGAAAAGTATTATTACATTTATAATTATTGAATTTCAAATGTTTCCATAATAATGTAAAGATTTTCCTTCAGCATTAACAGTGCAGTCGGCATCAGCATTATTTTTGCATGAATACACTGGGGCCCAAGCAAGGGCCGTCTTACACAAGAGATAGTATTGAGCATAAAATGACATCCAGCGCTGGAAAAAAAAATTCACAAGCCTATGTCATTACTTTAACTAGTCTGGAATGCAAATGCAGGATCCTTGAAATAAATGTCATCACTTGGAATAATGCCACTGACCTCTCAGTCATAATTCACTGTCATAAGTCATAAAGCCACTGTCCAAGTATTGGTCAAGTTAATAATGGTGTTTGCCCTGACTTTAATATAGACTAGTACCTGCCACATGGGAAATTCAGCAATCAGGAGTCAGTAACCATGATTAGTTCAATTGTTACAAGCAGATCAGAGCAAATTCATCGTCTTTTCCAATTTATGCACCCAAAAGTGTCAATAAAAAAAAAGTGCTCGGTTTAAGAGGGAGGGACACTCAGAGTTTGACTTGAAGTGAGATCCAGTGATGGCTGATTCGCTCCTTCCAGGAAGTCAACCTTGTCTGCTGCTTGCTGTTCAGGAATGCTCTTTCCCTGTGCCTCTCCATAGCACGAGGCAGATGCTGCTTTGTCCTCATAGTACATCGACAGCTCATCGTTATTAATGATGTAATCGGAGTCGTCCACATTTTGATGGTCCTGTGTTTTAGAAATAAAACCAGCTGTTACAGGTACTGACAAAATCCCACATTGAGATTCAGATGACAATATCGTTTGTTGGAAGCTTGGCTGAGTCACAAAATACAAGAACACAGAGATCATGGTAGGTTGGTTTAAAACACTAATTGAGCTACAGCTGAGTATTATGTGTATTCCTGTTCACAAGTGTATTTAAAGAGGAGATTTAAGAAGATGTTGCCAGAGCTGGAGAACTAGTTTTGATGAACCCTAGTAGACTGAAGTTAATCTCTTTGGTACAAAAGGGCAATTTAATTGAGATGAATCAAATAATGAATGGCCAAGATGTGGTGAAAACTTCCCTTTGCAGCAAGGACAATAAGTAGGAACAAAGATGTAGTGTAATAGGATGTTTAAAAATATTTTCCCACTCAGTGCCATAGATGTCTAGAACTCAAGTCTGAAATTATCTGATCCCACTTTAAAAAATGCAGAAATAGCTCATGATGTGCTTTGATAAATTTTTAAATGCTTTCACCACTTCCTGCTGAAATCCTGTCCACTGTAAAACTGAGATTTCTTGTTGTCGTTTTCCTGTTGTATTTTGCAGGCATGATGATGTCAAAATGTGCAGTACGCATTAATGCCTGATGGAAATTGGACGTCTTACAACCTTCACGGTTAACAGAAGAGTACATCAAAGTGAAGTTGTGAATATTGCACAATCTAAAGTAGCCCAGGGCTATTATTCTAATGCATTAAAAATAACCTCTTAATTTTCATACAAAAATTAATTACTAGCAGACTTCTGTTGTCAAGGTCTCTATCGCTTTGTGTTGCTACAGATTCATGCTGGAAAAATTGGTGGAAGAGGTCTTCCTTGCAATATTCTTGGGCCATTGTTCCTCTTCAGCCTGCATTCTCTCTTCCTACCCGTTGTCTTGATTCCACATCTGCCCAGCCCTCTGTTCCGTTTATCCTGAGACTCTGCTTCACGAGTGCTACTCTGCCTCCATGGTCAACACATTGAGTTTTGAGCCCCACAAGCATCAATGTTTGTCATTGAAATGCACAGGGCGGCTTTTAATACTTAATGAGAGTAAACCATGGAAATAATTTCTTCATGCAATAACATCCTAACTCCGTGATTTTCATTTGGGTGGTTTTCAATTTTGGGTAAATGCCAGTTTCCAGGTGTCACTGCTTCAGGAAAAATGATGGTTTCTACTTCCTTCATCACAATAACATTACATTTGGGTGAACACTTGAAGAGCGATAACCCAGGGTTAGGAGGTAGGATTAAACTAAGTAACACACACGGCTAAATGGACCATAATTTAGTAATATTCAGTGAATCTGAGCAAAGCTTAGGCCTAGTTCATAGAATGGTATTGGTAGATTGTCAGATGTACCAAGATACAGTGAAAAGCTTTGTCTTGCATACTGTTTATACAGATCAAGTCATTACAAAGTACATTGAGCTAGAACAAGGTAAAATAAAAACAATGCAGAGTAAAACACGTGTGGTGCAGGTAAATGATAAAGTGCAAGATTGTAACAATGTAGATTGGAAGGTCTAGAGTCCATATTATCATACAAGAGGTCTGTTAACAGTGGGATAGGATAGTAACACTGATCTGATGTCATTTATTTTTATTTAGAGATGGAGCACGATTACACCCTTCTGGCCTAATGAGCCCGAGCTACCCAATTCCACCCATTTGACCAATTAACCTACTAACCCATACATCTTTGCAATGTAGGAGGAAACCAGAACACCTACAGCAGGGGTTCCCAACCTTTATTATGCCATTAGGCATCCGTTAGTTTTGCGAGACCACGGATCTGTGCCTGGAAAATCTTCACTCTCCAGGGCGTAGGTCTGGGCAAGGTTGTATGGAAGACCAGCAGTTGCCCATGCTGCAAGTCTCCCCTCTCCACGACACCAGTGTTGTCCAAGGGAATTGCAAGGGCCGATACAGCTTGGCACCAATGTTGTCGCAGAGCAATGTGTGATTAAGTGCCTTGCTCAAGGACACAACACGCTGCCTCGGCTGGGGCTCAAACTCATGACCTTCAGATCGCTAGTCGAATGCCTTAACCACTTGGCCACGTGCCCACTATCATGGACCCCTACCATTAACCAAGGGGCCCGTGGACCCTGAATTTGGAACCCCTGACCTATATGAAACCCACACAGTCACGGGAAGAATGTACAACCTCTTTATAGACAGCGGTGGGAATTGAACCCGGGGTGCTGGTAAGGTAAAAGTGTTACACTAACCCCTATGCCACTGTGTTGCCCAAAATAGCCATGATAGGACATGAACCTGCAATCTTCTGACGACTTTGTATCAAACACAAAAGTTAAATGGAAGAAATAAGCAAGTACGACAGCAAACAAAAATATGGACTGCAGTAAAGTGCGTTCTTGAACAATTTTATTCACCGCTGTGCTGTGGTGTGTTGGTCATGTAACAAAAAAGCAACAGTCAACAATTATAAAGAATAAAAAAATGATACAAAATATAAAGTTAGAGTTTAAAGAGCAGATAAAGAATAAAATCTGCATAAACACATGAGACCCAGCATGTACTTACAATTTAAACAGCATTATAACAAGTGGTTTATAGTGCTTACAGTGCAGTAACAGGGGTTACTGCGGGGGGTGGGGGAACTAACTAGAATGATTGATCAGATTCACTGCTGGGGGAAGGAACTTTTAAGACGGCGTGGAGTTCTTGTTTTAATAGCTCTGTCGCACTTTCCAGAAGAGAGCTTTTGGAAAAGGCAATTCAGTTTGCAAGGTGGGTAATGCTCACAATGATTTTTTTTCTGCCCACTTCCTTGTCCTGGATGCATGCAAGTTCCGCAGTGATGGTAAACTGCAGCCAATAAGTTCTAGTGCTGTAATTCGCTGTAGTTGAGGATGGTACACCAAACCAGACAGTAATAGTTTACGTGAGAACGCTCGCTATGATGGCAGTAGAGAATTGCGCTGCAGAGGCATGAGAGGGGAGCTAGCCAAAGCTGACTGGAAAGGAACCTAGCAAAGATGACAGTAGAGGAGCGATGGCAGGAGGTTCTGGAAGTAATGTGGAAGACACAGGATCATGACATCCCAGAGAAGATTATTCCATTCTAAAAGGGGAGAAGAAGCAACTGTGGCTAACAAGGGAAGTTTAAGACAGCACAAAAGCAAAAGAAAGGGCATCAATTTTTGCAAAAATTAGCAGGAAGCCAAAGATTGCAAAGCTTTTAAAGAAGGCAACAAAAACAAAGGGGAAAACTTGAAATATGAAGATAACCTAGCCAATAATATAAAAGAATACCAGAAGATGTTTTTCTGCATAAACTGTATAAAGAATAAGAAAGAGAGGGAGAGGAGGAGAAGATGGCGGCGTGACGCAGCGCGCGCGGCTGCTCCAAGTTGATACTGTATTTGTTAAATAGGGGCCGTGCACAATCCTGATTTGATGGAGACGGACGTGAGAAGCACGGAGGAACATCTGGAGAAACTTCTGAAATGCCTGCTTCGTTACTGCTGCTACTGTGCGATCGAGAATCTCCGGAGGGGAAGGCCCCAAATCCTCGGCTTTGCCTATTGCCTGTTGTCAGGGTCGGAGCTGAAGCGTTCGGCAGGGATGGTGCTCGGTTCCCAGTGTTGGAAGGCTGGTCGGAGGCTCGAAGTTTTTGGACGGACTCAGAGTTGGACTGCGGTCGGGTGCTTCCAGGATGCTGCATTGGCAAGTTTGCGGCATTGGAAGCTCATGGCAGGGAGAGTTTCTCCCTTCAACCGTCTGCGTGAGATGATGGGACTTTCAAAAGACTTTGAGACTTTTTTTCAACGTGCCCATGGTCTGTTCTTAATCAAATTACGGTATTGCTTTGCACTGTTGTAACTATATGCTATAATTATGTGGCTTTTGTCAGTTTTTTTAGTCTTGGTTTGTCTTGTGTTTCTGTGATATCATTCTGGAGGAACAAATTATCATTTCTTAATACATGCATTACTAAATGACAATAAAAGAGGACTGCATGGCCTCATAATCTAATCTAATCTAAGAGGCAAGCATGGAGATTGTACTGCAGAAAAATGATGTTGGAGAATTCATAGTGGAGAAGGAAAACAGCTGATAAACTGAATAAGTATTTTGTGTCAGTCTTCACTATGGAAGTCACCAGCACTATGCCAGAGGTTTGAGAGTCAGGGGCAGAAGTGAGTGTAGTTGCTATTACTAAGGAGAAGGTGCTTGGGTAAGTGTAAAGTCTGATGGTGGATAAGTCACCTAGACTGGATGGACTGCACCCCAGGGTTCAGAAGCAGGTAGCTGAGGAGATCATGGAGGCATTAGAATTGATCTTTCTAGAATTACTGAAGCATTGGGGAAAAATTGCAAATGTCACTCTACTCTTTAAGAAGGGAGATAGGCAAAAGACAGGAAATTATAGGCCAGTTAGCCTGACTTAAGTGGTTGGTAAGATCTAAATACGAGATTTTGGAGTAGTTGCTTGGCAGATCTGTTGGAATTCATTAAGAAAGTAACAAAGCAACATAGACAAAGGAGAGTTGATAGATGTTGCTTACTTGGATTTTCATAAGGCCTTCAATAAGATGCCACACATGAAAGTATGAAGATAGGAGCTCATGATATTTCAGGAAAGGTATTAACGTGGTTAGAAGATTGGTTGATTGGCATAAGGCAAAAAGTGGGAATAAAGAGGGGCTTTTCTGGTTGGCTGCTCGAGACTACTGGTGTTCAGTTCACGACTTCTCACATTATATGCCAGTGACTGGATGACGGAAGTGATGGCATTGTGGCCAAGTTTGCAAATGGTACAGGGATAATTGGAGGAGCAGGTAGTGTTGCGAAAATAGTGAGCCTGCAGAAGGACCTGAACAGGTTAGGAGACCAAGCAAAGAAGCGGCATATGGAATACAGCACAAGGAAATGTATGGTCATGCACCTTAGTAGAATGAATAAAGACAGACACTATTTTCAAAATAGGTGAAAATTAAGAAATAAACTGGGCAAAGGGAATTGGAAGTCCTATTGCAGGATTCCCTAAAGGTTAACTTGAAGGTCGAGTCGGTGGTAAGGAAGGCAAGTGCAATTATATCATTCATTACCAGAAGGTTAGAATACAGAAGCAAGGATGTAATGCTAAAGGCAAATGAGAGAACATCTGCAGCTGCTGGAAATCTGAGCAATGCACACAAAGTGCTGGAGGAACTCAGAAGGTCAGGCAGCATCTACGTAAAGAGTACAGTTGATGTTTTAGGCCGAGACCCTTCATCAGGCCGAAAGATCTGCTAAAGACTCCGTCGGGCATTGGGCAGACCACATCTGGAGGATTGTGAACAGATTTAGGCCCCTCCCCCAAAAAGAAACTTTTAAGAAAGGGTGTGCTGACATTGGAGAGAATCTTGAAAAGATTTATGAGAATGATCCCAGGAATGAGAAGGTTAATATGACAAGTGTGTAATAGCTCCTAGCCTGTATGCCTGTACTTGCTGGAGTTTAGAAGGATGGCCGGGGGGGGGGGGTGCGGGGGAGAGATCTCATTGAAGCCTATGGAATACTGAAGTATTCCTGGATTGAGTGAAAGTAGAGAGTATTTTCCAATACTGGGAAAATCTAGCACCAGAGGGCACAGTCTCAGAGTAGAGGGACATCCCCTTAGAAGAGAGCTGAGGCAAAATATTTTTAGCCATTCTGTGGAATTCAGTGCTACAGAGGTCTGTGGAGGCCATATGATTGAGTATATTTAAAGCATAGATTGATAAATTTTTGATTAGTAAGGGTGTCAAAGGCACCAAACAGACATGAATCAGCTGCACTTCAGAGATGCAAAGATTAGGCATTTTCTAACCACCGCCAGCGGAATCGAATTTTGCTGATTTTTCACGTCTGAAGCTGTGAACTAAGTGGTAAAATGTCATATAACCTTACACCAACCAAGAAACTGTGTGGGCATCAAGGAAATGCTTTTGCTGCAAATTAGTTTCAACCCACTGGAGGTACAAGAACACTTGGTGCTTCATCTGCAGAAGACTTCCAATATTTCCAGCCTTCCTTAACTTTAGGAGGTGGGGAACAATTCTTTGTTGTGTCTCTGTTCGCCTTCTTTACAGCAGCAACAACAGATTTACATAATGAGCATGGCTTCCTGTTCCTTCACTGCACTGGCTGCCATTGCATACAACTGTTCAGAAAATAAAGCACCACATATTTTCAGGCTGAATTCGTTCCTTTACCCATCGCTGTCTCTTTGCCTATCGACAGAACCTGCGTTACTGTGAACTACGAAGGAAGCGTTTTCAGTTCAGCTCCTGCAAACTGTTATGTTGCTCTAACTCATCGACAAGTTTACAGATGATATCACTGTAGCAGGTCATATCTAAGTAAGGAGTCAGGGCACAGGAAGGAGATAGAGAGCTTCATGACAAGGTGTTGTGACATTCTTTCCTTTAATGTCAATAAAATTAAAAGGTCCAGAAAGTGGGCAGTGCACATCCTCCTGTCTACATCAATGGTGCTGAGGTGGAGATGGTTGAGAGCTTCAAGTTCCAGGGTGTGAACATCACCAGTAGCTTATCCTGGCCCAACCACCTTGACGTCCATGCCCAATAAAAGCTCACCATCACCTCTACTTCCTCAGGTGGCCAAAGAAATTTGACTCCTACTAGTTTTTAAATCGCTGCACCACAAACTGGACACGAAACAGCTTGGTATGGCAACTGTGGAGAGTGGTGGACACAGCCCAGCACATCACATGAGCCAGCCTCCCCTCTATGGACTCTGTCTATACTTCTTGCTGGTCAACGGAGCAGCCAGCATAATTAAAGACATTCTCTCTTCTCCCCTCTCCCAGGCAGAAGATACAAAAACCTAAAAACCTGAAATCAGGTACCACCAGGCTCAAGGACAGCTGCTAACCTACTGTTATTAGACTCTTGAATGGATCCCTTGTATGATTCAGGAACAGCTTCTTCCCCTTTGCCATCCAATTTCTGAATGGACATTGAACACTACCTCACTACTTTTTAATTTCCTTTTTTAACTATTTCATATAAATATATACTTACAGTAATTCACAGTATTTTTTCTGTAAATTAGGTATTGCATTGTACTGCTGCCACAAAGGTAGCAATTTCCACGACTTATGCTCTTGATATTAAATCTGATTCTGATAAGAGGAACTCTTGACCTCACGATCCACCTTGTTATGATCTTGTGTTTAATTATTTACTTGCATTGCTCTTTTTCCAGTAGCTTTAACACATTATTCTGTATTGTAACTGGTTTACCTTATTCCAGCTCAATGCACAGTGCAGTGAATTGGCTTGTATAAACAGTATACGAGACAGGCTTTTTACTGTATCTTGGTACATGTAACAATAGTAAACCAATACCAAAAACTAAAGCAATGCACTACATGTTTGTAGGGAATTTTTTCAGGCCCATGTCAGCTCGGCTTTAACATTCCTCAAAGATTAAGCCCAACAGAGGGTATCATTTACATACCAATGTTATTAACCCTCTACAATGTGATTTAGCTTCTAATTCACTTCTTTCATGGTATACTTTACACTTGCTGCAGGCAAGCTTGCTTTTGCAGAGTGTTACGCATGGCTTAACGGTGTATTGGTTCACGCTGTGGCTGATCCCTGGGGCCCAGTTTAGTTACAATGAATCGCATGCTGACACCAGACCGAGACTGACAGTGAAATGAACCAAGTCAGACGGAACCGCACCGTGGGCTGGCAAAGGGTGGCATAGCCTGCAGCAGCTGTAGGCACACCGACTGACGAGAAGAACATTTACATCCTGCCAATCATCAGTCTTGTGTAGAAGCAAACTCAAAGTAATAATGCAGTTGTTCATTTCAAGTCTAGCAAATCAATGGTTTTATAGTTCTCTCCCATCACGTCCAGAATGAGGAAATTGTCAGCCTTACCTGATGTGCTTTGGGACTGGTTAGCAGCTTAGCAATAGGACCACACCAAGTAGGAAGCGTTGTCGTGAGTGGTGGTCCAGCATGGGTCAGAACCGGCTTCAGGTATCTGTACAGTTTGGTTGAGGAAACATCGATTTTGGCACTAAACTCAAACTCTGCATAATAAACGTCACCAGTCTATCACAGATGACAATGACAACTACACAGCATAGGTCTTCGTACGGAGAGCTGAAATTCTTAAGGCATGGTAAACTGAAAGTAGGTGGGAGTGATAAATAACCAGCATCATTAGACAAAAGTGAAATCTTATGAAACAAACAAGTCAAACAAGAAAAAAATCCACTTGGAGCATGAAAACATGCGACTTTTAATGAAGCAACACACATCAAGGTAGCTGGTGAACGCAGCAGGCCAGGCAGCATCTATGGGAAGAGGTACAGTCGACGTTTCGGGCTGAGACCCTTTGTCAGGACTAACTGAAGGAAGAGCTAGTAAGAGATTTGAAAGTGGGAGGGGGAGGCTACCCAGACGGAATATAAGGTGTTTTTATGCCATCAGGTTGGAGATTAACACCTTATATTCCGCCTGGGTAGCCTCCAACCTGATGGCATGAACATGTGACTTCTCAAACTTCCACTAATGCCCCACCTCCCCCTTGTACCCCATCCACTATTTATTTATATACACATATTTTTCTCTCTCTCTCCTTTTTCTCCATCTGTCCCTCTCACTATACCCCTTGCCCATCCTCTGGGTTTTTCCCCCCTCCCCCTGTTCTTTCTCCCTGGGCCTCCTGTCCCATGATCCTCTCATATCCCCTTTTGCCAATCACCTGTCCAGCTCTTGGCTCCATCCCTCCCCCTCCTGTCTTCTCCTATCATTTTGGATCTCCCCCTCTCCCTCCCACTTTCAAATCTCTTACTAGCTCTTCCTTCAGTTAGTCCTGACGAAGGGTCTTGGCCCGAAACATTGGCTGTACCTCTTCCTAGAGATGCTGCCTGGCCTGCTGCATTCACCAGCAACTTTGACGTGTGTTACTAATAGTGGAATTGTGATTTTCATGTACAAAACCTGACCAAGCTTCCTATTACAGTTTAACAAGGATGAACTTTTAAAAATAAGTTGCAAGATGAGTGGAGTCCTTCTTAATAACAGTCCATCATACCTTTGGTTTCTGAAAATCTGAATCAAGGAATTGGGTAAAACAGAAGCCGTACAGTGATTACTTGAGTCAAGTGTGATGTTCTCCTGCGGGGTTATTCCCTGAAAGGAGAATGCCTGTGTGTGACAATTCTAGACAGATTGTGGTCACGGTGCAGTGACATGGAATGCAAGACAGCTGGGGGACATGTCACTGCAGCAGCCTTCTTCTGTCTTCACCACCGTTGTGATCATCATCTTCTGTCAGGTCCACTGCTGAAGTTGGTTGGATCTCTCTTTGTCTTGTACCTCCCCCTTGCCCTTACTGCAATGGGTGACCTTACCAGGAGCTAAGCCCCTTACAGCGCCGCTCTCGGGATCTCAAACTCATAAGCCTTCCCACTACGACAAGGTGATGATCCTGGGTGAAGTAATCAGCACACCACTGCATGAATTTGTCCACATTAAACTCTGTCCTGTTCATACAGCTCCTGTGGCCAAGAGGTTAATATGAGATGCCTATCAACAAAATGGGTAGCAAACACCAACCCAGCAAACCTGGCTTTGTCCCCACTGCCTTTGGAAAATTTGCAAGGGTATAACCCATTCACTAACTTTTCAAAATTTACAAGGGTATAACCCATTCACTAACTTTACAAAATTTACAAGGGGAAAACCCATTCACTAACTTTTCAAAATTTACAAGGGTATAACCCATTCACTAACTTTTCTCCCCCATCAATCATCTTTTTTTTAATGACAGCAGTCAAAGGTCAAATGGAATGATTTTCTTGAGATGAATGGATTAACCCATTAATCAGCTAATTTAAGAACTCAACAGTTGCCATAAACTGGATTGCATCAAGCGACTGGAGTATGTATGAGTTTCAAATTCTAAAAAGGTGCTTTAAAAGTGAAATATTAGCAACTTGCTAGGGGAACTGCAGATGGATTTGATCATAGATAGTCAAGTCAAGTCGCTTTTTCCTGGTGCGGGCAGCGTTGGTGCGGGAGCAAGGAGTGCTCGAGGTTGACGGACGACTGGAGATCGGAGGATCGGAGGATCAGCCGTTGTAGGTAGGCCGAGGAAGATCGGGACTACCTAGGCATTACCTGAGGAAAGTAAAACTGCGCAGATGCGGGTGATGTCAGCGGCGAGCGCGGAGTTTAAAAAGAGGCCCACTTTCAGGTGCGGGCAGCGGAGTGCGCGGGAGCAGAGTGCTGGGCTTTGGCTCAGTGGGCTTCGGCGTAAGGGGGTCTTCGGTGAGAGGTAATCAGTGAGCCTGAGTACGTGCTTGCTGAGGAAAAAAGGTAAGGTCAGTAGGTACTTTTTCATTTATTCTGATTAATCTGGGATCAGGTAATGGGGGAGATAGTTAGAGCAGTTGTGTGCTCCGTATGCAGTATGTGGGAGGTCAGGGTCAACGCAGTTGTCCCTGATGACCACACCTGCAGAAGGTGCATCCAGCTGCAGCTCCTATCAGAGCGAGTTAGGGAATTGGAGCTGGAGCTGGATGAACTACGGATATAGATAAGAGTTATTGGGAGGTAGTCACACCGAAAAGACAGGAGGTAGGCAATTGGGTGACTGTCAGGAGATGGAGGGGGAGCAGGCAGAGAGAGCAGAGCACCCCTGTGGCCATTCCCATCAACAATAAGTATACCGTTTTGGATACTGTTGGTGGGGATGACCTACCAGGAACAAGTTGCAGTGGTCCTGTCTCTGGCACTGAGGTTGGACCCTCGACACAGAAGGGGAAGAGGGAAGAGAGGACAGCGGTAGTGATAGGGGATTCTATAGTCGGGGGGCAGATAGGAGATTTTGTGGGAGAGATTGGGAGTCTCGGATGGTATGTTGCTTCCCTGGTGCCGGGGTCCAGGACATCTCAGATCGGGTGCAGGTTATTCTCGAGAGAGAGGGCAAGAATCCAGATGTTGTGGTCCATGTAGGGACCAACGACGTGGGTAGGAAGAGTGAGGGGGTCCTGTGTAGTGAGTTCAGGGAGTTAGGTGCGAAGCTGAAGGGCAGGACCTCCAGGGTAATAATCTCAGGATTGCTACCTGTGCCACGTGCGAGTGAGGCAAGGAACAGAAGGATTATACAGATCAATACGTGGCTGAGAGGATGGTGCAGGAGGGAGGGCTTCAGGTTTTTAGATAATTGGGCTTTGTTCCAGGGAAGGTGGGATCTGTTCCAACGGGACGGTTTACACCTGAACTGGAGGAGTACTAACATTCTTGCAGGAAAGTTTGCTAGTGCTGCTTGGGGGGGTTTAAACTAAATTTGCAGGGGGCAGGGATCCAGAACGTGAGACAGGATAGCGAGATGAAGTATAAAGGACAGGTGGGGATTACACGGTTCCGGAATATTAAGTGTGAAGTAGAGAAAGGTGAGGCAGAACGAGTGATAAGGAGGATACAAGTGCAGAGGGATGGTCTGACGGAGCATGGAGTTAAATGTGCAGAAAGAGTAAGTAAGTTCAAGAAGGACAACAAAATTCAAGGGGCGTATAGCCCGGTGAGAGTTCGGGGAGCTGGGTTATGCACAATAGGCAGCGATTTAAACAGAGAGAGGAGAAATGGGTTAAAAATTTAATATCTGAATGCACGAAGTGTCAGAAATAAGGCGGATGAGCTTGAAGCTCAGGTGCGAATGGGTAACTATGATGTTGTTGGGATAACGGAGACATGGCTGCAGGGGGATCAGACCTGAGAATTGAATGTACAAGGGTATACGTGCTATCGAAGGGACAGAAAGGTGGGCAGAGGGGGTGGGGTGGCCCTGTTGGTGAGGAATGAGATTCAGTCCCTTGCAAGGGGGGACATAGAATCAGGAGAAGTAGAGTCAGTGTGGATAGAACTGAGGAACAGTAAGGACAAAAAGACCCTAATAGGTTTATCTACAGGCACCCAAACAGTAGCATGGATATTGGGTGCAAGTTGAATAGGGAGTTAACAATGGCATGTGGCAAAGGAAATGTCGCAGTAGTTATGGGGGACTTCAACATGCAGGTGAACTGGGAAAATCAGGTTGGTACTGGACCCCAGGATAGGAAGTTTGTAGAGTGCCTACGGGATGCATTTTTGGAGCAGCTTGTACGAGAGCCGACCAGGGATAAGGCTATTCTGGATTTAGTGTTGTGCAATGAACAGGATTTGATAAGTGATCTAGAAGTAAAGGAGCCATTAGGAGGTAGTGACCATAATATGATAAGTTTTTATCTGCAAGTTGAGAGGGAGAAGGGCAGATCAGAAGTGTCAGTATTGCAGTTGAACAAAGGAGACTATGGAGCCATGAGGAAGGAGCTGGCCAAAGTTGACTGGTCGGATATCCTAGCAGAAAAGACAGTGGAACAGCAATGGCAGGTATTCTTGGGAATAATGCACAAGGTGCAAAATCAGTTCATCCCCCGGAGAAGGAAGGATTCAAAGGGGGGAAAGTGGCCACAGTGGTTGACAAAGGAGGTGAGAGATAGCATAGCATTAAAAAAGAAGTATAACAGAGCTAAGGTGAGTGGGAAGACGGATGATTAGGAAATTTTTAAGGAGCAACAGAAATTAACTAAAAAGGCAATACGGGGAGAAAAAATGAGGTTTGAACGCAAGCTAGCTAGGAATATAAAGGAGGATAGCAAAAGTTTTTTTAGGTATGTGAAGAGAAGGAAGATAGTTAAGAACAATGTTGGGCCCTTGAAGAATGAATTGGGAGAAATTGTTATGGGAAACAGAGAAATGGCAGACGAATTTAATAAGAACTTTGGATCTGTCTTCACTAGGGAAGACGCAAGCAATCTCCCAGATGTATGGATGGGCCAAGGACATAGGGTAACAGAGGAACTGAAACAGATTGACATTAGGAAGGAAACGGTGATGAGTAGACTGATGGGACTGAAGGCTAACAAATCCCCAGGTCCAGATGGTCTCCATCCTAGGGTACTAAAGGAGGTGGCTCTGGAAATTGCGGTTGCATTGGTGATCATTTTCCAATGTTCCTTAGATTCAGGATCAGTTCCTGAGGATTGGCGAATGGCTAATGTTATCCCATTTTTTAAGAAAGGAGGGAGGGAGAAAACAGAGAACTATCGCCCTGTTAGCCTAACATCAGTAGTGGGGAAGATGCTAGAGTCCATTATTAAAGATGAAATAGCGGCATATCTTGATAGCAGTGATAAGATTGGGCCGAGCCAGCATGGATTTACCAAGGGCAAATCATGCTTGACTAATCTATTGGAGTTTTTCAAGGATGTAACCAGGAAGATAGACGCGGGAGATCCAGTGGATGTGGTGTACCTTGACTTTCAGAAGGCATTTGATAAGGTACCACATAGGAGATTGGTGGGTAAAATCAGAGCTCATGGCATTGGGGGGAGGATATTGACATGGATAGAAAACTGGTTGGCAGATAGAAAGCAAAGGGTAGCAGTGAATGGGTGTTTCTCAGAATGGCAGGTGGTGACTAGTGGGGTGCCACAGGGCTCGGTATTGGGACCACAGCTGTTCACGATTTATGTCAATGATTTAGAGGAAGGCATTGTGAATAACATCAGCAAGTTTGCTGATGATACTAAGCTGGGTGGCAGTGTGACATGTGATGAGGATGTTAGGAGAACTCAAGGTGACTTGGATAGGCTGGGTGAGTGGGCAGACACTTGGCAGATGGCGTTTAATGTGAATAAGTTTGAGGTTATTCACTTTGGGAGCAAGAACAGGAAGGCAGATTATTATCTGAACGGTATGGAGTTAGGTAAGGGAGAAATACAAAGAGATCTAGGAGTACTTGTTCATCAGTCTCTGAAGGTGAATGAGCAAGTGCAGCAGGCAGTGAAGAAGGCTAATGGAATGTTGGCCTTTATTACAAAGGGAATTGAGTACAAGAGCAAGGAAATCCTTTTGCATTTGTACAGGGCCCTGGTGAGACCACACCTGGAGTATTGTGTGCAGTTTTGGTCTCCAGGGTTAAGGAAGGACATCCTGGCTGTGGAGGAGGTGCAGCGTAGGTTCACTAGGTTAATTCTTGGGATGTCTGGACTGTCTTACGCAGAGAGGTTAGAGAGACTGGGCTTGTACACGCTGGAATTAAGGAGATTGAGGGGGGATCTGATTGAGACATATAAGATTATTAAGGGATTGGACAAGATAGAGGCAGGAAATATGTTCCAGATGCTGGGAGAGTCCAGTACCAAAGGGCATGGTTTAAGAATAAGGGGTAGGTCATTTAGGACAGAGTTGAGGAGGAACTTCTCCCAGAGAGTTGTGGAGGTGTGGAATGCACTGCCTCAGAAGGCAGTGGAGGCCAATTCTCTGGATGCTTTCAAGAAGGAGCTAGATAGGTATCTTACGGATAGGGGAATCAAGGGTTATGGGGACAAGGCAGGAACCGGGTATTGATAGTAGATGATCAGCCATGATCTCAGAATGGCGGTGCAGGCTCAAAGGGCCGAATGGTCTACTTCTGCACCTATTGTCTATTGTCATTTCGACCATAAACTGCTGGTACGGTACACAGTAAAAACAAAACAACGTTCCTCCAGGACCATGGTGCTACATGAAACAACACAAAACTACACTAGACTAAGTGAGACAACACAAGGCTACACTAGACTATGTAGGACAACACAAAAACTACACTAGACTACAGACCTACACAGGACTACATAAAGTGCACAAAACAGTGCAGGGCAGTACAATAATTAATAAAGAAGACAATAGGCACAGTAGAGGACAAATTACAATATAATAATAAATGATGTAGATGTCAGTCTAGACTCTGGGTATTAAGGAGTCTGATGGCTTGGGGGAAGAAACTGTTGCACAGTCTGGTCGTGAGAGCCCGAATGCTCAGTACTTTCTGCCAGATGGCAGGAGGGAGAAGAGTTTGTATGAGGGGTGCATGGGGTCCTTCACAATGCTGTTGGCTTTACAGGTGCAGTGTGTAGTGTAAATGTCTGTAATGGCAGGAAGAGAGACCCCGGTGATCTTCTCAGCTGACCTCACTGTCTGCTGCAGGGTCTTGTGATCCGAGAAGGTGCAATTCCTGAACCAGGCAGTGATGCAGCTGCTCAGGATGCTCTTAATACATCCTCTGTGGAATGTGGGGAGGATGGGGGGTGGGAGATGGACTTTTCTCAGCCTTTGCAGAAAGTAGAGACGCTGCTGTGCTTTCTTGGCTATGGAGCAGGTGTTGAGGGACCAGGTGAGAATAAAGTGATCTTTAAAATCTGAGAGACTTTAAGAAAAAATGTGCACGCAAGTGGTATTTAACTCCAAAGGGCACGCTGTTTAAAATGGGCAACATGCTCATAATTGTGATACAATAAACTACTAAAAGAACATTGCATTCAACTTCTGTCTCTGACCCATTTTACCTACCCGAGATGATGCAGTCTAGGGATTACAAATATTATACAGAAAGTATGGGTTTATAAGGTTAACTTGCAGGCTGAGTCAGTGGTAATGCAGGTAAATGCAATGTTAGCATTCATTTGAAGAAGACTAGAATACAAAAGCAAGGATGTAATGCTGGGGCTTTATAAGGCATTGGTCAGAGCAGACTTGGAATATTGTGAGCAGTTTTGGGCCCCTTATCTAAGAAAGGATGTGCTAACATTGGAGAGGTTCCAGAGGAGATTCAAGAGAATAATCCTGGGAATGAAAGGGTTAATGTATGATAAGCATTTAATGTCTCTGTACTCGCTGAGGTTTAGAAGAATGGGGGTTGGGGGAATATAATTGAAATGTATTGAATATTGATAGGCCTAGGCAGGGTGGATATATGGATTCTGAATATGAATTACTCCAGGACATGAATGAACAAGTTATAATATTATAAAGTGGAATCCTGCCTGGACGTTTGCATATAATATTAAAGCACAATCTCAACCCAACCCTCCCATGGCTGAGCCAAAACTTCCTCGACCTGACTCAATCCAAGGGCGTTTTCAAAATATTATGCCTAGTTCCTGACAGAGGCAAAGGACACGCATGTTCAGAAAGTGCACTCCAAGTTTAGTGAACTCCTGCATTCATCTCAGCATGTGACGGTATCACTGTCTGACTGCGGATGAAGAAGTCATGAAGTTGACCCCAGGATGTAGTCTGGGACAACAGCTTACATCTACTCCTCTGCTGAGGACACATTGATGCCGATACCAAGCAAACTCGAAAACTGACACAGACAATCCCCTCAGTCTGAGTTAAAAACCCTGTCCAATCCTCTAGCCAAGCATCTAACATTGCTATCACCGAGCCAGGATTAGATCCCATGCAGGCTGGCATGGCCTGGCCCAAATTGATTTGCTGGTGGAACATAAGATATAGGAGTGGAAGTAGGCCATTCGGCCCATTGAGTCTGCTCCAATTCAATCATGGACTGATCCAATTCTTCCAGTCATTCCCACTCCCCTGCCTTCTCCTCAACATGGAATTGATCATGTGGTCAGGTCCTGTGGGACCACCAGGGTGGGGAAGGGGGTGTGGAGCAGTGGTTCAGCCACTCAAGCTTAAACTTAACCGACTCGAGATTATCCAAGGCACTATTGAAAGCATTACGGAAGCAGAGTACAATAAGGATCAATGTTGTTTGCAATTAAAGCTTTTCTTGATTCAGCTCAACAAAATATTGCCCAGTACATGCAAGAGAAATAGTCTCTGGAGAGGTATTTTAGTAAAGGCAGAACAAAGCACAAACAAAAAACGAAATCTCATTTAGCCCTTTCTATGAAGCAAACAACTCTCGGAAAGATCTTCTTTAGTACTGTTTCACTCACCCAATGTACTTGCAGAGGAAGCACCAAATTTTGACAATGGTGCGACAGTTTCCAAGATTCAAAAGAGTCCGCAATTTCTTGTCTGAAATACGAATGGCCAGCAATTGGGGGTTGAGGAAAGAGTGGGGACTGAGTGTTTGATCTGCACGGAGATGAAGGTGACAGTGTAATGTGCATAATTTAACCAGGTTTCCTCTCACTGCAGGCAGGTACATGCAGTACTATTTAACTGACCCAAGGAAGTGGCAAGTGGGATCAGGCAGCACTGCAGACACTGGGCTGTTCCCACCAATGGAGTTAAATTTAGCTCTGTGATCTCAAGGGGGTTTTCATTCAACTCATTGTGTCTTGCTGACTCAGGTTCTAAAACCTGCAAGATTTAGCTGTTCCAAATAGGCAGAAGTGCACAAGGGATTTAAAATTGAACAAGACCTCAGTCTTTGCTGGACAGACATTACAATGGAGGCAACACCCCCCCCACAAGATGCTGGAGGAACTCAGCAGGCCAAGCAGCATCTATGGAAAAGACTAAATAGTTGACGTTTCAGGCTGAAACCCTTCATAGGACATTAAGATGGCTTGACCGTAACAACACATCATTTTGTGGAATACCAGACAAAATGGAACATCAAAGGAAATGGAGTTCATCCAAGGTTTCGTGGAGGTACTGAGTTGGCAGATATAAACTAATAGTATTTTATCTCCCCAAAATCTGGTAAGCAGTGTTCTGTTCTTAGAAGCAGCATCTCAATGAAAATTAAATAACGTTAGTAAAGAAGATACAGGAAAAAATATCAGCAGTTTTTTTTATGGTTATAGTTCCAGTGCAGTTCACAGGAGCAAACCTTATAAGAATCGTTTGTTCATTATGTGCTGTGTCATATGATGCAGATGATCATGGTCTTTTCAGAGATTGTCTGCCTGGCATCAGTGGTGGCATAACCAGGACTTGTGATGTGCACCAGCTGCTCGTACGACCATCCACCACTTGCTCCCATGGCTTCATGCGCCCTATCCGGGGGGGGGGGGGGCGCTAATTAGGAGCTACACCTTGCCCAAGGGTGATCGCAGTCTAGCAGAGGGAAGGATCGCTTTACACCTCCATCGGTAGGGGCACATCTCCACTCTGCCACCCACTTGTAGGAATATACCCTAAAAACCTCCCCCCTGAAAACATTACACTGCTAACTAGAATATCCTGCTTTCAATCTGATTAATCGGCGCTAAAGTTAAAGTCACTGCCCATCAAGACAAAATGATTAACACAGTTAGAACACAGTCACAACACAGCCATCTTACTTAGAGCAACAGTGAAACAAAGTTACTCTCCAATATGAGCTGTGTAGCACATCCAGAGTCTAGAATTCCAGCACTTACGACTGACTTCGCAGCTCTCCCCCACCCTAAACAGTGCTGCCAATGTCATAACCCACAACAAGCCCTCATCACCCAAAAACCCACTGATGTAATGCTCTCCATTACAGGCCATCTCAGTTTTAAAAGTATCACTTCTGCTTTCAAACCCTGTCAACATTGCTTATTCCTGTCATCTCCCAGCCTGCAGCTATCAGAGATTCTCACCCTTTCAGTAAACAAGATCTTTCATTTCATCGCTGATTGGTCTTTGGCAGATGAACTCAGAACTGGAATTCACTCCCTAATTCCCCTTCTTTCCACATTTGCATTTCTTCTTAATACAGTGCCAGAACTCTGCTCCGATAACATCAAAACATATACTGGGTTACTGTTTTATCAATTATGGCTTACCATTCAATGATCATAAGAGCAGAACTAGGCCATTCAGCCCATCACGTCTGCTCTACCATTAAATCATAGCTGATTTATTATCTCTCTCAACACCATTCTCCAGCTTTCTCTCCTTAACCTTTGATGTTCTTACTAATTTACAGGTTGTGTAAATTTACATGCTTTGGAACTGAGCTACTAAAGCTACTTGTCAGTAAATACAAATCCTCTCTGCCTAATTAATCATTATTATTGAGGGGTAATCCTTATAAACTTCTCCCTCTGCACCTGGATCCTTGACATCCTCATCGGGACACTAGTCAGTATGGAAAACATCTCCTTACTATAAATTCACAGATGACATCATTGTCACTGGTAAAATCTCGTGGTGATGAGGAGGAATACAGGAGTGAGGCACATTGGCTGATTGAGTGATATTGCAACAGCAGTCTTGTACTCAGCATCAACAAGACCAAGGAATTGACCGTGAACTTCAAGAAGGAGATATCAGGGGAACTATCATGAAGAGAAGGGTCAGTGGAGGAAAGAGTGAGTAGGTTCAAGTTCCTAGCTGTCAACATCTCAGAGGATCTTTCCCAGGCCCAACACAAAGGCACAGCCACAGCTCTACTTCATTAGGAATTTGTGGAAATTTGGTATGATTTTCATATTTTTAGAGATGTGCGGTGGAGAGCATTCTGACTGGCTGCATCACAGACTGGCATGGAGGTTCAAAGTTCAAAATAAATTGATTATCAAAGTACATATACAACCCTGAGATTCACTTTCTTGTGGGGATACTCAATAAATCCAGAGTTAGTTAAAAATACACTTGGACTAAGAGGTTAACTGTCCTCTGCTATCACCAGTGGGATCATCAGTTGATCTGCCACCTGTCTTCAGGAGTTTTGGCCCACTTATGATCAAGACTCTCTTGAGGTAGTGGGCCAGCAGTGCTAAAGCACCACCTCCCACTGGTGAGCTTAAAAACTTGGCATCTGCCTCTATCAGTCACTTCCATCCAACAGATAGTCTGCTCTTCAGTTGTCTCTGCAACTACTGAAGGGTTTGCAAGATGTGTATACACTGTCTGACTATCTGCCCCTCTGGACACACTTGGTCCACACCCATGCTGATCCTTTCTCTGCTGCCTCAGCTACAGCCCTGCTGGTTGATGTGATACTCAATAAATCCATAACAGAATAACAACCAGTAATAACCATAACAGAATCAATGAAGGACCACACCAACGTTCAACCAGTGTGCAAAAGACGAGAAGCTGAGCAAAAAAAAAAGAAGCAAATAATAATAATAAATAAATGAGCAATAAATATTGACTACATGAGATGAAGAGGGCTTGAAAGTGAGTCCCGAGGTTGTGGGAACATATCAGCAATGGGGCAAGTGAAGTTGCTCCTTCAAATGCGAGAGGCTGCAGAGGTTTATCAACTCAGCCAGCTTCATCATGGTACAACCCTTCCCACTGGATATCTTCAAGACATAGTGTCTCAAGCAGGTAGTACCCACATTGAAGACTCTCACCACCTGGGATGTGCCTGCATTACTATCATCGGGGAGGAGACAAAGAGCCTGAAGACCTATATTCAATGATATTTAAGTTTCTGCCCTTCCACAAACCAGTGTACAGTGTCATCACTCTTTTTAAATAAACAGTATTTTGCAGTTTATAGCAATATTATGTCTTTGCAGTGTACGGTTGCTGCAAGACAACAATTTTCATGTTCTACAAGGCAGTGACAACAAACCCGATTTCAATTTGGAATTCTTTGACATTAAGCAGCATTCTTACTCAAAGCAAAAATACTTTGGGTTATAGTTACTGATCCTTGTCAATCTTTAAGTGGGGTTCTTTATACAGCTTATATAATTTCTATGTAGAAATTGCCTCATGTAAGCAAAATACTTAAATTATTATACAACATGACTTCAACTACCTCTGCTCTGAAATGATTCTATGACCTACTTATTCACTTTCAGGGACTGTTTACATACCCTCAGTATTATCTTTTATTTGTACAGTTTTTCTTCTTTTGCACATTGGTTGTTTGTCAGTATTTGTCTATTTATGTATAGTTTTTATTAAATTCTATTGTATTTGTGTTTTCTTGTAAATATCTGCAAGAAAATAAATCTTATTTATGTAGCATATATGCTACATACTTCGATAATAAATTTACTTTAAACTTTAGAGATAATTCAGTAATTCTGGGAACTCTCACTAATTTCAGTGGATTTTGTATTATACATATTCAAATGCAGATCTCCACCTCTGTCTATCTTTGACTAAGCTCTTGGTCATTCATCCTACCATCATCATAAATGGCTTCGTTGCAAATTCAATCCAGCAAAGCCCTGAAGCACTGGAGGGTGTTCAGCAATTCTTAAAAGATGCTATATGAATACAAGTTATTGCTGTAACACTGACAGGGGTTGAATGGAGGGGTACAGCAGGAAATAACTGAAACACAAACATCAGCGTGGTCCCACCGGGCCGAGTGGCCATTCCTGTGTTGTAAATTTCGTGCAAACCAGGTAAGACAAACTGAGGAAACACATTTTGCCACTGTTATTACTGAAATAATACTCAGTTAACACTGAAGTCGCTTTTGCAAGTTTGTAATTGAACTTAAATTTAACTCCAACCACAAAAGACTGTTGTGTCAATAGTGTGTTCACACTGACAAAAATGGAGATCTAGATGTTGATAGATTCTTGATGAGCCAGGATATGAAGGATTATGGGGGGTGTGGTGTGGGAAAAGACAGGAGAGTAGGGCTGAGAAGGAATTGGATCAACCATGATGAAATTTGGGAACAGGCTCGAGGGGCCAAATGGCCCAATTCTGCTGCTATATCTTATGGTCTTATGGTGCAGAGGGGTGATGAGTACCTGGAACAGAGCAGAGCAGGTCGTCACTACCTGCTCAGCGTCATGCAGATCCCAGTGTAGTAATCAACCTACTCCTCATCGAATGTCACCTTACTATTTCATCTTCTTTAAAAACTTTTAAACTTTTTTTTCCACTAAAAAGAACTGAAGAGAGCAAAGCCTGTGGTGTAATCCCATATATTCAAAGACATTAGATGAAATACAAGGCTGATTAGTCTGGTAGGATAAAAGAGACAGGCACCCTGCATGCATCGCTTTTAACTCCCAGAGCTGCACTCACTGTCCATCATTTAAATGGCAAAGACCAAAGAGATCACCAGAAAACTTGATCTGTAGTAAAGAGTCACTGTTAAATAGAAACAATTTTGAAAGTAGGAAATTGGTTTATTTGTAATGAAATAGCAAAAGGGCATAAGTATATCTGTATGACCTCATCATTGAAGTTGGCATATTCCCCGGCAAGTTTCTCATTTAGTCACTATGACTCAAGGGCAGCAATAAAAGTTTAAAGGCATATTGCATTCCTACTCCGATTGAATGGAAAATGGCTAATCCTTGCCTTTTCTCAGTCAGATAATTGTTTAACTGTTCAACTATTTTTATAAAATACAATGAGTGTTTGTTCTTTAAGAATCTCCCGAATAAGACGCTACCCTGATTAACTGATAGCCCAATTAACCGAATAATCCATGGTACCAATTTAATTTTTGGAACTGTGCTTTCTTCCCTGTATAATCATCACTTGGGATGTATACAAAATGTACCAAATGGTCACCCGCAGTCAAAAAATTTCAGGCAATGGGCTGAGCCTCGTCAAACTGCAGCAGAAGTGCTTCAAATATCAATACAAAGAAACCAGCTCGCACCAGTCCTAGTTCATTTCCTTGTACAGGAGGAGGTGGTCAAAATTATGGGAAACCTTCACTAAATGAATGATTAGAGACCAGTCACTCTCAACTTCCATCTCGTAGTCAGAAACAATCAAATCAACAGGAGGGTGTAAAGCAACACACACAAAATGCTGGAGGAACTCAGCAGGCCAGGCAGTATCTATGGAAAAGAGTAAACAATCAACGTTTTGGGCCAAGAAGGGTTTAAGGGTTTACCCTCTCAAGAGCAAATGGGAATGGGCAATAATCAATGGCCTTTCCAATAATGCTGCAATCTAAAATATTGAATAATAAAGTTTTGATCACAAGGGTATAATATTTTTATTAAATGTTATGGAATGGCATATAAACATTAGAAGCTGAGTGGAAGAGATATGCATGATGCAAAGGTTCAAATACCAATAGTGTCCATTCAGCTACCTTTCAAACATATCAACACTATATCAATCAACTCCCTGAAATTCAGAATACATATTGTAATAATGAAATCACTAAATGCGCAACACAAAAGATTATTCAACCTTCCTTCTGAAAGCTCAAAAGTTGGATTAAATCAAAGAATTTACAACAGACTGAGTTCAACAAGCCTGTGCTTGTTTACAATCAGCATCAACCTTCTCTAGCTTTCGTTCATCACTATTTGTCGACTTTGTGTTTCATTCTCTCACCTGAAGATAAAAATATGACAAAGGAAAGGCACAACATTGTGGGCCGAAGGGCCTGTACTGTGCTGTACTATTCTATGTTCTATGTTCTATGAAACTTGTGAAGAATAATATACTCTAAGTATATTACAAACAGTGAAGCTGTAGGAGATGGATCCTATATTTATACCACCAATTGGAACATTGCTGTACATGCTTTTGAGCGCCATGCTTGTGTAACTGTTAGAATGACAATATTACAGCTCGGGACATCAGAGTTCAGTGCTTCTGGAGTCCTCTGTAATGGGTTAGTATGTCTTTCTTCTGGAATGTGTGTGTTTCCTCCCAGTATTCAATGATGTACTGGTTAATTGGTCATTGTAAATTGTCCTGTGATCACTTTAGGGTTAAATTAGGGGTTGCTGGCAGTGTGGCTTGAAGGGCCAGGTGGGCCTTTTCTGTGCTGTATCTTGAAATAAGTAACTTTCTTTTTTGCTGCCCACTTAATAACTTCTCTTCATAAGGGAGCTTAGAATTGTGTATCTATGATTGCAAAATGCCCACTTAACAGAGTCAATCTCGAGAATGATTCCAAAAATGAGAGGGTTACTGTATGAGGAACGTCTGGCAGCTCTTGGGCTGTATTCCCTGGAGTTCAGGAGAATGAGGTGGGATCTCATAGAAGCATTCCAAATGTTAAAAGACCTGAACAGATTAAATATGGCAAAGTTATTTCCCATAATAGGGGAATCTAGGACAAGAGGGCACGACTTCAGGATTGAAGGACGTCCATTTAGAACAGAGATGCGGAGAAATTACTTTGGTCAGAGGGTGCTAAATCTGGGAATTTGTTGCCACAAGCAGCTGTGGAGGCCAAGTCACTGGATGTATTTAAGGCAGAGATAGATAGGTTCTTGATTAGCCAGGGCATCAAAGCGTATGGGGAGAAGACAGGGGAGTGGGGATGACTGGAAGAATTGGATCAGCCCATGATTGAATAGCAGGGCAGACTTAATGGCCCAAATGGCCTACTTCTGCTCCTATATCTTATAGTCTTATGGTCTAATCAAATGTCAAATAGAGCTTCAGATACAGGGGTATGCTTGCCCAGAACAGGACACTGATGTTGGTTTCTTTATACTACTTGCGGATGTGGAGGATTCTGCAGTCTCCAAAATCATCCCTTCCATGCCTTGAGATACTTTGTGTCATTCATATCTTGATAACATACTGGAAAACCTATCTCACTGCATTGTAGATTACAGGTTTTAATTTTAGGTCTTGATAAGCTGACCGCAATGAAAAATCTCATTGCATCTGTTACTTCATCGACGCATGGCTTATGTGACGTGGGAGTGATCCACTTGTTTCAGAGTTACACTGTGGACATCTATTATTGATAGAGGGCCAATATTATACAGATGTTGAATGCAAGATCCGTCCCTTCAAACTCATCTCAGTACAATACACTGATCTGACACTGCACAGTTCCTATAGATCCTTTACACGCCTACGGTTAATGAATTAAGCTGTTGCAGTGTAGCCTGCAACAGAAAAATCCTTCCAATCTATCTTGGTTATTTCCCACTTGAGAGGTTAGAATGATTGTGCAGAACAACACTATCCTTTCAGCAATTTGTTTCACCGTGTGCTCTAACAATTTTTTATGGTATTGGATTCATGCACAGAAAAATTGTTTAACCATTGAACATGATTTTCCTCCACCCTCAAACAACATTTTATATGGTATGCCCTTTATTTTGGAAATACATTTGTCATTTTATCATTGACACTACTCTCTACAAATTCCCTTAATCCTGTATACATCTTTTATCTAAACATTCGGATCCTTCCTATAACTGAGTATCATCTGCAGTATTATTAAGAATCTTGCATCAAGTTAAATTTTCCAGTTGTAGTTAGATATACATCACTAAAGATATTACTGATCAGTTTAGGCTATCATTGAGCTGGCTAAATATGTATCAGGAAAAAAATAATACACAAGGAAACTGCAGGAACATAACCACCAAACGTTTGGATCAAATGCTCAAATTAATTTTCCTTCTTGTGTGGTTAAGAATGACAATGTAACAAATATTAACAATGATCACTCCCGGATATATATTCCCAATACCCCTGCCCTACTCTCCACAATTTTCTTTGTGAAATATCAGAACATACAAATATCTACACTGTTCCTCATTTACACCACAAGACATAGGAGCAGAATTAAGCCATCTGGCCCATCACAGCCCATTCAACCCCCATTCTTCTGCTTGCTCCCTGTAACCTTTTACATCCTTATTAATCAAGAACCTAACAACTTCCTCTTTAAATATACCCGATGTTTTGGCTTCCACAGCTGTCTGTGGCAATGATCTCCAGAGGCACCACCCTCTGGCTAAAGAAAATTCTTCTCCTCTCTATTCTAAAGGGACGTCCTTCTATTCTGAGGCTGTGTCCCCTCTAGTCTTCAGACTCCCCCACTGTAAGAACATCCTCTCCATGTCCACTCTAGGCCTTTCATTATTCTATAGGTTTCAATGAGATCCCCTCCTCCCCACTTTTCTAAACTCAGGAATACAGGCCCAGAGCTATCAAACGCTCCTCATACATTGACTCTTTCAATTAGGAATCATTCTCATGAACCTCCTCTGGACCCTCTCCAATGCTAGCACATCCACTCTTAGATAAGGGGTCCAAAACTGCTCACAATACTCCAAATGTGCTCTAACCAATGCCTTTTAAGGCCTCAGCACTACATCATTGCTTGTATATTCTAGTGCACTTGAAACTTCATTCCCATAAGAAGCTTGAGTCATACAGCAATGAAATCTTCATTTCATTGTCATCACAGTGTCACCATGGGGCAGGGGTGTACACCAGGTTCCTATTCGGCATGTCTCTTTTAAAGTGGACTTGGGGATATGCAATTGACTACGGAAGAGCTGAGATTGGTTTTCAAATCCATCCATACTAACCTTTGGCCTTAACAGTCACATACTTCCAGGTACCAATTGCACTGTTTCATCGGTAAACCTAACTGATGGTTAGTTTGGATTGGCCTTGTTCTGATAGGTTGATTTTTGAAGACCAGGATAGCAGGACATAAAGTTGACTTAAAAATCTTGAGAGCAGAATGAAGTAGGATTACTGAAAGCTCCCTATCATGCTCACGTAGACCAAGGTTTGATGAGCCCATCACCTTTGGCAAGGAAGAGAATGCCTACAAGAGAAAGATCGGGAAATCACTCGAGAAAGACCATGTGGGGAGCCTAAATGCAGATTCTGAGAGTGTAGAGATAGGTCCAGTCTGGGACCACACATTCCTAATGAGGATATGGCTTAAAAAAATTGACCAATCTGGAATAGGCAATTCAGATCCAGCCAATCAGGATCCAGCACTATGTTCCAGCCATGCCCTGCTCACTTGAGAGGGTATATAAGGAGGGGTCTCTTAGGGGATTGATCATTTTACTAACGTTTGATGGTCAGATTTACTGTTGAAAACATTTAATCAGTATTTGTAACCACGTGACTGTTCAGCCAAAGGATTGTACAGATAGATTTGGGGATACGCACCTATATGTGTTTAGACTCCAGGACAGAGAACACTCTGAAATTGCACCCCACTTTCATACTATGTATTCAACATGCTTGCTATTCCTCCTTTTTAAGCATTTACAATACTGAACATTATTCTTGACTTTTCTCTTACAAAAATGCACAAGCCTCATCGTATCAGCCTTGTTGTTGAGGCCCTCCGCTGTTCAGGGTTGACCATGGATGTTGCCTCCAGTGGTCTACGTGATACGCAAGCCGGTATGCAAGTCAGGCAGTATGTCACGGAGAGCAAGCGGCTGCCCGTGTGGCAGGCTTCCTCTCCCACACAGCCGATGAATCCAAAGGAATGGTAGAGACCGACACAGTTTGGCACCAGTGGTGTCACGGGAGTTCCCAGTCAGCTTTGAACCCAATGTACAGCCACCTTAGGGACTCCAGCTGCGACTTTACCTTGGGATTTACTCCTGAAGGGGTGTAGCCACAAGGCAGCGGACATCTGAGGGCAGAGATTTCCCTCTCTTAGATGAGCTGCCAACTATGGCTCATAAGCCCCTTCTGCCCAGAACAACTGGCTTTAAGGTGCCAGTAACCTGCCTTTGCCCCCTCTCCTGTCAGTAGAAACAGTTCCATTGGGATACTAGCTAAGAGCAATGTGAAGGCCAGGAGCTGGACTTGGTTGTTAGAGGCTATTTGAGACACACGCCATTGGGAGCATTTAAGATGTAGTGGGAGCTTATCCTCACTACCACCCCCGGCTGTAAAAACCTTAAGAACCCCTCAGCTTTGATATTTCTTGCAAAAATAGGACAGGAAGCAAACAGGAAGCCCACACTTAGAAACTCCAATCCCATTTGTACCTTGCCTTTGTGAACACATGGTCTGTTACTCTTAGAAAGTTGTTATTGAATCTGCATTTCGGGTAACGTGCCATAATTTACAACATGAAAGCAAAAAAATAAGAACTTTTTTACCTATAACTGATGATTTTCAAATCACAGTCTATGGACAATCTGTATTACATGTGAACCTATAGCAACCGACATATAACATAAACAAAAAATGATTAACCTGTTTTGGTGTTTGGGCCATCAATATAATTATAAACTAATGATTTCTTCTATAACAACACTGCTTTTAATGAATAAACTCTTCTCAGGCTTCCAGCCAGGTACAGGTATCGATTATCACCCATTAAAGGGTTATAATCGATACCTGTACCCGGCCAGTAGCACGAGAAGAGTTTATTCGTCATTTGCGCCGGGAAAGCACTAGATTCTTTATCACTGATTTAAAGTCTGCACCAATTTTGGAAGAGAATTTTCATGCAGAATATAATGATAAATCCAGACATTTTGAGTGCAGTTTACGATAGCTCAAGATGGCAGGTTCAGAGTCAAAGTTGAGTTCATTATCATATGTAACTGTGCAAAGATGGTATATATCAGATGGTGGGGATCTGTGGTGATGGACATTACTCCAATGGCAGTGTCTTTTGAAGATATGACTCATGATGGGGAGTGGTGTGCATGTGACGTTTTGGACAGCGTCCACTGCTCTCTGTGTCTTCTTACACTCCTGCACTTTTGAATTGGCATACCAGACCGTGATACAATCAGACAGGATAATTTCAACAGTACAACTAAAGAAATTTGCTAGTATTCAGTGACAAGTCAAACTTCTTCACCTTTTAAAGTAAAAGCACTGGTAAACTTCCTTGTGATTGAATCCACATCTGGTTTAAAATCACTGCAATATTTTGTGAAATTTGTTGTTTAGTGGCAGTGGTACATTGCAATACATAATATCAAAAGCCTTAAATTAAAATTAGTATCTGTATTCAAAAATTAAATTTTTGCAAGAAGTGCGAAAAGTGTGCCAATAAAATAGTGGGGTAATGTTTATGTGTTCATTGTCCATTCAGAAATCCTGGGTGAAAGAGGTCCTTAATGACAGGATCTCACCTTTTTGAGGCCTCATCCTTTGAAGGTGTCCTCAATGCTGGTGCCCATGATGGAGCTGGCTGAGTGTACAACTTTCTGCAGCTTTTTCCAATCCTGTGCAGTGGTCCCTCCACACTGGACAGTGATGTAACTAGTTAGAATGCCCTCCATGGTACATCTGTTGAAGTTTGAGTGTCCTTAGTAACATACGAATTCTCCTCAAATGCCTAATGAAGTATAGCCACCCTTGTGTCCCAGGCTAGATCCTCAGAGATGTTGACATCCAGGAACTTGAAACTGCTCACCCTTTCCACTGCTAATCCCTTGAGGACTGGAGTGTGTTCCCGTGACTTCCCGTTCCTGAAGTCCACAATCAATTCCTTGCTGGTAATGGCATTTGAGTGCAAGGTTGCCATTGCAGCACCAATCAAACAGCTGATTTATCTCACTCCTGTACACCTCCTTGTCACTATCCGAAATTTTGCCAATAGTTATGTCATTGACAAATTTATAGATAGCGTTTGAGGTGTGCCTGGCCACACAGAGAGGGTACAGCAGTGGGCTAAGCACACTTCCTTGTGGTGCACCAGTGTTAATTGTCAGTGAGGAGCTGTTATTTCCTATCTACACTTCCTGTGGTCTCCCAATGAGGAAGTCAAGGTTCAGAATCAGAACCAGGTTTATTATCACTCATGTGTTGTGAAATTTGTTAACTTAGCAGCAGCATTTCAATGCAATACATGATAATATTAAAAAGAAAAAAGAATTAAGTAAATCAATTACAGTATGTATATTGAATAGATTAAAAATAGCACAAAAACAGAAATAAAATATAAAAAAGTGAGGTAGTGTTCATGGATTCAACGTTCATTTAGGAATCGGATGGCAGAGGGGAAGAAGCTGTTCCTGAATCACTGAGTATGTGCCTTCAGGCTTCTGTATCTCCTACCTGACAGTAACAATGAGAAGAAGGTAAGGCCTGGGTGACCGCGATACTCAATAATAGATTACTCCTTTCAGAGCCCTTTTCTCACTGTCACCATCAGGTAGGAGATATAGAAGCTTGAAGACACACACTCAGTGATTCAGGAACAGCTTCTTCTCCTCTGCCATCCGATTCCTAAATGGACTTTGAAGCTTTGGACACTACCTCGCTTTATTTAATATACAGTATTTCTGTTTTTGCATATTTTTAAATAATCTATTCAATATACTTAATCGATTTACTTGTTTATTTATTATTATGTCTTATTTAATTTATTATTATTTTGTCTCTCTGCTAGATTATGTATTGCATTGAACTGCTGCTGCTGTTAACAAATTTCACACATGTGCCGGTGATAATAAACCTGATTCTGATTCTGATTCTGATTCTTGAAGGTGTCTTGGGTACTATGGAGGCTAGTACCCAAGATGGAGCTGACTAATTTTATAACTTTCTGTAGCTTTTGGTCCTGTGCAATAGCTTGCCTACAACTCCCTCCATACCAGACAGTGATGCAACCTGTCAGAATGCTCTCCACAGAATATCTATAGAAGTTTTCAAGTATTTTAGTTAGTCATAGTAGTCATAGTCATACTTTATTGATCCCGAGGGAAATTGATTTTCATTACAGTTGCCCCAACCAAGAGTAGAGTATAAATATAGCAATATAAAACCATAAATAATTAAATAGTAATATGTACATTATGCCAGGAAATAAGTCCAGGACCAGCCTATTGGCTCAGGGTGTCTGACCCTCCAAGGGAGGAGTTGTAAAGTTTGATGGTCACAGGCAGGAATGTATGACGCTCAGTGTTGCATCTCGGTGGAATGAGTCTCTGGCTGAATGTACTCCTGTGCCTAACCAGTACATTATGTAGTGGATGGGAGACATTGTCCAAGATGGCATGCAACTTGGACAGCATCCTCTTTTCAGACACCACCGTCAGAGAGTCCAGTTCCATCCCCACAACATCACTGGCCTTACCAATGAGTTTGTTGATTCTGTTGGTGTCTGCTACCCTCAGCCTGCTGCCCCAGCACACAACAGCAAACATGATCGCACTGGCCACCACAGACTTGCAGAACATCCTCAGCATCGTCCAACAGATGTTAAAGGACCTCAGTCTCCTTAGGAAATAGAGACGGCTCTGACCCTTCTTGTAGACAGCCTCAGTGTTCTTTGACCAGTCCAGTTTATTGTCAATTCGTATCCCCAGGTATTTGTAATCCTCCACCATGTCCACGCTGACCCCCTGGATGGAAACAGGGGTTACCAGCGCCTTAGCCCTCCTCAGGTCCACCACCAGCTCTGTGGTCTTTTTCATATTAAACTGCAGATAATTCTGCTCACACCATGAGACAAAGTCTCCTACCGTAGCCCCGCACTCAACCTCATCTCCCTTGCTGATGCATCCAACTATGGCAGAGTCATCCAAAAACTTCTGAAGATGACAAGACTCTGTACAGTAGTTGAAGTCCGAGGTGTAAATGGTGAAGAGAAAGGGAGACAAGACAGTCCCCTGTGGAGCCCTAGTGCTGCTGATCACTCTGTCGGACACACAGTGTTGCAAGCACACGTACTGTGGTCTGCCAGTCAGGTAATCAAGAATCCATGACACCAGGAAAGCATCCACCTGCATCGCTGTCAGCTTCTCCCCCAGCAGAGCAGGGCGGATGGTGTTGAATGCACTGGAGAAGTCAAAAAACATGACCCTCACAGTGCTCGCTGGCTTGTCCAGGTGGGTGTAGACACGGTTCAGCAGGTAGACGATGGCATCCTCAACTCCTAGTCGGGGCTGGTAGGCAAACTGGAGGGGATCCAAGTGTGGCCTAACCATAGGCCGGAGCAGCGCCAGAACAAGTCTTTCCAGGGTCTTCATGATGTGGGAGGTCAAAGCCACCGGTTTGTAGTCATTGAGGCCGCTGGGGTGAGGTGTCTTCGGCACAGGGATGAGGCAGGACGTCTTCCACAGCACAGAAACCCTCTGAAGACTCAGGCTCAGGTTGAAGACATGGTGAAGTACTCCACATAGCTGAGGGGCACAGGTTGACAAACCAAATCTCTTCAATCTCCCAATAAAATATAGCTGCATCGTTATGTTGGGACCAGGTTAGATCCTCAGAGATCTCGACACCAAGGAACTTGAAATTGCTCACTCTCTCCACTTCTGATCTCTCTATGAGGATTGTTTCATTTTCCCCTGTCTTACCCTTCCTGAAATCCACAATTAGCTCTT